>NC_139033.1:36078717-36678717 GCF_964662115.1 Mustela nivalis | reverse complement strand
ATGTGGAGAAAGGGGAACCCTCCTCACTGTTGGTGGGAATGCAAGTGGGTGTAGCCACTCTGAAAACAGCACGGAGGGTCCTCAAAAAGTTGAAAATAGACCTACCCTAAGACCCAGCAATCACACGACTGGGTATTTACCCTAAAGATACAAATATAGTGATCAGAAGGGGCATGTGCATCTGAATGTTTATAGCAGCAATGTCCACAATAGCCAAACTATGGAAAGAACCTAGATGTCCATCACAGATGAATGAACAAAGAAGAAGATGTGATATATATATACAATGGAATGCTATGCAGCCATCCAAAGAAATGAAATCTTGCCATTTGCAATGACGTGGATGGAACTAGAGGGTATTATGCTGAGCGAAATAAGTCAAGCAGAGAAAGACAATTATCATGTGATCCCCCTGATATGAGGAATTTGAGAGGCAAAGAGAGGAGTTTGAGGGGTAGGGAAGGAAAAAATGAAACAAGACGGGATCCGGAGGGAGGCAAAGCATAAGAGACTCTTAATCTCACAAAACAAACTGACGGTTGTTGCGGGGAGGGGGAGAGGGAGAGGGTGGTGGGGTTATGGACATTGGGGAGGGTATGTGCTATGGTGAGTGCTGTGAAGTGTGTAAGCCTGATGATTCACAGACCTGTACCACTGGGGCTGATAATACATTATATGTTAATAAAAATAATAAATAACAAAATAAAATAAAGCAATTAAATGGAAAACAAACAAACAAACTTCCCTGCCAGGACTCCTCTTGCATACAGAGCAAAAGTTTTAAACTGCTGGGGAAGGGGCATCAAACCTCTACCTCCCAAACCTAGATAGGGGCCCATCACTTCTGGGGAAGGGAAAGAAGAACAAATCTACTCCTGGGGGAGAAATAGGAAAGAGCCCTGATCCAAATCCTGTGCCATATCATTGGATGTCTCTCTCTCTCCCTGACTCCCTCACTAGCCCCCCTGTCTGTGCAGACACAGGAAAAAAGGCCACGTGAGGACACACAAAGAAGGCAGTCCTCTGTAAGCCAGGAAGAGAGCCCTCATCAGAAATGGAAGCTTGGGGCACCGGGGTGGCTCAGTCGTTAAGCGTCTGCCTTTGGGTCAGGTCCTGATCCTGGGGTTCTGGGATCAATCCCCTCATCAGGCTCCCTGCTCAGCGGGAACCGTGCGTCTCCCTTTCCCACTCCCCTTGCTTGTGTTCCCTCTCTCGCTGTGTCCCTCTCTGTCAAATAAATAAATAAAAATCTTAAAAAAAAAAAAAAAAAAAAGAAAAGAAATGGAAGCTTGCTGGATCTTGACCTTGGACTTCCAGCCCCCAGAACCGTCAATTTCTGTCCTTGAAGCCACTTAGTCTGTGCTTCTTTGTCAGGGCAGCTTGAGCAGGTCAATATAAAATGTGAATGTACTCGGGGCCACTGAACCGAATGCTTAAAATGGTTAAAACAGGAAAAGTCGTGTATATTTTATCCTATGGCAGTAGCTGCCCGCTGGCCACAGAGCTGAGCAGTAGCTCCTTGCTGCTGTTGAGAAGTGAGACATACAGAGAGTGTCAACAAACCAACACCAAAGGAAGACTTTTTTTTTTTTTTTTTTGCTTTCAGCTATATGAAAGAATTATGCCCAATGGGCAGGTAGATAAGCAAATGCACTAAGGTAAGTGAAGTTCTGCTCAACGACCACACGGGATGTACAGCTGGTCTAATAGCAAGATAACTAGGGGCGCCTGGGTGGCTCAGTGGGTTAAAGCCTCTGCCTTTGGCTCAGGTCATGGTCTCAGGGTCCTGGGATGGAGCCCCACATCGGGCTCTCTGCTCAGCGGGGAGCCTGCTTCCTCTTCTCTCCCTGCTTGCCTCTCTGACTACTTGGAATCTCTGTCTATCAAATAAATAAATAAAAATAAAATCTTTTTTAAAAATAGCAAGATAACTATACATTTTTAGGGGCGCCTGGGTGGCTCAGTCTGTTAAGCATCTGACTTTGGCTCAGGTCATGATCTCAGGCTCCTGGGACTAAGCCCAGAGTCAGGCTCCCTGCTGGGGGGGCGGGGAGCCTGCTTCTCCCTCTCCCTCTGCCCACCCCCGTGCTCATGCTCTTTCTCCCCCTCAAACAAATAAACAAAACCTTTTTTAAAAAAATTATTCAGCTGTTTAGGTATAGGTACAAGCTCAGACATCAGTTGGGTTAGGTCAGGGTTTGGTTTTTCCTAGGTGTACCAGCTATGATGTTTTTATTTGCCAGTAACAGAAAACCTCTCTCAAACCAGCTTAAACAATAAGAAAATGAATTATTTAACTTAAAGGGAAGTTTAGAGGTAGTTCAAGCTCCAGGGATGGGTGATTCCGTGGCCCAGTGGTTTCTTCAGGGATCTGGGTTCTCTCTTCTCTGCTCTGCTGTTCACATATTGGTTCCTCACAATGACTTGTGTCTTGCAGTTGTGACATGACTGCTATTGGCAATTAGGTCCACCTGCTTCCTTGTTCCTGCGGTGCAGGAGGGAGAGAAAATCTTTCACCAATCAGGGAGCACACGGCCTTTTCTTCAGATTCTGACAACTACCGTGGCAAGAGGGCCATGGGTTTGCTAGGATGGATTTAGACCTGTGGTTCTCAAAGTGGGATTTTTGGACCCACAACATGAGCATCACCTGAGAACTTATTACTGAGTAAAATCTCGAGCCTCTGAGGAGACCTGTTGAATCAGAATAGGTATGAGGCCCAGTGATCTGTGCCTTAACAAGCCTTTCAAGTGGTTCTGAGCCACAGCAAAGTTTGACAACCATTGGCTTAGGACAGTATGTCGAACTCCATGAACAACGGGAGGGTTCTGCTAAGAAGAAGGGTGTGGGGAACAGACATCTACCAGGGTCTGCTAGACCAGATGAGCATCTCAGAGCAAAGCCACGGTCAGCCGACTTCAGGGTGTTTGCAGGAGAGCGATTCTAGGGATGGGCCCTGACATCTCAGTTGCCGGAGAAGGGAAATGAGAGCACAGAGGAATGATGAATGGTGGAGAAGTGAAGCTAGCAAGCTTCAGAGGCAGTGAGGCTGGAGAACTGAAATGAGCTGATAAGACAGAAGGTGTGGTGGCCATGAGACTGTACCCACAGGCCTCCAACTATAGGGAGTGTAAGTGACCAATGGCATTGTCTTGGCCCGAAGACCACACTCACCATGGGCTGTTCCCATCACCAGATGAGAAGGATACTAAGGCTGGACCATTCAAGGGGCACACACTCCTTAGAAGGTTGCCTTTGGGCTGGAGGACCCCCCATCTCAGCTTTAATGAGTCTTCCTCAGATGCCATGACAGCCCAAGAACCTTCCTGCCGACCTTCTCTCCTGTTCTTCTTCATTCACTTTAAACTTGTATCACATCCTACAGCTCTCCCAGCCTTAGCCAACTCCCAGTTTTTTCCTCACACAGGCACTTCCCCTGTTAAAATTCTCGTGTATTTAACCCCCTCTTGGCATCTGCTTCTCAGAGGACCTCGACAAACACAGAAGGTGATGATTCTTGAGTTGAGTTGGAGACTGGGATTCCATGTGGCCAGTGATGAAGATTCATAACTGGTCATTGCAGGGCAGCTCGGGAAGCTCTGTCCGGGGCCCACCCACCTGCCCAGCAGTCACAGCCCCCTATGGTTGACCTGGGCATCCTTTGAGGTGGAGAGGAAGATGACACTTCGGTACAGTGGCTATCCTACTGGCTGAAAACACCCCTACTTGTTTAGTGACAAGCCCGGTGTCCAGTTGAGTCCTGGTGTCTTAGAGAACCTTAAGCTTCTCTTAGGGTTCCCCACAAATGCCTGGGTCAGGATAACTCAGCATCTCCCTGAATGAGCCCGGTGTCCATGACGTTGCCTCCCCAACGCGCTATGAGACAATTCCTTCCCCTTGCGTCCCTTCACTGTTGTCACCAGCCAATGGCTCCATGGGTGTGGAGAAGAGGGAGAACTATTTTATAAGGATTTGGTTATGTTATTCTGTTTGCATCTCTTCCCTCAGTGGCTGTCACCCTGCCTTCAGTGGTCCTGCCCTTACCGATCTCGCTGGAGACGATGCCTGTAAGCAGCTCTAACAGGTGCCTGCTCCCCTCAGTTTGGCGACACCCCCCCATCCCCACCAGAGTGGAGCCAGCTGCCTTCTCACTGGGCACTGCACTCTGAACCCTCGGGGCACCTAGGACCCCCGTCAGGTTCTCAACCTGGAATCCAGGGTCCATGAATGCCTTTTAGGGAGACCGAACCCCCACACATCCCGCAGTTGGGTGCACACTTTGTGCGTGTGTGTTTGTAGGCGTGTACATTTGAGGGGCAGAGAAGGAAGACGGGTCCAGAATTTGCCTTATTTTCTCAAGAGTTTGTGACTTCCAAAAATATATGTATCAAGGGTAAAAGCCACTTCTTTTGGAGAGAAAAGTATTCGAACCTGATCTTACAGGGTAAGGGTCTGACCTGTAGCAAGTCCGCCCTGAGAGCAGGAAGGCAAGGCACCTCCGGCTTTGCTGTCAGGTCCGATTATGATGCTCGAAGCAAAGGGAACTGATCTTCCCCCTAATGAATCCGATGTCACTAGAGGATTTTGCTGAGAACTAAACACCAAAAAAGCCCCATAGTTTCTGTTTTCTTTCTTTGTCTGCAGAGGATTAGTCCAAGGAATCCTAGATGTTTTCATATTACCACGTGGAGGGTTTCCTCGGAGGGAGACGGATACAACGGCGGATGGCGATTGCACGACAAACTTGAAGGTGTTACCAAAATGCGAAATCGGTTCCACCGCGTTTCTGACCCGCGACGGGAACCCCACGAACGCTAGGGGGAGCTACACACCGCGGAGCCGCCGCCTTCCTGGGCATTTCACAGTGAGCGCGCGGAAATACGCAGAAGGCAGGAAGAGCAGCGCCTTGCTCCACGTGGGCACCTGTCGTGAGGGGCCCGGCAGGTGTCTGTCCGGGTCTGCAGGCGGCAGCCGGCCCCGGGAGGGGCTCCTGCGCAGGCGGGGCGAGCAGCCTGGACCCGCCGCCTTCCTCCCACTGTGTTTTCTCCAACCTCAGTTCCCTCCTTGAAAGGCGAGGAAGCTGGTGGATTCATAAATGCGCGAACAGATGAGTGAGCATGCTCAGGCACTGATGAGATCCATGAGGATCTGGTCTGCCGGAGGGGAATGATGGTGTCCGTGGGAGGCCGGCATCAGCTTCATTTACTTATTTTTATTCGCAGTTTCCTGCCACCTGCTCTAGGCTGCAGACTAGTTTTTTGGTTTTGGTTTTTGTTTTTTTGAGGGGTCCTGACTCAGGCACTGATGATAACTGGAGGGAGGAAGTCTTTAGAGCCAGCCTTTGGCTCTTGGGGTTTTTAAATTGTGGTGAAACATAACATAAAATTTGCTTACTTCTGGGTTATACGAAAGAGACATATTTAGCCGGAAAAGAGTTCATCTGTATAAAGTATCTGTACTTGAGTAATTAAAAAACAAACAAACAAACAAACAAACAGGTACAGGGGCTCCTAGGTGGCTCAGTGGGTAAAGGGACCGACTCTTGGTTTCAACTCAGGTCGTGATCTCAAGGTCATGAGATGAAGCCTTGCTCTGGGCTCCACCCCGGCAAGGAACCTGCTTGAGTTTCTCTCTCTCTCCCTCTGCCCCTCCCCTTGGTTGCATACTTCCTCTCAAAAAACTAAATAAATTTTTAAAATAGTTATCTAGAGGTGCCTGGGGGGCTCAGTGGGTTAAGCCTCTGCCTTCAGCTCAGGTCATGATCCCAGGGTTCTGGGATCGAACCCCGCATGGGGCTCTCTGCTCAGCAAGGAGTCTGCTTACCCCTCTCTCTATGCCTGCCTCTCTGCCTACTTGTGATCTCTGTCAAATAAATAAATAAATCTTAAAAAAAGAAAAGATATCTCATATATATGTTACATATTTAAGTATATATACACAGTAAAGAATTGGGATTCTTGACTTGGTAGAAAAAGATGTGGTCATTCTTAACAGTAGCCTAAATATGACACACCACTGTGATGAATGAGCATAGCAAACATTGATGGTAATATTAGACCACATTAATAGGAGCAAGCATCTAGAACACTGCTTCTAAGTCTTGGCTGCACATTAGAATCACCTAGAGGCTTAAAAAAAATTTGATGTCAAATTCTTGAGGCAGTTGATGTAAATGGTCTGAGATATGATTTTTTAAAAGCTCCCAGGCGATTCTGGTGCGCAGGCCCGGCTGAACCCCTGAGACATTCCTGTTCAGCTGGGCTCGGGCCCAATCACACCTCTTGTTCCATCCATGTGCTCCACTTAAGGGAAATAAAGACAAGCCAGTTCCTATTCAGGGAGGAGTCAGAATTGTGAAAGAACAACAATTCGTTTTTATAAGAGGAACAATTGAAAAAGTACAAACATGAGGACAGTGGAGAGACAGTCAGGAGGGACTTTAGAGCTGGCGTTCCGCCTGTGAGAGCCTTCTCATGGAAGCGGCTTCTTTGTCTGGTGGCCTTTGTATGGTAGTAGCTATTATTACTTTTTATGAAATAAATGTTTATTTTTTAAAAGATCTTATCTGTTTATTTCAGAGAGTGCGTGTGCGCATGTGTGGGGGTGGGGGCAGAGGGAGAAGCAGACTTTGCATTTAGCAGGGACCCTGACGCCTCAATCCCAGGACTCTGGAATCAGGGCCCGAGCTGAAGGCAGATGCCCAGCCGACTGAGCCACCCAGGTGCCCCTAAAATAAATGTTTAAGAATAGCACTATCCAAAGAGGGATGCTGCCCAGCGAAGCAAAGAGTCCTCTTTTGAGGGGCATGCCAAAGGAGCCCGATCACTGGCAGGGATGTCACGGAGACGTTCTGCAAGTGGAATGGGTGACAGTTACAGTCAAAGGGATCCCGTCCAAGCAGGAGGACTGACTGGCACTTTCTGGTGTCGGGCATTGTGCTAAGATACTGCGTTCCTGGGTCACCTGGGTGGCTCAGTTGGTTAAGCGGCTGCCTTCGGCTCAGGTCATGATTCAAGGGTCCTGGGATGGAGTCCCACAGGGGGCTCCTTGCTCAGCGGGGAGCCTGCTTCTCCCTCTGCCTCTGCCTGCCACCCTGCCTGTTTATGCTCTCTTTCTGTCAAATAAATAAATTAAAAAAAAAAAAAAAAAGATACTCTGTTCCTTTATTTTCAAGTTCACACTATGCCCCCAGGGAGGGGACTATCGTTTTTTCCAGTTCATACTGGAGGAAGTGGAAGGAGGCTCTGAGGCCCGGCAGGTGTCACATGTAATCCACAGGCCCCCCTATGGATGGAGCTTCCTGCCTGGGGCTTCTATGATTCTAGAACATACAGTGGGTAAATACCCAGAAATCCAGGCCGAGTAGGAGCGATAATGAGGCAGTATTTAAAACGGCCCCATCGGCGCTGACCTATGCAGATGAAAGGTGGTATGTGAAAGCTTTCTCCTTAGAATCTCAAATGTCAGCGCTTCAAGGGTGAGAGGCGACCCTATCTGCACCCCGCCCCGGCCCTCACAGGCTCAGAGAGAGTCCCGAGTCCTGTCCCGGGTTACACACCCGACATTCACATCCTCTGACACGTAGAAGAGCCTTCTTGCTCCCGCTGCCCTCGTCAACGGTCCTGCCTTGGTTCCAGACACTCCGGAGCTGAGCTCTCTCAGGCAAACGCTTTCAGGGTCAAGCCGGCCAGCGCACAGGGCACTCCCTCTCCTCACTGTACTGATACATTTTCGACTTTGATTCAAAAGGGCATTACTGAGCCTCTGCTTCATGCTCCAGACCTGGCTCTGAATGACTCATGACTAATTTGCAAGAATTAAATCAGCCCACAGAGAATGCACACGGCCACCATTGAAGGGTTTACAAAGAAAGATCCTTTGTTCCCAAACTGCTTTCAAAGTGGTTTCCAAAGAAGGGTTGCCAAAGGTGTACTGAGCTGTGTCCGCATCCCTGCCATAGGGCATACCTGCCTGGGGAAATACCACTGCAGAGCCTAGCGGTCCCTGGTGGCCACATCCCCGGGTACTGGCCCCATGTGGCTCCAGCCGGCTGCTGCCCACTGGAGTGGCTGCCCTCTGGGAAGAGGTTGCCGAGCGAGGAGGACATTTCTGAGCACCCACCCCTATACGCGCACCCAGACCTCACATCTAGATCTTTACCAGTATAACCAGAGGAGATGAGTGTCACTTCTGGGCAAAGGTGAGTAGGAAAAAGGAGTGTCCTCTGCATTCTGGCTCATTTCCTATCAGGGAGCTGCGTGGAAATGACTCTCCTGCCCCAGGGAGGGTGGGGCCACAGGAGGGAAAGAAAGTGAGTGAAAATCGACTTAGCCTATCTGAATAAGGAATCAACCTTGGTCTGTGCAGTTGTTAAAACATGGAGACGTATCTGTTAGAGCAGCTAGCCTAGGCCTAGGACAGCGGTCAGTATCAGATTTCACCGGACTCTAAATACATAGACACAGAGCCCAGTCACTTGCCTCGCACTCAGTAAATGTGCACTGGGTACATGAATAAATGAATCTAAAGTGTGTGATTAATGGTATACTTTGCTGGATGGAAGTTAGGAAATTCTAATGAACAACTTTTAGGATGTGGAGGGTGTTTTAACACATGCTGAGCCTTGGTCCTCAGGTGGCACCTAACAATGAGGGAAATGGATTGTAGCTGGTACAGCCACACCCCGAAATAGATCTCTTAGTCCAAGAAGGTCTACATTTTCATGCCTGCAGAGTTCTGAAAGCAGGCTGATGAGTCTCTCCCATCAGGGGAAGGGAGGCTTCTTGGCTGGGTCCCAGGGAGATGGAGAGCCTCACGCGTACCCAGTGTAGCAGCCTGGAAATGCTGCTTCCTAGAACCTCAGGGCTAGAGGTTGCCAAGTTCCCAAAGAGTCCTGCGTGTCACAGACAAGCCACAGCTTGGTGAAGCAGACAAGTCACCCAGGGTCTCTTGGCCATCCGTGGGTCCACAGCCAGAGGCAGGATAGTGTGGATGAAGGGTTGGGATCTTGGGACCCAACCACCCTGATTTGAATCCTAGCTCCACTCCTTCCAAATTACCTAACGTCCCCATGCCTCTACCTCCTCATCTTTATTTTTTTTTATTTTTTATTTTTTTAAAGATTTTATTTATTTATTTGACAGAGAGAGAAATCACAAGTAGATGGAGAGGCAGGCAGAGAGAGAGAGAGGGGGAAGCAGGCTCCCCGCTGAGCAGAGAGCCCGATGTGGGACTCGATCCCAGGACCCTGAGATCACGACCTGAGCCGAAGGCAGCGGCTCAACCCACCGAGCCACCCAGGCGCCCCCTCCTCATCTTTAAAATGGGGGTAATTAGAATAGTACCGACCTCATAGGGCAGTTACGAATATGAAATAAGCTAGTATACGGAAAATGTTCCACACGGAGCCTGGCACACAGTAGGCATTAGGGAAGGGTTAGCGCTTGTCTTTACTACTGAGTTCAGATCGCCTTTTCCCCACGTCAGTGCTCTCGGGCTTCCAGAATGAGGTTGTTAAAATGATGAAATATGGAGACTCATCATGAAGCAGAGGATGCCAGAGAGTTCTTATACCAGATTTCCAGAACACACAGCCTGAAACCCGAAAGCTTTCTGCAGAATAGAGCCCATGAACTGATACTTGGCACACATGGAATCATTCATGATGGGAATGGAGAATTCAGGCGTGATTCATGTCTCAGGAATGCTCTAATGAGAGTCGAAGTATGCTATTGTTCTTCAGTGTATAGTAAAGGGAAAGAAAATACAGTGAGTGAAAAAGTAATCCTAAGTGAGAGAGACCATAGGAGAAGCGGCCCAGGAAATGAACATGGTCAACCGCTTTTCTCTGGTTTGGATGCCAAGCTGTGGAAGACAGTGACTGTTATGGATTTCATATTGCAAGCAAGTTGGTCAGGTTTGGGGAATCCTAGAGTGTTAGGGTTTTTTTTTTTTTTTTTTTTTTAGAACTGCCTAGAATCAGTTAGTGCACATCTATCCTCTCATCGAGTTCCCCTGGCCCAACCTTCCCTCCAGGGCGGAATTCCTTATTATATCCTCAGCAGATGGTTGCCCAAGTTCTGCTTAGAGCCTCCTTGGTGGGAGCCTCAGGGAGCCACGGGGCCGCCCACTCATTACTGGGCAGCTCTAACTGTTACCGAATCCTCCCCTAGACTGAGCCAACAATCTGCCTCCCTGGAATGTTGGCCCTTCGCCCCTACATTTATCTTCTGGTGTGAAACATAATACACCTCTTTGCTTTCTCCCTCTTGATGGTGCTACAGCAGGGTTAGACCTCCCCAGGTGGAGGGCTGGACTTGACATTAACTTAGCTATGGCCCTCACATAAATTACTGAAACTCTCATGGCCTTGATTTGCTTCTCTTTAAAGAGGGCCATTGAGTTTTCAGAAGGTTCCTGTGAAGTCAAAGTAAGGAGGCGGAGGGTAGACAAAGCATGGAGAATAGAGTCTGGAACCCAGCATGCAACAGATGGCATGCTTACGGGGCCCCCAATCTCCTCTCTAAGTTAAACAACTCCATTTCCTTCAGCTGTTCACTCCTGCTTGGGGACCAGCTCCTAGCCCCATTCAAGCTGTCTCTCTTCAAATGCTGGTCTACAAGCTTTATTTCTTCCTTCATTTGCCTCGTCTCCATTGGTCCTCTTCCTGGAGAGGCTCACGGTGAAGACAGACTCAAGCCTTGGAGTGGGGGGGATAACTCTGAGGGCTGGGCTGTATTGGTGGGAGGAGGACTTTGGGGTGCCCAGGAGGAAGTTGATGTTAAGGGTCAAGGTAGAAGTGGCTCTTCCAAGGTTGTGCTGTATGGAGGGAGAGAGAGCTAAAGGGAGAGATTCAAGCTTTGCTTCTAGAATGTTCAAGCCTCCTCCGGGATATAGAGAAGATATTCAGTCTACAAATGAGTGACCATAACATTGGAAGATACTTCCTTTATCTTATGTCCCTCAAGACCCTGAGCTCAGTTAATGGAGTATATAAGAGAGAGGGGGCTTCTTGTTAAACTAGATCTATTTCCTAACCTCGATCTGGGCACTACAGTGTCATGAAAGCAGCCTTAACTTGTGCCCTGCCTTTTGCAGCCACACATGGTGATGATGTTACTCATTGACTAAGCTTGTGGTTGACTGAAACCTTTATATTTTTTTCATAGGAACCACTTTCATTTATTTTTTAAAATTTGTTTAAGATTTTATGTTTAGGTGGGGCACCAGGGTGGCTCAGTGGGTTAAACCTCTGCCTTCCACTCAGGTCATGATCTCAGGGTCCTAGGATCGAGCACCACATTGGGCTCTCTGCTCAGCGGGGAGCCTGCTTCCCCCTCTCTCTCTGCCTGCCTCTCTGCCTACTTGTGATCTCTGTCAAATAAATAAATAAAATCTTAAAAAAAATTTTTTTTTGTGTTTAGGTAATCTCTACATCCAATATAGGGCTTGAACTCACAACCCTGAGATCAAGAACTGCTCGTTCTACTGACTGAGCCAGCCAGGTGCCCCACGAGAACCACTTTTTTTTTTTTTAAGATTTTATTTATATATTTGAGAGAAAGAGAGAGCACAAGTCAGGGGGATGTGCGGAGGCAGAGGGAGAAGCAGGCTCCCTGCCCAGGAGGGAACCCTACACAAGGTATGATCCCAGGAGCCCAGGGTCACAACCTGAGCAGAAGAGAGATGCGTAACCGACTGAGCCACCCACGAGCTCCAAGAACCACTTTTAAACAGGTTGTCCCCATCTTAAACATGTATAGCTGATTCTGCAAATCAAACTGGGAAAATGGGTAAGAAACTTTACAGTGCCTAGCCCATTATAAATGCCAAATAAATGACAGTATTTTATTAGCAATATTAGTATTATCATTGTTTGGTTTAATTTTTCTAGTTTCAGCAATCTAGCTTGATGAGGTTGGGTAGTAATTCCATCACACACACACACCCTCCTGACTTAGACCAAAGCCCACATTTGACCAGTGTGCTGACTCTGTCCCAGAAATTAACGTGACGGTAGAAATCTGATAGAATCTGATGCAAGGTACGCAGCCATTAGAAAGAATCCTCCTACTCACTTTCCCTCTTCCCATCCAGAAATATATCCCTCAGCAACATCTAACATTTTACAAGGAGAAAATTTTGCGCTGGTGCGAAACTGTCCCCTCTCTTATTCAAATTTAAGCCACCGTTATCTGGGAGGAAGCGCCTATCCCCTAAAACCTTAGACCAAATTAGTCAGCGAGCATGAGTGTCCTTGTCTGTGAGAGAAGGCAGAAGCAGAAGGCGGCAAAAAGGAGACAAACCAGGAAGAAAGGGGCAAACAGGTGAACTCAACCTTCATTTAAGCTCCACACTTGTTCTGGAAGGAAGTTTTCACGACACTGCACAGAGAGAGTAGAGCTAATGCCCTCCTCATTCCTGGAAGTTGTCTTATTTGGAAAAAGGGTCTTTGCAGATATAAATAAGTCAAGGATCCCGAGATGCGATGATCCTGTGTGATCCAGGTGGACCCTAAAGCCTGTGACAAGAATCCTTCTAAGGGAGAGACAGAGGGAGATTTGCGACTCCAGAGAAGGCCGTGTGAAGACTGAGGTGGAGACTGGAGGGACACAGCTGAGGAAGCCCAGGAACACTGAGAGGCCCCAGAGCAGGGGGAGGCAAGGAAGGATTCTCCCCCAGAACTCTCCAAGGACACACGGTTCTGCTGACACCTTGATTTTGGACGTGTGGCCTCCAGAGCTGTGAGAGAATACATTTCTTTCATGTTAAGTCACCAAGTCTGTGGTAATTTGTTACAACAGCCACAGGAAACTATGACGGAAGGTATTTCCCCTCCCTCGGGAGCTCCTCTCGGGCTGAAGGTCCTCCCCTGGGGAAGACGTAAACCACCTCTTAGCTCTCTGACCGTTTCATCACCATGAGGAAATAGAATGAGAGATTTAATATCAAGTGGAAAAACTCAAACAGATGATTAAGGAATTAATCTGTCACAAGTCAGATGACCACATCTAGGTGAGCAAGAGGCATTCCAAGTTCATAACTGTCAAGGCTGGACAGGCCTGTGGAGTCACTGATAGGTCTGGCCTGAGGGGAAAAAAATGCTGCCTGGGTGACTGGTGCTGCCATCTTGGATCCCAGTGAGGCAGGAAGGTAGCCAAGCCGGCTGGAATGAGCATGTGACTAGGAGTCATCCTGGATCTGGGACTTGCCTATTGGCCAGAAAAAGAAATTTATCTTCTCTAGTCTTTAGCTTCCTGAAATGGAAAAAAAAATAAAGATATTCCAGCTCTAAGAATACTTCTGTGGGCTAATCTATTCATGTCTGCAATACATGTAATTTTCTTTTCAGTATTCTCTAGCATAGTTTTTAATAGAACCATAAATATGGACAGACAACTCTGCCATTTCTAGTCTACGTGTGATTGTGTATTTTTTGGTATGTGTCAGGATAGTCTGGAATATGTTGTGGTAACAGACACACCCAAAACGCAGGAGCTTAAAACAGTAAAGATTTCAAATTGTGTCTTTTCAAAATGCCACATGTCGAAGTCCTAACCCCCAGTACCTCAGAATGTGACCATATTTGCAGATAGGGTCTTTAAGAGGTAATTAAATTAAAATGAGATCATTAGGATGGGCTCTAATCCAATATGACTGCTGCTCTTAAGAGAAAATTTAGACAGAGACACACACAGAAGGAAAACGATATGAAGAGAGACAAGATGGAGACTGGCTTGGGACAGATTCTTCCCTCACTCTCAGGAGAACCAACACTGCTAAAGCTTTGCTCTCAGACCTGTAGCCTCCAGAACCGTGAAAAAATACATTTCTGTCATTTAAGCCATTTAATCTGTAGTCTTTTTTTTTTTTTAATGACAGTCCCCAGCAAACTACTATAAAGACTTACTGTTGACCCTTGATCTATGTGAGTTTAGTGCAGAATGTGCAATGGCATCTTTTATCTATTCTAGCCCAAGAAGCCAAATGGCAGAAAGCTTTGATGGGTAAATGGACGTTTCTCAGTTGTTCCAACAGAGAAAATTGGTGAGGGAATGGAGTCATGACAGGGCACGAAGTGTAATCACCATCCCAGATTAAAAAGCACCTACCCCGCAACCAATGGGACCACACTCAATGGTAATATCGTGGGGGGTATCATGGGAGCCTCGGAGCCAGACTTGCCTGGGTTCAAATCCCAGCTCTGTCACTTACTCTAGGTCTGATCCTGGGCAAATTAGCTAACCTTCCTTTGTCTCACTTTCCCTCCATCTATAAAGTGGGCCTGGCAGAAGGACCTGTTTTGAAGGGTTGTTAGAGGCTTGGCTGAATTGGTTCACTCATTTAGAACAGCTCCTGGTACTTACTAAGCATTAATAATGGCCATAATCACAGGGTAAGATGCTTATGATACCTCTCTATGGATATCAATTGTCTA
Organism: Mustela nivalis; assembly: GCF_964662115.1. Classification (NCBI taxonomy): domain Eukaryota; kingdom Metazoa; phylum Chordata; class Mammalia; order Carnivora; family Mustelidae; genus Mustela; species Mustela nivalis. The sequence goes on along the minus strand of NC_139033.1, from coordinate 36,664,280 downwards.
AACAGTTCATTAGGAGTAACTGCGGTAGTAACTAGAAAGAGGGAAATATTTTGTTCTTAGTACCAATAATATATGGAGAAGTGATCCATTTGATGCTGAGTTTAATAACCCAAGCTGGCTAGCCTTATCATTGAATGGCTAAGATATTTTTACAGAGTAATCAGGTGACCGGAGACTAAAACTGACATTTCAAGTCTACTCACAAGACAATTTGGTGAAAGTATGAAGTCTTAAATCTTAAATTAGCAAAGTCTTGAACATATTTATGTAATCCCTTAAGATATACCTAATAAGGGGCACCTGCGTGGCTCAGTGGGTTAAGCCTCTGCCTTCGGCTCAGGTCATGATCTCAGCGTCCTGGGATGGAGCCCCACATTGGGCTCTCTGCTCAGCAGGGAGTCTGCTTCTCTCTCTCTCCCACCTCTCTGCCTACTTGTGATCTCTGTCTGTCAAATAAATAAATCTTAAAAAAAAAAAAAAGATACACTTAATTATTTGCATTATTGAGGTTGAAACACAGGAAAAGTTTAAATATAGATCCAGATCTCAGGCTATATCTTTAAACCCAATGAAATCAATTTAAGTTTCATGCAATAATATAATTTGCTACATGAAGTTGTGTTGTTAATTTGACGAGCTTGGTAGCTTTTCAAAGATGTGTAAATGCAGTTTGCTTTATAGTTTACATACAGTTTCTATAAGAGCTAAAAGCGAAAGGAGGTAAAAGAGATTGGAAATGTATTTGTGTGTGTTCAGGTTATTTATCCCTGACTAGAATGGGAGATAGAGATTTTTGTCTTTTTTGGTCATTACCTTCTCTTAGGATCCAAGAACAGAATTATGTTCTAGGTGCTTAACAGGTACTAAAGAAATATTTGCTAAACTGTGTTGAATTAGCAGTATAATAAAAATATGAAGGCCAACATTGGATATTTGGGAGGTATTAGTTTGCTCAAAATAGTATCTTCAAACAATTTCTCTGAAATAATAATTACCAGGATGCCTGGGTAGCAGCCAACTCTTAATTTTGGCTCAGGTCATGATCTCAGGATCCCGCGATCGAGCCCCACATTGGGCTCTACACTCAGTGGGGTGTCTGCTTGAGATTCTTTCTCTCTCCCTCTTCTTCTCCCCTGTCTCTTACCCACGACTCTCTCTCTCTCAAATAAATCAATAAATCTCTTTTTATTTTTTTTAAATTTTTTTTAAAGATTTTATTTATTTGACAGAGAGAAATCACAAGTAGATGGAGAGGCAGGCAGAGAGAGAGAGAGAGGGAAGCAGGCTCCCTGCTGAGCAGAGAGCCCAATGCGAGACTTGATCCCAGGACTCTGAGATCATGACCTGAGCTGAAGGCAGCGGCTTAACCCACTGAGCCACCCAGGCACCCAATAAATCTCTTTAAAAAAAAAAATTATTGATTTATTTTATAAATCATTATTTATATTTAATTGATTTGATAATTTTATTGATTTATTTTATAAATCTTCATTATTTATATTCAAAAGATTTCTATTTATTATATAAATATTTTTTTAAAAAAGATTTTATTGATTTATTTGAGAAACAGAGACACAGTGAGAGAGGGAACACAAGCAGGGGGTGTGGGAGAGGGAGAAGCAGGCTTCCCGCTGAGCAGGGAGCCCGATGTGGGGCTCAATCCCAGGACCCTGGAATCATGACCTGAACCGAAGGCAGCCACTTAACAACTGAACCACCCAGATACCCCAGTAAATAAATAAATCTTTTTTAAAAATCCTATTAAATAATAATTGCTGGCATGGGGAGACCCTGCTGACTTGTCGCTGAGTCTTTGATGTCATTGCTGGAACTGTGTGTGGGTCGTGGCCTCGTCTCTCGCCCTGCTGCAGATAATCCGTGCCTGTCTGGGTTCTTTGGGATATTAAGTGACAAAAACCCAACCCAATACAGTTAAGAGAAAAGAAAGAATTTTTTTTTTTTTTTTAAGGAATTGAACAAATCATAGTAAGAATAGGGGATCCTTCTGGGCCTCAGAAATACCTAGAACCTGGATTTCAATAACACCAGGAATAATTGTTTACTCTCTCTCTCTCCCAATTCTGTTTCTTCACAATTTCCTTCTCTCTTCTCCTACTGCAGACTGGGTTCCTCCAGACAGCTGGGACCTGACTACTGGATCCTCTCCTTAGCGCTAACTCAGAAAGCCCTGGAGAAACATTCTGATTGGCCCACCTTGGAATGGGCACCCCTTCCGGCCCAATCCACCATGTCCAGAAGACCGACTCCTCTAGCCCAGCTTGGTGGGGTGTTTATTTGTCTCTTCGCTGTAGTGCTATTAGCTGTGGTCAGGGCTAGAGCTGCAGAGCACAGACTGGACCCCCGGCTACCATCTTCCCAGTATTCATTGAAAGAGAAATTAAGAACCCACCACGATGTATGTTCAACCAGAGGCCCTTCTCTTTACCTGGCTTTCTGTCCTTGCTTCCAAGTGGATGCTTGAATCACCCACCAGAGCCTGCTCACAGGAACTGACCTCGCTGTGCCTTCTGAACCTTGTCAGGAAATCTCCCAAACTCCCAGAAGTGCCTGATCCTAATACAAAGCCCATGCCCAGCACAGGAGAGACACATCTAGGATGGGCAAGGCTCAGGGTTGGGAGAAGCGCCCCATCACAGGCCGGCACCCAGTGGACCTCAAACACAGCGTTTAATAAAAGGGTCAGAGAGAGAGAGACATAGCCCCTGGGTAAGGACGGTCCCAGGGCTCCCACCTCCTCAGGAGGGACCCAAGCATAGTCTGGGGTCAGCCCATTATGTCCTTTAGGAATTCCCCGTTAAGCCCCACTCTTCCTCTGATACATTTTTCATGGCTGAACTCCCTCGTGTCTGTTCCCTTCATTCCCTGCCCACTCTGTGAGGACAGGCATTCTTCCTCTCATGCCAGGTGACCAGCAGGTGAAACACTGCCTGCCGTCTTAGGCACCCAGATAAATGAATGGGCTACAGGAGTGGGCTGGGGGGGGGGGGTGGTGATAAGGGTGTGGGGGATGCCGCCAGGGAATCTGCACTAGACTCAGGGGAGGAGTGACAAGAAGCAGTCTGGTAGGACAGTGAGGCTCCAAGCTCCAGGCAGGGAAAACCTCGGGTCTCAGTCCCCTGGGCGGAGAAGTCACATGGTGAATGTGGACCTGGAGCCAGTCCAGAATGTGACTCTGCACCCCCTGTGACTGGAGAGCCCCAGGTTAGGTTCTGTTCTAGAAGGACTGCAGTAGATCACTGTTTTTCCAGCTCCACCATGATTAAAATATTACCCAGACGCTTGCACCCAACCAGAGGACTCTTAATATTTAATATCCTGTTGATTCTCAAGGGGAAACTGTAATTGCCTATTAGTCGTATTACAGCTGGCTCCAATTTATGAGGGATGGTGTACCCTGTGCATGGCGGGGGTGGGGTGTGTCACAGGGGGCTGAAGCAATGGATAATAAGAAAAGCCCAAATGGTTTCGAAGTGTGGAGAAAAATAAATAAGTAAAAAAATTAGTAAGAATAAAAAAAGAAGAGTAAGAAAGAAAAGCACACATTTATTTGAATTATTGGGTTGCCTCAGAATGAAGTAGACCCCACAAATATAAAGAGAACCCATGGTGGATAAAGCACCACGGTGCTGGTTCAGAAGAGGTCAGTGCTAATCCAAGTACAATGTAAAGCTGCCTGAATCAGAGTCCTGGGGGTCTTAGTGCCGCTGATGCCGGGATGGGATGAAATCTAGAATCGACCCCCTACCAGAAGTTAAAGATGCTTTCCATTCTCTCCCCAGCAGAAACACCAACGCATTAACAAATATTTAATGGGGGCTTGCCACATGCAGGGGCCTCCCAGAGACGCTTCCCAAAAGAGCAGCCCATTGTGGCCACTGTCCTGAACGACACTGAATAAATACTTGCACCGTCCTGTCGAAGAACCACACCTCCGATCCATCCATTAGAAGCACCACATAGGGGGCGTCTGGGTGGCTCAGTGGGTTAAGCCGCTGCCTTCGGCTCAGGTCATGATCTTAGGGTCCTGGGATCGAGTCCCGCATCAGGTTCTCTGCTCCGCGGGGAGCCTGCTTCCTCCTCTCTCTCTGCCTGCCTCTCTGCCTACTTGTGATCTCTCTCTGTCAAATAAATAAATAAAATCATTAAAAAAAAAAAAAAAAAGAAGCACCACATAGATTGGCCCCCAGGGAGTGGAGGCTCTCCATCAAGATTTTGCAACCTGTCTGTCCCATTATTTGGCTTTCTCCTCTGATAGTGTCCCCCACACAAGCAGGAGCGCAGGATCCCCTCTGCTGCTTCTCCCTGTTTCCTTCTTCCTTCTTTTCTCCCCAGATGGTTCTGCCCAAGTGGGCCCCTTCAAAAGTTGTCCTATGGTCTAGAAAATTGTCGCGCTTCTACACGGAAGACGTAGTCGGGTGACCGGAGACGAAAACTGACATTTCAAGTCTGCTTGCAAGACAATTTGGTGAAAGTATGAAATTTTAAATCCTCAATTAGCCAAGTCTTGAACATATTTATGTAATTCCTTATGATACACTTAATCGTTTGCATTATTGCGGTTGAAACACAGGAAAAGATTAAATATAGATCCAGATCTCAGGCTTTATCTTTAAACCCAATGAAATCAATTTAAGTTTCGTGCAATAATATAGTTTGCCATGTGAAATTGTATTGTTAATTTGATGAGCTTGGTAGCTTTTCAAAAATTTGTAAACGCAGTTTGCTTTATAGTTTACATACAGTTTCTATAAGAGTTAAAAGCAAAAGGAAGTAAAAAAGATTTCAAATTGTGTGTGTGTGTGTGTGTGTGTGTTCAGGGTTATTTATCCCTGACTAGAGTGGGAGATAGAGAGTGGGAGATAGAGTGGGAGATAGAGATTTTGGTCTTTTTATGGTCCTCTGAGGACACCAGGGCTTCTAAGAATCTCTTGTCATTTAGAAAGTGCCACACCTAGCATAGAGCAGTGTTTGATGAATGAGTCCCCCTTTCTCCCCTTGTGGACCTACACCATTCCTTCCCAGACCAAGTTCTGGAACCCATTGTCCTATTTCCATCCACACCTCCCTCTAACAGCAAGTGTCTGGAACATTTTCTCCAGATTCCTCGCTCAGGCAGACAGCTGGAGTCTGAGGGGCCATCCAGTGGACTGTTATTGGTAGTTATAGGTGCACAACACACTAAGGAATGGAGAGGCCAAGCCCACAAGGGAATACCTTGAGCAGAGCACACAGTGGATAAGCTTTAGTTACTAATGGACAACTTATCACAACCAGGTTAACGTCACTTCACCAGGCATGGTAGCCTGCAAAATGGCTTCCCAAGATACGAGGTCCTAATCTCCCAAACCTGTAAATGTTACATTATTTGGAAAAGGGTTCTTTGCAGATGTGCTTCTGTTAAGAATGTGGAGTGCCTGGTTAGCTCAGTCGGTTAAGCATCTGCCTTCAGCTCAGGTCATGATCCCGGGGACCTGGGATCAAGCCCCACGTTGGGCTCTCTGCTCAGTGAGGAGTCTGCTTCTCCCTCTCCCTTTGACCGATACCTCCTCCCGCTCATGCTCTCTCTCTTTCTCTCTCTTGCTCTATCACTCAAATAAATAAATAAAATTAAAAAAAAAAGAAAAAGAAAATCTTGAGCTGGGAAGATTATCCTGGATGATCTGTGCCCTATAGGCAGTCACAGTTACTTGGATAAAGGGAAGCAGAGGAAGACTAGACACACACACAAAGGAGAAGACCATATGAAAAAGGAGACAGAGATTGGAATGATGCCAGAAAAGTAAAAGCGTGTTTGAAATGCACATCTCAGTGAGCTCGGTGAAAGGGTGTGTGTGTTTTCTTTGCGTGAACTCGCGCACACAGGGTTTAGAAACAATTGTATTCTTATCCTTCAAGGTACAGCTTCAAGGGCTGGTAAAGGCTAGCTTACATAAATAAGTAGGTAGGAGCAGAGGATTTACTTATTGTGGTCACACTCAATTCCTTGAGCTCCATCTAAGGCATATGCCAAAAATCGTATTTTACATCTCTCAGTTGACAGTTCAGTTAAATATTCCTTCAATTTTGCTCAAGGCACAGAATTGGAAACCATCTGACTTGCAAAAGGATTTGTTACCCAGTCATTAGAGTCATTCATTTTTCTCACTCTCTGGGAAGTACATCAGAAAGTTTTTCCAAGATTTACCAAGTTATTCTTAATTATACCAGTCACTCTTACTTTGGGAGCATATTTTCATTCCTATCATACTCAGAAAAGGTTGGAAAAATGGAAATACCGTTACTTTCTATTCTTGCTTAACAATGTACTTAAAATATATAATTTTTACATTGCATGCTTAAACATGGGGAGTATGTATTTTTTTTCCCCCAAATCTGGGAGCTGCCGGTTTAGCTCTTTCCATATATAGATAATGTCTGCCACGTAATCCAAATGACAAGGCCAGTCCTCACCATCATGTCAGTTAGCCAAGTAAGACTTCCTTTCTGCTAGAAAAAAATCCAACTTTGTTTTTTAATTCATATCATCCCCCTACTCTGTGTCTTCCACGACGGCGACCTTGCATTTCTGACCCCTGCAGGTGAGAGAGATGGAGAGCTGAGGCATGGAGCCTGCCAAGAACATGGCGCCTGGGTGACCGTAAGGCTTGGCCGCCATCGTGGGCCTCTGTCTAAGGAGGAGTGCAGTCTTTGACAAACAGGGTGGGTGTGCATTGCGGCGGAATAAGTGAGGTGTGTCACCTGGGTTCTCCAAGAGGCAGATGCAAGATGGGCTTAAACGCAGGAAGACTTTATTAGAGGCAACCAGGATAAGAGATAGTCGAGGCAGGGTGGCTCTGGAGAAAGCGGAGAGAGCTTTCTGACCACAATGCAGGTCTGAGGGCACTTGGAGAACCGGTAGAAGCGTTGTAGGTCACATGGTCTAATAAAGGATCAGTAAAGGCCATCGGAGAGTTCTGGAGGCAGAGCTGGGTCTCCCACGACCAGGTCTGTCTCAGTATCCCGGCCACCCCCAGCCATTGGCAGAGTGCAGCCCCCGGGCCGCATGGCAATGGCTTTTGGAGCAGTAACTTCACTGAACCCTTAATCGACAGAGCCACTGTGGGGGGGGGGCAGGTTTGTGAGGGGCCTTTTCATGGCCACTCCTGGAAATATTTATCTGAAGATTGTCATTACTTCTGTTGCCCCAGTCTTTAATAGATCTGAAACAAGAACATGATGGCACAGGCCAGAACACCCCATTTCTTATGCTGTGGTTTGACCCTTACCAGCAACATACTTCAGGCTGGACCTGAAAGACCCGCGGATCCCCTTACCCAAGAATCCAACACTGCCACTGGATGCAATCAGCAAGAGGTTCTTTATTGTTACGCAGGCGCCTGTGGGTGGTCAGCAGCTCCTGCTAGCTGAGCACACCTGGCTGGGGTGGTGCAGGATTTTTATAGACAGGTGCAAACAAGTTTTGGGTGGGGCGCAACTGATTGGTTGACAGTTAGAACTTTTGAAAAAGGCATACGTGGAGTTTGCTGATTGGCTTTGGGGACCCGCTCGCGCGGAAGAGAGAGGCGGGAAGGGGGAACAAGCTGATTGGTTCTGAGGGCCCGCGCGCAGGAGGAGAGAGGCAGGGAGGGGGAACAAGAAGGGGGAAGGTAGGAATGCCATCATGGCGTCTTCTATTATTTCTATAAGCCAAGCAGTTACAGAAGGGCAAAAGAGCAATTAATCACGCAATTAATAACCTAATCTACGCCTAAAAGCCAGCGGTTCACAGAAAAGCAAACAAGCGGTTAGTTATCCTATCTATCTTCCAGGGGAGGGGTCTTTCCAGGGCAGGGGTCTTTCAGACCAAAAGCAAGTTCGTTGTGATAAGGTTCAGGACACACTTTCCCAAAATAAGGCACCTTGACCTATTGAATATTTTAAGTTGAAGGAATTTGAGAAATGGCAGGGGGAAGAAAGACTCTCTGACCTTCCCCCAAAGCAGGTCATAGACCCTCAGGTAAGAGGTGCCCCCTCCCCCACCCGTGTATTCCTGGAGGAGAGAAGCATCCTTCTCTTCAAGAGGGAGAGAGGCCAGAGGAATTGGGACAAACACGCCTCACTGACTGTCCCCAGTTTCTTACAGTGGCTCATATTCTGTCCTGTCCTGTCTGGCCACGACAGTCTACTCTTCTTCAAACCCAACATAAAAACTCAGGCTTACCCATTTCTTTGGGTTTCATTTCCTTATGAAAGCTCCCATGGCACATAAAACTTAACATTAAATACATTTGTATGCTTTTCTCCTATTAATCTGTCTTCTTCAGTTTAATTTTCAGACCCTGTCAGGGACCCTAAGGGAATCAAGGAACACATTTGTCTCTCCTCCAGGAGTGTCTTGCGTGAAGGAGGCTAATGCTAATATTCTAAATTGTCCTTTGTTTGGCAGCTGGGACCTTTTTAATACCCTGGGGCAGTGTTCATAGTAAGATTCCTTGTGGGTGAGAGTTATCTGATAATTTTGTGCGGTGGGAAAGGGGTGAGTATGAGTGTGCCGAGGGGAGAGGACCCCTTGGATCTCCACTGCGATAGCCTCCCAATGACATGTGCTTGGACAGCCCGCGGGCTCTGGGTCGGTTTGCGTCCTTCCAGGAGCAGAGGCCAAGGTGGAAGGAGACGGCAGGAGATTTCTTGGGAGCGTGTCTGTGGATGACAAAGGAGACAAAGAGCAGGAGGGGGTGGGGAGAGCCTTTAGTTCAGGACTCCGATTTGCAGCCTGTGAAAGGAAAGGAGGAAGCGGGAGAGGGCAGGGAGGAGGGGTCCCAGATGGGAAGATGGGGAGCCAAGTGGCAGGTGTGACAGGCAGGCCACTCCTGCCAGATGTAGTCCTGGGTGGGCAGCAAGCATGGCTGGAGGGAGGGAGGAAGCCCAGTTTTGAGGGCGGGGGCAGGTCAGGAGATGCAGGAAGATTGGGCAGCGTGCACCTGCACCTGCCACGGTGTCCCCTCATGGGGACACATCCTTCCTCCCATTGCTTCTGCACTTGCCCCCCCCCCCCCCCCCCCCCCGCCCCGTGTGGATCCTTCAGGACCGCCTCTCTCCCTGCAGGTTTCAGAAACCCTGTCCTGAGGCCATCTCGCACCCTCCCCCACCCAGCTCCCAATCTGTGTCCTGGAAATCAGGCTCCACCCTGTAGCAGAAGACTCAGCCGCTGGGGGAGATGGGGTGGGGGTGGGGAAGCGTTGCATCTGGTGATGGAGGAGCGGAGCAGGTACAATGTGGCTCTTCCTGATTTTTTTTTTTTTTCCAGCCCTGAACATCTAAAACTGGATTGGTCCTTTGGCCCAGCCCTGTAAGAGCTATGTCCTCCTCCTGAGATGGGGAAGGGGAGGGGGGTTGGGGGTAAGCGGGAGTGGAGGGGAAGACTCTGCACAGGGCGTTTCCAGTAGACTGAGCTGCATCCAGTGCTGTGTTCTGGCAAGGTGACCTTGAGAAGAGTCATGCTCAAGGCTGGGTGCTGCTCCCTTGTATGTAGCAGGTGTCGTGGGGAGGGCTGCCTAGACAGGCAGCTTACTCAGGGTCACACCATGAGCAGGGGCACACTAGAATCAAAACTCTTGTCTCTGGGCTTTTCGATCAGACCTCTGTGCTGAAGAGGAAGAAGAAAGTCGTGTTTAGAACAACTATGTCCTCCCTAGCTCACAGTGAAATTCTGCTCTAGGAGGAAGCTCAGATTTCTTAAATACTGAGATTCGCTTACAAGTCAATAACCAATTAAAGAATTTTTTGCTCACAATAATATCAGATTCTTTGGAGCCAAACATTTAATCTTTCTAACCATATGTTCTATACGTTATTCAAATTTGGAGGTGGGAACAGCTGTCAGGTGCACAGAGGGAGGAAGATGATGGGCTCATACTGGGTGCTGAGACTCAGGACCTCTGAAGAGAGGTTTTCTTTTTCTTTCTTTCTTTTTTTTTAATGAGGCGATTATTTATGAAAAGAGAGAGAGCCTGAGAGAGAACAGAGAGCACAAGCAGGGAGGTGGGGAGCAGGGCAGAAGCAGACTCCTCACTGAGCAGGGAGCCCAATGCAGGGCTCAATGTCAGGACCCTGGGATCATGACCTGAGCCAAAGGCAGACGCTTTGCCGACTGAGCCACCCAGGCACCCCGACCTCATACCCAAGCCAGACCCAGGACCAGTTACGTCAGAATCTTCTGGAAGTAGAAGCCCGGCATCGGGAGTATTTGAAGCTCTCCAGGGGACTCTAACGTGCAGCCAGGAATGGGGACCGTCACATATAAAGGGGACCTAGCATATAAAGATGACTTTAGTCAAATGAGAGACCCTGAAATCCTGACTCGGACTACATACACTCTTCATTTCGAAGTAGTTTAACTAAGGTTAGATGTCAGGATTCTCAGCCCACAGGAAGGATGAGCAGGGGAAGATCATACTCTCAGAAGCAGATTTACCAAGAGCAACAAGCAGGCAAAGTGTGGTTGATAAGCCAAGGAAGAATTGTAAGACCCCACAATTCAGAGACAGAACTCTGAGGATACTTGTCTGGGGCCATTACATAGCAGGGCAAACTGACCCGCCCCCCACAGTTTCCCTGAAGGCGACCTATTAGCGCAGCACAGTAATTCGTGTTCATAACGATGGCTGAGTCATCCCACAACCACACAGCTTTGTTTTGGGGGCAGAAGAGTACAGGGCACACCACCGGGCTTGAGTCACACCCCAGGAAGACAGGCTGCCCTGACTAGAGCCATGTTCTGTTTTTGGAAACCCTGATGGGTTTGGTAGCTGGATAAAGCATCACTTTAAAGTTAGAAGTGGTTTCTACTTCCTAAGAGGTGGATATTAAATTTTTCATTGGGGCAGGCTGTCCCTTCTTCAGAGAAACCCCTTGCTGAGTGCAGAGTGGGCCACACATCTCTTGGGGGAGAAAACCTGTACTGGGCAACGTGGTCCAAAAACAGATCTCCCAGACTGTGAAGTTAAGCTTTTTTCTTTGTTTTGCAAACCTTTTTTTTTTTTTTTAAGCAGAGATTTGTTATGTTCTTAGAGGAGATTTTATTTTCCTCAGTAGGGAGTTCTGTTGCTCTATGTCTGGAAGACGTGCCTATTTTTCAGAGCCGTTCTTGAACAAGCAGGAGAGCTAGATCGAAGTTTCCATGGGAACAGGAGGGCTCCACAAGACTTGAACTTGACCTCACATGAAAGGAAGTGGGCATATGGGGGACACGTGGTCATTTAAGTCCGAATACCCCAGAACGTAAGGATGCTGGGTTACCATTTTCTGGGATAATTTCATTTGTCCCACTCAAGGCCACAATGCAAGCCCTTGTAGAGGCAGAGACTTTTCCTGCTGCCAATCCTCCCAATGGGAGACTGGGTCAGGAAAGGAGACCCCGAAAGGTGAGCTATAGACAGAGGAAGGAAGAAAAGTCCCTTTTTTCTCTGCAGTTTCACATCAGTTTTCCTGGTCCTCGTGTAGAGCAAAGCAGGGTTAGGCACTTCCGTTTGGAAGCAGGTTGAGAACCAAGTGTGGTTAGCAACTCTTGAGTGGATCCAGGCAGGAAGCTCTGTGAGAAGCCACATCTACTTGAAGTTATCAGGTGTTCTTTGGGTTGTATTTTTCTTTTTTCTGTCTCCCGAGCAACATCGCACTGAAGTTTGATTGAAAGGGACCCCTGGGCTCCTGAAATGCTTTGGGGAGAGTAGGGAAGGAGGGTCCCACAAGGAAAGGAAGCCACGGAAGTGGCCTGAGAGGTACTAAAATCAGTGGCCACCAGCAGAGGGCAGGGGTGGGTAGCAGCAGCGAGCTCTCCATGGTGATAGCGGCAAAGGGTAGAGTGGGATGACATCTAAGACAGGCAAAGTCGTGACCAGGATGCTCATGGAACTCTGTACAAGCCACACCGAAGGGTGCTAATTCCTGACAGCCATATAGGACTGAAGCCAATGTAATTTGAGTGTGTGGTGGCAACGATCTCTAATTATAAACCGTTGGGCTAAAACATTGGGCAGACACTTAGAATCAGACCTGTGTTCAACAATACAGCCAACTACTTACCAGCTATATGACGTCAGGCAATCCACCCAGAGCCACCCAGTGTCAATTTCCTTACGTGGCAAGAGAGTTATCTACATTATCTAATGTTAATCCTCCAGAAGTTTTTTTTGTTTTTTTTTTTTAAGATTTTATTTATTTACTTGACAGAGAACATAAGCAGCGGGGAGCAGCAGGCGGAGAGAGAGGGAAAAGCAGACTCCCCATTGAGCAGGGAGCCCAACGTGGGGCTCAATCCCAGGACCCTGGGATCATGACCTGAGCTGAAGGCAGATCCTCCAGAACTTTTAAGTTTGTTTTAAGGATCAAAAGAAGTCATCTCAAATATATTTCAAAATGGTAAAATACTATGCAAAGCATTATTTCATCTTTTTCAACCAAAATGATGAAATGTTAAAAAAAAATTGCTTTTACTGATAATCTGTGTCTCTAACAGGCACTCTGGGGGCTCTATCCAGCAGGTGCTGGAAAAACGCAGGTGGCAACTGTCCCTGGTTATTAGTTCCACTTTCTCTGCCTCTGGAAACACACTGAGGGGCAGGGAGACGGAGTGGTCTGGCATACGCATCCCTGACTTACTGGAAAAATAGAAGTTGCCTCTAAAGCAAATAAATAAAATGCAGAAAAAGCAGCTCAGCAGATATGCCCAGATAACCAAGCAGAGAAAAGTATACTTTTTGAGTCCCAAAATGACAAAGAGCCTGCCATGGGGCTCAATCCCAGGACCCTGGGATGGTGCCCTCAGCTGAAGGCAGACTCTTTTTTTTTTTTTTTTTATGATTTTTTTTTTTTTTTTGTCAGAGAGAGAGCACATGAACACAGGCAGACGGAATGGCAGGCAGAGGCAGAGGGAGAAGCAGACTCCCTGCCGAGCAAGGAGCCCGATATGGGACTCGATCCCAGGACGCTGGGATCATGACCTGAGCCGAAGGCAGCTGCTCAACCAACTGAGCCACCCAGGCGTCCCTGAAGGCAGACTCTTAACCAACTGAGCCACCCAGGCGCCCTGAACAAAATATATTATTAAAATGTTTAACTTACTTTTAAAAGACAGGAATCAGTTATCTAATCATTTTATTTATGTAGGAGCCCTTGCCCCCGAATGATGCTTCACCCTGTGCCCGTGTTCAATTCCATGCCGCTCTCCGGAGTCCCCCCTCCCGCTTAGCGTGTCTCTTCCTCTCCCATTTTGCTGCTTTCCTTAAAATGGAGCTAAAAGGCAGAGACTATTTTCACCTGAATTTAATCTAATTCTGATTCTAATCGAGATCCATTTAAAATGCTCATTCTTTATCCCAGCATTTTTTCCAGGCTCAGGGAATGACACAAAACGCACACCTAACAACAGCCCTGGGGCCAGAGACTCTGGGTCCCTACTCAGTTTCCTCGGCAGTGGAACTCCTCCTCCTTAGCCCTCTGGTATGGATGGTTGGCTCACTGGAGGAAAACAGCCTATTTTGAATCTTTTGAGCTTCCTGCATGGAGCTGGATCTTTAACGCACTTATAACAACGGCCCATACTAGGTGCTCAGTAAGTCGTTGCAGGGATGAATTACGAAAGTTGTTATTCTTCCAGAAACCTAAAGTCCTCTCATAGGAAAGAAGCATTAACGATACAATGTTTTCATTTCTAAATGCTTAGAGATGAAAAGTTAGATCTTTGGCGATTTCAATTTCATTCTGCTTTTACAAGTGCACCAAACTTGAACTTGACACAGGGCAGAACTTAGCCGTGTGTTGACACAGTGCCTCTTCCCTCCCTCCTGGGCTGACCTGCTCTCCCGCAGCCCTCACGCCAGCCACTTCTCTTCCCATGCAGGGCCCGAGGCTGTGAGCTCTCGCAGCTTTTCCCTTCTGCAGCACCGAACCACACACAACGTGGGTGGCAGCTGCCGGCCTGTTCACCTCAGCAGTTCTAGAAATGCTTTGCCATGAGCAAGCAGAAAGCATGTGGTTTTTTGTTTAGTTTTGTTGAGTTTTTTAGTTCATCCAACAAGAAGCCATAACTTGATTAATGATAGAAACAGTACAAATTTCAAACCAAGCTGCAGTTATTCTTTTGAAACACCAAAAAAAAAAAAAAAAAGTCCTCATTTTCAGATGGTTACATTGTTCATTCCATAAGAGTATTTACAATATCATTACTGTTGTTTTTGGGGGCTTGGCCTGCCTTTGCTCTTGACACATTGGTTTGTGACTTGACCAATTCTATGTCTTTAACCTCTACACCTGTTTCATCAACCTCTTCCTCTTCACTCTCCTCTTGTACAGTTGGAGTCTGTGTTTCTTGAATGTTTGAGACAGCTTCATCTTGAACTTTGAATTTCTCAGCAGTTGCTAGTTGTGCTTGGGACCGGCCTGGAGGACTAAGTCTTCACCTGCAAAATCTGCTTCCATTTAGTGTTTTATACCTGGTCCCTCCCGTGTAATAGAGGGAATGAAAAAAAGCCTTGAATGACTGACCAGATGAATTTCATGCAAGAATTTTTAAAAATTAAATGATTAGATATTTTGAGCATTTTTCTTGTGGGTTTTATGGGCATTCATGCATCTTTTGTGAGGCATCCGTCAAAGTTTTCAGCCATGTTTAATTGCGTTGTTTTTTTGCTGTTGATTTGTAAGCACTGTTTAGATATTCTAGATATGATTCCTTTGTCAGGTATGTATGTTGGGAGTATTTTTTCCCAGTCTGGTTTGTCTATTCATTTTTTAAAAAAGATTTTATTTATTTACTCGACAGAGAGAAAAAGAGCACAAGTAAGCAGAGCAGCAGGCAGAGGGAGAGAATCAGGCTCTTTGCTGAGCAGGGAGCCCGATGTAGGGCTCAATCCCAGGACCCTGGAGTCACGACCTGAGTGGAAGGCAGATACTTAATCAACTGAGCCACCCAGCCACCCCATTCATTTTTTTTTAAGATTTTATTTATTTACTTATTTGACAGACACAGATTACAAGTAGGCAGAGAGGCAGGCAGAGAGTGAGGAGGAAGCAGGCTCCCCGATGAGCAGAGAGCTCAATGCAGGCTCGATCCCAGGACCCTGGGATCATGACCTAAGCCGAAGGCAGAGGCTCAACCCACTGAGCCACCCAGGCACTCCCCTATTCACTTTTTTTTTTTTTTAATGGTACCTGAACTGAAATTTTAAATTTTTATGAAGTCCAACTTATTATTTTTTTTAATGGTTAGTGCTTTTTGTGTTCTGTTCGAGGACTCTTTGCCCATCCCAAGGCCATTAAGTTATAATGCTTCATTCCAGCAGCTTTGTGCCTGTGGATATTACATTTAAGCCCATGATCAATTTTGAATTAGCTTTTGTATATGGAGTGAGATAGGGATCAAGGTCATTTTTTTTTTCTCTATATATATCTAGTTGTTCTACCAATATTATCAGAATTATTTTCCTTTCTCTGCTGAATTAATGCCAACCTTGGAAACAATCCAAATGTCCATCAACAGATAAATGGATAAACTCCAATATACTCATACAATGGAATATGACTTGGCAATAAACAAAGTATCAATACATGCAACGACCCGAATTTGTTATTCAAAAACACTGAATGAAAGAAGCTAAATACAAAAATAAAAGGTTATTACTCTATTTTACTTATATGACGTTCTAGAAGAGACAAAACTAATTCTACAATGACAAAAAGCAAATCGATGTTGTCTGGTTGAGGATAGGGATGGAAACTTTCTGGTGTGATGGAAATGTTCTGGAACTTGTTTTTGATGTTGGTTACATGTGCATATACAACTGTCAAAATTTATCTATCTGAACAGTTGAGGGCCATGCCTTTCATTGTATGTTAATTATACTTCAGTTTAATATATGTTAAAGAAAAGGAAAGAATTAGAATATTAACATCCCTGGACTCTGCCCAGGGAAAAGCAAGTGTCCTCTGTCTCTGCAGATGGCTTGCTGGTGAGGCCTGGGAAAGAGAGAGGAACCCAGGCAGCATACTTTACCTCTCCCTGTTCCTGAGACTGTGGGATAGATTTTCAAAACATTGGCTAGGAGAACTGCATTCAAAAGCAGCTGAGTAAATAATGGGCCTTCAGTGAACTGTTTTTTTCCCCTCTGTGTTTGGAAATCTGAGCCTGGTGTATCTTTCCCAAGCACATTTCATTTAGAAGATAATTTACATTTGCACAGAATCATGGCTACAGCCCATCTGCTCAACAATTATGCAAAATCCAGCACTCATTAGAATGTGATGTGCATTGATCATAACGAGCATAGGAACTTGAACGCTTGGGATTCAAGTTCTTCTAAAATAATCCCCAGCCCCGTCCACACACCAGAGCCTGTCATTTCCGACATTTTCTCTGGAACGTCACAGTTAATATCCATTTGGGGGCAATTGCAACACGGTGGCAGGGGGTGGGGGTGGGGGTGGGGGCGGGCGTTAAATTCCCAATCTCTATACCGGATTTTTTACTACTGTGGTTGAAAGAGATCGCCTTGGCAGTTGTGGAAGGGTGTGGCTGGACGAGGAGATGTTTGGTTATTTATACTTGATGGTTTTATCACCGAAGATGATCTGTAACAATGAGACAGCTGGAGCGGTAACATGATTCATATTAATGTATGCATGTAAATGGCTTAGGAATGGAATTAACATAATTCCTGTGCTTTGGTTTTCCCTCAGAAGTTGAGACGACTGGTTTATTTACAGTCTGCAGTGTGCGCGGTCAGGCAGTTATGCTGCGGCACAGATGGTGATGGAGGGAAGGCCATGTGCTGCGGATCAGGGGGTCAATGTTAACGTTACAGTGTATGGGTACACTGAGGAGCCCAGAGGAGAAAGCAGATGACAACAAAGGCTCCTTTCCTCTTCCAGAGTTCTTAACCCATCCCTTTGGTCCCTTTGTTCTAGTCTGCCAGGACTTCGGAGAGGAGGGGGATGGGGAGGCACAGTGAGATCCCAGGACCCGGGCTGCCAAAGCAGAACCTCGTGGGAAGCAGGAAGGCACGGCAGCCAGCAGGCTCCAGGGCATTGGTGGGAAGCAGGGGCTGTGATCCAGTGGGGAGCTGGGCTCCAAGATGCTCGAGCCCACAGACCGGCCAGAAGAAGTTTCCATAGGCATGACAGACTCTGAAAGCTGACACGGCAGCAGTGAGAAGGCCCAAGGGGGCACCCTGCTCTCAGAGCAGAAGTATGGCTGGGGAGACAGGAAGTTTCTCTGCTACTGAGAGGAAGTCCTAGGTCACTGCAGAAAGAACAGAATTCAGTCCCAACACAGAGAGGCCTGTGGGTGGAAAGGTGAGGCCTGGCCAGAAAGTAGGCCTGGGGAGGCCGCCATTAGGAAGGCTTCTGTGTTTTCCCCTCTCAGTCTTCCATTAAAACTTCTCTTCCCCTCAGGGGTGCCTGGCTGGCGAGGTCAATAGAGCAATGAGTTCTTGAGCTTGAGATCGTTGGACATGTAGCCTGCTTTTTAAAAAATTATTTAAAAAAAAAATTTTTTTTTTTTAAATAATTTCTCTCCTCCTCAGACCAAGTTCACTCCCACAGTTGGAGACGTAAGCCCCTGGTACAAGGAAGAAGGCTTTCCTCCCCAGCCCAAGTCTCTCTCTTTCTCTCTCAGTTATGTGTGTATGTGCAAATGTGTGTGTGTGTATGCAGGTGTTTCTTCTGGGGAAAAGTGCATAGAAAGATATCAGAAGTCAGAGTGGTTGTTTGTGGGGGAGAAATGGTTTCCCTGATCCTCTTGGAGCCCTGACTGGGTCTGAAAATTTATATGACACTGAAAGATTAATAGGAGAACTGTGTACAAATTTATTTAGTATCAAGTTTATGTGACATAGGAGCCTTCATAAGGAAACGAAGACCCAAAGAAACGGTTAAGCCTGATTGTTTTTAGGCTAGATTTGGTGAGGACTGGACAGTCGTGGTGAAATATGGAAGGACAGAGTAGGAGGTCAGTGTAGTGAAGGGGAAGGGGACTTAGCAAGGCCTGCTCAGCTCCTTCTGGGTGCTCCTCTGTCTTGGGAGATAAGGATGTTCCTTTCCTTGGGGTACAGACAGGGAGACTGCCTCTCACATGAGGTCTATGACCCGCTTCAGAGGAAGGTCAGAGAGTTCTTCCTGTTCCTGCCATGTCTCAAGTTCCTTTGTCTTGGGGTATTTCATATGCCAAGGCGCCATATTAGTGTCCTGTGTCCTGAACCCCAGTGTCTCCCACATGGGAACATGAGGCAAGGGGGAAGGTAGCTTCAACCCCATCCAACAGCAAGGTCTCAATATACACATTTGAATGGATAAACACATAATTTAAGAGCATTTAGTAGTGAGTTTTCATTCTCTGAAAAACCATCTTTATAGCTCTATTTTTATTATATATAAAATCCTCCATTTCTTGGGATGGATTTTGTTAACTCCTAGCTCTGCACCATTATGAAATGCACATGCTTTCACATAACCATCTTCAGAAATGGCCTCAGCATCCCAGTCGATGTCCTTTCCTCTCTCCTGCTCTCAAAGCTCTGACAGGGTTGCCTGGCATCACCATTCCTCAGGTGCCTGCTTCAGGCAGTGACCAAGCTGATTCAAGCATGTTGCTGTTCTCAGAGGCCCTAGTATCACCGATGGGCTCCAATGATGGCTCCCATTCATTACCAAGCATCTACTAGGTGCTGGCCAGAGTGCTGTAGACTTTACAAAAGTGACCCCATGAGTACTCCTGCCGACCCTAGAAGGTAACATTATTTCCAATTTCAGATGGTGAAACTGAGACTCAGGAAGCAAGCAACTCATTAGAGAGCAGAGTTGCAATGCACATTCAAGACCTATTTCAAAGTCTGTTCTTTTTCCACTAAGCTCTTCAGACTTCTCCATCATAAAAGCTTTTTAGTTCTCAATAGTTTCCAATTAAAATTAAATGCTCTGGAACAGTATGAAACCCTGAGAGCTAATGTCTTGGTGATGCCAACTGAAATACAGGCTGGCCGCCAATGGAGACTCAGTATAGACAATTATCAGGGGACAGCTGCGGGGCAAGGAAGCCATAATCAAGGGAAAGGAGAGAAACTATGATTGAGGTTGTTTTGTTCTAAGCCTGCAGAAGTTTGGGAAAAGCCAAAAAATAAATGTAATGCTGCAAGACTCATTTGTTATTCTTTTCTAGCCACTTAGCAGCTCACCCATCCTCTTGCATTTGGAGTTCATAGTTTACGAATTTGATGGTCTAATGTCCAACATGGAAGATACTGGTGTTCACTATTCCAGCCAGCTTTGCAGCTGAGCATAAGCACATGGTCTAGCATCTTCCAGTTAGACACTCCACCCAAGAAGGGTCTTGATTTGGCCGTAAGTTTGACTTGCCGGGCCAACAGGGCACTCAAGGCACTGCTGCATGCTGCCTCTGGGATGCAGTCACCAAGACAGACTGGGCTTGGTGAACCAAATCTGCAGCAGGTTCTAGGGTCATGTTCCCAGCTATTTTACCCTGGGCATGGTTCTTCAGCCCTTCCCTAATTCTCTGAACCATCCAATATCTCTTTCTAAAATAGCTACATTGAGATGAACTTTGTAGACTATAAAATTCATTCTCTTAAGGAATACAATTTGGTGGTCTTCAGAATATTTTCAGAGTTGTGCATTCATCAAAACTATCCAATCATAGGGACACCTATAGGTAAGCATGGGACTCTTGATTTTGGCTCAGGTTATAATCTCAGGGTCATGAGCTCGAGCTTTGCATCAGGCTCCCATGGTCAGCCTGGAGACTGCTTGAGATTCTTTCTCCCTGTCTCTCTGCCCCTCCCCCACTCATACTCTAAACAAATAAACAAACAAAACTATCCAATTACAGACGATTTTAATCATCTCCCCTGCAAGTTTCATACCCATTAACAGTTACTCCCCATGGCTCCTTCCCATAGCCCTTGACAACAACTAATCTGTTTTCCATCTCTATGAATTTACCTATTCCGGACATTTCATATAAATGGAATCATACGGTATATGGCCTTTTGTGTTTGGCTTCTTTCAGTTAGCATGATGTTTTCAAGATTCATTTTGTGGTAACATGGATTAGTACTTGACGACCAAATGATTTTCTGTTGTATGGAAATATCACAATTTGTTTATCTATTCATGTATTGATGGACATTTGGGTTATTTTCACTTTTGGGCTATTAAAAGTGATGCTTCTATGAATGTTTATGCACAAGTTCTAGTGTGGATGTACATTTCAGTTCTCTTGGGTATATACTTAGAAGTGAAATTGGAGAATCATATGGTAACTGTGTATCTAACAGAGGAACTGCCAAACTGTTTCCATAGTGGCAGCTTCATTTTACTTTCCCACCAGCAATGTGTAAGAGTTCTGATTTCTCCACTTCCTCACCAACACTTTTTCTTTTCTTTTTTCTTTTACCCATCCTAGTGAGAGTGAAATTGTCGGTCTTATTTGCATTTCCCTAAGGACTATTGGGCATCTTTTCATGTATTGTTGCCCACTTGTATATCTTTTTTGGAGAAATGTCTGTTTAAATTCTTTGTCCATTTTTAGATTGGGTTATTATTTTTTCATTGTTGAGTTGGAAGATTTCTATTTATGTATTCTTGATACAAGTCTCCTATCAGATATAGGATTTGCAAATATCTACTCCCGTTTTGTAAGTTATCTTCTTTTATTCTTGACAGCATCTTTTGAAGCACCCATTTTTAATTTTGATGCATTTCAGATTATTAATTTTTCTCTTGGATTGCTTGTGCTTTAGGTGCCCTAAGAAACCATCGCCTGATCTAAGGTCACAAAGCAACTATGCTTTCTTCTAAGAGTTTAACGGTTTTATCTTTTAACATTTAGTGCAATAGTCCATTTTTAGTTAATGTTTGTATATGGTGTGAGATAAGGGTCAGAATTCATTCTTTCACTTGTGGTTATCTGGTTATACCAGGACCATTTGTTGAGAAGACTATTTTTTTCTCCATTGAATTCTCTTTGTAACCTTGTCAAAAATAAGTTAACAATAAATATAAGGGTTTATTTCTAGACTTTTAATTCTATTTCATGGATCTAAATGTCTATCCTTATGCTCTTCACAGAAGAGCACAACAAGCAGAGTCAAGAGGAAGAGAAGAGCAGCAGAAGGGTGCTTAGCAATGGGAATCCACCCAAGCATCCAAAAGGGAGAGTCTCAGGGAGCATGAAGCCAGATTTCCATGACACCATTTCTAGACTCTAACAAATACCAGAGGAGGATTTCTAGATGTGTTATGGGAAGGGGGTGGGAAAACTTGGAAGGGAATAGATGGATTTCTTTTGTGCTCCCCTTACCAAAAAAAGGAGGCAAGCAAGCATTTGCACCCAACTTGGATACATTAGTTGCACCCTACACAGTGTAGAGGGACATTCTAGTTCCATACAGGATGAGTCTAGGACCAGAGTGCAGTGTTGCTTTGACTTTGGCCACCAAATCCTTCTTGGTGTCCTCCCTCCTCTTTCTCCAGCAGGTCTCAGGCTTTAAGTTCTAGCCTCTGCTGGACTCCGTGTTACACTGAAGTCTGCAGTCCAGGCCTGCCAGAATATGTAATGGCTAGTTCTTCTCACATCTTGGGCCATTTCAAACTCCCATTTCCAGATGTATTCATTTCCTACTGCCACTGTAACAAATGACCACAAACTTAGTGGTGTAAAACAACACACATTGGTTTTCTTATAGTTCTAGAAGTCAGAAGTCCAAAACTAGTTTCACTGGACTACGAGAGAAATGTTGGTAGGGTTGATTCCTTCTGGGGAGGATCTATCTCCTGGCCTTTTCTGCTTCTAGTGTGACCCACATACCCTGTCGTGATCCCTGCCTCCATCTTCAAAGCCAGAAGCACAGTCCTTTGCCCCATGGATACATTGCCTTCTCTCTTCTGTGGTCAAATATTCCAGGTCCCCTGTAATATCAGGTCCCTCGTAATATCACTTAGGATTACATTTAAGGCACACCCAGACAGTCCAAGACAATCTATCTCAAGATCCTTCACTTAATCACATCCATAAAAACCCAATTTCATCGTAAGGTGACAGTCACAGGTTCTGGGGATTGGGACAGGGACATCTCTGGTCACCATTATTCAGCCCACCACACAAGGTGGCTGCACTGGCTGATTAGAGTTAGAGATTCCTCTGACTGGTGGGGTTTCTGACAGTTCTCTATATTTGGTCTATATCTTAACTCTGGCCGTTATCAAATATTCTGAATATGACCCATGTTTCCAACCTTCTTTGTTGAGGTGGTCAGTAGATATGACTTTGTAGGAGGCTCAAACTGACAGTGAGTGAGCTCAGGAATGTATGAAACTGATGCTCACCTGTAAGAAAATCAAGTATGAGTCGAGGCAAAGCATATACGAGAAAAGCCCAGGGATAGATCAGGGATACAAGTCTGAAATATCAGAGACAGAGAAAAGCCACAGGAAGGTAAAGAGCAAGGTTCTTGACTCACGGAGCAGATATCAAGCAACTGATAGGAGGCTTTCTGAAGTTTCAATTTATCTGGATGCCAACTGGAGACAGAGCCTGAGGCAGCAACCAGGAAGAGCTTGTTTCTGTGCAAGAAAGATTAAGGCAGAATCCAGCCCAGGCCTGGAAGTAGAACCCTAGCTGGGACCCACCAGGAACAACCCAGAACTGAACGTGCCAATATAGCTCATTTATTTCCCACACGGGTTCCTGAACCAGTGCCATGAGCCCATGACTCGTCTCCCCCCTTCTGCGGCAATGCCTTCCAGAGAGTAATCAATGATCAGCTGCATTGCCATCACTTGGCAAAATGCAGGATCTCGACCTCTTCCCATAATAATAAAAATTTCTGAGAACAGGGTCCTGGACTTTATATTTTAATAAGAAGAGATAATAATCCTTAAGCATTGAAGTTCCCAGCTGGAGAGCATTAGGGCTGGCATACTCGAGGCTCAGGAACACTACATTTTCATAAGCTGTTGCACAAACTACTTTGAGTCACCCATGAAGGCAAGTGAAATAGTCATAACCATTAACCAAGAGACCCCAGAATCACAGAAGACCTATCTGAGAAGGCAGATAGATCTGTTTCTATTCACTAACCAACTGTGATTGATTGGTAGTGACTTCCCAGATCACAGTGTTGAGATACATTATGAGGCCTTGCTTGGGCTTGGAAAGGAAGAGAGCAATGCTTGATTAGTAATGTCTGCTATGGTCACAGTGGTGGGGTGGGGGGGGAATGGTGTATGTAGGAATACGTGCTTCTCTTTGCCATTTTCTTCTAGAAAGACTGAGTATTTTATGATAAGGTAGAGTGTACATACAAAAGACTAGATGGAAACATATATGTACACTTTAAAGAATAAAAATAAAACACATTCTTTTAAAGATTGCTCTAGATAGCAGCTTCCAAAATCTCCTTGCGTAACACGTGGCATTGTCTCACAACTTTTTAAATGTCTAATTTAAATAAATCCCTTTTGGCACAATGCGAGTCCAGTCCCTTCCATTCTATCCTCAGAGAAAATCAGAACAGCTGCTCCTGCTCTCTTATCCAATATGTCTCCCTATTTTTAAGAATTCAGTTCTCTAGAAAAAAAAAAATTAATGAGACTCTTCTATTTTAATGAGTTACTTGTTTGGTGGCTCGGCACTTTTTCCTCCCCCAAGCCCAACAGTCTTGGTTCCAGAGACTGAGAATAGGACATTGAGAATAGAAGGAATTTAGATACCATCCAACTCTTACTTCTCACAGATGGTGCAAGAGGCCTAGGGAAATGGAGGACGTGGCTTGCCCACACAGCAGAATCAGAACTAAGACCCAGCTACCCTGCATCTTAGTCAGAGTTCCTTCCAACAGACCATGACACTTCAACAATCGATGTATTCTAAAGTGAAAGACTGTACGTAGGGCCAAACATGTTTCAGGGTTCACTTTCCACACACATCGAAGGCCTCCTAGCTCAAGCCCTATTTCTTTGTCCAAGGGATTCAGACCCATGCCTGGGTCAGACCAGAAGAGCTGGGGGGGTAATTCCTCAGAAACAACATTTGACCACTAAGTGACCCTCCCATTAACCTGCCCTTTATCTGCTTTCCTCTTATGCTCTTTTTTTTTTTTTAAGACTTTATTTGACAGAGAGAGAGAGATCATTAAGTAGGCAGAGAGGCAGGCAGAGAGAGAGGGGGACCCCGCTGAGCAGAGAACCCAATGCGGGGCTCGATCCCAGGACCCTGAGACCATGACCTGAGCTGAAGGCAGAAGCTTAACCCACTGAGCCACCCAGGCGCCCCTCCTAGGCTCTTTCACTGCCTTACTCCCTCATGGTGCTTTCTGGGATTCTCTCCCAAATAAACTCTTTGCACCCGATTCTTGATCTCCGGATTTTTCTTTTTGGGGAAATCAAACTGAGACCATGCTTTATAAGAAAAGAGCTTTATAAGAAACTCAGCAAGAGCTGTGAATTTAGGAAATCGCTTGTAAGTGGATTTCCAAGGATGAGTGGTTTGAGGACTAGCTTTATAACTTATGGAGCCCAGTGCAACCTGAAAACAGGAGGGGTCGGGTTGAAAAAATACTAGGAATTTCAAGATGCTGACAGCAGAGCATTGAACCAAGGACAGAGCTCGAGCAGGCCCCTGTGACTGGCTGTGCACCCGTGAAGTTGGGCCTGACGCTCTTTCTATGTAAGAATGACAACTGGCAATGATGGTGCCGTTTGCTGAACCCTAACTGTGTGCCAGGCAACATGCACCATGACCTGTATTCCTCATGACAGCCCCAGGGAATAGATACTGTTTACTGGAAAATCACTTGTACTACAGGAGGAATGTATGATGAGATGCTGAGTGGAACCTGTCCTGTGGTTCCAGAATCATGATTAAGATTGAAACCCCCACACACAAAAAGGTACCAAGTACACCCACTATGGTAGGCAGAATAATGGACCCCCAAAGGTGTTCACATCCTGATCCCCAGAACCTGTGAATATTTACCTAGCATGGAAAAAGGACTTTGCAGATATAGTTAAGGATAAAGGCCTTGAGATGGGGAGAGTTTACTTGATTACTCAGCTGGGCCCAATTTGCTCACATGGATCCTTAAGAGAACATTTCCCCGTTGAGGTCATGTGACTATGGAACCCCATCAGAGAGACGCAAGACTGCTGGCATTCAAGGGGGGATGGGCGTGCATGAGTCAAGGAATGTGGGTGGCCTTATGAAGCTGGAAAAGACAAGGAAATAGATTCAGAGCCTCTAGAAAAGAACTCCGCCCTGCTCTGTAAGGAGATAAATTTCTGTTATTTTAGGCCACTGAGTTTATGGTGAGTCGTTATAGCAGCCACAGGAAAATTATACGCTCACACTCTAAAGAAGCAAGCCAGCACTCCTCCAGATACCTGCTGACTGAACTTAGGAGGATGTTGTGGAGTAGGGACCATCCCCTCCCCCCACCCCAGGACCCCGCCGCCCCCATGGGGCTGGGGAAGAGAGGCCATGACCCCATGACAGGGAGATCGTGGGGTATGCAGGGATCCCACAGGGGCAAGGGGCTGGTCTTTCTTCTCCCAAGAGGATGCTTTCCCTTCTCCAGACAAGTGAGGGAGAAGCTTCCAGGGGTACCAAGCTGTCCAAACCAAGCTCCCAGGATGCCCCATGCTGCTTCAGCCTGAGTCCCATGGCCACACCATGCCTGGCGGGTCACCATCCTGCTTCCTTGGCTGACAGCGGGTCTGCTCTGAGAGCTGCACCAGGAGGAGAGGGGTAAAGCTACACCCAGTAAAATGAAGGAAATATATATATATATATATATATATATATATATATATATGATCTTAAATGTATATTTAAGATCTTATTTATTTGGCAGAGAGAAAGAGAGAGAGCACAAGCAGGGAAAGTGGGAGAGGGAGAAGCAGGCTCCGTGCTGAGCAGGGAACCCAACACGGGCTCCATCCCAGGATCCTGGGATCATGACCTGAGCCAAAGGCAGATCCTTAACTGACTAAGCTACCCAGGCTCCCCAATAAAATATACCTTTACCATACTCAGTGTAGCTCAGCTAGTTGAGCATCGGACTTGATGTCTGCTCAGTTCGTGATCTTGGGGTCCTGAGATCAAACCCCAAGCATGACTCAGCGTGGAGTGTGGTCGAGATTTTCTCTCTCCCTCTTCCCCGGCCCTTCCCCCCTGCTTGTGCTCTCTCTCTAAATAAATAAAATCTTTTAAAAAATAAAAAATAGAAACATATCTTTAAAAAAGTTGAGCTGATTACTGATTTGCCCTGTAAATGGTATGTGCCCTCATTATAAAGCTTGCTTGTTCATTTGCGCTTCCAAAATATTTGTAGAGCATAGTAAAAAGAATAAAAATTCACCACTACATAGCAACACTGTAAATATTATGTTGTTTCCTTCTAGGCTTTCATTTACCGTGTGGTCTTCCACATCTCCTTTTATCAAAACAAACATGATATACAGCTTGTTTCATTGAACAATAATGTTAAATTACTATTTTCCCACATTATGAAAGATTTTTGGAAGACTTTTTTGAATAGCAGCTATTATCAGACATGTGGACAATAATTTAACAGATTTGTTTCCTTTTTTTTTTTCTTCAATTTATCAATAATATTGCAATGAGGATTCTTACACTCCCATCTCAATATAAGACAGTTTCATACTTTATCTTTCCCTTTCCTTTTTTGGAAGGGGGAGGGGTATCTTTGGATAATAATCTATTTATCTTTTGTATCAGTCTATGTGCCGAAGAGTATATAAGCATACATGTGGGCTTCCAGGATGATACTAGAATGAATGCCATTACTCTCAGCTCTCAGATCAAATCTTATATCAGTAATAGGACGGTAACATTTATATCATTTAGAAACCTTCAGGCACTACTGGGTATTTACCCTAAAGATACAAATGTAGTGATCCGAAGGGGCACGTGCACCTGAAAGTTTATAGCAGCAATGTCCACAATAGCCAAAGTATGGAAAGAACCTAGATGTCCATCCACAGATGAATGGATAAAGAAGATGTGGTATATATACATAATGGAATACTACGCAGCCATCAAAAGAAATGAAATCTTGCCACTTGTGACGATGTGGATAGAACTAGAGGGTATTACGCTGAGCGAAATAAGTCAATCAGAGAAAGACAATTATGATATGATCTCCCTGATATGAGGAAGTTGAGAGGCAACATGGGGGGTTTGGTGGTAAGAAAGGAGTAAATGAAACAAGATGGGATCCGGAGGGAGACAAACCGTAAGAGACTCTTAATCTCAGCAAACAAACTGAGGGTTGCTGGGGCTTGGGGGGATAGGGAGAGGGAGTTTGGGTGATGGACACTGGGGAAGGTATGTGCTACGGTGAGTGCTGTGAAGTGTGTAAAACTGGTGATTCACAGACCTGTATCCCTGGGGCTAATAATACATTATATGTTAATAAAAAAATTAAAAATTATAATTAAAAAAAGAAACCCTCTTCAGGTCTTTCTCTGATCACATCCCCCATCCCAACCCAGGGAAACCTTCTTGTGAAAATTCCTTTAGGTTGTTTATTTATCTTATTTTAAAGATTTTCTTTATTTATTTGATATAAGCAGGGGTAGTGGGAGAGGGAGAAGCAGGCTTCCCTCTGAGCAGGGATCCTGATGTGGGCCTGGATCCCAGGACCCTGGGATCCTGACCTGAGCCGAAGGCAGACACTTAACCAACTGAGCCACCCAGGCACCCACCACTTTAAATTTCTTCATAACTTTGCCACCTATGCAAATCTGACTGAACTCTACACTGGGTGTACATGATTCTGTCCTTTTTGTGATTGGAATTACATTTTTAGTGTCTTTTATAACTTCCTTACTTTGTCCACATGGCACTCTTACGCCCATTCATGCCAGTCTGTGCTGCTGGGTGTTGGGGGGGTCTTGTTCTTGGCTGGCTGATACGGGCCAGCAAGGCACTGTAGCTTTGTCAACACCGGCATTAAACACTTTTTTTTTTTTTTTAATTTGGCCAATTTCATAAGTAGTTGTTTCAAGACCCGTGTAAGCGGGAAGTGTCGAGTCATGGCCCACATTGTCGGAATGAGAGCACCACGAGGTGGCTGTCTGAGAAGGAAACCACAGACATCTGAATGCAAGGAGTGTGATATGTGTATGTTTTCAAGAACCCACCTGATTACTTTACCACCGCATCTGAAGTTCGTGCTCTACGCCTGATGCCTGTAGAAAGCAGGGTGTTCGTGGTTCCTGTCACTTCTAAGGAAACCTGCAGGAAACATGACTGGGCTGGTCTGCTGCATAAAACAATTTGTTCCATGCCTGAAGATGCAGATGCCAAGGACAATGTCACTGTTTGGGTACCGTTCCGCCTTCTTTAATTGGCTTCGGAAAACTTGAGAAAGAGGAGTCCTAAACAGTAGTAGGCAGATCTTTTTTTTTTTTTTTTCAGTTGTAGTGCCATGTTCATTGTTCCTTCACTTGTTTTTTGTTAATGTTGTATCTAAATACGCCTCCTGGTTGGCCGCTGTGCTGTACTGTGAGGCCAGACACGCCTCCTCCCTGTTTTGGGAGCCAGAGAACGACTGGCAAACTCCAGTTGCCCCCAGTGACAGGAGCGTGGGTGTGTAATCCACACTCTGCCGATGGTGTTCTGGGAGCTGGGGCCCCGGCCCTCCAGGAGTAAAGCAAAGTGAAAGATAATCACTGGCCAGGGTCAGCAAGGCGTCTGGTGGTGAATGCCCGTGGTGAATGTCCAGAATGTCCAGACGTGTGGGACCCATATGGCGACAGCAGCGGCGTAAGCAGACTGTCCCTCTTGGTGGATTTTGGCAGCATTCCCAGCTGCTGGTGCTTTCTGTTCCAACCTGTTTCCCGAGCCTCGTTCCCATCTGCTACCATTAGATCCATGGGCTACCTGTTATCCTTCTGATATACTATATTTCCTACTTACATTTGCCAGAGATGACCTCTGTCTGCAGTCACCAAGAAACTCAGATGGTCACACTTACCAATGATGGTGTTCACAGTAATTTCTTTTTAAAATCTAGCATCAGACATTGATGAGGACTCCCTCCATTTCCTATTAAAACTGTTTTATGGAGGGGCCCCTGGGTGGCTCAGTGGGTTAAAGCCTCTGCCTTCAGCTCAGGTCATGATCCCAGGGTCCTGGGATGGAGCCCCACATCGGGCTCTCTGCTCAGCAGGGAGCCTGCTTCTTCCTCTCTCTCTCTCTGTCTGCCTCTCTGCCTACTTGTGATCTCTGTCAAATAAATAAATAAAATCTTAAAAAAAAAATATTTGGTACATTGTATCCCCATTTCAGAACATCTTTCAGCCAGACCGAAGATCTAAATATAAATAATATTAGTAATAGTCTCAACGTAAAAGAAAAAAAATCTCTGAGAAAAGAATGAATCACACATTTGAAAAATGGAAAAAAGATATGAAAATAATTGAAAGAGGGCAAAATGTAATGGCAAATACATAGACGGAGAGACACTGAAATTCTCAAGGAATTGGTGCATGCATTTCCAAACAATGATTCACAGTGTGTGATGATCAGATTGGCAGGGGCGCCTGGGGGGCTCAGTCGTTAAGCGTCTGCCTTTGGCTCAGGTCATGGTTCCAGGGTCCTGGGATCGAGACCTGCATCAGGCTCCCTGCTCTGCAGGAAGCCTGTTTCTCCTCCTCCCACTCTCCCTCTGTCTCTCTCTGTCAAATAAATAACTAAAAACCTTTTTAATAAAAAGTATCTAAAAAATGATCAGATTGGCAAAGATGAAAGAGACTCATACAGCAATGTCGGTGAGAGTGTAGGAAAAAGACCCTCTTATTTACTGTGAGAGGCTGTTAAGATAGTTACCTTGGAGAAGAACTCGGTAATAACTATCAGAAGTTCAACAATACACAGCTTGCAGGAATGAGAACATGGTACAACCTCCTTGGAAAGTAGCTGCTTTCTTACACAGTTAAACATACATCAACCGTATGATCCAACCTTACACTCCCAAGCACCAAGAAGCGTGAGAACACGTGTCCACACCATACCATGTACAAAAATACTCATAGCAGCTTTACCCATTACAGCTCAAACCTGGAAACAACCCAAACATCTATCAACAGATAAATATATAAACAAATCGTGGCATGCCCTCCTATCCTTTCCATGCACAGGAACATACTCAGCTGCAAGAGCAATGACTATTTCGTCCAACAACGTGGGTACATCTCAAAGAAAGCCAAACACCAGAGCACCTACTGTGTAATTCCACTTTTTTAAGGTTAATTTATTTATTTGAGAAAAAGTCGAGAGAGAGCGCGCAGGAGCAGGGGGGAGAGGCAGAGGGAGAAGGAGAAGCAGATTCCCCACTGAGCAGGGAGGAGTCCGACGCGGGGCTCGATCCCGGGACCCCAGAATCATGACCCCAGCAGAAGGCAAACACTTAACCAACTGAGCCACCCAAGCGCCCCTAATTCTGCTTTAAAAAAATAAATCTAGAAAATGTAGGTCAATCTATAATGACAGAAAGATCAGTGTTTGCCTGGGGCAGAGAGCCGATGGAGGCACAGACTGCAAATAGGAAAAGGAGAATTTGGGCTGAAGGAAATATTCTGTGTATTGATTATGCTAGTGGTTTCACAGATGCAGATTTTCACAGGTGTGTATGTATGTACAATATATATAATTTGTTGAAACTCATTAAATTGAACATTTTAAATAGGTCAACTTATTGTATGTAAATTGCATCTCAACAAAGCTGATTGTAGAACTGTAAGAACGCGTTCCCTTTGAGCCAGCAATTCTGCTTTAGGGATTTATTATACAGAAGTATTTGCACAAGTGTGCAATGACAGATGTGTAAGATCATGAATTACAGGGCAGTTTGTAACCACAAAAACATTGAAAATCACCCACAATACCCATCAGGGGGCGGAAGAGGAGGAACCAAAGGCTAAGCCACTGTTAGAGCCTAATCTGTAAACTCCGAGGGGCTGTATTTCCAGGCCTTGCACAGGGCCCAGCACACTGTATGTGGACAGATGCAGAATGAAATTCAAGAGAGAGTAGGAAAAAAAAAATCAACTTTCAGGAATAGATGCTCCCACCTAAAGTGACCTCGCCAGAGTTAGTCTGAGGTGTTTCAGGCTCCGCAACAAGACTGGGGGTCCTGGTAGTGGATTGTCCCCAGGTGAGGCTGGGACATCCCTGAAAGAGGTGAAGTAGGGTGAGACCATAATATGCTGCGGGGAGATCAGAGGAAGAGTCATCTACGGGGGTGGGAGCTTAGCCCACCAGGGGGGAGGTGCCATCAGCAGCTCCTCGGGAAAAGTGCTTACTCAACACCGCCGGACCCCCTCCATCCAGTCCAAGGAGGTAGTGGTGTGTCCTCAGGATCCCATAAGCGCAGTGCTCTGGGGCACAGGGCCTCTCGGAATCACGGCGACACAGGGCTATTGGCAAAGGAAGAGGGTCCCACGCCTTGACCCTGAGACTTGGCGTTGGTGGACCCTTGTAAGGTATAGAAATTGATGCAGGCAAAGGCAACAAGATGAACCAAGTGGAGAGTACAGGGCCTCGGGGCTCCTGGTTCCGGTTCCCATTGCCAGAAGCTCCCATGCGGTGGGCGGAGCAGGAAAACCAGGCTGCTGGCCAACGTGTCAGTCAGGCAGAACAGGGTTTGGCAAGAGAAGATCCAGCTCCGAGCTACAGTAAGGGAGACAGGCAGTCGGGTCAAGAGGGGGCTTGGGGCTCTCGGCAGGGCTGCTGGAAGCACTAAGGAGAGAGAAAGGCAGGCTCCGTCCCAGAGTCACCGAGAGTCAGTCCTGAATGAGGCTGGGGAAAGCTGTAAGGGCAACCAGGGTAAACAGCCCTGGGTTCAGCCTGGTCCCTTGCTTATGAGCACAGGGTGGTGTGAACAGGGCATCCGGCTTTAAGGTCACAGTTCATACTTAGCCCTTTCGGGTGTGACTGAAGCACATGATACGGTTTCTCTCTGGCCACAGCAGGTTCAGAAGCCAGGGCAGAGCTAAGCCTCCAAGTCAGGGGCATGAACGTTTCCACAGGGAGGAGTTGAGGTCAGAAATACCAGAGGAAACAGGGCAGGGGATGAAGAAAAGTGCATCCCCGCTAATCCCCAGGGTCATGTCTTACTCTTCTTCTTTTTTTTCTTTTTTTAAAGATTTTATTTATTTATTCGACAGACAGAGATCACAAGTAGACAGAGAGGCAGGCAGAGAGAGAGAGAGAGAGGGCAAAGCAGGCTCCCCGCTGAGCAGAGAGCCCAAGGCGGGGCTCAATCCCAGGACCCTGGGATCACCACCCGAGCTGAAGGCAGAGGCCCCAACCCACTGAGCCACCCAGGCGCCCTGTCTTACTCTTCTTTTGAGGGATAGATTCTTATAAGAGAAATTTGATTGGGATCTCTCGCCAAGGGCCCTCCTACAAAGCAATGCTGAATGGTTGGGAGAAGGATGGAGTGGCTTTTTCCAGGCCCAATCTTCTAGATGGTGCCTGTTTTTTGAAGAAAGAAAGCAAGTGCCTATGCTGGCAAGGGAGGAAGTGGAAGAGGGAGAGGGAGAGAATCTTCAGCAGGCTCCACACTCAGCGCAGGGTCCAACTCGGAGCTTGATCTCACTACCCTGAAGTCATGACCTGAGTCAAAACCCAGAGTGGGATGCTTAACTGAGTCTTCCAGGCGCCCCTGGATGGTGCCCTTTCTATTTGATGAGGCACTTGAATGGTCTCAGCTGGGAAGAAGTTCTGTGTTTCAAACACCTGTGTCCTTCATTCGCATGGAAAGTGATGGTTTGCATTGCTGGGATCAAATTATCATCCCTCACAAAGCATTCCTGGTATGTAAACTTATGGAGAAGCAATAACAAATGTTGCTAGATTGAAGGTCTTAGTGTTAGAAGAGAGTCCAGGAACATTTGGAAGCAAACAGAAAATAGAGTCAATTCTCATCCATGACCCACCACTTTCAGGGGTTTCCAGGGACTCTTGTTTGTTAATTTCAGCTCTGAAGGCTATTTTGACCTGTAACTTGGCCCTTGAGATCATAGAAAGCTCCAAAATGTGGCTATCCTTGGCTATCTAGAGTCATAATAGTGCCTGCCCAAAGGGTTGGTGTGAGAATCAAGTAAAATCAGGTCAACGGAGTTTGTGTGGGTCTGTCTCCTTGAAAGTGCTGTAAGTAGTGCTTCCTATTATGTTTGGGACACAGTAAGTTTTCGTCAATAAGTTTGCTTCTGCAGCCACAGGAAAAACATTTTTTTGACCAGTCCATTTACACTGGCAAACACCATCTTGTCTAGAATCCATGAGAGGCCAAGACCCATTGTTCAGGCATTGATGTCAGGTCTCAGAGATCCAACCCTCCTTCAACTATCTATGCAGACCTCCAGTCACTGCCCATAGACCCATCCAAAGAGGCAGCTCACAACTGGAAGAAGCCTTTAGGTTTTCTGCCAAAAACATCAATGTCAGAGGGCTCCTAAGTACCACTCATTTCCATGTGACAAGTGGATCAGGCTCTGGCTGGCTCTTAATATTACTTCCACGCAAACTGGGAGAAGACATGCCTTTCGTTGGCCAAGTTCACGTTCATGTCTGTCAGTGAGATACTCACATTATTCCGGGGAACAGTAATGGCAATATTTTTGCTTATGGGAGACCGAGAATGCTGGGCCTTCTTTAGACCACTGCATGGTGCCATTTCTAAAGATTATTTATTTATTTATTTGACAGACAGAGATCACAAGTAGGCAGAGAAGCAGGCAGAGAAAGAAGGGGAAGCAGGCTCCCTGCTGAGCAGAGAGCCTGATGCAGGGCTGGATCCCAGGACCCTGAGATCATGACCTGAGCTGAAGGCAGAGGCTTAACCCACTGAGCCACCCAGGTGCCCCTGAATGGTGCCATTTCTTCTGAACATTCAGAACCCTCTGGTGGGAAAGAGCCCTATACTGTTTTTTAGCTTCTTGTAGTTTGGAGTTGCTTATCTTCTTCCTCCACAGGGATATATATTTTTTATTGCCCCCTTTTTTTATGCTGAATTTCCTAAACTCCTTTATAATGCTTTGCCTTATGAATTTCCTCTTGAATGAATCAAGTTCTTTCCTGTTCTTGGTCTAAATTGTTGGTTCCTAGTTGCCCCCACCTACTAGGAAGATCCAGGCTCAACACATAGCCTTCCCTGCTTACCGCAACAGCTTCCCAGGATTTTCATATATCCCAGATCTATATATAATTTAAGGTCCCCTTGAGCGCGGATAGAGTCCCACTTGCTGACATGGTTTTCAAGCAAGATGCAGGACTCAGTCCCCTAGTTTTCTGACCAATCGATATGTAAGTATTAACACCTCTTTCTTTTGTTTTTAGTTGAAAGGGCAGTAATTTACATGGCGGGCCATCCTTGGACTCAGGGCCCAGATTAAATGCATATTCACATTTAACCTTATTTATTTTAAATATTGAAGATACATGGGAGACCCCCACCTGACCCATCTCTTTCTTGCTTCCTTGGAGGTCAGCACCATCATTTATATCTTGCCCAGAAATGTTTTTGTGTTCTTGCTGCACTTGGTGGCCAAAGGGCTGGGAACTGGAGTTGTAATCACGGTCTCTTCCTCCTTTCCACTTCTTATGGGAGTTGGAGGGAGCTTTTTGAATAGGAGAAAAGAAACCCCAAGCGTCAATTACTTGAGATGTGGTTTCTGAGGTCTTTGTTCCAGTTGCAAAGAGTATGAATTTGATTAAAAAAAATTGAGTTACAATAGATGAGTCTTGTCCTTTTGACAGATGCTTTGAGCCCCAGAACACTACCAGTATCACATAAGGCCACAGAGAAGTGTATAGTCCTAAGTCAGCCTTCAAAGGGAGAGTCAGATCCATTCAAGCCCACAAGATCTTTCTAGTGCAAATTCTTCGCTTGATTCTGGTTCAAGCTCCTAGCCAGCTACAAGTAAATAGCAAAACAACTCCTTTGGAGGAGCTGGCATATCCATTAAGATAAAAACATTTTCTAAAGAGAATAGTAGGAGGCAGATTATAATCAAGCTTGGAATAGAGTGCGGAGAAATCTGAGAGCCAAAGGCAGTCAGAAAAGTGTGTGAGGACACAATCACGATGTGAGTGGCTAAGAGCAGAGCAAAAGAACAGCTAAGTGAGAAGGAAGATTGGGAAGAATGGTGAAGGCCATGTGATAAGCCTGGTTTTACTTGGCTAAAACACTTTCCCTGACTACTTCTCACCGCCCTTAGAAGAGCATCATTTTTGTTTTTAGACGAATTAATTAATATCAATTGTAATGGCAGAAAATGTTGTCAAGAATTGGAAACGCTGGGGCACTTGGGTGACTCAGTGAGTTAAGCCTCTGCCTTTGGCTCAGGTCATGATCCCAGGGTCCTGGGATCGAGCCCCGCATCAGGCTTTCTGCTCAGCAGGGAGCCTGCTTCCCCTTCTCTCTCTGCCTGCCTCTCTGCCTACTTGTGATCTCTGTCTGTTAAATAAATAAATAAAATCTTAAAAAAAAAAGAAAAAAAAATAAAATAGTATCAAAAGTTATAAAACTTATGAAAAGGAAAAATATATATAAATATTGGTATTTTTCCTACATATTGTAAATTTTAAAATTTGTTTTTATTTATATATTTACTAAAGATTTTTATTTATTTACTTGAGAGAGACTGAGAGACAGAGAGGAGGGGCAAAAGGAGAGGGAGACGCAGACTCCCCGGCTGAGCAGGGAGCCTGACACAGGGCTCCATCCCAGGACCCCGGGATTGTGTCCTCAGGCAAAGGCAAATGCTTAACCAACTGAGCCACCCAGGCATCCCCCCCTCTTTTTTTTTTAACAAATAAAAATGATTTATATTTAAGGTATACCATGTGACACTTATATATATGTATACATTGTGAAGTTATTACCACAATCAAACTAATTAATATATCCATCACTTCCCTTAGTTACCATTCTGAATACTCTTATAATGTGTATTCCTAGGAGTGGGAATGTAGGGTCCGTGACCCTATAGACATTTTTAAGACTCAACAGATATCGCCGAGTTGAATCTAGAAAAGGTGTACTAATACACATTGCTGCCTATAGTTTGTAAGAAGCCAATGTCATTGCTGCCTTGCCGCCCACAAATATAATTATAAAAGTGTTTCTCAGTCCAGAACCTTGAGGTGGCCCCAAGAGCTAGGGCTTGGGAGGCTGAATGCCAAGTTCAGCGGGCCTGAGTGAGGTTGTGCAGGGGAGTTGGGGGGCACACGAGGAAGGTTTAGAAGAATTCCTGCAAGAACTCTGATGCCCCTAGGTATCTTCGGACACTTTTCAGGAGACCACAGGTGAGCTGCTTGTGCATGGACCTGCTGGGTGGCTTAAAGGTGCAGACCAGAGGCAGGTCCCATGGGCATTTCTTCTTGACATCTCTTCTTCCCAGACTCTGCTTAATTTCTCTTGCCTCGGCCTCCTCTAAAGCTCCTCTCGGTATAACCTCCTGACAGCCCTAGAACAACCACTTCTGTTTCAAGCCAGGGAAGAAAGACAAGGTGGACCCATTGCCTCTGATCCACTGGAATTAGGACGCACTCACATGCCCGGAAATGGTATTTCAATGTTGCATGTTGGGTCACCTCTGCTTCCAACCAGATTCAGGACCTAATGCCCAGGGACAAGGGTGGGCATACGCAGACTCCTGCTGCTTCCCTTCCTTCCCTTCTCCACCATCTAGTCTGCCACCAGTAGGACATCAGAGCTGGCATGTACCAGTTTGCGAGAGCTGGTGGCTACATGCTCAGGGATTCTGAGAGCCAATTGTTAAATAGAGTTATTAGGAAAAAATTAAAATATATAAACTCACCACTAAATACAGTTAAAAGCGAAGGTGGTAAATACCCAAAACTTACCCCTTGGTTATCTTACACCATTTTACTCTTACTTACATCTGCTGAGTCTGTGTGGTGGAAATAATATATGATGGTGTGCTACTGCCCATGTCATGTCTACTCCAAGCCCAGCAACGTCACACTGGTGGCTTGAAATCAGCTGTGGCGGAAGGGCTTCTGCTCAGAACCATGGCCAACGCTACAGATTGGGACTTGATTTATTGTCTTACCCATTGTCTAGATTGAGGATTACATTGAAAATTGCATCCTACCTGCAGCTGTTACATTTTGAATAGCACAACAATGTCGAGGAAATATTCTTCCCACATGGGAAACTCTTACCTTAAGCAGCAGAGAAGTCGCTGACACCGTGATGAAGGAATGAAGTCCCAGTTTGCTCCGACGTGGAAGTATAAACTGAAAAGTAAGGAGGGCGTTTGAGCTGAATACTGATTTTATTTCTGAAATTATATGAGGACACCACTGACAGAAGATGTTATATTACCCTTCAAGTGCCATTGTTACTTTTACTGGTATGACACACAATTCTTTTTCAGATTCTGATACTTAAACGGCCAAAATGACAGTGATGTTAGAGCGAAACTGAATGAGGTTTTGGTGTCATTAACGCAGCGTTACAAGGCTCAGGGGGAGTTTGACGGTAGATCCCCTATCAGAATTAATGACGACTGCATTGGAAGAATAGTGGTTTGCAATGCAACTCTACTCACCCAGAGTGGCTGATTTACAACCAGAGGTAGACTATGAATATGAGGATTTGATAAAAATAAGAATACTTTCTGTAAGCATCAAGTGGCTATACGGAATTTGTCATAAAGAGTCTTATATATGTTAGTATTGTTTATAAGCTGTGTGCCACACATCCCTTATGTGAGTGAAATTTATCAAACACACATGTATTTTTCCACAGAGCTGGTTGTGATATGTTCACCAGTCTATCTCTGCCTGTCACCAACCTCCAGCCTATACTCACCATGCCCTCTAGTAGGTTCAAGTTCTGTTCAGAGTCCCCCTCAATGTCATTCATGCCTAATGTTACAGGCACCTGCCCTTAGACCAGTAGTCCAAGGCCAATGCTATGAGACTTGGGAGAGAGCCATGGCACATCTTGGCTCTGCACAGCACCCTTCTCTGGGTTGGCCTGGCCTCAGCATCCCTTGGGTCTCCAGCTAGGCTCCTATCACTGCGGAGAGCATTTCCAAGACTCAGTCATTGCTCCCAAAAGTTGGGTTCTGAAATCCTTGACTACATTTTAAAATAGTCACACAAATGTCATACCACATTTTTTTTTCCCCCCAGAAGGAGCCGCCAACTGTATATTTTCTAGCTTAGAGAATTTTTACATTTGATGTTTTAACTTGTTGTTTTGACAATGCTGACTTCTACCTGGATCGCCATCAATTTGCTTTGAGTGTTTGTGGGATCAGGCAGGGTCTCCTCAGCCCACAGGGGCATCTAGATGCCAGTATGAAATGATAGTGAGCAAGAACATTGCTTTTACCGAGCCAGGGTGGTTTTATCAACTTACTCCACCAGGGAAGTCTCACAGGGCTTGGTAAGAAATAACTTCTCTGCACGCTAGAGAGACTCTTAAGAAGCAAACAAGGCAGGAATAATCTTGGAGCCTTTATTTCACCCGCCTCTTCTTTTGCATTAAATTTAGCTAAGACCATTGCCTTACACAACTCCAAACTCTTTATTTTTTTTTCACATGGACTTTATTTCCAGCCACCATGCATCCCCACGGGAAGCCCCAGAGAGCTGTGTTGGTGTTTTCAGAATTAATGTATGGGCCTCTGAGGGCACTCGGCAGGGTCTCCTTTGCCCAGGTGATGCAGGAACTGGCGGAGATTTTGTACAAGACAGATGTCATCTGGAACATGAAGCAAAATGCCAGTGCCACAAAACAAACTCAAGGTCTGAACAAACAGAACAAACCCATTGTTTAACCAGTAAACGGCATGCGGAGGAGGGGGTTCGGGTGGGAGCGGAATGCATCTCGTTCCCGGACCATTTGTGTGTTATTTTTGTTTGAAATGATCATATTAGCTCAGAATCATTTATATTTTTAAAAGATTTTATTTATTTATTTATCAGAACGAGAGAGCGAGCACAAGCAGGGGGAGCCGCAGGCAGAGGGGGAGAAGTATTCCCGGCTGGGTAGGGAGCCCAGGGCGGGGCTCCATCCCAGGACCCCGGGATCATGACCTAAGTGAAGTAGACATTTCACAGACTGAGCCAGCCAGGCATCCCCAGAATCATTTAATTTTTAAGAGCAGCGTGAGCGTGCATAAACCATCTTGGAGCTCAACCTGGGGGCGCACTGAGCCTCCTGAATAAAGACAAAGCCCTGGGAGACAGACAGCTGTAGATAAAAATTCAGCACCCTTTCCCTCCATCTAAAATGTTAGAATTCAAAAGACTGGAAGAATCAAGTGTTTGCTAATTTCTGCCTGGTCTGAGTGATGGAAATAAGATGAACCCAAACTGAAAATATGGGACAAGCTTTGGAAAGACAAACAGCCAGGAGAATGTACTGTGGGAAAAGGGATCCTTGCAACAGTTTCATTAAGAAAATTAGCCTGGTTGTAAATATCACCTATTGAATCCTTCCTCATGTAACCTTTTGTTATTTGCACAAAGAACTGCACATTCACACTCTGTTGCTGAAAAGAGCAAACAACATATGGCTGACAAAAGGCACGTACCCAGAGCAAGAGTTTTCACCGGGCATGTTCCCAGCAAACACGGCTTCGCGGTAGCAGTTCCAAGCAGCTCAGAACCATCCGTGAGATCAGGGTCAGGACCAGCCAGCTCAAGAGCTGGTGCTCCCCATGCCAGTGTGGGTTTTTTCTGGGGGTGGAAGGTGGAGGGGAGGCTATCTTTCCCACCCTTTCCCGTGGGACTGAGTTCCACTCAAGCCCTCCCTGACACTTGTCCCATAAATCACTGCCTAGTGAGCAGCACTCACGAGGGAGACACCTCCAGCATTTATTGTTCGTGGAGAGTTAACAAGCCAGCAGGTGAATGAGCCTGCTGATTACATGCTACAAATCAAGATTTTCCATCCTCTCCTCTGCTTCCCCATCATATGGTGATCCTGTGGCACGTGCACACGCCCACGCCCATGCCCATGCATGAAGGTGGCCCTGGAGTCAGCAGTCTGGGCTTCTGCTACTTCTCTACTACAAACAGTGTGATTGAGAACACCCCACGCATCTGAGACAGGTCTCCTCTTTTGTAAAATGAGGGGGTGGGATTAAACCATCACTGGGGTCCAGCTGAGTTCACACAGCTCTGGGACCTGGACCGCCACACGACATACCTTTGAAAGGAGACAGACCATCTCTTCTGTGGGGACAATGAAAGAAAGCACTGGTTGCATCCCGC
This sequence comes from Mustela nivalis, assembly GCF_964662115.1. Lineage (NCBI taxonomy): Eukaryota > Metazoa > Chordata > Mammalia > Carnivora > Mustelidae > Mustela > Mustela nivalis. Next base: position 36,623,923 of record NC_139033.1, on the reverse strand, counting down.
TGGTGACCCATCGTCCTCCTGACGCGCAGTCGTAGCATCTCTCCTGCACTTTCCTTTGGCCCTTCCTCTTCAGAGCATTTTCCGGCCCCCAGTTCAAAGGCCTGTGATTAAACATGGTGGCTCAATTAAAATAGTTAGCAGGTGGTCAAGAAAGGCAGAGAGGAAGAAAGGCAGAGAAGTTTTCCTGGGAAAACTTTTTCAGGGTGAGTGAAGAGGCTGAGGCCAGTGAAAATTAGAATTGTCCTTACTGGAATTTCCCAGTCTGGGAGCCCAGGTACCTCCCAGGAGCTCTGTGAAACCAAAGGGAAACTCACTGAGAAGGGAAGGCCAGCTACTTTTGTACTCCCATAAAGAGCAGCTCCTGTAAAAATAGATAGCCTACTGTCCCACTTATCTATTGTTGCATAGAAAACTACCCCAAAATGCACTGGCTTAAAACAGCAACCATTTTATTGTATTTCCCAATTACGTGGGTCAGGAATTCGGGCAGGGCGTAGCTGGTGTTTCCTCCGTTTCCCCAGTCAATCTGTAGAGGTCATTCCCTAGTTGCTGGATGAGCTGGTCTGGGGCGGGACGGGAGGGGCGTGTCCAAGATGGCTTCTCCGGCTTGTATGTTGCTTCGGCTAAGGAAGGCTCAGCTCAGCTGGGGCTGTTAACCGGAGCACCTACAGGAGATCTCTCTGGTGTAGGGGTCTCAGGTTACTTGAATTTCTTACTCAGCGTTCAGGGCTCCCATAGAGAGTATTTGAAGAGGCCAAGTAAAAAGGAAAGCTTATGATCTTAGCCTTGAAGTTTCTGGAACATCACTTTCACTGCATTCTACTGATGAAGAAAGTCACTGCGGCCAACCCAGATTCAAGGAGAGATGAAGTAAATGCCATCTCTCAGTGGGAGTAGCAAAGAATTTGCAGCCGTCCTTAATCTACCACACCCACCCCATCCACCCCCTCCCCAAATTCCCTACAGCAGGTGCAGTGGGTGTCCAGCCACTGTGCAGGATGGCTGGCTTCTGAGTTCAGATACCTAATCAAGGGCACAGGGCTTTCATCTCTGTGTGCTTAACACTTAACCCAAATGCTGGTGACTTAACTCTAATGGCCAGATCCTGTGGTCTATTTTCTCTTTGCTACTTGGCCCAGACTGCTCTGCTCCTCCTTTGTTCTTCTTCTACTTTTCCTATTAATAATACATAATATGGTGTTTGTCTTCATTCCTTCAGGCTGCTGTAACAAATATAGCTAGAAGGAGTGGCTTCCCCAACATTTATTTCTCACAGTTCTGGAAGCTGGGAAGACCAAGATCTGGTGTCTGGAGAGGGTCTGCTTCCTAGCTTGTAGGCAGCAGCCCTCCCGCCGTATCGTTACCCAGCAGAGAGAAAAAGATCATCTCTCTCCCGTCCTTTCCTATAAGGAGGCTCCTCCTATCCAGAAGGACTCCACCTTCTTGACTTAATTTTCTGGCAGAAGTTCTAGCTCCAAGAACTTTGGAAGTTAGATTTTAACATACGAATTAGAGTGGGGGGTGGGGGGGGCCAAGCATCCGGCCCATAGCAGAGTTCTTTTTCATCACAAAGTCACACATGCTCATTTGTAGAAAATAGAAGGATGAAAATGACTCATAAGGCCACAATCTGGAGATAAGCACAAGCGACACATTCTTCCATTCTTTCTTCTGTGCATACATATTTACATTTGTAGTTTGCATTATACAGAGCTTGTATCTTGCTTTTTCAATCAATAACTCATGACCATTTTTGTGAGTGGTCACATCCTCCTTGCATTATGTTGTAATGCTCACAAACAATTCCTTTCCTTGGGATGCCATCATTTATTTAGCAATTTCCTAATTGCAGCTCCTATTTTAAGTTTTTCCCAAATTTTGACTTTGATAAGTCATACCCCAAACATTCTCACCTATCAAGTTAGTTCATGTTTTGTTATTTCGTTACAGGAGGTTGTGAGAAGTAGAATTCTTTGAGTCACATCGCATCTGGAATTGCTTCCTTCCTTTGACTTCTGGGTCACTTTTTCCTTCAGGATCATATTATCTCTAGATAATCAGTTCTTAGCACAAGGCTTCATCTCGTCCACTGCTTGCAGTCGATGGTGAAAGTCCTGGTGATGTGGAAATCGTTGGGGTTCGGAGGGCCCAGTCAGGAAAGAATTCTTGAGACGTCTTCCATACAAAAAGGTGATTTTATTCAAGCACAGGGACAGGGCCCTTGGGCCAAAGAGCTGCACTGGGATTGTGAGGAGTGGCCCATGGCTTACTTTCAAGTTGGGGGTGGGGGGTTGAGGATAGCCTCAGTCTCTAAGAATTTTGAAAGAAAGGTTTCCAGAAACTTGAGGGGGCTAGCTATCGTTAGGAAAAGGTCATTTATTACCGTCTAATAAAACCTTAGTCATGAGGCCCTTCAGATGAATACCGGTGGTTCATATGCTTGGAGGATGATTGCTAACATGTATCTTGGGGGTAGAGATAAAGGAAGTTTCCAGAGGAATTTTTATAAGTTGAAGAAGAGCTACAGGATCCTGGGGGGTGGAGGTGGGGGCTAAGATTGCCTGTTGCCCTTAGCAGAGTATCAACATCCAGGCCTCCGAGTTCCTAAAGGAATGTCACCCTGCCTGCTTCAAGGGCTGTAGGCAGTAAGGAAATGTAATGTTTTTCTTTTGCCTTTGTTCCCCGTATCACCAGGACCTGGTAAGAAGGGCCTGAGTTTAAAACCCCAGAGAAACACAGAAAAAGATTATTTTCAACTGGCAAAACTGTATTCCTATAAAACCCAAAGAAGTAAACACAAACATTACTAAAGACTATTTAAAAGTTCACTAAGATGTCTGGCTATGAGAGTCATCTTCAAGTTTCAGTATTATACGTAAAAAGAAAATACAATTAAAATAGTATAATTTTCATAAAGGCAGGTAAAAATATAAAATAGTTGGGAATCTAATATCACTGGAGCAAAATACCATGTTCCTTAAAAAACAGAGGAGATATGGTAATACAGCAATTCTCTCTAATTCTAAACCAGAGTTTTAGCACTATTCTAATTAAAATTCTAATTGCATGCTTTGCAGACCTTAATATAATAAGCCTAAAATTCATTTGGGAAAATAAAGGGAATACTGGTAAAAAGAATAGTGAGAGACAACCAGCTTTATCTGAAAATTGATCTTTTTATAACACTCAAATAGTCAAAATGATATTTTAGAGATTTGCTGTAAAACAGAAGCTAACAGCACCAAACAGAAATGGAATAGTTCTAAAATATGTACAAAATTTAGTATGTAAGAAATCGAAACAAATAATAGAATTATTTTTCTTATAATAATGTATCTGTGTGGTTCAATATCAGTAACAGAAAAATTCATTTGAACCCACACTTCTCACTGGGGATATTAAAAAGAATTAGTTTTTATTTTCATTGTGAAGATGAACAAAAATACAGAAAATGATTAAAGGAATTAATAAAGATTTTTTAAGCAATAGAAAAACTCATCCCCAAAAAGGACGTTTTTTTTTTTCCCAAAGATTTTATTTATTTGACAGACAGAGATCACAAGTAGGCGGAGAGGCAGGCAGAGAGAGGAGGAAGCAGGCTCCCTGCTGAGCAGAGAGTCCTACTCAGGACCTGATCCCAGGACCCTGAGACCATGACCTGAGCTGAAGGCAGAGGTCCAACCCTTTGAGCTACCCAGGTGCCCCAAAAGGACAGTTTTTAAACAAACTCTTGGAAGATCAGGGGAGAAGCCTATTCCAAATGTAACTTTCAAATGAGAGAATTTCTTACTTCAGGATGTGAAAAGTTCTGCAGATTACCATACCTCTGGGTCCTGGGGAACCAAAGCTGCTGAGTTTCAGGGGAATGGAGTATATACAGAAGCCGTCAAAGCTGCCCAGAGACCATCCCACTGGAGACAGGGAGCTTGTTCAAATTTGGGCTCCAGCATCTGAAATGGTCTCAGTGACCAGCTTTGTGTCTGAGGCTTTCCGTTTCAAGATAAAGAGGTTTCTCTTCAGGGAAAGGGAAAAGCAGGCACAGAGTTCTGTGAGGCAGCATTCTGGAGATGCTGGCGCCAGGAGGCAAAGAACACCGGAGAAACCTGTCTGTGGATAACAGGGAGGGCCTTGGAGCACACTTCTACAACTGGAACTCAGGTTCAGGTTGTTCCTCTGTTCTACCTCTTATGAGTCTGGATCTGGGGGACAGCTAGCCGGAGTGGGAGAACTATGGCGAGAAGAGAAGCCGATCCCATCACCATTACCCGGGACTGTCAAGGAAGCCACATGTTTACTGGTTGTGTTCCAGGAGAATCCAAGGGCGGGGAGCCAGCTATGCTGGGAAGCAGCCTCTGTCATGTCCCAGTTGGTCCAGCAATAATCTTGTGCCTACCAGAGGGCAGAACATTAACCCTTTGTCAATTTCCTTTACTGCTTGAAAGGGGAGAGAAAAGTGGAGAAAATACACCCTGTACCATTTCCCATCTCAACAGACATCTTTAAAAATGCAAGAGCTTGGGGCGCCTGGGTGGCTCAGTCATTGGGGCGTCTGCCTTCTGCTCAGGTCATGATTCCAGGGTCCTGGGATTGAGCCCCGTATGGGGCTCCCAGCTTGGCAAGAAGCCTGCTTCTGCCTCTCCCACTCCTGCTGCTTGTGTTCCCTCTCTCGCTGTGTCTCTCTCTGTCAAATAAATAGATAATATCTTTAAAAAAATAAAAATGGGGTGCCTGGGTGGCTCAGTGGGTTAAGCCGCTGACTTCAGCTCAGGTCATGATCTCAGGGTCCTGGGATCGAGTCCCGCATCGGGCTCTCTGCTCAGCAGGGAGCCTGCTTCCCTTCCTCTCTCTCTGCCTGCCTCTCTGCCTACTTGTGATCTCTCTCTGTCAAATAAATAAATAAAATCTTTAAAAAAAAAAATAAATAAATAAATAAAAATGAAAAGAGTATGTTTTAGCTTTTGGTAAAACCTTAGGGCTTCCTCCACAAAAGGAGAGGAATAGCAACTCCTATGTGAGAGGATGCTCGGCCTCACTACCAATCAGAGATATGCAAATTAGTGTCCCCTGGACCTCCGCCTCTCCCAGGTTTCAGTTGTGGGCCTGGTGGCTGACCAGTTTAAGAAGTGAGAGCTCAGGGCAGGACCACACTTGCACACATACACACTTACTTGTTCCTTAGCGGCCGACCGGACAGACTCTGCCGGATCCCATGCTAAGTAGTTTTAATTTGTGGAAAGGAAACATTATTTGGAAAAATAAGAGTTCTTAGTGCTTTTACACTGCGGTAGGGCTTGGAGTGCTGGAGAAAGCACTTTGAGAGCCGAAGTCCAGCCACGTTATTAGTAATTCATTGGCCTTTGCACATATGGGAGATAATGCGTTCCTTGGCCCCGTGGTCCAGGTGGTCAGCTCTGCCAGCGATGATCTGGAAACACTTTTGAGCCGAGCACCACGTGGGCAGCTGCAGGGGGTGGGGGCCTCCCTCCTGCTGCAGCTGCCGGGGCAGCTGGGATGGAGGCTTCTCCTTTTGTCTGGTTATAGCAAGCGTCCGGGTTTAGCACACAGCCTTGTACGCTGCAGCCCAGACCCACTGAATGAAAACGGGAATGCTCGCAGATGCCCAGGGAGCTATTTCTGGTGCCCTAGTACCCCCGTTTTCATTGTCCAGATGAGACCTGATTGAGTCCAGCTCCCGCATCCTCTAGAAAGTCCCGAGGTGTCAGGGTTGAAAGGTTGGGTGGGGCCCAGAAGCTGCACATTAAATCTAGAGTGGATCCCTGGGCTTTTTTGCACATTCTGTATGAAAATGTGCGCCCTACAGTATTGCTTAGTAAATTCACCAGGCCCTGGATCTTAGTAATCTAACTTAGGTAATCAGATTACTTATCAAATACCTGTAATTACTCAACGTCTCTTTAATCATCAATGGTAACAGAGAACAATACTATAACTTTCCTATTGTAAACACAAATATCTAACAAATACATTTCATTGATTATTATACATATCAGTGGTTGGAAAAAAAATAGAAAGAAAGGAAATAACCCACTAGTTCATGGGTCGAGTGGGATGGCATGAAATGTTCTCACAGTTGGCGTCCCTTTCCTTTAATTGTTTTGTTGGGCTGGTGCTGAAATGAGCTTGAATTTCTCAGTATGCACTAATTAATGCTACAGAGAAGTGGCCAGGAAGTTTGCTACATGAGAGAGGAATTGAGTTTAGGATTAGCATTTGAACAGCATTTGCCAGGGGAGGGCAGAGGCAGCTGGTTTTTTCGCCCATGCAGAAACCTGCTTTGCTTCCATTATCATAGCACTTTGATTCCAACATGCAAAAAAGTCTTTCATCCATTCCTTTTTATCAGTTTCCCTAACAGGCAAGCGAAAGATGTGAAGTCACCATTGAAATGTCCTTTACATGGCCACCATCGAGATGCCCTTCACATGGTCACCGATTAACAGATCATTCGGGGACCATCCATCCAAGTGGTCATCAATCACCCCCATTGAAGGACAGGATTGAAATCACGCTCCTCCAATTTCTAACCAGAGGAGAGAAAGAAAGGTCCAGAATCTTGATATGTCAACCCCGGATTCATCAGGACCACGGGGAATCCAAGCCCTCTGTGAAGCTTCCCTAACCCATCTGGCATCCCTAGTGTCCCCCTTCCATGCTCTCTAACTGCATCTGTTGCTTTGCAACTCCCCACAATGTTTGCTGCAGTCGCATGGCACCCCATTATATTTCACGAGGGCTTGTCTTCACTCATTCAGCGGTGGGGTACTACGTTAGACTGCATGGTCAGGCTTGTGAAGAGATGATTCTGGGCTGATACCTCCATGGTGAGTGTTGCTGGTCAGTATCCTCGAGAAACAGCCTCTGGGTGGAAATGAGCACACAAGGCATTGATTACAGCGTGGGGGGCGGGGATCAACCCCCATGGAATGGACAGAGGAAGCAGCATTGGCAGATACCATCCCAATGAGGCCTCAGGAGTGGAGACAGCCTTTTGGAGTTGCCCCAAGTTGGGGCAAGCGGGACAGTCATTTATGCCTCTGCAATTATTAGCCATTAGATATGGACTGCTCCAGAAAGGAAACATGACCTTGGGAGAGGCAGCTCTCCTGGCTGGGGAGCTCCCCAAGGACAGTGACTGCTGAGGACTGTCTGCTGGCAACACTTTCTGCAGCTGGGGAGCAAGTCCTTCAGTTCTGAAGTGGGATCTCAGCAGCCTCCATAACAGTGAGTGCAAATCTCCGGAGCAAGAACATTCTGGGTAGAGGCATGACCAAATGCAAAAACCTAAGGCAAGAGTTTGCTTGGTGTGTGTAAGCAACAAAATGGAGGAATGTAAGTATACTAGAGGGAATGTGCTAGAAGACAGGTAGTGGAAAGGCAGGCAGGAGCTTATGAGCCAGGAGTTCTGGGTCTATTCTGGTGGCAATGGGAGCCATTTCAGGGTTGAAGCAGGAGAGTAACAAGATTGACTTTGACTTTTGCAGATCACACTGGCTATCAGGTGTAAGTGGCTTGTAGCGTGAAGACTGGGACTGGGGAAGCAGTAAGGGGTTGTGGCAGGTAGGGTAAGAGAGGATAGTGACTTGGATTAGGGTTGTGGCAGGGAAGCTGATGAGCAGTAGTCAAAGTCAGGATTTATCTTGGGAGCAGAGCCAATGGATCTTGCTGACTGGTTGGATATAGGGTTTGAGGGAGAAAGATAATTAAAGAGGACTCCCACATACGAGCCCGCCCAAGTGGGAGGTAGGGGAGATAGAAATAGTTTGGATGTAATTAGATATGAGTGGAGGATAGAGAGGCAAATGAGTTAGGATTTGTTCTGGACCTGGTAAGTTTGAGATTCCCGTCTTAGTCTTGGTTCCCCAGAAACAGATGCTGAGATAAGAGTTTGAGTGCAGTAGTTGGATCAGGAAAGGGTCCAAGGAAACACAAATAGGGAGGTGGGGAAGGGAGACAGGGAAAGAAGGACGCCATCGGGTTTACTTTACCAAGCAAGTTACTGATGTAGAGACACCCACACCTGACTACTGCCGGGGAGCTCTAGAAAGCAGCACAGAGGGGCACCTGGGTGGCTCAGTGGGTTAAGCCTCTTCGGCTCAGGTCATGATCTCAGGGTTCTGGGATCGAGTCCCGCATCGGGCTCTCTGCTCGGCAGAGAGCCTGCTTCCTCCTCCTCTCTCTCTCTGCCTGCCTCTCTGCCTATGTGTGATCTCTCTCTGTCAAATAAATAAATAAATAAATAAATAAATAAATAAATAAAATCTTAAAAAAAAGAAAGAAAGAAAGAAGGAAAGAAAGCAGCACAGAGCACGCACTGCAGAGCAGTCCCAGCCAAGGGGTAAGGCTGCTGGCATATTTGTCAACCACTCTTACGTGCGCTCCTGAGTTATTAATTCCTTGGCACATCTGGCTATCCATATGTTTGAGCAGAGTAGGCTCTGCCAGCCAGAAGCAGTCCTTGGGCCGAGAGGCAGCTGCTAGCCACCAGAAGCCGGGCTGGTGGGCCCTGAGATGGTACCCCGGTGGGAAAGAATAGTTCCAGAGTCAGGACCTAGTTAAGACACCAGATAACACAAGGAGGTGCTAGGATGTAAAGGAGCCAAGCTCAAGGGCCAATTACATCGTTGACTGTCAAGTCACAAAGAGAAAAAGCACGTGGGCAGATGAGGGGCTGGTCTGATCTGAGGGATGCCCAGGGACAGAGCTTCTTGGCACTTGGCACATTTGTAGAAGGCCCCGAGTCAATAAGAGTGTATCTCGCCAATTCCAGAATCCCCGTGGGATTGTATGGGTCAGTTCGGGATATCAGAGCTGCTTCTTCAGGGAACTTACCTCAAGACCAATGAGGTAACTTTCTCAAGGTCGTCTATAGACTTAAGGTGCTATGAATGTTCCTCTTCTACAAATGCAGGTGCTGGGGTACAAGAAAGAGAAGGATTTTTCTTACACTCTGCACGTTTGCCAGAGTCCCCAGCTAGAGCACACGGCACACATAAAAGCTCATCTCGGTAATTGTTTCTACGAAGGAGGCTTGACGATTTTATCAATATTCATGAAAAACTATTTTTTTAAAGCTATGAGGCATGTCAAAACATCTCAAGGCTGAAGGTCACATTATTCAGAATCCTTTTCTTCTCCTATAGTGCTTTAATTCTATGTCATCTTTCTGTCACAGTCCAGCACACGTTCCCAAGTAGTATTAATTACTCCATTACTTAATCAAACTCCCAATCAATTAGGACCTACTGTCAAATGTAATCAGCTATTTATCTTAAACAGGCTGTCGTCTCTTCTCTAAAGTCACTGTTGATGGAAGTGTTGAAATTTTCCTCAAGAACAGCTGAGTGTTGGGGTGCCTAAGTGGCTCAGGCGTTAAGCGTCTGCCTTCGGTTCAGGTCATGATCCCAGGTTCCTGGGATCGAGCCCCGCATCCGGCTCCCTGCTTGGCGGGAAGCCTGCTTCGCCCTCTTCCACTGCTTGTGTTCCCTCTCTCGCTGCCTGCCTCTTTGTGTCAAATAAATTTTAAAAATCTTGAGGGAAAAAAAAAAAATGGCTGAATGTAACCTCCTTGTTTCGTTTTCCAGCCCCTGGTCCTCTAGCTCTGGAACCCGACGGTTGTGGGGGAGTGGGGTAAAGCTTTGCAATTTAAATGTCAACAGCCTCCAACCTGGAGCTATCCCTGAAGCTTCTCCTAGGCGCACCATGGGACTGGATTTCCCCCTCAGGTCCAACTTTTGCTCTTAGCAATCTTTTTTTTTTTTTTTTAAAGATTTTATTTATTTATTTGACAGACAGAGGTCACAAGTAGGCAAAGAGGCAGCCAGAGAGAAGCAGGCTCCCTACTGAGCAGAGAGCCTGATGCGGGGCTCAATCCCAGGACATTGAGATCATGACCTGAGCCGAAGGCAGAGGCTTTAACCCACTGAGCCACCCAGGCGCCCCATGCTCTTAGCAATCTTTGCTTGGGTCCTTCATGTTGGTTTGGCTTAACTGTGTTCTCGAACAGCATTTATGATCCGGCCGGGAGAAACCCCACCCTTCAAGTTCTCATTAACTCCCAGTCAGAGGCTCCTAACCTGAAGCTCATGGAGCACTAACAATCCATAGATTTGTTTCAAGGATTCCATGGACCATTTCAAATGAATCCGAATTGATGTGGCTCTGCGTTTAGGCTTTTCCAAGATAAAGCTCTTTCCACAGCTTCTCAAAGAAATAGGTGACCTGAAACAAGACTGAAAACCACTTTTTTCCCTTATTCCTTGTAAAGAAGTTTCAAAGAAATAATTTTCCTTTGTTTAATGTTTTCCTTTTGAACTAGCTCTTCAGTCAGGACATCAGTCGGGCTGCTCCCTTTCATCTGAAACACCTTCGATAATTTTATTTTTTATTTTTTATTATTTTTGGCATTCATGCCAGATCACTCACATTTATACTCCAAACCCATACATTAAGGTAGGAAATTATTTCTAACTCTCTGATTCTTAAAGTGGTTAGTTTATTTTCCCCCTGGAATGGGCATTAAGATTTTGTCATTTCCTCATGTATTTATAAACTGGAAACGTAGACTCTGCTCAAATAAAGATGTCCCACTGGGTTTACCATGCTAGGGGACAGGAAAATGAAAGGACGTTCCATGGCCAAAGGAGGAAACCCTTCTCATATCACACTGAGACTTTTCCTCCTCCTGCTGGATTTCACACTCACAATCAATAACCACGCGCCACATGGGCAGCTGCATGGCACCCTGGGGTCAACTTTACCAGCACATGTTTGCTAAGCAGTTATGGTCTTACCTGCTACCTTAAAGAGACGGAGCCATAATCTCCCAGCATTTGTCTTCTAAGCTCTTCTCCTGAATTAGGAAAGCCAGGTTGTTGTTGAGGGTTGTTTGATTTTTGGATGTGATCTAGAGGTGGGCTCTTCAATGGTCAAGGAAAGCCATGCCAGGAAGTTTGGACATTATGCCAACCACAATGCCAAACCACTAAAGGATTTAAGTTAAACAAGAGAATAAGAAGAAGAAGGGGGGGAGGGTGAAGGGGGAGGAGGAGGAGGAGCAGAAGTAGTGATGATCAGATTTACATTCAAAAAGTAACGCTTTCAAGAATAATAAAGGGAGGCCTAAGATTTGGAGTCCGCATGTCAGGCTAGAAAAGAGTTCCTCTGCTCTAGATTGAATGCGGTGGGGATGGAGAGAATGGGCCAGATGTGGGAGACTTAGGACATGGGAAGTGAGTGAGTTAGCATGGCCATCAGAAGGGAGTAAGAAAGGAATCAAAGAGTACCTCTTTGTTTCTGGATTGGGTCGGGGTAGATGATGGTGCCAGTTACAGGTAAGAAACAATAAGTAGGTTGGGTGTGGGCAAAGAAAGAGAGGTGAGGAATTCAACTTTGGACTTGTTGATTTTTTTTTGTTGTTTGTTTTTGTTTTTAAAGATTTTATTTATTTATTTGACAGACAGAGATCACAAGTAGGCAGAGAGGCAGGCAGAGAGAGAGAGAAAGGGAAGCAGGCTTCCTACTGAGCAGAGAGCCCGATGCAGGGCTTGATCCCAGGACCCTGAGGCCATGACCTGAGCCAAAGGCAGAGGCTTAACCCACCGAGCCACCCAGGTGCTCCTGCACTTGTTGATTTTGAAGTGCCTGCAAATCATTCAAGAAAAAATGTCCTGGGGCGCCTGGGTGGCTCAGTGGGTTAAAGCCTCTGCCTTTGGCTCAGGTCATGATCTCAGGGTCCTGGAATCAAGCCTCGCATGGGGCTCTCTGCTCAGCGGGGAGCCTGCTTCCTCCTCTCTCTCTGCCTGCCTCTCTGCCTACTTGTGATCTCTGTCTGTCAAATAAATAAATGAAATCTTAAAAAAGAAAAAAGAAAAGAAAAAACGTCCTGCAGATAATTTCAAATACAAAGCCAGGAGCTTGGGGAAGAAGTAGAAACATCAGTCTATTCCCATCAGTATGTAGATAATTAAAAATTACCCTGGGATTGGGATAATGAAAAAATTAGGTACAGGACAAACTCTAATATATTAAAAAAAATTTTTTTTTAAGAGAGAGAGTGAGAGAGGAGGGAAGGATAGAGGGAAAGAGAAAGCATCTTAAGAAGGCTCCACACCCCGCATGGAGCCTGACACAGGGCTCAATCTCACGACTCTGAGATGACCTGAGCCAAAATCGAGAGTCAGACTCAACTGACTGGGCCCCACCTAATATAGGATTTTAATTTTTTCCTTAAGTAAACTCCACAGCACACATGGGGCTCAAATTCACTACCCTGAGATCAAGAGTCACAGGCTCTACTGGCTGAGCCAGCCAGACATTCCAGAACCCTAATATTTAAGACACAGATTAACAAAGAGGAGACTAACAAGAAGTCACCAGGGATTAGAAAGGAAATAAAATGTGTGTTGTAGCCTGGATGAGCCCTAAGGACAATTATGACGAGTGAAGTGAACCGGTCACCACAGGAAAAACATTGCATGATCTGGCTTGTTTGAGGTACCCAGAGCAGTCAAATTCTCAATTTCCTGGAGCAAGGGCAGAAATTAGAACAGTGGTGTCAAGAATGAGGGGAAAAGAGATATGGGGAGCTAGTATTAAATGGGTATAAAATTCCAGTTGTGCAAGATGGAAAGAATTTTGGAGATGGACAGTGATACCAGTGGCTCAACAATGTGAAGGTACTTAATGCCATGGAACCATAGGTTTAAAAGTGGCTGAGATAGTATATGCTTTGTTACATGTATTTTGCCACAATTTTTAAAGTGTGCTGGAGAAGCCAGGAGAACAGAGCATCTGGAGGGAAAGGGTGTAGTCAACAGGCATGTCAAGAGGCCAAGCATGATTGGGACTGAAAGATGTTCAGTCAAGCAGCATAATGACCACTGACATTCTTTTAAAAAGTAGTTTTACAGGTATCATGGGGATAGAAGTCAGATTTCTGTGGGTTAAAGAATGAAGGGGAGCACCTGGCTGGCTCAGTTGCTAGAGCACACAACTCTTGATCTCGGGGTTCAAGCCTTACATTGGGGGCAGAGGCCACTTAGAAAAGAATGGAGGGCTTCCAGGTAAGACTGCATTGTAGTTTTAAAAGGTAAGGTGCCCCCTTTTTGCTGCAACATACAATAAACAAGATATAAATACATGTAAAAATATAAAAACAGATGTCAAAGAAAAGTCAGAACTGGATAGAATTTAAGGTGGTGAAAACAGATTTTATTCATAAAGCTATTGCGATAGGGGAAGAGATTCTAGTATAGAATCGGGCTTAATTCTGGAAACAGCTAGAAGCTGTGAGGAATTACAACCAAGGAACAAATTTTGGGGAGGGGGCATTGGTGATGGACAATGACTATGAGGAGACACCACACCTGGAGGAATTATGGTTGAACCCACCTAAAACAGTGTTGCTCAAGGCCACCCAGGGTGATCTGACATCACCTTGGGGTAGGGAATTCTTACTAAACTGAGATGCTTTTTTTTTTTTTCCAAAAATTTTCTAAGTGACCACTACACCTGGTGTGACGCTCAAACCCATAACCCCAAAATCAAGATCACATGCTCTACCAATTGAGCCAGCCCTGTGTCCCTAAACTGAGGATTCTTGCTCAGACTGGATCCCACAAGGAAGCACAGACAGGCCTTGTTAGAAAGTTGAGGCCGCAAGAACTCTTTGTCACAGTCCAAAAAGAGAACACAAACACTTTTCTGCTGGAACGAAGCCAAGCTACCAAAGACCTGGTGACTGATCTTAAATATTCTCAACATCATATGGAACAGTATTTCCATGTTGCTATAGGGAAGGCAAAAAAAAAATTCTTTCTCTACTCTTTTTGGTTCAGTGGGTGGAGTCCATGAATCAAACTGGGGAAAAAAAAATAGATTAACAGGAGAAAAAAAAATAGATTTAGTTCTTTACCTATAAGGGGAGTTCACAAAGAAATGACTCAAGGGGTGCTGGGTGGCTCAGTGGGTTAAGCCTCTGCCTTTGGCTCAGGTCATGATCTCAGGGTCCTGGGATCAAGCCCCGCATCGGGCTCCCTGCTCAGCAGGGAGCCTGCTTCCTTCTCTCTCTCTGCCTGCCTCTCTGCCTACTTGTGATCTCTCTCTGTCAAATAAATAAATAAATTTTTTTTTTTTAAAAGGAAGTGTTGGCTCACTGTACTATACACCTGAAACTAATATGACATTGTATATTAACTGGAATTTAAAGAAAAACTTAAAGAAGAGAGGGTTAGTCTGGAGTATCCAGCATAACCCCAGGTTTCCTTTACATGTGGAGGAAGTGGAAGACCCTACGTCAAGGTCAGGTGGGAAAGACTCGGCGGCCCTGCTGGCTTTGAAGGTGGGGAAGAGGCCACAGCGCAGGCCTCCTCTGCAAAGTGGAAACCGCAGCAAATGGATTCTCCCTGGGAGCCTCCAGCAGGAACGGGGCTCAGCCAAAACCCAGACGGTAGCCAGCGAACTCCACGCCAGCCTTTTGACCTCTAGCACTGTGAGATAATGTGTGTGTTTTTAAGGCAAAAAAAAATAAAAAATAAAAATAAAGAAGAAGGAAGACAGAATTCAGGGATTATAAACCATTTTATTTTTGTTTCTTAAAAAGATTTTATTTATTTATTTGACAGAGAGAAAGATCACAAGTAGGCAGAGAGGCAGGCAGAGAAAGAGGAGGAAGCAGGCTCCCTGATGAGCAAAGAACCCGATGTGGGGCTCAATCCCAGGACCCTGAGATCATGACCTGAGCAGAAGGCAGAGGCTTAACCCACTGAGCCACCCAGGCCCCCCTTATAAACCATTTTAACAGAGGGTCATAAATTGATTGCGGAGAAGTAACTAGACAGAGAAGGAAGGGTCGGGCGTTCTAAGAGCAGTAAATTAATTGCGGAGAGACAAATACGTGGGGAAAGCTAAAGGAAGATCAAAGTCATGTGGTGAGGTTTGATAAACAGACTCGAGGGGTCTTTTCCATCGACGAGGGTTGTTTTTGTGCTTAAGGTCGTCCTCCTTTTCGCAGTTCAGGATGGGGAAATAACATTAAAACAGAGATAACTTGACAGACGGAAACGGATGCGGTCCTGCCTCTCATAGAAAGACGCGGGTCAGTGAGATTTTCCTGCGTCTGCTGTTCTCAGTCACCTTCAGCTCAAAATAATCCTTGTGCCAAAATGGCGTATTTTGGGGTCACATGCTAAGATCCTTTTCACTGTCAGGATGAGACCTGAGTGGGACGCTGGGCCCCATGTGGAATGCTGAAGGCAGTTGTGAAAAATAGACCGGGGGAAGGGAAATACGAGTGAGTGAGTGTGCATGTTTGCACGCACATGTGTGTATGCGTGTGAGAGAGAGAAAACCCTCCCACTAAATGTAAGCCCAGATTCCAAAGTACGCGAAAAAAAATCTAAGAACGCCGACAAAATAATCAAAAAATAAATTCACTCAATTAATTATTTGGAACTCATGCTCCCTAATAAGTAGTTAAGAATCGTCACAAAAGAGAGCAGATGTGAGGGGTATCAGAAAACTCGACACGAAGACAGACAAAACAACCTTTAAATCTTCAGAAAAGAAGAAAGGATATGTTGCATCTATCCAGCAAGATCAGAGAGGTTAAAACAAGGAACATTTTGAGAACAAGAAAGAATGTTTGGGAATGAAAAACGTACTTTGAAAAAATTTCACTGAAGATGTGGAGAACAAAAGGAGAGTCGTCGTCTGGAAATCAGAACAAAAGGACAAGAGAAAATAGAGCAGAGAACAAAACTGCGGGATCTGTTTCAGAGACCAGACATCTGATTCTTCACCAGACAGACTCACAGAAGGTCTGTGGAGAAAGTTCTAGAGATCCAGGAACTTGGATATAAAAAAAACAAAACAAAACACATCTTTATTTTCCCTAATCTCTAACAGACATAGAACATTTCCTTCTGTTGTTAGTATAAGCAACAAAACACAGTAGTCCCGTGACTGGGTCACCAATAGAAATCCTAGATATTTTCACTTTTTTTTTTTTTTTTTTGACAGACAGAGATCACAAGTAGGCAGAGAGGCAGGCAGAGAGAAGAGGGAAGCAGGCTCCCTACTGAGCAGAGAGCACGATGTGGGGCTCGATCCCAGGACCCTGAGATCATGACCTGAGCCAAAGGCAGAGGCTTTAACCCACTGAGCCACCCAGGCGCCCCGATATTTTCAGTTAACAGATCTCTTGAAATTAGTCTGCACGCATTACTATTTCTTTTTCAAGACTTACTTATTTTTAAAAAAAGATTTTACTTATAGTAAAAAATATTTACTTTATTTACTTATAAAAAGATATTTACTTATTTTTAAAAAGAGTTTTCTTTATTTGAGAGAGAGCACACAAGCTGGGGGGAGGGGCAGAGGGAGACACAGACTCCCCACTGACCAGGGAGCCTGACGCAGGGCTTGATCCCAGGACTCTGAGATCGTGACCTGAGCTGAGGGCAGACGCTTTACTGACTGAGACACCCAGGTGCCCTGTAAGATTTTATTTTTAAGTAATCTCTGCACCCAACATGGGGCTCAAATTTACAACCCTGAGATCAAGAGTCACATGTTCATGGTGTCTGGGTGGCTCAGTCTGTTAAACGTCTGCCTTTGGCTCAGGTCATGATCTCAGGGTCCCGGGATTAAGAACCCTGCATCGGGCTCCCTGCTCAGGGGGGAGTCTGCTTCTCCCTCTCCCTCTGGGCTTTCTCTCCCTCTCTCGCTTTCTCTCAAACAAAAATAAAATCTATAAAAAAAAAAAAAAAAAAGTCACATGCCGTACTGATGGAGCCAGCCAGGAGCCCTGCTCGTTACTATTTTAAAAAGTCATGGAAGTTATTAAATTTGCTACTAGATTTTGTTATTTAAGCATATAACTCTAACAAATACAATAACACATATAACTACATGACAAATTTATTTCTTAATGTTTTTTTAATTATATTTCAGCAGAGCTGTTTTTATAATCTGTTAACTGAAGGAGAGCCAACTGGGAAGTAGCTTAGTAAATGCTTTACTCGTCCCCTTACTGAGCACTACGGTCCCAGAGACTGTCTTTCAGGTTACTCTGAAGAACTGTTCCAAAGCCTGTGAGTTCCAGGGGATTCTATATGCAAAAAGGGGAAGGAGGTGTACTAGTTTGCAAGCAATTCTCCAAACACTCATGGGTCACCAGGTATAATTTGTTTTGTTGTAAAGACTAAGGTTTGGAGCACCTGGGTGGCTCAGTGGGTTAAAGCCTCTGCCTTCGGCTCAGGTCATGATCTCAGGGTCCTGGGATCAAGTCCCTTATTGGGCTCTCTGCTGAGCAGGGAGCCTACTTCCCCCTCTCTCTCTCTCTCTCTGCCTGCCTCTCCGTCTACTTGTGATCTCTCTCTGTCAAATAAATTAAAAAAAAAAAAAAAAAAGACTAAGGTTTACTGCTTTTCACACAGACACACGGGATACCCTTAAGTCATCATAATACATTATGTTTCTATCATAATGATTATATTGTCTGCGTGCCTCTGTTTCCCTGGTTTTCTGGTTATTGTGTATGGCTTCTCCTTGAAGTCACTTGAGAGGGCCCCAGAAGGCTAACAACAGTTGCCGATTTTTTTTTTTTTTAAGATTTTATTTGTTTATTTGACAGAGAGATCACAAGAAGG
Source organism: Mustela nivalis (assembly GCF_964662115.1). NCBI lineage: Eukaryota > Metazoa > Chordata > Mammalia > Carnivora > Mustelidae > Mustela > Mustela nivalis. The sequence continues at coordinate 36,606,254 of NC_139033.1, read as the reverse complement.
CAGAGAGTCAGGCCAGGCGGGGGATGCCGGGGGAGGGGGGGTGCGGGGAGCAAGCTCCCTGTGGAGCAGAGAGCCTGGTGCCATGTGGGGCTTGATCCCAGGATCCTGAGATCCTGACCTGAGCCTAAGGCAGAGGCTTAACCCACTGAACCACCCAGGAGCCCCTCAGTTGTTGATTTTAATGCACTACAGTTTTAGGACATGAACTCGATGCATTCAAGGCACAGAATGCATACGTATATCTTGCATTTCAAAGCGTTATTGTGAAAAGGGGTTCATAATATAAAAGATAAGAACCTTTAATTTGGAAAATGAGAGTTTCATAAAGAAAGATATCAAGGGAAAATTAACTAAAGAAATGAAAACAAGAGTAGGATTCCCGGACCTGAAGGACATAAATATCCAGATTGAGTGGAGAGTCTGTGTGCTTAGACCAATAAATGAGGATCCATGTCAAGATCTAGGATCATGAACTTGAAGAACTTATGTGAAGAAGACCCCTCCCGCCGAATCTTCCAAAGAAACAAAAGAACTTATGAAGATTTGGGCATCGGGCAGCTTATCTGAAACACCGGAAGCCAGAAGACAATGGAGAAAAGTCTTCAAAATTTTGAAGGAAAATTATCTCCAGCCCAGAATTTTAGATGCAACCAAATTATCCATCTTAATAGATATGAGTGCACACAGAAGCTTCTGCTCCAGCAAAATGAAGGAAGAAATCACAAAAAGTACGAGACAGGGATTCAGCTAACTGGTAATCCAACACAGGGGAGAAGTGAAATTCCCCAAATTACAGCACAGGGTAGTCCCAGATTAATATCTCTCCAGCAGTTCTACAGAGCAGACAAGAGGAGAAAGGGATTCCCCAAGAACAAATGCAAATGATCGCGTATTTGATGTTTCAACATATTGGAAGATTTCATCTCCTGCAGAGATTGGAAGATAAATCAATGATAGCTACTTTTAGACACATCCACTCGTATCTGAAACTTGGTTTGTGGCGGAGGTAAAATTACAAACCTCTAGAGAATGTATGGCTTATTCGATAAACAGCCCTGGGAGAATTAGTTATCTGCATAAAAAAGCAAATTGGATCCCTATCACAGAGAGAAACCAATTCCAGGTATCTTACGAGCCTAAATCTGAAAAGTGAAATCAGGGCGCCTGGGTGGCTCAGTGGGTTAAAGCCTCTGCCTTCGGCTCAGGTCATGATTCCAGGGTCCTGGGATCGAGGCCCCCATCCGGCTCCCTGCTCAGCTGGGAGCCTGCTTCCTCCTCTCTCTCTGCCTGCTTCTCTGCCTACTTGTGATCTTCGTCTGTCAAATAAATAAATAAAATCTAAAAAAAAAAAAAAAAAGAAAAGTGAAATCATAGATGAGTAGAAAATATCTTACCTATAGAAGAACACACAAATCTCAACAGAAGTTACAGGTACTTGAGTAATAATTATATTATTATATATTATTATATTTTATATAAATAATAAATTATTATTCAATATTACTCAAAATTATTACTCAATAAATTATTACTCAAATTTGAGTAATAAATTTACAATTTTAAATTTCTTTTAATTAGGGATACCATACATAAGTAGCAAAGACAAGGCCCTCTGGAGGAAGCCACTTGTAATTCATTAAGTGACAAAGGATTCATACCCAGTGTATTTCAATAACTTTTACAAAAAAATAAGATAACTTTCATTGGAAAGGAGACAAAAGAACAAGCAGGTCATGCCAGAAGTGGGAGACGGGAATAGTGAATAGCATATGAAACGATGCTTACCCTTGTATTAGTCAACAGGGAAATGCCAGTTAATCCCAATAATCTACCATTTCATACTTTAAAAAAAAAAAGATTTTATTTATTTATTTGAGAGAGAGTGTGTGAGTGAGAGAGAAGAGGAGCAGGGGCAGAGGGAGAGAGAGAAGCAGACCCCCCTTTGAGCAGGGAGCCTGACACAGGGCTCCATCCCAGGACCCTGGAATCATGACCTCAGCCAAAGACAGGTGCTTAACCGACTGAGCCACGCAGGCGCCCCTACCACTTCATACTTATGAGAGTCTCAATTTTCTTATTCTTCTTCTTTTTTTTAAGATTTTATTTATTTATTTGACAGACAGAGATCACAAGTAGGCAGAGAAGCAGGCAGAGAGAGAGAGGAGGAAGCAGGCTCCCTGCTGAGCAGAGAGCCTGATGTGGGGCGCCATCCCAAGACCCTGGGATCATGACCTGAGCCGAAGGCAGAGGCTTCAACCCATTGAGTCACCCAGGTGCCCCTCAATTTTCTTCTGGTACCCATTTCCTCCCGTGTCTCAGGTAAATCCTGGTTTAAAGCCATCACAGCTAACAAGGCCACAAGGCAGTATCTACTGTGCAGTTGTGAGAAAGGATTATTCACTCTAAAAAGAAAAGACACGTAGGGAAGTAAGAATCTTGGATATTTTGGGGTCTCCCGGTGATGCCTGGAGCTATGGCAGCCACCTTGTGAGCGTGAATAGAGTGAGGTTGAAAGGAAGACACTGAGTGGCACACAGGAGATAAATGGAAGAAACCTGGTCCTTGATGAATTGTTGGATTAACCAACCCTCGTAATGCCAAACCAGATTTTGTAGATCTGTGGAGGGCAGGGAGGCATAGAATAACACATTGTTGCAGACGTTTTGAATTTGGTTTTCTAACAGTTGCAGCTTAAATCATCCTAAGTGTCTCTGACACTAAACTGCAAATTACTCAAAAGAAGGGACATGTCTTTTTCACTTTTATCCTCAGTACTAAAAACTGCTAAACAGAGGCTCAAAAATTACTTAGTAAATAAATGAGAGACTATCCAGTCAGGATGGCTCTAGACAGACTATCCAGTCAGGATGGCTCTAGACAGAATGGTAAAGGAAATGGAAGACTTTTTTTCTAGTCCTCTTTCTTGGTCCACTTTCCTATCACTTCCCACCCACATATTCCCACCACACCCACAACACCCTCTTAAGTTCTTCTGATACAAAGTGACAGGTGATAAAATTTTTCTCCCCTTCTCCAAGCCCTTTATCAAAAACACCTCTTAAATTGTCATTCCCTCCAGAGTCTCACACACTGCAAATGTTAATATTATTAACCAATTGCACCAAAATATTTAGTTCCTTAATTTAGCTTCCTGCCCAGATCACATCTCCATTTTTATAGCCATCTGGGAACGCTTAACCAAAGAAGTCTCTTTTAGGGTTCCCAGACCAAATTCCAACATGGCAGGGGAGAAGTTTCCACCCTGCAAGTCACCAAGCAATTTCCTCAGACGTCCTGCTGGTGTCCAAGAATTCAAGTCAAATCTGACACCGTCTACCCAGAGAAAGCATCAGATCCCACAAGTTAAGGATTCAGTCCCACCAGACTGCCCCCAGGCCACTACAGATGCCAGTTGCAAGCCCCAGGCTGTTACCTGCGCTTCCAACCAACTGGCTTCAGATCGGCTACTCTGATGACCTCTTCTTAGGTGGTATTAGTTTGCTAGAGCGTCTGGCCGAACTCAGGGAAACACATTTACCTGTTCATGAAGGATTTGATAAAGGATTCGATTCAATGGCCAGGTGGAGAGAGATAGAGCAAGGTCCCGAATAGAAGAGCTTCTGTCCTCATATCCTCATAGGGCTTTGGGCCAGCTTGGTGACACGTGGAAGTCTTCGGGCTCTAAGAAAGGAAGAGCCCAGAAAATGAAAAAGCTCTCCTTTGCGGCTTTATTACATAGTCGTGATTGATTAAGTCGTGGGCATTGCCTGATTCAACCTCCAGCCCGTCTCCCCTTCCTGGCGGACTAGGGGTAGACTTGAACCCTCCACTCATGGTTGGCCCTCCTGGCAACCAGCCCCTGCCCTTGAGTGGAGTCCAAAAGTCACCTTTATAATAACGAGGCACCATCCCACTTCTCCATTAGAAGCGTGTTCCAGGAACTGTGGATGAAGACCAAATACAGCTGAATGACCAAATAGGTATTTCTCACAAAAGATTATATCAAAAAGCCAATGGTAGGAAGATGGAGCCCAAGGGCAATGTTGGTAAGATACTGGAGGTGTCGGGGTGTTTTTCCAGCACCTCTTGGCACCTTCCGCACACACGGCCGTGCCTCCTGCTCACCAGCTTCCCTGTTAAGCCCACCCCATACAGGCCAGCGGAGGCTCACGACCGGCGGGAGTAACACAGGCATCTCCACTAGAAGCCTCACGAGAAATGAGACCAGCCGACCTCACACCCCAGGTGGAACATCACCAGCCTGTTTCTTCTCAGGGGCGAGATAAGTGTGAAATTAATTATTCATCTAATTTGGGCCAGCCCTTGAACCATGGCTGACCAGTTGGCCAACTCCAGGTGGCACCATTTGCAAACAAAAGTTTTATTCACAAGGGAGCTTGTCGCACAAACCGGTGTGAAGAGTGCCCCCTGGAGTTGTGTGACGATGTGCTCCTACTCCGAACTCAGCAAACAATTAAATAGACATGGTGGCCTAGAGATGGTCTCTCTTCATTCGGTGAGTGGGAGAACCCTCCGGAAGCTTCCAGGGCTGCCTCTTGCCGGCAGTCCTTTTGGGGTGAGGCAGGAGGAGAGCAATGGAAGCCCTGCAGAGTGGAGACCGATACCAAGAGACAGCCCTCCACGGTCATGGTCTCAGCCCGGGCTGCATACTGGAATCATCTGGGAAGCCGCAAAAACAGATGTTTGCATCTGAAGTAACTGGTCTGGGGTGTAGCGGGGACACCTGAGATACGAAAATGTCTCCAAGGGAGCCCGTGAGGCACCAGGTGGTGAGCCATGCTCCAAATCTATTTCAGCGGGCAACCCCACCCCGACCCCCGAACCGGTACTGGTGCCCCAAACCCCACCCTGTACCAGAAGTGTTTTCTCTTTCCCATAGCCCATGAGTTAATCTACATAACATGCCTGCAGGGCAGGTCAATGCAGCTAGCCTTTTTTTTTTTTTTTTTTTTTTTAAGTAGACTCCATAACCAATGTGGGGCTTGAACTTAACCCTGAGATCAAGAGAGTCACGTGCTCTCCTGACTGCGCCCGCCCGGTGACCCACTGTTTGCCCATTTCTGATAGGAAGAAACAAAACTCTGAGAACACAGGTATCTAAGTTAGGGATTTACAAAATGCCTTTCCTTCTATGAGATCTTTTAGATTGTGAAAGTGAAGATGTGCTTTCTGCCTGTTCCTTGAGGGCAGGAAGATCAGGATTTGAGTCCAGCACAGAAGGATAAGGTGAATATGGGAATGGCATTGACAGTTGGACCTGTTAGGTGTGGTAATGTGTCATCGTAGGGAAGGCCGGGTCTTACTCTATAGGCACTTGTATTTCAGTTCAAGATACTCGTATTAGAGGAAGAGAACTGACCAAGTAATTTCATGGATTCTTTCCAAATCTTTGACACCTACAGTTTCTATGGCTCTCTGTGTTTCTCTCCATAACACATTTTGTGTGTGGGCGTCTACACTTATCTGTTTGTATACGCATGGGTCTGGGCTTGTGTGAATGCTCTTTTTTTTTTTTTTTAATTTTTTTAAAGATTTATTTATTTGACAGAGAGAGGTCACACGTAGGCAGAGAGGCAGGCAGAGAGAGAGGAGGAAGCAGGCTCTCTGCTGAGGGGAGAGCCCGACGCGGGGCTCGATCCCAGGACCCTGAGACCATGACCTGAGCCAAAGGCAGAGGCTTAACCCACTGAGCCACCCAGGTGCCCCTGTGTGAATGCTCTTTTAACATAGCGTTTTCAACCACCTACCAGAGGATCTCATACTTATCCCGGGATCATGCCTTGTACATCACTGGATGCCAAATCACTCTCTCTCTCTCTCTCTTTTTTCTTTTTAAAGATTTATTTATTGAGAGAGAGAGAGAGAGGAGGTGGGAGAAGGTCAGAAGGAGAGGAGATACAGGTCACACATGCGCAGTAGAAAAAGCCCTGGCACTTGGGGCTTGATCTTACAACCTGGAGATCATGACCTGAGCCCAAACCAAGACTTGGATGCTCAACCGACTGAGCCCCCCAGGCTCCCCAAACCTCTTTTGTTTTAGAGCAGATTAACAAAATCTTGATAAATTCGATTATGAGTTGGAAATGTTTGTGATAACAAAGGCGGTCAACAAGAACACTCAGGTGGTTCAATGAACACAAGCACGTTAACTTTTTATTTGGAAATAACTTTAAAAATTCAGAGTTTCCTGGTACATCCTATGCTGAGATTCACTGTTATAAACATTCTCCCCTGTGTGCTTTTTCATTTGTTCTGCTTGAGCGCTCTCTCTCTCTACACACACACACACACACACACACACGCACGCACACACACGCACGCACGCACACATGCACACAATCTTTTTCTGAAGGGTTTGAGAGCAAGTTCCATGTCGTGATCTTAACCCCTGAATACATCAGTGCGGATCTCCTGAGGATAGCGCTCTTCCATTATGTAATCATACTGCAGTTATCAGCTTGATAAATACATTTCCATTGACTCAAGACTCTACCATCCGGGCTCCAGTTTGTCAGTTAACCTAATAACACCCCTAATAGGCCCCATACTGCAGGATCCCATCTAGGGTCAGTTATTACATTTAGTGTTTCTGTCTCTCAGCGCCTCTAGTCTGGAGCAGTTCCTCTTTCTTTCTGGATGGTACCATTACCATCTGTAAAGAGCACAGTTAGCCTCTGCCCCGGCTTTTTCTGATAGGCCATTCCACATTTGGGGTTTGTTTGATGTCTCTTGGGAATGAGATTGAGGTTAAGGATCCTGGTCCAGAACCCCACCCAGATGATGCTGTGTCCTCAGGGCACCACACTTGTGATGCAGTTTTGGAAGGATGGTGAGGTCCAGAGCTGACAACCAAGAAAATTCTTGAGACATCTTTGGTGCAAAATTTCTCGCTTTATTAAAGCACAAGGATGAACCCTTGGTTGGAAAGAGCTGCTGCCCTGAGGTGGTGGGGAGTGGCTGATTCTATACTTGGGGCTTGGGGGAGGTAAGGGCAAAGGGAGGGCCCACGAGGACTTTGATATGCGAAAGAAGACCCTCCGGATCCTGGAGGCCTCGCTATTGTCAAGCTAAGGTTGTTTTTCCCTCTAGCAAAGCATTAACATTCAGACAGTTGGGAGTTTCCTGGAGGAATGTCACTCACATCCCACCCTGGAGTGTATGTTGGGGGGTGGGGAGGGGAGGGAAAAGGGAGGCGGGGGATGGGGGGTGGGGGCGTGGGGAGTGGGGAGGTGCTTTGCAGGGTGTCAGCATCAGCTGTGTCCTCAGCTGGCCTTCTGCTCCCTCATCACTCGGAGGTACAAGGCGCCCCTGTTACTTAGTGATGTTAATTTTGATCTCTCAGTCTAGGCATTGCCTGATGTTTCCACTGAATCATAACTTTTAACTTCCTCCCTTGTAACCGTGACAGCTTCTCTGGGAAGATACTTTATGACAATATATATTCTCTGCGCCTCTGGGAAGATACTTTATGACAATATATATTCTCTGCGCCTCATCAAAACACCGCCCTAGATTTAGCATCTATTCAGGAGTCTGGCCTTTCCCAGTCTTTACCTTGGTGCTTGCTCATACGGATTTTTGGAGACCATGGTCAACCCAGCACTCCCTCATCACCAGTTGGTCTATAGCCCTGCTCTTCTCACTCCGTCCCTCCCTCCCTTCCCTAGATGCATGAATTCCTATTTTTTTTTCCCAATGGTTTATAAATTGTTACTGTGCTTAATCATTGTTGAGCTCAGATTGGGAGACTCTTCAAGGTGGTTCCTGTATCGTCATGATATGCCCACCATTGTACAATAAGGCACTTTCTTACTTTCTGGCATAAAGGACTGTTCCAGACCACTACTTATGTGGGAAACAAGGCAGAAGAACCGTTATTAAACTTTCTTACTACGTACAGCCCACTGACAAGTCCTTGAAACCTGGAGAGTGACCTTCCTCTAGGAGCTCAGCTCCTTGATGTTGACACTTTGCTAAAGGCCAAAGGCTATCTTAGCTCGACCCCCAGGATCCTGCAAGTCTCCTTTAACATCTAAAAATTCCTTTGGAATGTTTCTTTATCTCTGCCTCACGCTCCAAGATACATGTTAGCAATCATCCTTCAAGCACGTGACCCACTGATACACAGCTGCAGGGTCACATGACTAAGGTTTTATTAGACAATTTTCAGTGAATTCTGAGCCCTTCTATCAAGTTATCAAAACTCAGGGTGATTGTGGGATCCTCCTAAACTTGCAACTGAAGACTGAAGAGAGAAGCAGACTCCCCACTGAGCAGAGCGCCAGGCATGGGGACCCATGGCAGGACCCTGAGATCACGACCCGAGCAGAAGGCAGACCCTTAACGGACTGAGCAGCCCAGGCACCCCTCATGGTTACAGTTTATTCCAAGGAAAGGATACAAACTGAAGTCAGTGAAGGGGAGACGCATAGGAGAGAGCCCGGGAGGGGTCCAAACATGGAACTCTGGTCATTTTCTCCCTGCGGGGCTTGGTCAACGTGACTTCCTCTGGCCATGGTGTCTGAACGCACCTCTAGAGATTGCCAACCAGCGAAGCTCACCTGAGCCTTTGGTGTGGGGCATTTGTGTTCCTGCGCAATCACACGCTGCCCCCCTGCTGACCTTCAGTCCCTAGCCCTTCCCAGAGACTGGGTTAAAACTTGAGTCTCTAGTTCCTCTAGAGGTCAGAACTGATAAGGCATGGCCCAAAGCCCCATTCATAGATCCCATTGTTAGATTGTCCCACAGCCAAGGCTCCCAGGTAAACAAACATTCCCAACAGGCAGGACGTTCCAGAGCCAGGAGATCACCTCCCGGTAGCTCAAGGCTCTTCTCAATTCACCCGTGAGCCCTTCAGGGATCCTACCCGCCCGTGCCCCGCCCCATCCTGTTACTGGTGTGTGCAAGGTAGGGGCATAGTCAACATGGAAAGAGAACAAACTCCAGGAATGCCTGAGGAGTTCAAGAGATGACACAACAGGAAGACACATTCCTCTACATTCTATCAAATTCAGAATGTGAAATTTAACATGCCCAGAAAACATGAAATAGGTCGTAGCTCCCTACACGCTTCGTGCAGGGGAGTCAGCGTTCGCGGGCTTGCTCAAGGGATGAGGCAGCATCACCAGCAAATGGTACCGGAGAGATACAGAAGCAAAAAACCCCTACATTGTTGCAGTAATAGCCGGTTCCAAAGAGCTGTGGCTCTGGCAGTTAACAGTGTTACCTTTTACCTTGTGGTGAGACCCAGGAGTTTAGCCAAGGAGAGTGCTTTGGGCAAATAGAAAGCGATGGCACCCAGCTCCTAGAAAGGATCTTCGTGTGCACTTTGACCAATCGCATAAAGGTGATTACTTCTCTTCTCTTCTCTTCTTTCAGTCAGTCTAAATCTTCATGGATAAATCACCATAACTTAGGTGATCTCGTGAATTTTCTAACACATTTGTTAACCAAAATGTTAAAGAGACAGCCCACAGAAATGACTGGCCTGATGTTGGATATACTTGGGGCAGCCGGGGTCCGGGCCATCTTGCACCTGCTCTGGTCCAGTCCTGGAATCAGTCTTTTGTCCATGGAACCCGGACAAAATGGCTGTCAGAGACCAAGGTCTCTCTATTAATTCCATGAGCTCGAGAAACACAAAACTTTGAACTTGGGAGGGAGAGTTAACACTTTCTGGTCTTTTATCAGAATCGCCACCTGTAGGGAATAATGCCATTTATTTGGGGCAGTCCAGCATCTGTCCCTTTCTCCCTCCTGCTAGTACCCCATCTTCCGTGGGGTGTCTCTGTTGGGCATAGTTGGTTTATCACTAACGGAAAGGGCCATTAGCTCCTCCTTATCCCCCCGAGAACCACATGACTAAGCCTCTCTCACTTGGATGCTTTCCCCTGTGAGTTTAAATCTTGAGCAAGTATCACAGGAACATAGACAGTTGGAGGTGGTCCCAGTGGCAAGAGGGGGTAGTGGAACTTCTCACGTTCTGTTAGTCGATCCCTACTGAATCCCCTGGTTGGTTTTGTTGTTGCTGTTGTTTTGTTTTGCTTCCATTTCCCAAGACAAAGTTCATCATCCACCTGTTGATTTTCTGGACTCTTCTGAGCCTTCTTGCAATAAACACTCTTTTTTTGCTTTTTTGCATAATATAGTCAGTATTGATTTTGTTCCTTAAAGCAACGACTCTTGACTGAATTAGCGTACTATTTATTTCTGTTTTTTTTTTTTAATTGTTGTTTGGTATCAAGAGGATTTTGATTCCGTTAAGTTTTGCAAATGGTAGTAATTTAACAGCTTGTCTTGCAATCTCAGGATACACAGAAGTAAAGTCTTCCAAAAGCTTGAGCGCAGAGTTATAGGAAATTTCCATTTCAACATGGAAGCATGTAGCATATCTAAGAACAGTTCTTAATCCTTAGTGGGTGATTGTTTAATTTTGAAAGTGTTAATGAACAGCTTTCTCAACCACTTACAATTTTTGCTGTTCATAAAAAATACTTTCTAAATATATCTTATAACATGAAATGTTCAATGATATACGTGAAAAAGAAACTCAAAAATCTCAGGGCTTTCTCTTGACCCTTAAAAGTTCTAAAACAACTAAATTTGTTTTGTCTTTGTATATGAGAGATAATCTTTGTTTCACTTTCATCCTTGGTGCATTATTTACATTTGTAAGCGTATAAGAAAGAGATGGAGGTCAGCACAAAACGGTTCAGCCTTTTGGCACAGTTAACACATTGGCAGCCTCCCTTATGTTTAAATCTGTGTCTGTCACATTGGAGTATATGCAAATGTGTGCTGATACACTTCCAAAAAAATAGAAAAAAATCCATTGTGAAAAATGAAATTTGGATGTAGGCTTCTATGTGGAATCCTAAAAATCCTGCTGGAAACAACAGGTTTGCTGGGAATATTCACCCTGTTCTGTTTTATTTTTTTTAATTGTACATTTCTAGGCTTGTCCTCCCTCCTTCCTGACATCTTCCCTATGCCCAGCTCAAAAGAAATATCTCCCTTCCTGGGGCACCTGGGTGGTACATTCAGTTAAGCATCTGACTCTTGGTTTCAGCTCAGGTCACGATCCCAGGGTTGTGAGATCGAGTCCCGCATCGGGCTCCACTGTCAGTGTGGAGTCTGCTAATGAACGCTTCTCTCTCTTTCCTCTGCCCCTGCATACTCTCTCGCGCGCTCTCTCTAATATAAAGAACTATATCTTGAAAAGAAAAGAAATATCTCTCTTTCATGTGCTTAAAGCAATTATTTCCTTTCTATAGAAAGAAGAGGCAAGATATAGCCTTCCCTGAGTGCTCACCATTTGGGCTCAGGATGTATTTATTTAATTTTATTTTTACATATATAATGCCTTGTTTTCTCAAATGTATTTTAAACTCCTTAAAGCCATGAGCCAGTTCTTGCACAGACAAGTGTCACGTGATCAGTGCGAAATTCCACTTTTGCCCTGCAGACCCATTTTCACCTACTGAATGGAGTGTTTCCCAGTCATGTCGCCTGACACCTTTGCAATGTTGACTCATCTTCGTGCCACAGGTGCTATTTTTACTAGACATTTTTCTGCGAATTACTCACTTTCCAAATCAAAAGTAACTTATTTTATTTTATTTTTTTTAAAAGCTTTTATTTATTTACTGGAAAGAGAGAGAAAGAGAGAATGAGCAGAAAGAGAGAAAGACGAAAGAGAAAAAGAAGCAGACTCCCTGCTGAGCAGGGAGCCAGGCTGGATCCCCAGGTCTGGGGATCATGACCTGAGCCAAAGGCAGGCACTTACGCAGGTGAGAAACCCGGGCACTTCCCCCAACCTTAACTTGTTTGAAAGGAAGCTTTTCTTTAAAATAAGGAAAGCTGGTTGGCTCAGGCAGAGCATGTGACTCTTGATCTCAGGGTTGTAAGTTCAAGCCCCACGTTAGGTATAGAGATTACTTAAAAATCAACTCTTTAAGGGGCACTGGGGTGGTTCACTTGGTTAAGTGTCCTACTCTTAACCTCAGGCCTTTCTTTTTTTCTTTAAGATTTTATTTATTCATTTGAGTGTGTGTGTGTGTGTGTGTGTGTGTGTGTGTGTGTGTGTGTGTGCATGAGCAGGAGGAGGGACAGAGGGACAAGCAGACTCCCTGCTGAGCAGTGAGCCCAGCTTAGGGCTCTATCTCAGGACCCCAACATCATGACCTGAGCCATAACTGACTGAGCCCCCCAGGTGCTTCTCAGTTCAGGTCTGCATCTCAGGGTCATGAGTTGGAGCCCCACGCTGGGTTCCACTTTGGAAATGGAGCCTACTTAAACGTCAACAACAAACCCAACCCTAACCCTAACCTTAACCCTAACCCTAACTAACTAACTAACTAAAAGGAAGCTCTCCATAAATAGGAAACCAGTATTGTTTGGCACAAAATAAAGGTAACATAAAAATAAATACATTTTTTATGGAGCATCTGGGTGGCTCAGTGGGTTAAGCCTCTGCTTTTGGCTCAGGTCATGATCCCAGGGTCCCAGGGTCTATGATCCCTGAGATTGAGCTCTGCATCAGGCTCTCTGCTCGGCGGGGAGCCTGCTTCCCCCTCTTTGCTTGCCTCTCTGCCTACTTGTGATTTCTGTCTGTCAAATAAGTAAATAAATAAAATCTTTTTTAAAAAAAATACATTTTTTAAAGCAGCACCATTATTTCTTAAACTCTGGCCAGCCGCTGCTGCCTTTGGGCTTTGAGGCCAAGGGAAAAGCACATATTAGAGCCATTTCTCCTTAACTGATTGGAGGGATTTGGAACTTTGGAAAGGGCGTACCTTTCTTTGTCACCATGGGACTCAATGTTATTGAAGTTATCCACATCAACTAAGTCCACCCTGTGTAGCATAGGAGACACACACCCCGTATAAGGAGAGCAGCTGACCAGTAGCAGGAAATGTCTTGTCCTCCAGCTTCTTGCTTTGTGTGTCTCCATGACTCAGTCTGCAATTCTTCCCCACTCTTGCTTGCATGGTGGGACCACACAATGCGTGTCTCATCATTGACTCAGCCTCAGATCTCTTATCTATAAAATAAGAGAATTTTACCAGAAGCTCATTTTGGCCATTTCCAGTCCTGACTTTACCAGAGTCTATGACCACCAGATCATAAGCAGTCATGGAACTCAGGACACACACTCCTGTCTGCGTCACCCCCCAGCGACTGATCGCTGTTCACCAAATGTTCCGCACTGACTCAGTCATCTTCACCGTGAAGGATGATGATGGCCATTATTCTGCCCCCTGACAAAGGACCAGAGTTAAATACAGGACAGATCCTTTCTCCCCTGAAAGGCAAATATTCAGGAAACAGAGAGTTTTGAGCTTGGCTCTGCCCCCCAGAGTTTCCATTGTTCCAATTACTCCAACTCTCTCACATTTTATTTCCATAAAGGGAAGGAAATCATAGACAAGCTAAATATATTTTAGCATGTAATCCCAGTTTAAGTTAGCTAAAGGGCAACCGAGCTCTAAAATCATGCTGCAATCTCCCAGAAATCATTTTCTAAAAGCAGAATGTTGGGACCTCATAGAATTGATGGTAGTAAGAATGTGCAGATTGTAAAGCTGGTCTTCCCTTCTCTTGGCGGCGTGAATTTCTGGAAGCTTCTGCTTCCCCATCCATTACATGAGAGATGTGGGCTTTGCTAGATTACCTTCGTTTTCTCTCCTAGCAATTACCTTAAACATTTACAAAAATTCTCAGTTTTGAGGAAAATGATCAGGAATCAAATTTGTAGTCAGCCCTAAAACCACGATATAGTAGGAAGTGCAAATAGGAGGTAAGATTTAGAAATTCTCCCTTATGTAATAGTTTAAAAAAAAAAAAGATCTTAGGTGAAAATACAAGTGAGAATTCCTTATAAAATGAGAGAAAATGGGGGTGTCTGGGTGGCATAGTCAGTTAAGCATCTGGCTCTTATTTCGGCTCAGGTTGTGATCTCAAGATGGTGAGAGGGAGCCCTGCCTGGGCCCTACACTCAGCAGGGGGTTTGCTTGAGATTCTCTCTCCCTCTCACTCTGCGCCTCCTGCTTGTGCGCTCTCTCGCTCTCACAAATAAATAAATCTTTAAAAAAATAAAAGAAGAGAAAATATAGCCTTCCAACATGGTACCTATTAATACATAAAGCCATCAATTCATATAATGCAATTTTTTAAAAATTTTAAGATTATTTATTTATTTATTTATTTGAGAGAGAAAGAATGAGCATGAGAGGGGGGAGGGTCAGAGGGCGAAGCAGACTCCCCACTGAGCACAGAGCCCCATGCGGGACTCCAGGATCACAACCTGAGCCAAAGGCAGTTGCTCCACCAACTGAACCACCCAGGTGCCCCATCATATAAGTCAATTTCTGAATGAGCACCTTACATTTTATTCCAAGCAATATTAGTGAGAAAAATATTTGCCTGCAAATATATATTGGAAAACTGTTGATTATCTGCCAAAATATTGGCAATACTCAACACTTAAACCTACAAGCCTGTTTGGGAATATGGGGTATTTCAACACTAAACACAGGCCAGCTCACCTGCCTAGCCATTAGCCAATAGCAGAGATATAGGGGCAGCTTACAATTAGGCTAGCAAGGGTTGTATACAGACTTTAGATACAAACTACTGTAGCGGAGGGGAAAGAACTCTTTCTAGGAACTCTAGGTTCCCAGCTGGGGCTCTAACAAAAGACAGGGTACTAAGAGAAAAGCATACACATTTATTAAATGTCAGTTTCACATGGTACTGGAGCCTTCCTACAGAAGTGAAGACCCAAAGAAATGGTTCATCCTGAGTGTTTTATACTTGGTTAGATGAGAAGTGGGAAGTGGTGGGAAAATGGGATAGGACAAACAGGCATGAGCTAAACTGAGGAAACTCAGCAAAGCCCGTTCCTTTGGATTCCTCTTGCAGTCTCCTGTTCTGGGAGGGGAGGGTGCTCCTTTCCGGCAGGTGCGCACGGGGCGCGGTCTGCACGCGTGTGCAGGGTCTATGACCGGCATCAGGGGAAGGTCAGACAGTTCTTCCTGCACCTGCTGTTTCTCACATTCCTGAAGCTTAATATATTTAATGTGCCAAGGCGCCGTATTTTGCGGTAGCACGGGGTCTGAACTCAGTCATGGCAAAGTGAATACGGAAGGAAGGTCGGAGCGCTTCAAGAAGGCAAGCCTCTGGAGTTCTTGTGCTAAGCGAACGCCTGGGGGAGGGGTGAAGCTTTAGCCACTTCTACCGTTTTGGGAAATGAGAGTCCAGGCTTTCCTTACAGACTCTCATGTTACGATTTCTGTTGGAGAAGGCATTTAGAAAGAGCAGAGACTGTAATTTTATCTAATAAGATTGGTCCCTGTGCAGGGGCAACTCCAAGTCCACCTGCAAGAGGAAACAGTCTTCCTTTGATTTCTCTTGCCATCTGAGTCTTCTGAGTTAATTAGAGCCGGCAAACTGGTTTGAGTTATACAGTCTGTCCACTTCAAGAAAACCTTACCAAACTATGTATATTTCATCAAGCAAACTAATTTAGGTAAATAGCACAGGGGAAGGAGGGGGAGGAGGAGGAGGGCAGGAATTTTAACTACTACAGAGAAGCAGCCTTTGATTACTTTAATGTGCTTTAGAAACACTTACTTCTTTTAAAGTCATTGAGACACTGACTTATTTGTTAAAACGGATAAATTATGGGATCGCTATTCCCGTTACTAATGATTCCTGCACAATTCCCAGAGACAAGTGACACCGGAATGGAATCAGGATTCAAAAATCTGAGCTACGCAGAGTTGTGGATGAGTCTTGTTCAGGTGCTGAGTCAAGGACTCACGCATTTTAGGTGAGATGGCAGATTGCCACAGGGGATATAAAGAAGCCTTCAGAGACGCTGCGATGTCCTGGAATCTGGGGTGACCGGGAGGCAGGGAAAGTGGGAATACAGGGATACAGATGAAACAAGATTGGCAAAGAGTTGATCGTTGTTGAAGCTGATGATGAGTGCATGGAGGGCTCAGTATGCTATTTTCAACACCTATTGAAATTGTCCACAATGAAATGCTTAAAAGTCTTTTAGCGGCACCTGGGTGGCTCAGTTGTTAGGGGTCTGTCTTCCGCTCCGGTGATGATCCCAGGGTCCTGGAATTGAGTCCTGCATTGGGCTCCTTGCTCAGTGGGGAGCCGGCTTCTCCCTCTGCCTGCTGCTCCCTGGTTTGTGCTCTCTCTCTCAAATAAATAAATAAAATCTTTTTTTTTTTTTTTAAGATTTTATTTATTTGACAGAGAGAGATCACAAGTAGATGGAGAGGCAGGCAGAGAGAGAGATAGAGGGAAGCAGGCTCCCTGCTGAGTAGAGAGCCCGATGTGGGACTCGATCCCAGGACCCTGAGATCATGACCTGAGCTGAAGGCAGCAGCTTAACCCACTGAGCCACCCAGGTGCCCAATAAATAAAATCTTTTTAAAAATTTAAAAGTATTTTAAAAAATCTCGCAGAATGCATATGGCCAGGAAACTGGGACAGCTGAGATGCAGACAGCAATGTGGCTGAAGGGCACACTGAGGGAGCCTGCAGGTCAGCTGGGCAAGCGTTGGGCCACGACTTGGTTGTGTTTGAACTTGCATTTTTGCCCCTCTGCGGCAGGCAGGAAAGATCAGACAGCGTCCGCCAGGGCTCGCCCTGAGTCAGACTGTCACGGAAGCTCCAGATGCCTTCTGTGCTCTTTGAAACGCTCAGTCTTTGCTTCTTCCTCCTCGCCTGCAATGCTGCATCCGCCACACTCACTTCAAGGGCGCCTCTTTATCAAATCCCATTGCAGCGGAAGTTCTGAGCTCGTAACATTCATTTTTAAGAAACATAATGGTGCTTTTCTCATTTACATCTTTGTGTTCATGACCTTCTCCCTATTGACCTGTCTGTACATGCATTTCTGGGAGAGAGGGGCATGGGATTCTCACCGGTGGGGCGGGGGGGTGTTACAGCAGGAGTAGAGAGAAGTCCTGTTTAGGCTCTGGCATCCGAAATAGGATTTTTGCCCAAATATGTAGCGTTACAAACCACACTTGGTTGAGAAATAGGATTCATGTTTTCTTTTGGTCTCCTCCAAGAGAATACCAAGAGCCTGGCCCCTCGTACCACAGGGTTCTAGGTTAGAGGGTTCCCATCGGTATATAGGGGAGAGGAGAAAGTCTGTCTCTTCCATCCCGGAAGAGTGTGGGGAGAAGTCAGGGGACAAGGTAGAGGGGAAGGCAGATGCTAAGATCCTCAATTTCTGTTCAAGCTCCCTCAAGGAAGAAGCTGGAGGCAGCTTTAGAAATGTGTTAAAGGCTGGAAGGCAGCAGGGCATTTGGCCTGCTTCCCATTGAGGGCTGTAGGCTGCCTGCTTTTTCCAATCTGGGGATAGCTCCATCAAAGTGAACGCAGACAACACATCACGAGTAGTAGAAGGAGGGAGGACGTAGCTCCATGTGGTACTCATGGACCTTTGAAGGTCCCACCTGTATATGAGGCTGAAGGGGGTAAAATTGAAGCTTAGAGAGTTTAAGTAACTTGACCCTAGATAGTAAGTGGCAGAGCTGGATTTTGAGCTCTTAGTTCTTCACCACCACGCAGCTCTGCTTGGCTCTACCCTGCGGCTGGGTAACACAAGAGCAGAGTTCCCGTGTGGGTCGCAATGCCTTCTCCTCTGCTCAGGCCCTGGGCGCGGTCAGCGTTCACCCAGGTGCGTCCCCTGCTGCTCCCGTCATCCCACAGCAGCGGCTGCCGAAGTGCCTCCACGTCTCCCATCTTCATCGTATTTCTTCCACACCTTCCCCTCACACTCATGACTCAACTGCAGACATCACCTCCTGGTTTCTAGAACTTTCTATGGCTCCCCATGGCAGTGACTCATTCCCTTCTGTGGGTTCTCACGGCATCGCACACAGAAACATAGTTACATACTTACAGGACAATCACCTGAGCTGGAGTGGGCGTCTTCAGTGACAGGCGAGCACCATATTCATCTCTGAGTTTCTAGCCTGGAGAGGAAGTGCTGGACTGTGGGCTGCCTTGGTTGCTTGAGACTCTTCATACTGTCAACCGTGTGTCTTCCAATACAGCGGAGGCCAGCAAGCAGAAAATGACATGTGAAGCTAGGTTTCCATGAGGAATTTGGGTCTTGCCAGTCACGCATTCGTGTAAGACTCTGAAGACTGAGCTATGTATTGCAAAAGGCAAGGGGCAGGTATTCATCTTGCTGGGGTGGATCTTGACTTTTTAAATTGTGACACCAATTCCCTGAGTCAGGTGGATCTACATACAAATGTAATATAATCCACAGAAATTTGTCATGGGGAGGAAAAAAGCATGAACTTAACAGAACTGCTCCCTTAAGTTGTCAACAACCTCTAAGAATCAATATCCATCCCCACCCAAATGACCTGGGTAGCCATGACTTTCTCACTTGCCTTTTCAAAGAAAACAGGCTTTGTGTTGTATTTGATCTAGATCATATGGAAATTCTGTTAAATTTGTCACAGATTCTAGCTGTTGAAAAGAGAGCGGGAAATAGTAAACCAGGACAACAGTATGATCAAAACGACAAAAAAAGTAAACGATTATTACTGGCAACAAAGTCAACAAATGTCCCCTGAATTCCCAAAAATCACACCAGAGAGCTTCCATGTAGCGCTCAGCCCAAAGTTTTATTTGTATAAATTTGATTATATTTCTTTCCACCTTTGCAATGGAAGATTTTCACCTTCAACAGCCAAGATGTATGAACCAATTATAAAGTACACCAGGAAAGCTGTGGGCATGGGAGTGAGGACAGAGTAGAAAGTCCTGGTAGAATTTTACCAGGAAGGCAAAGGGAAGCTCAGTGATTTGGTGAAGATCCCAGAGAGTTGGTAACCGAACCAGTTCTCTTCCTACCATGCACCTTCTAAAGGGGCTATGTTTTCAATAAACTTCTTGGGAGGAGTCAAGAATGGCCATAGCCCGCATCCCAGAGCCAAGAGGCCAAGCCTGGTGAGATCCTGCCAGGCTCCTGGGTAGTGGCATGGGGCAATGGATACCAGAGCATCAACAGAGCCACGGGAACTAGAAAGAGCTGCAAATTGTTCATGGTATGGGCTTTGGTGCCTCCCAAAGGGCGAGAGCACCGGGGATGAATGTATATTTATATGAGTCTTAGTTTAAGAATCATGTAGACCATTGGTCCTTCGCAGCTCTATACCCAATGCTAAAAATATGGTCTTAGTTTGGAGGCATCCAGTTTGCTGCGTTGGTATGCAGGGCTTTTCCTGGGCTGATCACTTACATTGTATTTTCAACACCGCTCTCAGAGGCACTGTAACAAGCAGCCACTGGGGGTATTGAAAAGATAACAATCTACCCACACGGGGTCCTTTCTTCATTGTTAACCAGCCAGAACAAGCCCAATGACATCTTCAACAATCTAGCAGCCTTTTGTGACTTCTTCTTCCTTAGTCAGCTCTTGACACCAACTCAATGATTAGGTTAGAGCTGCAAGGAATATTTCAGATGCAGCTCAAGCATTCATCATCAGCCCCACCCCCACAAATGATATAAAGGGAAATAAAGACACTTAAATAATTACAAGTTTAGAAAATATAAAGTAGAGCAGATGGTTTTATTTTAGACCGTTAAGTGAAAGTGGATTAACGTTTTTTTCTTAAAAGACATTTATTTGAAAATTTCAGATCAATTCCTGTGTCACTGTCTAGTATCTAGTCTTGCTTGTTTTAATCTTGTCTCTGCAGATTCACTCCTTCTTCTTCAGCTGCGGTCACTGTCGTGGGTCTGCCCTTGCGTGCCTGTCACTGGACTAGGTAACTAATATCCCCAGGAAAGGTGTGGACTAGAAATGTTTGAATGTCTTTTTTTTTTTTTTAAATATTTATTTCAGAGAGAGCAAAAGTGGGAGAGGCAGAGGGAGAGGGAGAAAGAATCTCAAGCAGACACCATGCTGAGTGTAGAGCCCAATGTGGGGGTTGGTCCCATGACCCCAAGATCATGACCTGAACCAAAACCAAGAGCTGGATGCTCAACCAACCTAGGCACCCCTGTTTGAATGTCTTTTTATTTATTTATTTATTTATTTGACAGAGAGAAATTACAAGTACACTGAGAGGCAGGCAGAGAGAGAGAAAGAGAAGGAAGCAGGCTCCCTGCCGAGCAGAGAGCCCGACGCGGGACTCGATCCCAGGACCCTGAGATCATGACCTGAGCCGAAGGCAGCGGCTTAACCCACTGAGCCACCCAGGCGCCCTGTTTGAATGTCTTGATACCCCGCCACCTGACTGCGACTGCATGCCTACCCTTGTTGCCTAACACCGCGTCCATCTGGTAACACCCCACCCCTTCCTTCCTAGTTAGCACCACTTTGTGACTTCTTGTCTTTCCCATTGCCTAGATCTTCCCTAACAAGGTCAGTGCCAAGGACTTTGACTTCCTGAGGTGTTTCTACATTTTAAAAGTAAGATATGGGGTGCCTGGGTAGAACTCAGTTGGTTAAGCAGCTGACTCTTGATTTTGGTTTAGGCCATGATCTCCGGGTCCTAGGATCAAGCCCTGCATGGGGCTCCCACTTAGTGGGGAGTCTGCTCGAGGATTCTCCTTCTTCCTCTCCCTCTATCCCTCTCCCTGCTCCTGCTGTCTCTCTCTCTCTAAAACAAACACATAAATCATTCAAATAAATAAATAAATCTTTAAATAAATAAAAAATAAATGTAAAATGCTTATCCAGAGAAATAAAAGGCAACAATCCAGAAATGTATTTTGTTATAAAAGTAATGAATTGACCTGAAAACGAAAGTTAAAGTGTTGTCGAAGGCTCTTGAGTGAAAAGAAAACATTCTCCTCCCTATTCCCCTTTCTCTGTCCTCCTCAGGTGAGCTGTTTTTGACCATTGTCTCTCATAAATCATGAGGAAGTAGCTCCATAACTCTAAATCATGTGATATACCCGTTTCCTGATTTCTCTAAATAGCGCCTCTTGACTTCTCGTCATGAAAATGAGGAATTTACTTTGTCATTGTCCTTTTCCTCCTTTGCCAAAGTTTTATTATATTTTTATCTTTTGATCCTTCTGGGAGTCAACTGTGGAAATAAGTGAAGACCAACCAAATGAGAAAAGCAAAGGCTATTTATTCTGAGCTTTGATACGGCAAAGGAGCCAGCCACCATCACTTGTATTTTGGCAGAGATTCAAAGGCAGGCAAAGGAATGGGAAAGCTTTGTAGTGGAAAAAAAAGAAGGCTTCAGAAGTGCCCTGCTTGGGGTCTGTTTGCCTGGGAAGCTGTAAGCGAGCCAACTAGAGGTGAGGCATCCTATTAGTAATTAGTCATTAATAATTAGACAGGGGTTTGTTTGGCTTCCTCTGATTGGTTTTAAATTGAAGAGAGCGCAAAAATTAGGGAAGCTATCGGTTACCGATTGTCCCAGCCATTTGGGGCTGACTGGTTACAGAAGTTATTGTGTAGCGTCCTGAATTATCACTAGAGATAGGAATCTGACTTCCTGCAAACTTAATTTCCTTCTCTTCAGACAAGGAATCTTTAGATCTTAATGGCCAAGGTTGTCTTGTAAGTCCATGCTTTGACTATCCCATTCACATTTCAAATAACTGCTCAAGAGACAGCATATTACAGCAGAAGGAGAACTACGTGAGTGTCATGGAAAGCTGAGTTCAAAGCACAGCTGTGTCTTCCTACCCCCAGTTGGGTGTTTGGGGCTGTCCATCCCTCATAATGCTGCCCAGCCATTTCTTCGGTCCTACAGAGTGGAAGAGTAGAATAGACAGATAAGGCGTTAACGTTAGTGTTTCTGCTTCCAGTTCCCGGTATTGGGGTGGGTCCCACTCAAGGCTGATAAGAAAGCAGAGTAGTCTGTGTTGTCAGCATAGACTTAGGAATCCAACAAATTTGAGTTCCCTCCTGTCTCAGCTGCTTACTCCCTGTATCATCTTAAGAAAAAAATTACTCAATCCCCCAAACCTCCATTTTCTTATCCATTAGATGGAGATTAAAAAAATTCTATTTCTTAGGGTTGTTGTGAAGCATAAATTAAATAAGAAGCATAAATTGTGAAGCATAAATTAAATGAGAATTTGCACCCAAAACTCCTATTACAAGCAAGGGTTATTGATTTTGTTGTCAGGGGTAGATGTCATACCTACTCAATAGAATTAGAGTCTAACACTTATCCTTGGGAGCATATGTATAACATGATGGGAACCAAATGCTCATAAAATACCCATTCCCCCAAAGGATAACACATATAAAAAGAAAACCTGGCCCAATAGATGTCCTTATATAAGTGGAAGAAAGCTTAAGCACAGCATTTCTAAAGTATAGAAGAAGCTCCCTGGAATGGTTTTCAAAAACACAGTTGAAGGTTGTAGAGCTCCCAACCCCGTAGAAAGGGACAACTGAGCCAGATACAGGCTCAGCAGCAGAAACCATCCTCTGGGCCAGGTGCGAGCTGCTGGTGTCTGGGAAGGTGCATGGACTCCCTCGGGGAAAAACAAGCAAGAGAAGAAGGTGAGGGAAAGTGGCATTGAGAGAGGAATGACCTAGAAGAGTAATGAGTACTTCTAAGTGGAGAAGAACTAAGAGAGGGAGCGTAGCGTGCTTGTGCATGGGCGTGTTTCCGAATGTGTTACAGGCCAGGTCAAGGGAGGAGAGAAAGGAAATAACAATGAAAGTAGTGAGTGAGGGGCACCTGGGTGGCTCAGTGGGTTAAAGCCTCTGCCTTCGGCTCAAGTCATGATTCCTGGGTCTTGGGATCGAGCCCTGCATGGGGATCCCTGCTCAGCGAGGAGCCTGCTTCCCCCCTCTCTCTGCCTGCCTCTCTGCCTACTTGTGATCTCTCTCTCTGTCAAAATAAATAAATAAAATGTTTTAAAAAATCAGTTCTGGGGCGCCTGGGTGGCTCAGTGGGTTAAAGCCTCTGCTTTCAGCTCGGGTCATGATTCCAGAGTCCTGGGATCGAGCCCCACATGGGGCTCTCTGCTCAGCAGGGAGCCTGCTTCCCCCTCTCTCTCTGTCTGCCTCTCTGCCTACTTGTGCTCTCTCTCTCTTTCTCTCTCTCTCTGTGTTAAATAAATAAATAAAATCTTTTAATTAAAAAAATCAGTTCTAAGCATTAAAAAAAAAAAGTAGTGAGTGATGCTAGATACAATCTGAAATGGATTTCGTAGTTCTGAAACATAACTGAAAAAACAGTGACTGGGAGATTTAAAAAATGTTTATAAAGGAAAATTTCAAGCATATACAAAATTATAGAGAATGGTTCACCCCACATATTCACCACCCAGCTTCAGAAATGATCAACTCCTATCCAAGGTCATCAATCACCCATTATTTAGTCTTTTGTGTCTGACTTCTTTTACTTAGCATCATGTTTCTGAGGTTCCTCCATGTTGTAGCCTATTTCATTACTGTATTTATTTTGATTGGTGAATAGTATTTCATTGCATGGATATACCACTGTGTTTATTCATTCACCAGCTGATGGACCTTTGGACTGATGTCCAGTTTGGGACTGTCATGAATACTGTTGTTCTGCACATCCATGCACAAGTCTTTGTGTGGACGTATGTTTTCATTTTTCTTAGATAGATTTCTTGAATAAATTTGCTAGGTAGATTTATGTTTAACTTTTTTACAAGCTGTCAAAATTATTTCCCAAAATGGCAGTCCCATTTTCTATGCTCACCAGCAGTATATGGGGGTTCCGTTTTCTCTGTGTACTTGGTATTGTCTCTTTTTGTGATAGCCAACCTAGTGGATATGAGGTGGCATCTTCAAGGGGCTCTAATTCCCCATGTACATAGTGATTAATTGTGTTGAGCATCTTTTCATGGGCTTATCAACCATTTGGTGCAATATCTTCTTTGGTGCAATATCTTTTCAAGTATTTTGCCCACTTTTTCATTGGGTTGTCTTGTTATTCAATAGCAAGAGTTATTTATATATTGTGGATACAAGTCTATTATCAGATATATGATGTGCAAATATTTTCTTCAAGACTTGTCTTCATTTTCTTCATGCTATCTTTTGAAGTATTGATGTTTTTAATTTAATAAACTTCAATATATCAAATTTTTTTCATGAATGGCTCATGATTTTAGTGCTGTATCTAAGAACCCTTTGCCTAAACCCAGGTAACAAAAACTTTCTCCTATGTTTTCTTCTATAAGTTTTGCACTTCTCACATTTACATTTCACCTATAATGTGTATTTGTGTAAGGTGAGGTAAGAGCCTAAATTCCCTTTCTTTTCTCTCTTTCTTTCTTTTTTTTTTTCCATACGCATATGCAATTGTCCTCATGTTATTGTCAAGAGAAATATCATTGAAATGTTTTGGCACCTTTTTGTTCCATTGATTTATTTTTCTATCTTTACTTAAGTATTATACAGTCTTAATTAATTAACTTTTGAAATTGGGAAGTTTAAGTCCTCTAACATTGTTTTTCCTTTTCAAAATCATTGTTTTGTGATAAAATGATCATTAATACCAGGATACTCCTATTTGAACTTAAATAAAAAACAAAACTTGGGATCAAATCACACTGTTGTCAGGATTTGACATGGGTTAATTTCTCTAGCACAGAGACATTTACTTCTTCACCCACCAAGTCTCTTAGTGGGCAAGCCTCCTCTGGGGAAAGCACTATAATCACCATGATTGAGATTCAGTCTCTGATCCGGGAGGTTTTTTTTTTTTTTTTAATTAAAGATTTTATTTATTTATTTATTGGACAGACAGAGATCACAAGTAGGCAGAGAGGCAGGCAGAGAGAGAGAGGAGAAAGCAGGCTCCCTGCTGAGCAGAGAGCCTGATGCGGGGCTCGATTCCAGGACCCGGAGATCATGACCTGAGCCAAAGGCAGAGGCTTTAGCCCACTGAGCCACCCAGGTGCCCCAGATCTGGGAGGTTTTATGGTCTCAGACAGAGACATGCATATTCACAAAAAATATAGCACCTGTTGAAGTCTTAAAGTTCAAGTGCACACACATCATGTATCTAAGACACCATAGCACAAAGAGCATAGGACAACTTGCTCCACCAGATGGGTCCCAGAAGGATTTATGTGGGAGGTGACAACTGAGAGAGGACTTGACAAAGGGTTGATTTTACCAAGATGGCCTCAAGAAGCTCATCCGGGCCTGGGAAGGACATAGGAAGGCACAATACTGCTTGAGGGCAGACCAGAGCGGGATCATTTTGGAGAAGGTGCGAAGGACAGAGCCCAGGTCTGGACAAGGAGAGTCTGCTCTTTAGGCTCAAGAACCTCAGGGGACATTTGGCATGATTGAGGGAAGCGATGCCTATTAACACCTCCTCCAGGTTTGCCCTCTTCTCTTCCTCCTTTTCAAACTCTGCTGGAGGGGCTCCTGTGTGGCTCAGCAGTTGGGCACCTGCCTTTGGCTCGGGTCATGATCCCGGGATTCTGGGATCAAGCCCCACTTCAGGCTCCTTGCCCAACAAGGAGCCTGCTTTTCCCTCTGCCTGCTGTTCCTCTTGCTTGCACTGTCTCTCGCTGTCAAATAAATAAATAATCTTAAAAACAAACAAAGCCGACTGGATATTTTTTAGGACAAGTCTCTGCCTCTAGAGCCTTCCTTCCAACCACCATCTGGGGCCAAAATGGTAACAAGACATGGAATCTCTCTTTTCTAATAAATGTCCACAAGCTCTAGTCTAATACTGAATTGATTATGTGTATTACGTTAACCCTTGAGAACACTTCTGCTTGGACTAGAGACCGAGTCTGGATTTCAGGAACGGCAGGCTCGCAGAACATGGCCAAGGTCTTCCTCAGTGGGCTTCTGCCTGGTGAATAAGGGCCCAAGACAGGAGATCATTGGTCCCCATTGCAGCCATCTAGGGTCCCCAGAGCATAAGCACAGACTTGGCACCGCTAAACAAAGTACCCCATCCAGGTAGCTCTGAGCACAAAATGTTGAGGTGGGACTTGGGCAAATGTGTGAAGGAGAGGAACTGGACAATGCCCAAGACATCTTTCCTCCAATTTTATCATGTGTTCTACTTTCTGATCCCTTAAGGACTTTGAATGGTGGTGAAGTTCAGAATGTTCATGACATAAGAGCCTTTGAGTGTCAGAACTACAATATGTACAGTTGACTGGTCAGTTATAATACATATGGCTAACACATAGCCATCCCAGTCTCTTTCTTCCTTGAGCTACGTCCTCCAGAGAAACTGAGAAGTGAGATCTCTACTTAGCTGACCATTCTTGCAGTTGGAGGCAGTTATGGGACCCAGTTCTGGTCAAAGAGCTATAAGGAGATTTGGGACAGAATCTTCGGCAAAACTTTTTTCTTTATGAGGAGGCATTTTATCGTTAGCTACCGCCCCTCCTCCACAGCTTCCTGTTTTGGAATTCTGTTGCAATTTTGGAAGCTGGAGCAACCATTTTGTAATCATGAGGCCTCAAACTCAAAGATAAAAAACTAACACATGGAAGATGGTGGGCAAAGAAAGATGGAAAGAACCAAGTTTCTTGATGTCATCACTGAGCTGTTCACCCAGCTCCGGTCTGCATTCCTTCAAATTTCTCATTTGGTGAGATAATAAGATGCCGTCATTGTTTAACTCATGGTTAATAATGTTTTCTGTTGCCTGTAGCCAAATATATCATAAAAAGTATGACCCTAGTTCTTTCCCTTTCCAAACTTTCTAGCCTTTACTTACACTGAAAAGTACAGAACCCTTCTAGTCCCTGCCTGGAAAATAAATTGGGGGAAAAAATAGCCAAACTTCCAGGAAAACACCCTCGTGATAAATGATTAGATGATAAAGAGTCCACAGTAACACTGATGGAGGAGAGTAAACAGCTAAGGACCCATTGTGACAATGGCCCTTGTCCCAGTTACTTCATGAGAAAAACAGAAGGACCAGTGTTTTGTTGTACCACTCTGGTAAATGAGTGAGTTCAATAGTGACCGACCAGAAATATCCATCTCACACAAAGCAGAAGACCATTGTTTATAGAAGGGAGGGAAGCAGAAGGTAGTAAGGGAGAAAGGATGGAGAGAGGCAGGAATGAAGGATGATGGGTGCGATACAAAATGGAGGGTACACTGTTGAGGGCTAGCAAAACATGCCATCTTGAAACATGCCACCTTGGCATAAAGGTTATTCTGACCTAAAGACACTTGAAAAACAGAAGATTCAGGAAGGGCATTCTGACTTCGCCTTGTCTCCCTGAAAGCAGGAGAGAAAACTCCCAGGGGAAAGGTTTCCTCAGGAGGAGAGAGAAATTCTTATCACCAGAGATGGGAGTCAAGGTGAAAATAAATCTGTACAAATAGACCTTGTTAAAATAGTTAAAAAAAAAAAAAGATTTTATTTATTTATTTGACAGAGATCACAAGTTGGCAGAGAGGTAGGCACTGAGAGAGAGGGGAAAGCAGGCTCCCTGAGAAGCAGAGAGCCCTATGTGGGGCTGGATCCTAGGACCCTGGGATCATGACCTGAGCTGAAGGCAGAGGCTTTAACCCACTGAGCCACCCAGGTGCCACTTAAAATAGTTTTGTTTTTTTTTTTAAAAGAATACAAAACAAAAAGAAAACTCGTATCTTCCTATACTCTCCTCATATATGTTAGTTACTTTTCTATTATTGCTATTCTTTAATAGTATGTGAGCTCTTAGGACTACCTGTTTGGGGTCTTTGTTTTCCTATGGGGACCCTCATGTCCACATAAGAACCTATTACTCTGTCTCATATCAATGTCCTTCCCAGGCCCCGCTGGAGACCCTCAGAGGGGAAAGGTAAAATTTTGCCTCACCTGCAGGGAGAATTGGGGCCACCGAGAGTTATGGAGCAACGGGCAATACCAGGACTAAAATCAGAGGCTATAGAGCAACATCTGGCCTGTGGGGTAGTTGTGGGGATTGAAAGCAGACACTTGAAGGGACAGGAGAGTCCCTGGCCATGGAGTTTGTCCTGCAGGAGGCTGAAGATAAAAGAGAGAGTGTCTTGAAAAGTAGTTCGCAAAAATCTTGTTTCTTCGGGCTTCAAGGACTTTGAAGAGGAAAGCTCTAGCTTGTTTGGGGGGTGGGGTGGGGCAGCAGAACCTGGAAAATCAAATACCCAGTGAGAATCCAGGCAAGTGAACAGTAATCCCAGGAAGGAGTGGTGTTAGTAAGCAGGCTGAGCGCCTGCCAGGTACACGACCATGGAAAGTGTCCCTGACTCTTTGCCATAGCACCTCTCCCGTCTGCGTTTAGAAAGCATGGGCGAATAACATTGTAGCATCGTGTAGGTTAAAATGCAAGCTGAGCTGAGGACAATGTGGCCAAATGACTCTGGGCTAAGGAGAGGAAACTGGAAAGAACAAAATGGCAAGGACTGTCATTAGCAGACCAAGGGGTGGCTTAGGGGAAGGGACTTAGCGCATCTATAACCTCTGTCAGCCACTCCACGCCCCATGGACCATTGACCAATGTTCATGTAAAATGTTATCTCTATTCAGCCTCCTACGTAGAGGCATAGCTGGTTTTCTTAGAGCAAACTGTGTTCATTGGCTAGGGCTGTCATAACAGAATAGCTCACGCTAGGTGGCTTAAACAACCGAGATTTCCTTTCTCACGTTCTGCAGGCTGGAAGTTCAAGATCAAGGTGTCAGCAGGGCTGGTGTCCCCTCAGGCCTCTCCCTTGGCTAGTAGATGGCTGTTCCTTCCTTTGTGCTCACACAGACTCTTCTCCACACCTGCGCCGTGTCCTTCTTATAATCCTAATCTCTTCTTATAGGGACATACTGGATAAGGGCCACCAATGACCCCTCATTGTACCTTGATTACCCCTCTAAAGGTTCTATCTCCAAACACATGCAAAGATACTAGGGGTTAGGACTTCATATGAATTGGCGGCAGGGGATGGGGCACATATAATTAAGTCCATAGTGCCTCTATAACAAATCAACACAAATTCAGTGTCTTCAAGAAACACATTTTTTTTCACAGTTCTGGTCAGATGTTCTGAAATCAGTTCCACTGGGTCAAACTCAAGGTGTCGGCCAGACTGCTTTCCTTCTGGTAGACTTGGGGAGACTCCCTTATCTTGCCTTTTTGACTTCTAGAGGCTTCCTGCATTTCAGAATTCATGGGCACTCCATCTTTAAAGTCGGAAATGGTTGGTGTTAAAAGATAAACTGAAGCTCAGGTGCCTGGGTGGTTCAGTGGGTTAAAGCCTCTGCCTTCGGCTCAGGTCATGATCTTGGGGGCCTGGGATCGAACCCTGCATCGGGTCTCTGCTCAGTGGGGAACCTGCTTCCCTTTTCTCTCTCTGCTCACCTGTGATCTCTGTCAAATAAATAAATGAAATTTTTTTTAAAAAAGAGAGAGAGAGAGAGTGAACCACCTTTCTAGAAGAAAATTTGACAAAAAAAAAAAAAAAGATAAACTGAGGCTTATTAAAAAATTTAACAGTTTATTTGAGTAAATACTAATTCAAATTGGGCAGTACCAAACGGGTAGAAGTTAGGACCTCTCCACCAACAGCAACCAGGGCAAGATTTTTACAAAGAAGATGTGGAAGCAAAGCAAGGAAGTTAGTTGGTTGACTATAGCTTAAATGGTTGAGAAACCCTAGCTGGCTGTTGGTTTTCATATCTTTCTTCCTTCCTTTTTTTTTTTTTTTTTTTAAGATTTTATTTATTTACTTGGCAGAGAGAGACACATCCAGAGAGGGAACACAAGCAAGGGGAGTGGGAGAGGAAGAAGCAAGCTTCCCACTAAGCAGGGAGCCCGATGCGGGGCTCGATCCCAAGATGCTGTAGCCATGACCGAAGCTGCAAACAGATGCTTAACTGACTGAGCCACCCAGGCCCTTCTTTCTTCCTTCCTTTCTCTCTGTCTCTGTCTCTGTCTCTCTCTCTCTCTTTTTTTAAGATTTTAATTTATTTATATGACAGACAGAGATAACAAGTAGGCAGAGAGGCAGAGAGAGAGAGAGGAGGAAGCAGGCTCTCCGCTGAGCAGAGAGCCCGATTTGAGGCTGGATCCCAGGACACTGGGATCATGACCTGAGCCCAAGGCAGAGGCTTTAACCCACTGAGCCACTCAGGTGCCCCTTTCTCTGTTTCTTTTTCTTTCTTTCTTTCTTTCTTTCTTTCTTTCTTTCTTTCTTTCTTTCTTTCTTTCAAGATTTTTATTTATTTATTTGAGAGCAAGAGAGCAAGAGCCGGTGGAGGGACAGAGGGAGACACCAACTCTCCGCTGAGCAGGGAGCCTGATGCGGGGCTCAAAGGCAGATACTTACCCAGTTGAGCCCCCCGGGTGCCCTGGTTTTAATTTCTTAACCTTGAGGGATTTCGGGTTGAGATTTTGGTTTGCATAAGTCGCCAAGTAAGACACAGTAGCCACCTCAATCTAATGTTAATTCATTTAGCATCAGTCAATTCTTTCTGTCACTGCGTTCCTCTAACACTCTGTTCTGTCGTCAGATCTCCCTCTGCTTCCCTCATAAAAGGACACTTGGGACTGCATTTGGAACCCACCCCAATAATCCAGGATAACACCCCTCGCATTTTAAGATCTTTGATTTAATCATACCTGCAAAGTCTTCTTGTCATATAAGGTACCATAATGACAAATTCTGGAGATGAGGACAGGTGCATCCTCAGGGAGGTCATTAGTTAGCTACCGTGCATCATAAATCTGCTTCGCTCTTGACACCCCCGCAGCCAATCAGATTGCTTTCCCTAACCCCGCCTACATGGTCATCCGAAGCTGCCAGGGGCTAGGAGCTGAGGACTCATCTTAGAGAGGAGCCTGGGAAGGAAGCAGCCAAAGAAATCTTGTTGAAAGCAGGATGGCTTAGGGGCATCTGGGTGGCTCAGTCCATTAATCATCTGTCTTGGGCTCAGGTCATGATCCCGGGGTCCTGGGATGGAGCCCTGTGTGGGGCTCCCCGCTCAGCAGGGAGCCTGCTTGTTCCTTTCCTCTGCTCCTCCCCCAAGTTGTGCGCTGGCCCGTGCGCTATCTCCCTTTCTCACAAATCAATTAATGAAATGTTTTTAAAAAATAAACCAGAAAGGCTTAAGTGTGAATGACTCTGATGTCTCATTAAACCCTGCTGGGTGTAGTGCCCTGTTTATTTTCTTGTTTTGTTTTCTATGTATTTACCACTAATCAACTTCAACCATTTTTCCAACTGCACAAATCTCCTCTCGAGGCATTCAATTAACAAAATTAACAAGATGTATTTTTTAGAAAGATTCTATTTATTTATTTGAGGCGGGGAGAGAAAGAGGGAGCGTGCCCAAGTGGGGAGGGAGGGGCAGAGAGAGAGAGACAGGCAGACTCCCTGCTGAGCTGGATCGGTCTCTTTCCTACATGTTTGTGAAACAAACTTTCTCTCTCTTGGCTTACTCACTCATCTGGGGGGAGGACATCCTCTAGTCAAGCAGTATCCAACAGAAAACCTGCAAGGATGTGTATATTCTCTGTCTATATAGTCCAGTGCAGTAGTCAGCAGCCACAAATGGTAATGGAGCATAAAATGTGAATGGTGCAACTAAGAAATGAAACTTTAAATTATATTTAATTGCAATGAGTGCAAATTTAAATAGCCACATCTGGCAAGCAGCTGCCATATTAGACAACATTCCACTAGTAGTTTCCAGTGAAAGTATCCTTGGGAGGTAATTTTTTGGGTCTCAAAACATTGTGAGGATACAATAAAGAAAAAACAATTTCTTTATTGCATCCTTACCATTTATGGTTTGTCTGAGAACATAATTCTAGTTATTTTACTTTATTTTTTAAGATTTTATTTATTATTTGACAGAGAGAGGAACAGCGCAAGGGAATCACAAGCAAGGGGAGTGGGAGAGGGAGAAGCAGACGCCCCACTGAGCAGGGAGCCCGATGTGGGGCTGGATCCCAGGACCCTGGCATCATGACCTGAGCAGAAGGCAGACACTTAACCACTAAGCCACCCAGGAACCCCTAATTCTGGTCTTAAAAAATTATTTTACCTTAAAATTGTGAAGACATTGTTCCATATATTTCTAACTTCCAGCATTGCCTGTATTGTGATCTGCTTTGCCCTCTGAAAGTTTCAAGATTCCATCTTTGTCTCAAGTGGTGGTTTTGCACTTCCTGATACAGTGCCTTGGTTGTGGTTCCCTTTTCTTTCTTTCTTTCTTTATTTCTTTCTTTCTTTCTTTCTTTCTTTCTTTCTTTCTTTCTTTCTTTCTTTCTTTCTTTCTTTTTTTTAAAGGATTTTATTTATTTATTTGAGAGAGAGAGCATGCATATACACAGGAGTGGGGAGGGGCAGGAGAGGGAGAAGCAGACTCCTGGCTGAGCAGGGAGCCCGATCCAGGGCTCCATCCCAGGACCCTTGGATCATGACCTGAGCCAAAGCAGATGCTTAACTGACTGAGCCACCCAGGTGCCCCTTAATTGTGGTTCTATTTGCAACATTGTTCTGGGCCCTTGATGAGCCCTTTCAATCTGGAAATGCATGTCCTTCAGCACTGAGAAATTGTCTTGAATTATTTCACTGAGGGTATCTTTCCATTATTCCCCCAGTTCTCTTTTTCTAAAAGTTCTATTATTCAAATGGTAGACATCTTGCAATAATTCTCTAATTTTATAATATTTTTCCTCTCCTTCCCAGCTCTTTCTTTTTGCTCAGCTACCTGAGAAATGTTTCCAGCTCAATTTTCTAACCCTTCTATTGAGTTTCAGATTTATGCCCTCATATTTTAAATTTCTGGCAAATATTTTTGTTCTCTGAATGTTCTCTTTTGATAACATTCTGTTCTTGTTTCGTGGTTACAATATCTTTAACTCTGTTAAGAATATTGATAGCTTTTTATTTTTCATTTGATTTTTTTAAAGATTTTATTCATTTATTTTTAGAGAGAGAAAGAGAGTGCATGTGCAAGCAGGGGGAGGAGCAACAGGAGAGGGAGAGAGAATCTCAAGCAGACTAATTGTTGAGCCTGGGGCTGACATGGAGCTCAAACTCATGACCCTGAGATCATAACCTGAGCCAAAATCAAGAGTTGGGTGCTTAACCAACTGAGCCATCTCAACACCCTGATAGATTTTTAAAAATAAATTTTCTCCTACAGATATAGTTTCCATTTCCTCCAAGCTGCTTTTTGTCTGTTTGCTTAGGTCTCTTCCTTGTTTGAGGCTTTTACCTTGCAGTGAATATCCTTGGTTGTTGATCCAAATGTAAGAGCAGGGACTAAAATATTCTTCGAAAGCTCTGGGACAGGCTTGGAGTTTACCAAACCCATTAACCTCACTATGGAATGATCTGGTTGGACTATTTAATTGGAAAACCTGCTATCACCTGGGTCTTTAGGTGTTTGTTCCGCATTGGTGAGATTCTTCATTCACAACAGACTCTTGTCTTTGGTGTAGACTGCGAGTCTCCTGCCAGGAAAGACACTGGCCTGGCTGCTAGCTTTCTGGTACTCCCAAGGAGGAGAGCAGGAGGGTTTGTCATGCTCGGGTTAACTTAATCCTCCCACCATTTTCAGTTCGATACTCCTATCCTTAATCCAGAGCCCATCTTCAGAGCAAAGCCCTGAGTCTTCCGCCAGAATGAGCAAATCGTGGGGCAGATCTATGCAGCCGACCGCTTTTTCAATAGACTTTCAGGCAAGTGTCCCTCCTTTAGCAACCTCTTTTTAGTCTTCAGTTTCAAAGGTGCCTGCTGCTCCAGGTTTGGAAACTTTGAAGCATTCATTCTGTATCATAAATCAGATTGGGTCTTTATTTTCCCCACTGCCAGCTTAGAATTCAGCTTTTTTTGACTTTTTGAAGTTCCTTTACCAACCATTTCTCCAATTTCCAAAACGTGCCTGCTGCTGTCTCCAATCCCATGCTCCCTGTCCTTGCGTGTCAATGTCTTTAAAAAAAAAATCCCTCCACTGTCATTTCAATGAGGTTTCAAGAGACAGCAAAAGTAGATGTATACATTCCATATCCTTTTATAGGCCTACTGGAAAATGAGTTCGTTTTCATCTTCATCCTTCCCTCCCACCCCAATCTAACTGGTTCCAAACCACAGTGCCTTTAGTTACACAAACATTTACTGAGCAGCTATTTTGTCAGCCTGTGTTTGCCTCTAATTAGACCGAGGTCACCCAAATGAATAGACTCTGAGTAGAGACTTACTGAAAGGCACTGCAGCATCCTGGGAGTTTTACAGAGAAAGACCTGGCCTGGCTGCCGGGGTGGGGTGGGAGTCTCCTAGCCTTTGAGTCAACCCCGACTCTCGCACATTCCCCTCTGTGACCATGCTTGACCTTCCTTGGACAGCTGGCTGTCTGGATTCTGGCCTCCTCCTACCATGCACAGAAGAGCCCCACAGTAAAGAAGCATCCGGCCTGATGTCACCAGTGCTGAGAATGAGAAGCCAGGATATGGGGTATGTTGGTGAGCTAGTCACTGACTTGCTCAGTTAATATAATGTCACTGGAAGTGAGGTGTGTCACTTCTAGGTGAAAACTTCTAAAGCCACGGGGCGCCTGGGTAGCTCAGTGGGTTAAGCCACTGCCTTCGGTTCAGGTCATGATCTCAGGGTCCTGGGATGGAGCCCCGCATTGGGCTCTCTGCTCAGCAGGGAGCCTGCTTCCTCCTCTCTCTGCCTACCTCTCTGCCTGCTTGTGTGATCTCTCTCTGTAAAATAAATAAATAAAATCTTAAAAAAAGAAAAGAAAAGAAAAGAAAACTTCTAAAGCCAAACGTGCACAATACCACGTTTCCTTTTTTTTCTACTTCGGCCATCTTGGAAGTCTTGGAAACACAAAGATTGAGTTTATCTCAGCCTCTATCTTTCTGTGAGGATAGAGCAGAAAGAGCTCCTCAGACGACCCGTGATAGATGAGCAGGCTGAGCAATCAATATTCTTTGTAATTTTAAGCCCCTAGGAATTGGAGTTGGTTCCACAGCATGACTCAGATTCCCCCGACTGATGAACTGCCATCTTAACGTTAGCACATACCTTCCTGTCTCGTGTAACATGACTGAGCCCTTCTACCCAGTTCCCAGGTTCCTCCTCAGGTAAATGGTTTCCTGTGCCCCTCGCACGAGGCCTGATCACTCTTCTTATACTAGGAGTTTTGCTGTGCCACTGAGCTAAACATCTAGATTCCATGACAATGGACTTGTTACCCATTTTATGTTATGACAAGCCTCTGACATAAGTTGTATAGTATTTGTTGCCATAACAACCATGCAACTCAGATTTTCCAAGCTAACACACACATACTTGGTGTTCTAACTATTCCTCAACCAGCTCTGGTGAGGTTGGAATTATTAACATCATAATACCTCGGATTATATGAACTTTAAATCCCAAGAGTTATGGGCAGGCTTTAGTCATGGTATTCTACTTTATTCATAAATCTCAATGCTTAAGAAATCAAGTGTTCTGGTTTTACGATTTGTGGACCTTATTTCATATGTCAGATTCGTCTGCTTCGTGATGAATTGGAGTTTCGCCCAGTGTGGATTGATACAGAAAAAATTTATGGCATGAACAATGTATATTAATGAATAATCCACTCCAAAATGTATAGTTTTCACTAAAAAAAAAAAAATCTAGATATTCAGGGTGAAGTAGGTCTAGATTATAGAGTTGGAACCAAGCATATAAATAAGTGCTTACAAAATCCAGTAGCCATGAAAAGACAGTAGAAGCAACAGACCGTGATTACTACTTCTCTCCAAGAAAGAGTTTCTGTCATGAGCATCTCTTTATGGTCTTTAAAATGCCAGTCTTCTCCTTCTCTCCACCCTTACTTAATGTTCTCCTGCTATTCTCCCAGTTTGATATGCCCTCCCGTCTTCTTTCCTCTCATCCAAATCCAATAAACCTTCTCCTAATGTCAGGTTCAAATTTCTCATCTGAAGCCTTCCGAGCCAACACTACTCTCTTTCCTTTCATAGCATTTATAATTTGGTATTTTAATACTGGACTGTAAGTCCTTCATGGGCAAAGATCTTGTTGTACAGATCTTGAATTTCCACACAGCAAAACAATGTAGATATTTTCATTCTTTCGCTCACTCAGCAGATTGAGCATCTCTATCCTGAGTTAGATCCAGAATTATAAAAGCTCTGACCTGGAGGTCTGATGGGGCTAATAGCTATGGAAACAGGTAAATACATTATGATAAATATCTAGAAGAGGTTTAGACTAAGTGTCCTTGGCTGTCTGAATCTTATCTATGCTCTAAGAATGGCTCTGTTGGATCAAAGTAGGATTAGCATACAAGGTATGGGACACACAGAGAAGCCTGCCAGGCTGGTAACCAAGGTCCAAGAAGCAAGAAAGCAAGCTCTGATAGGAATTCAGTATCAAGAGGCAAGAAGCCATTGTCAAAAGACGTAGAAAGTGGAGGGAATGCACCAGCAGGTAAAGTTAAGTGGGGAGCTGTTCTGGAAAATCACCTACACCTGTTCCGGTTATTATGGCTGCATAGCAAATGACCCTCAAATTTGGACAAAAACAATTTTAATTTTGCTCATGAATCTACAATTTTTTTGTAGATTTTACTTATTCATTTCCAAGAGAGAGAGAGAGCTCAAGCAGATGTAGAGGCAAGAGGAGAAGGAGAAAGAGAATCCCCAGCAGACTGCACTGAGCAGAGAGCCCATGGTGGGACTGGATCCCATGATCCAGAGATCACGACCCAAGCCGAATCAAAGAGTTGGACATTCACCCAACTGAGCCATCCAGGCATCCCGTGAATCTACAATTTGGACACGGCTCAATGGGGATAGCTTATCTCGGCTGTCCTTAGCACCTTGAGGGGGTCAAACTCTGGGAACTGGAATCATCTGAAGGTTCAGGTACAAGTCTGGTGGTCTGGGAGCTGAAGCAGCTGGGGCTCCTCGGTCTGTCTGTTTGTTTCCATGTGGCCTTTCCATTTGGTGTCTCCACCATGGCGACTGCAGCATGGCCAACTGCACTGGCTTCCTGAGGCCACACAGAAAATTATCTCCAACTTAGTACCTTCGACAAGCACATTTACCACACAGTTCCTGGGGGTCTGCATGGCTTAACTCCACTTAGGGTCCTCCACTTAGGGTCTCACAGGGCTGCGATTAGGATGTTGGCCTGGCTGCGCTCACATCTGGAGACTCAACTGGAAGAAGTATGTGCATAAGTTCACCCAGGTATCTGGCAGAACTTATTTCCTTGTGCTAGCTGACTCCAAGTCCTGGCTTCTGGCTGGTTGTCAGCTGGAGGCTGTCTTCAGCTCCTGCCCAGATTCAGAGGGAAGGAGTCTAGACTCCACATCTCAGTGGAAGCAGTAGCTGTGCCCTTATGGGAAAAGCACTTATGGAAAAATATACTTCATTCCTCTGTCCCAGGCTTTGATTGGCTTTACCAAGAGATGGCAAGACAGAGTACTGCTCCGTGTGAAGAGCCAAGTGGGAAACGCATTAGGAACATAATCGGGGAGAAAACCTTTCAAACGGGGTTTTTCATCTGAGGTGAATTTTGAAGTGGGAATTGGTTAGTGGTCTATAGGAGCTCGTGAAATGACATTCCCTTTGGCACTGAGCCTGTAGGGTCTGGTACAGCTTTCTGCTTTGGGTATGTCTGTTACATCTCCCTAACCGGACCATTAACCTTTAGAGAAGAGAGAGTCGTGCTTTTTGTGTTCCTTGAGCATTGTTAGTCTCCAGGGAGGGACGCCATTCATTCCTTCCAAATACCTAAATTCCTAAGGCCTCTGTGTAAAAATTATCACCAGTTCTTGGAAAAGACTATCCTGAAAAGGTATCTCTCAATCCTGCTGTGATGGCATCCTTCTTATGTCAAGACACACAGGATGATTTTGAGAAGATGGCTGGATGTTTAATGAAATCTCTTCCTTTCAGAAACCTGTCTTCATGAGGAGCGGGAGGAAGAAGTCAGGAGACACAGGCAGAGGCACTCGGCTGTGCTCACGGATGAGTGGATAGCTCTGTGGAAGGCTCGGTCATCGAAAATGTCTTCAAGGGTCTCCCTCCTCCCGTCTCACCCCCAGCGGAAGAAGTTTCGAGAGTTGAACTGGTGAGGTGAATCAAAGAGCCCTTCCATGTCCTCGCTGTTTGGAAACATCTTTACAGGGATGTTTCTGAGCTGTGTTTTCAAATATTTGTAAGTCAAAGCTGACTCTGAGCCAAGCTTTGATACAAAGGTTTTTCCCAATGCGTTCTGCCTTCCCTTTTGCGCTGTGTTTTTCCAAATTTAACTCCCTCCAGCATCATGCCAAAATTCCCTCTTTCTTCAACCATAGGTTCTTCGCCTTCATCCTCTTAAATAAATA
This sequence comes from Mustela nivalis, assembly GCF_964662115.1. Classification (NCBI taxonomy): domain Eukaryota; kingdom Metazoa; phylum Chordata; class Mammalia; order Carnivora; family Mustelidae; genus Mustela; species Mustela nivalis. The sequence continues at coordinate 36,567,912 of NC_139033.1, read as the reverse complement.
CAATTGGCAGGAAGGAAAGACACCAAAATCTGTTCACATGCATGTCCGAGTGACTGGTAGTTGCTCACAGCTGTGTTCTCAAACGTGACAGTGTCTGAGAATCTCCTAGTTGGTAAAAGTGCAGATCCCTGGCCCTACCTGAGGCCCCTAAGTGAAAGGCTATGTATGAAGGGGCCCAGCAGCAGCTTCTCATGGTCCTGTAGGGAATTTTCTTTTCCTTTCTCCACATTCCAAGTTTGCCTTTGAGAAAAGCAGTCAACAAAGGGTAGGACTAATTTATGAGGAATTTTCCTGCTCTTGCATCTATGATCTATTAATTACACCTGCCCACAATTCCCAAATGCTCAGACCCACCCTGCAAGATCGGGATTTTTCTCTTGAAACCGAGCTTAGCAGCCACATGTGCATTCTAATTTCCCAGGTCCTTTTCCCTGTGGAAACACACCTGATGAAACCCAATTCCCAATTCAAATTAAAGTATAGCACCAGGGATTGAAATAAACACTAAAGAGGATCCCCGATTTGCTCATTTTTCTTTCCTCTTGGGGTCCTTAGCATTGCTGTAGCTTTGCCAATACCCCCTTCACTGACTCACGTGGCAATGAGGGGAACACAAACATCAAACCTCAGGCACTGAAGACACCTTTCCCTGCCCTCCGGGCAGTAGGTTGTGTGCCGTCCCCTGGGGACGTGAATCTGGTGGGCACCATTGACTTGGTGTGCCTCCTTATTCCCTATTGTCCTGTGGTAGGAAGAGCTCACTCATTTACTCATTGCACCAACTCTCCAAAGGATGGTAAAGGGAAGGATGGAAAACAAAATATTTGCTCCATCCCTAAGGCTAGAGGGTGTGGTTGGGGACTCAGTCCGTGCATCTTGCTAACAACGGATGACGAAGGAGAAAGGAAAACTAGATTCAAGAATTTTGTGACTGTTTCCATGTGTTGTATGGAAGGTGACCAACATGGAGGTGAGTGGCGATCCCCTCCGTTCTGCAGGTGAGGATTCAGAGTCCGACAGGTGAAATGACTTGCCCAATGTCACACAGTCCATGTATTTTCTCCTAACCTGGGACTCTTCCTGCTATAGCAACAGGTAAGCCGAGAGAAGCCAGAACTTGGCTTGTACATACCAGTATTTTTCATCAAAATCTTCCTGGTTATCCATGGGGTGTCCGTGTGGTTCAGTCGGTTAAGTGTCAGACTTGGGATTCCGACTCAGGTCGCTACCTTGGGGTGGCGAGATCAAGCCCCGTGTCGGGCTTAATGCTGGGCGTGGAGCCTGCTTCAGAGTCTCTCTCTCCTTCTCCCTTGACCCCTCAGCCCTCACCGGTACCCATACCCGCTCGCTCTCTTGCTCTCTCACTCTCTCCAAAAAAATAAAGAAAAAAATCGTTGCTCTCCAACAAATGTCATCCAACATTTGGATTTGGTTATCCAAATGGAAAAATGGCTGTCTCTTTCTCTGGTAAACATTTTTTAAAAACTTTACATTATATTTATTGCAGCTCAATAAAAATATTTAATCAAAGAAGAGAAAATACAAAGAAATGACCAGAGGACAATTTAGTCTTGTCATTTGTAGTCCTCTATTTTGGTGCCACTATGTTGTCTCAGCCACTTCAGCTGAAACGCCTTTGATCAGACAAAACCTTCCTTTGGTAAATATTCCCATCACTTTTTTTTTTTTTTTTTTTTGGTAGGCAATGTAGGGTTAAAAGTGGTAATCATTACCAACCATGAGCCCATCCAGATGATCTCTTCCAGCCACTCCCTTTCCAGATCTAGAACACAAAGCCCAGAGGGCTGGAGCGCCGGCTTACACAGCTAGGTGGGAGGGGCAGAGGGACACTGGAATCCAGGAAATCAGGAGTGCAAGTTCATGACCCATCCTCTCTGCTGCGGCTCTGAAAAATAAATCTCAGCACTGACTCAAAATACATTCAAAAGACTTTGTCACCTTTTTTCCCCCCTAAACTTTGTGTATTTATACCAGGACCGTGTTGAGCCTTGAGCTGTAGGATTTTCTATGTCAGTCCCGGGACATGGTGACATGTCTCCACTGTAAGACATTAAAGGAAAAATGGCCTAAGTGTACTTTAAAAATCTCCCTAACAGGTTATAAATGAATCTCTTAAGCATTCTTTCAGAACAGAAGAGCCTGCAACAGATTCAATACTTGGCATCGCGTCACAACAAGTTCGAAATCCACACACGGTGAGATGGAGACGGGCACCACAGGCGAAGGCAATAACAAGGCAATAACAAGCCCGGCAGAGCGCGGCGGGGCGCGGGGCATCAAAGCCCTGTAGGCTCCGGAGGGTCACAAACCCACAACGTCAGCACCACCGGGAGCTCGACAGCCACGCAAAACCTCGGGGCCATCACACACCTGCTGAATCCAATGCTCATTGACCCCAATTTTTGAGGGAACTCCCGTGCAGGTCAAGTTTGCGAAGCATGGTCTACAGTATTTTCCCATTAATGACAGAGCAGTGGGCAGCGTGAAGGGTTGCAGAGTAGATGAGGTAGGGCAGATCCGACCCTACAAATGTAATATAAACTTTTTCTTTTCTTTTCTTTTTATGATTTTATTTCTCTGACACAGAGAGAGAACACAAGCAGGGGGAGCAGCAGAGGGAGAGGGAGAAGCAGGTTCTCCATAGAGCAGGGAGCCTGTCGTGGGGGTCGATCCCAGGACTCTGGGATCATGACTGAGCTGAAGGAAGACACTTCACTGACTGAGCACCCAGGAACCCCTTTCTTCTTCTTCTTTTTAAGATTTATTGACTTATGAGAGAGAGAGAGAACAGGGGGAGGGGCAGAGGGAGAGGAGGACAAGCAGACTCCCCGCTGAGCAGGGAGCCTGACATGGGCTTGATCTCAAGACCCCGAGACCATGACCTGAACTGTAGTCAAGAGTCGGACGCCCAACCGACTGAGCCACCCGGGTGCTCCTCACCTAACCTTTCTGAGGATCAGCTTCCTCGAGTATGATCTGAGGCTTTGGTTAACAAGGTGTTGTAATGAGTTGACCAAGTTTTTTCAGTCGAAATTGTGTAAGACCGAAGGTTGACTGACACATACAACACACATTTGGTATGCTCCGTGAGTTCACCACCAATTTTACTCCCATTTACTTCCCATCTCAGAAAAGAAACTGTACATGTTGCACAATTCGTTGAATTTGGGCAGCTGGTGTCTACTTTTCTTTCTGAAAAAAAGTCCCGAGAGCCAGACCAGTCTTGGCTTTACCAAGAATCCTGACTTGGTTTCCAAAGCTAAATGGTTGCCATTAAAAGTCAACATGTCATTTGTCAGTTTCCTCATTACATTACTCCCTGCCCAGAGTTTCTGTAATCTGCAGGCTTTCAACTCCACTTTTGACTTGAGTTACTGATCCCAAAGTAAACACCGACAAAGGTGGTGGCAAAGTCAACATGTTCTTTGAAAGGCAACTAATCTAGGCATTGAATGAAATCAGATGTCAGCAGTTCTAGTGTACAGTGTAGGTTAGAGGAATTCCTTTCTCCAGGTAGTTAAGTACACCATACCAGTTCATCCGGGTGAGGAATGGAATCTACATTTGGCAAGGACCAAAGAATATTTTTATAAATCAATAACTATTCTCAAAGCTACTATTGACCTCTGATCAGCAAACCTGACAGTGAGGAGAGGTTATGGCGACAATTTTCCTGGTAAAATGCAAACCTTGTGGTTAAACATTTGCCAAAAGCCCTGCTAGTAATCTCCAATAAAAATGAACCTAATTTGGCCATGTGTCCTTGCAGTGCTCTGGAACATCAGGAGAAATTAACTGGCTGACCCAGCACATCCCAGCTCCTGGAGTAAGAGATTCCTCTGGGCCTTAAGTGCCAGCAGAGAGAATTCTTTCCTCAGTTTCTCTTCTCTATCATGGGGCCCAAGGTAGTAGGATCTGTTAGGAGATTAAAACAATTTTTTTCCTTGAGGCATATGGGTGGCTTTTCCAGAATGTCATATAGTTGGAATCATATAGTATATACATTTTTCAGATTGGCTTCTTTCACTAAGGGATACGGATTTCAGTTTCCTTCATGTCTTTTCATGGCATCCATTCACCTGCTGAAGAACATCTTGGTTGCTTGCAAGTTCAGTAAACATGAATAAAGTTGTTATAAAAATCTGTGTGCAAATAAATATTTTAAAAATGAGGGGTGAGGGGTGCCTGAGTGGCTCAGTGGTTTAAAGCCTCTGCTTTCGGCTCAGGTCATGATCCCAGGGTCCTGGGATCCAGCCCCGCATCGGGCTCTCTGCTCAGCAGGGAGCCTGCTTCCTCCTCTTTCTCTGCCTGCCTCTCTGCCTACTTGTGATATCTGTCTGTCAAATAAATAAATAAAATCTTTTTTTTAAAAAATCTTTTTTTAAAAATAAAAATATATTAAAAATTTTGGGGGCGCCTGGGTGGCTCAGGGGGTTAAGCCTCTGCCTTCGGCTCCAGTCATGATCTCAGGATCCTGGGATCGAGCCCCACATCAGGCTCTCTGCTCAGCAGGAAGCCTGCTTCCCCCTTCTCTCTCTGCCTGCCTCTCTGCCTGCTTGTGGTCTCTGTCTGCCAAATAAATAAATAAAATCTTTTAAAAATACATATATATTAAAAATTTTTAAATATTAAATTTTTTTTTTTTAATATTTTAAAGCCCCGTGTTGGGCTCTCGGCTCAGCAGGGATACTGCTTCCTCCTGTCTCTCTGCCTGCTTCTCTGCCTACTTGTGATCTCTGTCTGTCAAACAAATAAATAAAATCTTTTAAAAAGTAAATAAATAAATATTTTAAAAATGAATAAATTATGCTTTCTACCGTGCTTGAACTATATACAATTATCTACTTAAACACTTCCGTGTTGAGCTGTATTGTGTGTTTATATGCCTATTTCCCTTTCAGTGTTCTGAAGAGTCTATGTCTTATTCATCATTATTTCTCGTGGCACAGAACACGAGGATTATAGGTTCTGCTCATCCCTTGGGTTGTAACTGGGGGAGTGGGATGGTAGGTGAGAGCCCGATAACCTTGCCTGCAAATGTCTTAGTGATGGATTTAACAACCTGTTCTTCATAAATATAAACACAGTAAGACCTCAACTGAAAGAGTAAGATTCAGGATTTCCCCATAAAAAGGAAAATTAGGAGGTTAAACATTTTCAGTTTTATGGTAACAGAGAATGGGATCCCAACGTTTGAGTGATTCTGTGAAAGCCTTTATTAATATTTTCTGTGTTCACAGAGAGAAAATAGGCAGCCGAGAGCATCCTCAATAAGAAAATACCAACAACGCATTATACATCTTTAATTAGTGCTAATGGGTGCTGTATGTAATTAATTCAAATTACCATCCCTTCTTCAGTGGAAACATTCCCCTTCCCTGAAGCGTTCATGAAATGCTGTACATTTGTCCTGATTTGCTGCAAACAAGATGCTTTGGTTTCCTGACAAGCAAGCATTTGCTGCCTTTCTGATCGTACCCTGCTTACCCTGGAGCTTGTATGAGAGAGAGACCCAGAAGATTTGGGTGTTTGGGGTAACTTTGATTTCCTCTAGTAAGCCTAGTTCAGGAGACACTTGTCAATGCCCTTCCCCAAGACCTAAGACTAAGCAGATATAACCCTGTTCCTGCTGACTACAGAGGGACCCACTCCTTACCCAGATCCCAGCTTCTCTGTCCTAAGTGTCAGCACCAAACTCCAACGACCGGCTTTACTGTCCTTCCATATAATTAGCACCACATTCATGTTTTTATTTTCTACCACTAATTCCCATCTGAGGGTCATAAACTATCTCAACCCTAATAGTCCCTCTTTCATAGTTTTCGAAGTTGAGCCATTAATTACCATCCATCATTCCCTGAAACACAGGGAATGTTAAATTGCTCTTTTGACAGAGACTTCAGGTAAGGCACAGGGACACAAACATGATCACTACAGAAACTAGCTTACGGGCTCTAGAATGCAAAGCGAGCTCAATATTGCATTACATACTCTACAAAGATGGGCAGGAAGATAACATGGAAAATAAGATAAATTCTCTTTTCCATCCAAATGTATTTAGGAGGCATGAGAGAGAAAGCAGCTATGGAGGTACACAGTAGCAGAACTCAGCATAAGGCAGAGCCCAGATCAAGAACTAAGATGGCTTTAAACAATCCCCCATGAAACTAATAGACATGAACATGTATCATTTCTTAGTGGGACTTTTTGGCTGCACATAGGGAAGAAAAGTCTGGATATCTGACCTTTGCAGAAATGATGGAAAAACAGATCTGATAGTGCTTTCCTTTGGGAAAACCCATTTTTCTATACTACATCCAAAGAGAGAAATTTGAAATCTATCATGCAGGTCCAGCACTGTGAATAGCCACACAGTATCTCTGCGGGAATTAGAAGAAAGCTCGCCTATCTCCAGGCAGATGCAACCTTTCATCGCATCCTGGTAAACAGAACACAGTCCACGTTTCAGCCCCTTTGCCCCTCAGCCAGACAACTTTGAGCAGTGAATAAACATCATCTTTTATAACAATCCTACTCGATGCTCTATTTAAAATCTTTCTTTAAAAGTCTTTTTTTTTTTTTAAGATTTTATTTATTTGACAGAAAGAATACAAGTAGATGGAGTGGTAGGCAGAGGGAGAGGGAGAAGCAGGGAGCCCGATGTGGGACTTGATCCCAGGATCCTGGAATCATGACCTGGCCAAAGGCAGCTGTTTAACCAACTGAGTCACCCAGGTGCCCCCGAAAATCTTCTTTAAAAAAAAAAAGAGAGAGAGAGAGACAGCACAAGCAGGGGGAACAGTAGGCAGCGGGAGAAGCAGGCTCTCCCTGGAGCAGGGAGCCTGATGTGGGGCTCGATCCCAGGACCCTGGAATCATGACCATAGCCAAAGGCAGATGCTTAACTGACTGAGCCACCCAGGTGCCCCTCTCCTTAGAATCTTTCAATGCTTATTGCTTTCAAGATAGAATTCAGGCTCCGTATTATAGTCCCAAACTTGCTCTCCTCTCCTTTTCAAACTCTGATTAGAAAAGCATGAGACCTTTTACTCTGTCTTCTGTATCTTTTAATTTCCCATCTATATTTTCCACCTCTATCAGAGTGCTACACTCTGCATAATGACTTCAGATCGATCTTCTAGCCCATCAATTCTTTCTTCAGCCATGCCTAATGGAATGCTTGCTATGTCCACTGAGTCTTTAATTTCCATCATTGATTTTATTTCAATACATTCTAATTTTTAAATCTGCTGTGTTAGTTGCTCCCACCACCAGAAATTACACTTATGGTGACACAATAGTGTTAGCAAACCAATGATGGCAACTATATTGTAAAATAAATGTGTCAGATGAATATGTGAGCCACCTGAAAGGTACACAGTGTTACACATCAATTCTAACTCAGTTAAAAAAAAAAAGTCAGTCGGGCGCCTGGGTGGCTCAGTGGGTTAAAGCCTCTGGCTTTGGCTCAGGTCATGGTCCCAGGGTCCTGGGATGGAGCCCCGCCTGAATCGAGCTCTCCGCTCAGCAGGGAGCCTGCTTCCTCCTTTCTCTCTGCCTGCTTCTCTGCCTACTTGTGATCTCTGCCTGTCAAATAAATAAATAAATAAACAAATCTTAAATAAATAAATAATATCTTAAAATAAAAATAAATAAAATCTTAAATAAATAAAATATATAAATCTTAATAAATAATATATAAATAAGTAAATAAAATAAATCTTTAATAAATAAATAAATAAATAAAATCTTAAATAAATAGAATCTTAAGATAATAATATAATAAATAAATAAAATAATAATCTGTTGGGCACCTGCGTGGCTCAGTGGGTTAAGCCTCTGCCATCGGCTTGGGTCATGATCCCAGGGTTCTGGGATCGAGTACTGCATCGGGTTCTCTGCTCAGCAGGGAGCCTGCTTCCCCCTCTCTGCCTACTTGTGATCTCTCTCCTCCCTCTGTGTCAAATTAAAAACAAAAAGTCTATCATTGTTTTGCTAGTGTTTTCTCTTTTAAGCTCGTCTGTGTTTCTTATCTAACAGGCAGAATATGTTTAAAAATAATTTCTTTTTAAAACAAATAATTTCTTTTGGATAATTTCAGCACTTGAAACTTTATAGGTCTGTTCTGCCCTGTTTTTTTTTCTATTGGTTTGCATTCATGGTACCTAGCTTCCTTGAACGTGTGTGTGTGCACTCATTTATTACCGTGAGCTATGCATTTTCCTTAAGAAATTATTTGAGGGGGGCGCCTGGGTGGCTCAGTGGGTTAAAGCCTCTGCCTTCGGCTCAGGTCATGATCTCAGGGTCCTGGGATCAAGGCCTGTGTTGGGCTCTCTGCTCCGCAGGGAGCCTGCTTCCTCCTCTCTCTCTGCCAACCTTTCTGCCTACTTGTGATCTCTTTCTGTCAGAGAAATAAATAAAATCATTTAAAAAAAAAGAAAGAAATTATTTGAGGGAATTGCTTGAGGCCAGGGATGAATGTGTGGTTCTCTGAGATGTACATTCACTTCTGCCAGATTCGTGAGGATAACTAAGAGCCTGGGACATACAATGAAGTCATACCTTGAGGTTAAAGGCTTTCAAAAAAATTTTTTTTTGCTTTTGTCTGTTTTTTTTTTTTTTTTTTTTTTTTTTAAGATTTATTTGTCCAAGACAAGAGAGAGCACAAGGAGGGGGAACAACAGAGGAGGAGCGAGAAGCCCAAGGAGCCCGATGAAGAACTTGATCCCAGGATCGTGGCACCTGAGCTGAAGGCAGAGGCTTAAACAACTGAGCCACACAGGCGTCCTAAGAATTTTTTTTTTAATTTAAAGATTTTTATTTATTTATTTGACAGACAGAGATCACAAGTAGGCAGAGAGGCAGGCAGAGAGAGAGAGGAGAAAGCAGACTCCCCGCTGAGCAGGGTGCCTGATGCGGGACTCGATCCCAGGACCCTGCGATCATGACCTGAGCTGAAGGCAGAGGCTTTAACCCACTGAGCCACCCAGGCGCCCCCTAAGAATATTTTTTACATATATGTTTTACCCAGGCTATTTTTAGTTGTTTCCTGCTGGAGGGCCAGTCAGGACTTCCGGTCAGTCTTGGTACTTGCCATGAAAGTCTGAGCACGGTGTGTGACCTTGGGCAGGTTACTTAACCTCTCTGTGCTCGGTCTGCCTCTCTGTAAAATGGGGACTATAGTAGTGCTTGTTCAAAGAACTGTTGTAACACCTACGTAAAATGACAAACATACAGTGCTTACAACGATGCCTGGCACACAACTAACGCTCTGTGGCTTGTCTCCTGCCTTCCTAGCCTCCCATAAGCTCCGCCACCACCATCAGCTGTTCTTATTTCTCACTCAACACCCCTTCTTGGCTTTTTGTCACAGTTGAACGGAACGGGTGCTATAGCTCTTGGGTAACATCTGTCTCCCCAGTTGGACTCGTCTCTAGGAAGGAGGGGTCATGTCTGTCTGAAGTGTCTATCTATAGTTTCTAGTATAGGACATGACCTGTTGTAGGCACTCACCAAACCTCTGTTGAATGAACAGATGCGTATTTCCACATTTTCCCAGGGGCCACATGCGGAATGTGGATGGTCTCTAAGTATAGAAGGCTTTAATGGAGACTTCCTAACTCTGGTGAAGCACAGAGCTCTGCAGTGGGGCCAGGTGTGAAGATACTAACCTTCTGGATCTCGGTTTCCCAATCTGTGAAATGGGGACAACAACAGTACCTACATTGATAGTAAGCACTCGATACCGAGCCCAGGCTGTAAGAACATGCCAAATGCTAGTTGCAATTAGGTCCACTATCTTTTTTTTTTTTTTTTTTAAAGATTTATTTATTTGAGAGGCACCTGGTTGGCTCAGGGGGTCAAAGCCTCTGCCTTCAGCTCAGATCATGATCCCAGGGTTCTGGGATCGAGCCCTGTGTCGGGCTCTCTGCTCAGCGGGAAGCCTGTTTCCTCCTCTCTCTCTCTGCCTACTTGTGATCTCTGTCTGTCAAGTAAATAAATAAAATCTTTAAAAAATGTTATTTATTTGAAAGAGAGAGAGTGAGGGGATGGGGGAGAAGCAGACTCCCCTGCTGAGCATGGAGGCTGATGCGGGGCTCAATCCCAGGTCCCTGGGATCATGACCTGAGCCGAAGGCAGTCGCTTAACTGACTGAGCCACCCAGGCACCCCCTAGCCTTTCTCTTTTGGTTACTCTAGATGACAGTCCAACTTACGAAAGTGCAGGCTAAAGGAAATAAGGACCAGTAATCATCCGGCAAGGTGGGGTGTGTCGATGTTTTAGGTTTTCTTGTTTCTGAAAATGTGTGTGACACCGTGTTTAGATGAAAAGCAGAAAAGTGTTTCTCGTGCGCCTGTGCTGTTACTCTTTTCGTTCTCTGGGGCGTAAACTTGAGCACTTAACAAGAAAGAAATGTACTCGCATGTAATAGAAAGAACTTGGGGCTCCTCCTATGCCACTGGGTTTCACCATTTGATTTATATTTAGGGAAATGGATTATGAACTTTTATAAAAGTCACCAGAGCCAAATAATGGAGAGTCCTGAGGACCAGAACGAAAGGAATCCATTTCTTAGGGTGGGAATACGTGCCTCCCCGGCCCGTGGGGAATAAAGTCCTAGTCACGTTCAATGCAAGCTGAAAAATACGGTGGTTTAAATGTAGAACTCTAGGTTTTAGCTGCTCATCCTTTATGTGAACCTTATTCACCAGCATTTCAAATGTCCCCATACTTCCACCTCCCACACCGGGTTCTGTATCATCTTTACCTGGTTCGGGATGTTATGGAAGTGAGTTCGGTCCTCAGGTGTGTCTCAGGCCAGCTTTTCTTACCTCAAGGTGAAAAGGAAAATGGAGATAGAGTTAAAACAGTAATATTCTCCTGTATCAAGGCAACAATGTGGTGGTTACTTGAGTTGAAAAAAAGCCACAACAAAGCCAAACAAACCAACCCCCCAAAAACCCCAAACAAAGGAAGGAAGACATGTTCCGTTCCTGCTGGAGGAATGCCCCTGTTGGCCAGCTTGGGGCAGCGATCACGCGGCCAGCACCTGCCAATCACAGCTGAGGGAAGAAATAGCACTCTTGTGGTGATTTGCATAACTTTCTGAAAAATGCTGATTTCAGTTGAGGAAATCATCACATTCACCAAATGAGGACTAGCTGTCTTTAAAATGAACTGAGATGGGTGCCTGGGTGGCTCAGTGGGCCTTCGGCTCAGGTCATGATCTCAGGGTCCTGGGATCAAGCCCCGAATTGGGCTCTCTGCTCAGCGGGGATCCTGCTTCCCTCCTCTCTCTCTGCCTGCCTCTCTGCCTACTTGTGATCTCTGTCAGTCAAATAAATAAATAAAAATCTTAAAAAAAAAAAAAAGCCTCTTTAAAATGAACTGAGAGCAGCCCTCTCACCTTAACTGCACATCAGAATCACCTGGAGGATTTTCAGGTGTTCTGATGCCGGGCCCCACTCCTGACTGGCTTAAATTCGGATTACAGAGCTAGGGCCCAGAATACTGATATTTTTAAATCTTCCCAGGTTATTGAAATGTGCTGCCAAGGCTGAAAACTGCTGCCCTAGCCTCTTGTTATTGTGGAGAAAATCCTAATAGCCCTTAGGCTTGACAAGTATTGCCCCAGCTGTTGATATGAGAGATGATTCCCAATTTACAGATGGGAAAACCAAGATCCAAATTATTTACCGGTGTATTCAAGGCTTAGCTTCATCACTGCTCAGTTTCAGAATGTGATCAATACCTTTGAGAATACCCCCTCTTTAACTATTTTTTGGTCCTCTGTAAAGGACACTTGAATTACAGATTTTTAGACTAGAGAAGGACCTCATTTGAAGTGATTGAACAAAGAAGGCATCCGAGAAGAGCAGGAGCTGATCTCCGCCATCTTTGTCTCCTGTGCTCCCTCTGACCATGCCCAAGACAAACATTTGTTAAGTGGAACCACGTGACCAAGGTCCCACAGCCCCTACACCTGGCCTCTGGTCAATGGTTGCACTACACCTGCTCCCTCATTTGGAGGCTTAAAATGTGTGTGACACGGTGTTTAGATGAAACTCTGTGTTTCATCTCAACCATGGGCTTTTTCCTCAGGCACCGTCAGCTTCCTGTTTTCCATGATGCTTCTCCTCAACATACCACATTTCACTCATTTCTCCTTGCCCTGTTTGTGGGCAGTGCTCTCTCTGGAGCTCTGAGACAGTCTTGGGCACTACTCCACCTCCTCGTCTGCTTTTTTGGCATGTCTCTGAGGAGAGCCGAGCTTGAGGCCGTGGTGTATGAGTCTGAGCCTGGGGTTTGTGGCTGTGACAAACTGGGGGTCTCTGGTACCTGGCAAGAGTAGGGCTGTGTCGAGGTTGATACTGTGAGGGGCTGCATGGGGCTTGGGAATGGAAAGAAGGGCTGGAAATTTCCACTGTGAGGGCACTCACGGAAGGACCTCAGGTGAGGGGTGGGGAGGCCATAGGTCTGGATGACAACATCACCATCAGTTAGAGGAGAACCAGCCTGTCTAGGAGCATAAAGGGAAAATGAGTTACATCCTGAGTAGGCAAACCCGGGCTTGGAGAGCTGGAGATCTCTCGACATTGAGGCTGTTCCTCCAACACAGACTTCTTGCGGGCAGGCACTGCCTCGCTGCTGGGATAGAAGCTCAGAGAATTGCTTTGGTCACTCCATGGGAGACACGGAGATAGACACCTCAAGGCATGTCAAGGAGCTATTGAGTCGGACTTATCGGGGTCTAATCCTGGCCATGTGACTTCAAGCTCACTCCTTAACTTCTCTGGGCCCCAGTTTTCTTTTCTGTAAAATACTGTCTACTGTAGAAGATGATTGTTGCTACTATTATTTCAAAATATAATTGAGATTGAATATAACATTATATTAGTTTTATATGTGACATATGATTTGCTACTTCTGTATATTGTGAAATGATCACCACAGTTACCATTTTTTCCCTTGTGTTGACAAATTTGAAGATCTACTCTCTTACTGACTTTTAAATATACAATACAGTATTATTAGTTTAGTTTATAAGTCCCCTGACTTATTTTATAACTGGAATATTGTACCTTTTGACTACTTTCACCCGTTGTTACTATCATTTACACAAAAAGCACTCATTAAATTCCCTCTGTATAGATTTTTGTATTTGTACTGAAACAAAAAGAGATTTGCAAAACAAAACACCAAAAAGCAAAGCTTAAAGGGAACTTTCTTTGACCATATCTTATTATCTTGCAGTCCATAATAGAATGCAAACACAACTGATATCAATTGTGGCCTCTGAGAGTAACTTCTGAATTGTCAACATAAATGACAATGTTGTATTTAGTATAGCTTGTGAATTATTGTATTTATACCGAATTTTTATTGTTAGAAAATAAATAATTTAAGTATGTTATATGATATCTTCCTGTTTATTGGAACATTTAAGTAGACCGAGAGCCAACTTGAGGAACTGTGTTAAAGAATTCAGAATTGCAAATATGGTTCCGTTCTCTAAATCAGTGAAAAATGGGAGTAGAAGCAAGGGATGGAATCAGAGCAGGGATTCTGGTTATCTTTCTGGAAGGCTCAGGAAATTTGTAGGTTGTGTCTTTGTAGCTGATGGGTTGTATGTATGTGCGTGTGTTTCTTAAACTAGGATTCAGGAGATGCTAATGAAATCACTTCAAAATGACCTTGTAGCTACTGAAATTAAAAAATGTTGGAAATAAGAGCCAAAGTCGATAAATTACAGACCAAAGGGGGCAAAGTACATTGGATTTTTGATTTTGATTTTTTACAAAACCGTGATAATGACATCATCAAATTTTGTAGTATTTTTTCACTTTACTACCTCAAAACACACTTCATAATCATGAGCTAATAAACCTTAAAACTACCCCTACCTGACATCACTATCAGCGTCTGTATTTCCCGCTGGGAGGAAGGGAGATAGAGGAATTAAGTGATGTATCTACTTAGGGGCCAGAATTAGTTTAGATATTAGTTTTCAATTTTAACTAATCACTGAAACATTATTTGGGTTTAAAAAAAAAAATACACCACAACTCTTGAATAACTTTTTTCCTCCATGTATCTATTTCAGAACAGTCTGGTCATCAAAAAGAATTCTGGCATTTTCTTCTCTTCATAAAAATTGTTGCCATGGAAATACTTCGGTTTCCCAAGTCCTTCAGTTGCCTGCATCTGAACAGGTCATAAACAAGCAAGATTAACGGAGGTCCAAGGTGAAGTCTTTTATGATGGAAGTAAGGGTGGTCATAGGCTGCGTCACAAAGCCTTCCCAAGTGCATTTCTTCAGAATAATGGGACGGTTCGTGAGGCTGTGTTCGCTAACGGTGGTTTCTTCTGCTAACTGGCAAGGGTCTCTGCCTCCTTCCAAATCAAACCCACTGAACCCCTGACTGTTTCCCATGCAGAAGTCTTATTTTATTTTGATCAGCTAATAAATATGAACTTCTGTATACTAGAAATGCCATGGCATCTCTTAGAGGCTGTTGCCCCCAAACATTGGGAGTTGGTGATATTTTTCAAGGCAGTCCAGGCCATTGCTTGCATTTTCATCAAATCATGTTGTTAACTGATAACAGTCATTTGTTTCATTCCTGGGGGACCTGACCACGGTGTGATCTTATAGCCCCCGCAAAAACGTTCCCCCTCTTGCCCTGGGATAGGAGCTATGCATTACTTTTCCATGAATTTGTTGAAATCCAGTGGGTGCAGGAGGAATCGTAAAGTTCAACTCTGAGCAGGAATGTTTCAGAATCTGAATGAATAAGAAGGGGAAGATTGATTCATTTCTGGATCCATGATCTCTACGCATCGTTTTATTTCATTCTGATACAGTGTCCCTCCCAGCTCCTGAGCTCTATCTGGTGCTCATCTTTTCGCAAAAGTAGGTTAAACAAGAAATGAATTTTGCATTGAGATTTTCATCACCGCTCTCATCTGGAAGGGAGATCAAGAGTTGCACACTCTTCTGGCTAAGCCTTGCATTTGTAGGTTTAAAAAAAAAAAAATGTTAAGCAGACTCCCAGGTTTGGAAATAAGAAAGAAGGCCCGGGACAGAGATGTATATTTCAGAGTCTTTGGTGAAAATAGTGTAATTGAGAGCAGAGGTGAAAACAAGATCGCAGGGGACATGATAAACGGTACGAAGAGAAGAGGGCCCAGCAATGAGTCCCTTGGGAGCTCCCAGGCTGGAGGAGAAAGAGCCCGTGATGGAAAGGGACCAAGAGAAGCTAGGAAGCTGGATGGGAAACCACGTGAGTGTGCTTGTCTGTCAATGAGCCCAGGAAGGACCACGGAACGTTTCCAGAGGAAAGACGAGGACTCTGTGGAGGAGGCTACTGAGAGAACCAATAAAAAAGACGAAAGAGTATCTGCTGGCATTGTCGAAATTAATGAGAACCGGACTGGAGGGTCAGGAAATCAATGGTTGTGAGGAGGTGTAGACAGCAGGTGTAGACATTTGATTGTGAAGGGAAGAATTGAGATAAGCTGGTGACAGGAAGGGGATGAGAAGTCCAGAGAAAACTCTGTCTTTATGGTTTGTTTTTTGTTTTTGTTTTTTGAGGTTGGAAGAAAATTTAAATGTTGATTAAAAGATCCAGTGGGCAAAAGAGGTGATATCTGGGAGCAATGGGCTTCAGGCCTCCTTGGGATGACTGACCCAGAACAGGAGAATGGACAAGGAGGAGGCAGTGGGACTGGGCTGTGGATGGGATGTTTGCAGGGTGACAGTGAGGGGCCTGTTGGATGGTTTCTGTTTTCTCCTAGAGCACCCCCTCTCTTTTTAGATTTTTTTTTCCTTTTTTTTTTTGACAGAGAGGGAGAGAGAGTGCATAAGCAGGGGGAATGGCAGGCAGAAGGAGAGGGACACACAGACTCCCCGGGAAGCAGGGAGCTCAATGCAGGACTCAGTTCCAGAACGCTGGGATCATGACCTGAGCTGAAGGCAGCCGATTAACTGACTGAGCCACCCAGGTGCCCCTAGAGCCCTTTCTAAAACAAGAAGCAGAGCCATCCACTGAGAGGGATGGGGTAACACAGACGTCAGGAACAAGGGAGCACAGCTGAGGTTAGCAACTGGGAATTCACGGTGTGAATTCCTGGCTTCACGTCTTCAACGATTCTCAGCTACCCAAGTTTAGGCTGGGATAAAGCAGAAAGAGCAGGGGTTGGAGGCAGACGCAATTTGGGCACAACTACGAGAGAAAGGGACAGACAGAAGGAATTAGAATTTCAGGCAGACCAGGAAGGTGGTGAATGAAGCCAGAGAGGTCTCAGAGCTCGCGGCCGCCATGGAGGGATAATGGTCTTGATGATGCCAAAGGACACGGGAGACCCTAAATTGGGGTGAGAGGAGTCTGACACAATAGAATGGGTGTTTAAATCACTGATTTTTGAGGTAGAGCAGTTTGGAGGGCTGACAATATCTAGGATGTAGAGAAGAGGAGGGGGCCATTCGAAACAGGGGTGGGGGGTTGGGGAGTCAAGGAGCTGAGAAGCCGGGAGGCTGGATGGGGAGCTCCACTCCCATTTGTTCTATTCCAGGCGGATTATAGCCCAGCACTGAGGTGGCCAGAATAATGAGGAACCAGGCGCCAAAGTTTTCGTTCAGTACAGGGGCATGGACTGAGAGATCCAAGGACCAGAACAACAAGAGGAAAGAAAGGCACAGAGACCCAGGCCTCAAAGAAGTGATTTTTTTTTTAAGATTTTATTTATTTATTTGACAGACAGAGATCACAAGTAGGCAGAGAGGCAGGCAGAGAGAGAGGAGGAAGCAGGCTCCCCGCTGAGCAGAGATCCTGATGTGGGGCTCGATCCCAGGACTCTGGGATCATGACCTGAGCTGAAGGCAGAGGCTTTAACCCACTGAGCCACCCAGGTGCCCCTCAAAGAAGTGATTAATATTAAACTTTAATGGTAAATGTGTAATGGGATGTATTTTTAATGTGCTGTAGTTTTTTTTAATTAATGTCTTATTTTTTTCAGGGTGACAGGTCTGTGATTCATCAGTCTTACACACTTCACAGCACTCACCATAGCACACACCCTCCCAATGTCCATCATCCAGCCACCCCATCCCGCCCACCCCCCTCCACTCCAGCAACCCTCAGTTTGTTTCCTGAGATTAAGAGTGTTTTATGGTTTGTGTCCCTTGCCAGTTTGGTTTTGTTTCACTTTTGTCTCCCTTCCTCTATGATTTTCTGTCTTGTTTCTCAAATTCCTCATATCAGAGAGATCATATGATAATTGTCTTTCTTTGATTGACTTATTCCGTCAGCATAACATCTAGTTCCATCCACGTTGCAAATGGCAAGATTTGGGGGGTTTTTTGATGGCTACATAATATTCTATTGTATATACATACCACATCTTCTTTATCCATTCATCTGTTGATGGACATCTAGGTTCTTTCCATAGTTTGGCTATCATGGACAATGCTGCTATAAACATTGCCCCTTTGGATCACTACATTTGCACGTACCCCTTCAGATCACTACATTTGTATCTTTAGGGTAAATACCCAGTAGTGCAATTGCTGGTTCATAGGGTAGCTCTATTTTCAACTTTTTGAGGAACCTTCGTGCTGTTTTCCAGAGTGGTTGCACCAGCTTGCATTCCCACCAATAGTGAGGAGGGTTCTCCTTTCTCTGCATCCTCACAACACCTGCTTTTTCCTGACTTGTTAATTTTAGCTGTTCTGACTGGTGTGAGATGGTAGCTCATTGAGATTCTGATTTGTATTTCCCTGATGCTGAGTGATGTTGAGCACTTTTTCAAGTGTCTGTTGGCCATTTGGATGTCTTCTTTGTAGAAATGTCTGTTCATGTCTTCTGCCCATGTCTTGATTGGATTGTTTGTTCTTTGGGTGTTGAGTTTGATAAGTTCTTTATAGATTTTGGATACTAGTCCTTTATCTGATACGTCATTTGGGGATATCTTCTCCCATTCTGTCAGTTGTCTTTTGGTTTTGTTGACCTTTGCTGTGCAGAAGCTTTTTATCTTGATGAAGTCTCAATAGTTCATTTTTGCCCTTGCTTCCCTTGTCTTTGGTGATGTTTCTAGGAAGAAGTTGCTGCTGCTGCGGCCAGAGAGGCTGTTGCCTGTGTTCTCCTCAAGGATTTTGATGGATTTGTATCTCACATTTAGGTCTTTTATCCATTTTGAGTCTATTTTTGTGTGTGGTGTAAGGAAATGGTCCAGTTTCATTCTTTTGCATGTGGCTGTCCAATTTTCCCAACACCAATTTTTAAAAAGATTTTATTTATTTATTTGACAGAGAGAGACACACACAACAAGAGAGGGAACACAAGCAGGGGGATTTTGAGAGGGAGAAGCAGGCCTCCCACTGAACAGGGAGCCCAGTGTTGGGGTGCTCAATCCCAGAACCCTGGGATCATGACCTGAGCCGAAGGCAGATGCTTAATGACTGAGCCACACAGGTGCCCCACAAACGCCAGTTGTTGAAGAGACTTTTTTCCTATTTTGTCAAAGATTAGTTGACCATAGAGTTGAGGGTCCATTCCTGGGCTGTCTATTCTGTTCCATTGATCTATGTGTCTGTTTTTGTGCCAGTATCATACTGTCTTGAGGATGACAGCTTTATAATAGTCTGGAGTTGTGATGCCACCAGCTTTGGTTTTCTTTTTCAACATTCCTCTGGCTATTCAGGATCTTTTCTGGCTCCATACAAATTTTAGGATTATTCGTTCCATTTCTTTGAAAAAAGTTGATGGTATTTCGATAGGGATTGCATTAAATGTATAGATTGCTCTGGGTAGCATAGACATTTTCACAATATTTGTTCTTCCAATCCATGAGCATGGAATGTTTTTCCATTTCTTTATGTCTTTCTTAATTTCTTACATGAGTATTCTATAGTTTTCTGAGTAAAGATTCTTTGCCTCTTTGGTTAGGTTTATTCCTAGATATCTTACGGTTTTGGGTGCCATCGTAAATGGGATCAGCTCCTTAATTTCTCTTTCTTCTGTCTGGTTGTTGGTCTATAGAAATGCAACCGATTTCTGTGCATTGCTTTTATATCCTGATACTTTACTGAATTCCTGTATGAGTTCTAGCAGTTTTGGGGTGGCATCTTTTGGGTTTTCCATGCCATCTAATGTGCTGCAGTTTTAACATAGGGTATCACAGATTTAAAAATCACATATTTCTGATTTTTTTAAGAAAAGAACTTGAGGGGTGCCTGGGTGGCTCAGTCGTTAAGTGTCTGCCTTCAGCCTGGGTCATGAGCCCAGAGTCCTGGGATCGAGCCCTGCCTCCAGCTCCCTGCTTGGCAGGGGGCCTGCTTCTCCCTCTCTCTCTCTGCTGCTCCCCCTGCTTGTGTTCCTTCTCTTGTTGTGTCTCTCTCTGCCAAATAAATAAATAAAAATCTTGAAAAGAAAAGAACTTGAGTTGATGTGATTATGAGACATTTCTGTTGTAAAGGCATAGGAGTTTTGTTTGTTTTATAGTAATTGAAGTTGAGGCTCCACTGTGGGACCCTGGGACCATGCAGAGTGAGTGACCATCCGATAGCAGGGCTTACTGGAATCATCTATCAAAAGGTAAAAAGGTGGGACACCTGGGTGGCTCAGTTGGTTGAGCAGCTGCCTTCGGCTCAGGTCATGATCCTAGCGTCCTGGGATCGAGTCCCACATCGGGCTCCTTGCTCAGCAGGGAGCCTGCTTCTCCCTCTGCCTCTGCCTGCCATTCTGTCTGCCTGTGCTCGCTCTCTCCCCCTCTCTCTCTCTCTGATAAATAAATAAAATCTTTAAAAAAAAATTTAAAAAAAGGTAAAAAGGTCATTTTCCCAGACGCCATTTCAACCACGGGAAGCAGAAGATTTCTTGATCTACCGTTCAAAGACATCTGGTTTTAGAAGACAGGGAAAGAAAGGAAGAGAAACTGCTTTTGTACAATTCCATAAACGTAGTTTACAAGAATGTTCTTCCTACTGAAACAGGTGGGATGACTCCACATAACCTGACTGCTTAGCCATCACAAACTTTGGATGCCCAGAAATTCTGCTTTCACAGGGATGCTCTGCTAGTGTCTGGAAATACTAAGACTGGGCCGGCAGCCCATTACAAGGCTTGCTGGAGGCTCTTAGTTTGTCCCAAGTGCTGCTGAGGTCATTAGCCTTCTTCCACTAAGCAACACCTGCCCCTTCCCAAAGCTTTCCATTACAGCTGGCCCCAGAGAATTCCAGAGGCATCCACACCAGGAAAGCAAAGGGAGAGCTCTTTGGGTATGAAATGTAACACCAAAAGCTATTTCGTCCTTGTACAGGCGCAAGTCCTGCTGCTTTGATTCTAGTTCCACAGTCCAGTGTTCACTTTCTCAATTCCTGCTCTGTTTCCAGGCAATCGGCTTCGGATTCCCAGAAAAATCTGGTAGGTGAGGTGGAGAAAGCAGAAGCCAACTATGATGCCAGCCCCACATGAACTCAGCAGATTGCTGTGAGTTCTTGACTATGAAGTTTGAAGAAATGTTTGCAGCTGCTTCTATCTGATCCCCCCAAGGGAAGGAGGCTCAGCTACTCCACAGAACCGGAAATGTGCACAAACTTTGAAATGGTCCCTTCCCATTGTCTTGTTCTTAGAGGTCTGATCCTGTCGTGGGCTTCTCTTGCCCTTGTATGTTCAGTGGCCCCATTTCATTTGGGGACCTTCCCTGCTGTCCTGCCATCTGGTCCTGGCAGGGCTGTCACCACTCGGTCCTCTTTTCTCCCCTGCACAGGGGCGGTACTGTAACAGACCCAGGCAGGGCCTTCCCTCATTGAGGAGCCGCGGCTGCAAGCAATCTTCTCATTTGGAAAGAACCAGACTGTGGAGAGAAGCCAAGCGGAGCCAAGGGGAGCCAAGCATCAGAGCCCTGATGACATTATCTGTACTTCTGGACTGGGGCAGGTTTCCCTATTTGCATTTGAATGGTAAATACGGTTCTGTGCTTCGTTTTTTTTCTTTTTCTTTTAGTTAAACAACATATCCTTGAGATTACTCCGCATCAGTGTAAGGAGGGCACCCCCATTTATCCTCACAACGACACAGTTCTTTAACGTGTGGATGCATCAGTCACTGATTCAACCACTTCTCTATTGATGGCTGTCTAGGGTTATTTCCAATCTTTCAATATTTCAAGTGCACAAAGCTTCATATTTTCCCATGGCTGTTAGTCTTAGAGGTGGGGTTACTGGATTATCCTATCAGTGTAATTTTGGCAAGACACGGACCAATTCTTCTCCACAGGGATTGTTCTGCACGCTCACTAGGAAGGGGGGGTATTGTGTGTCTCCACCATCTGGCCAACAGAGTATGTCATCCAACCTTTTTTTTTTTTTTTCTCTCTCCAGCGTTTTAATCCTGTTCTCTCAAGTCCTGCCCTCCTTGGAAAGGCAACGCAGCTTCTCACCGACACCAATGACATCCACTTGATAAGACTGTAAGAATATTCATGGAGGTTAAGTTCTAGAGGTGCTGGCAAACCAAGCCTAGAGAGGGTGGAGAACTCATCTATGTTGAGGGGCAGATCACGACCTCCTAACTGGTGATACTGAGGAATAGCCCAGGACACTGGAAAAAAGATGGAGTAGAGGTTGGGGAAAGTGGTGGCAGCGAGCACCTTGGGGTACATTTGGAGGTGAGAGAGGACAAAAATTGTAGAGAACAATGTAAGATGTTTTGTCCCAGCTAATAGCTGTGGGAGTTGCTTTGGTTTATCTCCAGAAGTGTAAAACCACTGGTAATTCAAGAAGATTTTTAGTATATGAAATTGTCTTTCTTTTTTCCAGTCTTTTGGGAACTAGATCTTTTGGGAAATAATCCCAACGCCCCTCCTCCCCTTCACCCTTCCTCTGGCACACAGCAGAAAGCTGTTTCAACATTGTTAGGGAAATCTTGGGCCCTGTTGGTTGAGTTCAATGCGTTTGCCTCAATTTCCTTGTTTCTTTCTTTCTTTTTAAAGATGATGGGGGAAGCAGGCTCCCTGCTGAGCAGAGAGCCTGATGCGGGGCTTGATCCCAGGACCCTGGGATCATGACCTGAGCTGAAGGCAGAGGCTTTAACCCACTGAGCCCCCCAGGCACCCCAATTTCCTTGTTTCTAATAAAATAATAAATGCCAAGAATATCATTTAGAAGCATACTTTTAAAATTTTACTAGTGGGGTAAAAGAGTTCTAAAATGAAAAGACACATTTCACCTTTTAAATCAAGTAGAGAGTTTTCAGGTCACTTGGGTTTTCGTTTTGTTTTTTTTTTAAACAATCAATGAACTTGTTAAAATTGTTAATGAAAGCAGCTGTTTTAGACCTCCAACCACTGAGTTGAAGGAGGTAATTTATTTTGCTTCTGGCAAATGAAAATGTAAAGAGGGAAAAAATTTATTCCTCTTTCTACCAAAATTCAGATCAAATAATTGAGCGTTTGTGCCATCTGGAAAAGCTTAGACTGAAACTTCCACCACACTTTTTGAGGTTGGCTGAAGCACTGCCTCCAAAAATATCTAGGTCCTAATCTCTGGAATTTGTAAATGTGACCTTATTTGGCAAGGGACTGTGCAGGTGCGATTAAATTAAGGCTTTTCAGGTGAGGGGATTTTCCCGGGATGTCTGGGTGGGCCCTAATGTAATCACAACCCTCCTTCTGAGGGGGAACCTTGACTACTGGCAGAGGAATAGAAAGACTTAATGGTGGTTTCCACGAGGAGAGAGAGTTTTGAAAATGGTGGAGAGGAAACTGTAAGCAGAGGAAGACAGAAGATTCTCCCCCGAGCCTTCGGAACCTTGTTTTTGCACCCAGTGTTACTGATTTCAGCCTTCTGGTCTTCAGAACTGTAAGAGAACCGATTTCTGTTGTTTTAAAACACCAAGTGTATAGGCCTTTGTGACAGGGGCCATAGGCAACTGATACACTTTCCGGCTTCTAGGAAATAAGAACTTGGTCTCTGATTTTGAAATTGACTGAATCAATTACCGGGCATGAATGAGACAGTAAAGGCATTATTTAAAAGAACAAATTTGCGGGGTGCCTGGGTGGCTCAGATGGTTAAGCCTCTGCTTTCGGCTCAGGTCATGATCCCAGGGTCAAAGAATCCAGTCTCGCATTAGGCTCCCTGCTCAGCGGGGTAGCCTGCTTCTCCCTCTCCCTCTACTGCTCCCCCTGCTTATGCTCCCTCTCTGTCAAATATATAAATGAAATCTTTAAAAAACAAAACAAAACACAAATTTGCCTCTTTGAGGGAGAAACCCATAATTATATTAAATTTCAAGTGCTCCATTTACAAATAAGATCATACCTCATCTGGCATGATGGTTGTCCGGCTGCTCCAAAGGTTTTCGCTACTATAAACTATCTTTGCTATTATGTTTTTATCTTTAATTTTTTGAGAAAAAGTGTGGGGAGCGGCAGAGGGAGAGACAGAAGCTTAAGTGGGTTCCATGCCCAGTGCAGAGCTGGACATGGGGCTGAATCTCAGGATCCTGATACCATGACCTGAGCCGAAATCAAGAGTCAAATGCTTAACCCATTGAGCCACCCAGACGCCCCTTATCTTGACTTTTTAAATGTATTGTCAAGTTTGCAGTTACAACATAAACTAATTCCCAAACGTTCCATGCATGAGCTTAGGCTGCAATAAAGATGGGTAGCAAAAATCTCAAAACCTCTACAATAATAGATGTTTATTTATGATTTATACTGAATTTTGGCAGCTAAGTTTGTGACCTGCTCTAGGCTGCAGGTCAGTTTCAGGTCTGTTTCTTGTGTGTCATCATGAGGGCTTAGGAGCAACCCTCAGCTGGGTTGTAATGTTCCAACCATGGAGGGCGAGAGCACAAAGAAAGTGGCAAAACTTGCAAAGCCTCTTATCTCTATTTTGAATTGGCCACCTGCGTCTTCTGCTCATAAGCCACGGGAGCAGAGTAAATTACGTGGTCAGGTGTGATATCACTGGGGCAGGAACACTTATTCTGCCTGAAGGTGAGGAAGTGAATATTTGCTGAAACAGTCATGAATGGGCTCTACTCTTCCATCCTGAAAAAGTTAGCTGAAATCAAAGAATGTTGCAGGAAATACAGTGTTGGCATTGCGGCAGTGGCTGAACCTGAGACTTCTGTCTGAAATCAAGGCTCTGAAATGCGGATAAAGTGGTCTCAGGGTGGTGATGGCCCTGGTTCTTAGCAAACAGGAATCCACTTTGGATTGCCATTGACTAAGATTAACTGAATAAATTCACAACCACATTCATTAATGATAAACACACATGGAATGAAGTCACCATGGGTGAGCGTCAGCAGAAACCAGAAGAGACATATTCTAGACTTTTAGATATTAGAAGTAGCAAAGCATAAAAATTAGGTATGACTTGTTTAGTGAAGTAAGTTCGGAAACACAATAAGAAACTATCAGGAATGATAAAGCCGAGTAGAAAAATAGAGCTTTTAGATATGAAAAACATATCTGTTGAATAAAAGCCTCGATGGGCTAAACAAACAAACAAAAAAACTAGACTCCACTAAAGTTACTTAGCAAAGCAGAAGAGAGATCTGCATAACCCCCTCAGAAGGCAGCACGAATGGACAAGGAGGTGGGGTACATTAAAGAGGGTACGAGACACTGACAATAGAATGATAAAGTCTGGGACGCCTGGGTGGCTCAGTTGGCAAAGCAGCTGCCTTCAGCTCAGGTCATGATCCCAGCGTCTTGGGACTGAGTCCCGCATTGGGCTCCTTGCTCAGCAGGGAGCCTGCTTCTACCTCTGCCTGCCACTCTGCCTGCCACTCTGCCTGCGTGTGTGCTCTCTCTCTTTGACAATTAAAAAAAAAAAAAAGAAAAAGAAAAAAAAGAAAGAATGAGAAAGTCTACGTGTGATCAGTTGGAATACCAGAGGGACAAATCTGGAGAATGGAGAAAGCAGTATTTGCAGTGATGAAAGCTATTTTTTCCAGAAATAATAAACTTAAATCCACAGATAAGGCTCAAAGTAGATTAGGCAGGATAAATAAGAGAGCCACATATAAGCAAATTATAGAAAGCTCAGAACACCAAGAATGAAAAGCAGCTAAAGATAAAACAAATGACCTACACAGGAACAATAATTAGACTAAGAGCTGCCCATTCATCACTAACAATGGAAGCCAGAAATCAGACGAATAGCATCTTCGAAATGCAGAGAATGAGACCACCCTTTTACCTTGGATAAGACCATTGAGTTTTGAAGGGTTGTCGTGTTCCCCAGTTGCTCCCCAAAGTATTCACGAACTTAATGACTTTAGAGGGGTGGGGCCGGGTAAATGGGTGATACTAGCCACATTAAGAAGATGTATTTACATCTTTCATTCCATCACCACTCTGAGTCTGCTTCTAATATATAATTTTCATCATCTTCCATGTACAGAGACATTTTCAGATAAATAGAAACACAGTTTATCACCAGTCAGCCTTTACTAAAAAAAATTTAAAAGTCTGTTCCTCAGGAAGAAGGAACATGATCTCAGATAAATGCCTAAGAAGCAACAAGGAATCCTGAGAAATGAAACCACAAAAAACACATTGCTAAAAATAGAAGAAAAAGAAAAAAGGTATGAAAACAACTAATTTGGTAGTTTAAAAAAGGATGGGATGAAACTGGGTAGTGATACCATGGAAGAAGCAAATAAAAAAATAGTGTTTTAAGCTTCTTCTGTTGTTTAGATGGGGGAGAAGACTAACTTTGGATTTGTTAAGTTAGGCATGCATATAAAATGTTAAAAGTAGACAGTAAAAGAATAGAAATGCAACAATGAACATGCCATCTGGGAGAGGGAAACAAATAAGAAACAATAGCACAATTCAATAAAAAGATTCATTTAAAAGGGAAAAACACAGTGAAAATGTGGAAACAAATCTAGGTATTTTAGAAATATTATTTAGAAAGGAAAACAGCTAAGATGGCCAGTTACGAGGCAAGTGTTTTATCACACAGAGGAAAAAAAAATAGGAATCCGGTATCTATGTCTCAGATATTTTTGGAGCCCTAGAATGAACAGTACACAGGTGTTCAAGGTATGGTTCTTAAAAAGCTTAGCTATATATTTTTTGCAGAAAGATTAGTTATTTACAAGCCTCTCTTCTCTTCCCACCTCTATACTCTTAGCAGTTGGAAGCATGGTTTATTTCCATGCGTAATCATAAACACCTTAATCTGCGGTCTTTATAGGTCAATGAATGCAGCTAAGTTCCGAGATAACACCAGTTTTTACAGGTACGTGGCCATCTTCAAAAGGCCTGTTTCATGGGCTTTCTTTTTAAAGAACCCAAGTCACCAAAAAAATTGAGAAAAATGTAGTGTTATTTATGTGAAATTTATGCAAATATGTGACACTCCATTTTCAGCAGTGGGTACTTCCCAGGCTGGATCAAGTTACACACAGTTAGCCAAGCCAACTCAGTTTGTAAAGAGGCTTAACATTAAAATGTTCCCTATTTGTGATCCTCCGTTGTACTTTAAAATCGTTCTTGCCGATTTTTTACTTCTGATGACCCAGTGAAGAGCATTTACCAAACACCCACAGCATCAGATCTTAGGACGGTTCAAGGCAGCCCCCAAAGCGAACAAAACGGAACACATTCTAAAGAACGACCTACAAGTCAGGTTCTGGGTAATTGTTGGGTAGATGGGAACCCGACGAGAGGATGCAAAACAGTTTGGATAAGAACGCCAAATATTTTTTTTTAAGGGTTGTCCTCCCCACACTATCTCCAACCCCCCAACACACACAGATTGCTCTGCTGAGACTTCTGAGTACTGGGGGCAGTTGGAACTGGTCAGCAATATGAGTCACGTTAAGTATATTTGTTTACATCCTATTTCCTTCCACAAAGGATTTGAGTATGTTTATAATATGCAATTTTGTCTACATTAAAAAATCAGGATCATAGAAACTATGTAGAGTGGGAACATTTGTCTAGGCTAGAGATCCCTAAATTTTGTTGTGCCTTAGAATCACCTGGAGAGACTCAAAATCCTGATGCCCACATGGCACCCCCAAATCAATTAGTTCAGTGTATGGGGGAGGAGGGCAGAGAATAATAGTTTTAAAGCTGCCCAGGTGTTCCTCTGTGCAGTCAAGTTGGGAACCACTGGCAGAGAAAATTTACATGAGCATCACCTGGGAAACCATTGGAAGCACTGAGGCCTGCTCTCTTTCCTGAACTAGTGTTATCCTAGCCTCCTACGTTTGCAACTGAGCACTTGGTACTGGGCGCTGGGTCATTTTAAAGCTCCCCGGATGGTAACAATGTGCATTCAGCATAGAGAACCACTGCACTGGGGGAAAGCCTGTACGTAATTACAAAGGGGACTGATTTCATTTTAAATAGGTTCTTTCATGGCTTAAGGCCATAAAGTTGGTCCTGAGGTGCCTGGTGGCCAAAGTAAATAGAAAAACAATCATTTGAAATAATTCTTCTCTTCCGTATGTAAAAGTTTATCAGTTCCTTGGAAGAAAGAAAGCTTTTCTTCAGAGGTCTGAAATGTCTCTTTTGAGTCTTTTTACAGGGGCCATTCAAGGATGTTATGGATCACAGTTTTATAAACACCTCTACAGTAAATGACATATGGAGAGTCTCATGTCATTTCTAATTGCCGTCCCTGAGAGAAGGCCAAGGATATGACCCAAGAGTGCCCGCGATGCTGGCTGTTAGGGTGGGGGCTTGGGAGCGGACCCATGAAGACAGGATGAGAGGAAGTATGACACACCTCTACAGTTCCTGTGTAATTTCGGCCTCCCCAGAGATAAAGGCTGGGACTGTGTACCTCCAGGATGTAGGAAGGGTGTACTATGTAATTAGAAATTACAATTCTCGATTAGAAAACTTTAAAATCAATTTACACCCCCCCCCCCCCCTTAAAGGGCACGAAGCTTGACAAAGGCCAGCTGGTGAGGGTAAAGAAGTACTAACTCATGCAGGAGTCATAGGCCGGTGAAGAGCATGTTACCATTGAGGTGTGCACAGGTGTGTCTGCCAGAGAACCTTGTTTATCAAAAGAAAAATAATTTAGGTCCGAAAATGTGGAAAAACTTTGGAAATGTGGAAAAAGAATGAATGGGGAGACCCGTCTTCTGTGCTAAAGGTTAATTTTTTTTTTTTTTTTCTTCCCCGTAGTGGGCTTTTCTGGCTTCTAAGTACTGTTGATTTAATGGCAGATCTTTGGTCGACCAGAAGGCTTCTGAGTATAAGTGCTGACTCCCTGCATCTGCAGGGCAGATTGTTTTAAGCCATTGTACTGTCTTGGGGAGTTAGGTTGGGTACGCCCATTTTCTTTTGAAAACGATTTAGCTGGGCCTACGGCAGATATTTTAGTAAAGTAGCTGGCAACAGCCATAAGGATACTTATGGATCACGAGTTCTCGCTTCTTACTTGAAGAATTCTGAAAGCACCCTTTTAATCCTAAGTAGGCGTCCCGAGGTTTCCTCTCAAAAGAAAATCGCATGTTCTGCTTTAAAAAAAAAAAAAAAAAAAAAAAACCAACCAAACCCCAAAAACCAAAAAATGAAAACAACCAAAAAAACCAACAACTCGCAATATCTAAATTTAAGGAAAGGCTTCCTGGAAAACGTCGAGGGATGAATTTTTCACTTATTTAAAGTAGTCTTTGGCGTTCCTATAAATCTGAAGGATGAAAATGAACTGCTTGCTATGGAAGAAACAGTAGCGGGGATGTGGGAAGAATCCTACGGTGGCTAATACAGACGTCTGTAGGGTTTGCATATGCAGAGGATAACCTTAAACTGGAGTTTGGTATTTCACGTTGCGGCTCACAAATGAGCTGCCTTTTATTCAAAGAACAGCGCTGTCTGTTTTCGAGTGGGTGGGTGTGTACCCAGAGCGCGCGCCGGGTTGGTTTTGTGCCCTGTGAGGTTGACACAGGCAGTGGCGACTCGCGGCCACACCGGGGCAGCCTCTTCCCTGCAGGCGGCCGGGTCGGGCGGATCGGCCCCGGGAGCTGACACCGTTGCCAAGTCCGGCTGGCTGGGCTTGCCAAGAATTTAAAGGGGTCTAGAAACATCCATGTTTCCCCCTTTAACGATTACGGCGAGCTCAGGGCTCTGAATAAAAAGACCACCGGGAAGAGGAATGAACTGAGCGGGTTCCCCCCACCTCGGGAAAATGCCTTCAGCCCCCCCATCTCCCCACGCGCCCAAATGCCCAGGTCGCCCCTTCCCCCAAACAGGGAAAGCTGGAAGGGGAGGGTGGATCAGCTCGGAAGGCCAAGCCCGCACCCGCCCCCAGCCCGGGCAGACCCGCCGCGGGGCCTGGCGATCCCCACCGCGCCGCTCGGCCGGCCGGGGGTGGGGTGGGCGTGGGGGCAGAGCCCCGCCACCCCGCGGCCCGCGGCCCGCCCCCCAGGCCGGCCTGTGATTGGCTTGGGGGGCGCGTGTGCCCGCCCCGGCGAGGCGGGGAGGGTCCCCTCTGGGCGCCTGGTGGGAGGAGGCGGAGGACGGGGCGGAGAGAGCGGGGGCCGCAGGGAGCGAGCGAGGGGGCGGGCGAGCCGGGTTCCGGAGATCCGAGAGCAGCCTCGGAGAGGGGCGGAGAGCGGCGGCCGGGCGAGCGGGGAGGGGAAGCCGGGCGGGCTCGGCGCCGCCGCCCGCTGCACGGCGCGCTCTCGGGACCGCCAGCCCGCACGGCCCCGCAGCCTTCCGGGAGGAAGCGGGTCAGGCAGCGGCCGGGGCGCGCGCTCGGGCTCCCTCACCTGCCGGCGTCCGGCGGCTCCTCCGGAGGAACGGAGGGACGCGCGCAGGCCGGGCGCGGAGGAGGAGAGAAGAGCGGCCGCTCGCGCCGCAGCCCAGCCGCCCCGGAGCGCCTCGGAACCCGCGCGGGGCGCCGGCTCCATGGCGACCGGGCTCGGGGAGCCGGTCTACGGACTTTCGGAAGACGAGGTGAGTGGCGTCCCCTTCCCGCCTGGGACTCCCCGGGGAGTTCCTGTCCCGCGCCGGTGGGGGGGGAGGGATGAGGACTGGGCCGACCCCCGGGGTGCGCGTCCCCCGAGCCTGCGGCGGAGCCCCCCAAGCGCGGGTGCGCCGGGCTGCGGGGACCCGGCTGGGGGCGGGGGGTGCTCGGGCCCATCCTCCCGGCGCTCGCGCCCCGCGTCCCCAGCGGAGTGCATTGTTTGTAAATAAAGCGGCGCGGCGCCCTTCGAGCCGGGGTTCGCTCGGCCGCTTCCCCCCTTTGGGGGGGTGGGAGGAGGGCGCGTGCGCCTCTGCCCCCCTGTTCTCCCTCCTCTCCCAGCCGCGTCTCCCGGGCTGTTGGGCAACTTTCCGCCTCTCGCCCCTGCAGCTTGAGAGTCCATGATGTGTGTCACGTTTGGGTCTCGGCTGGGGGCCCGCGCCGCGCGGGGGAGCCCGGGGCCGCGGAGGAACCCGAATTGTTCTCAGCCCCCTCCCCCCGGAACTTTCCGGTGAGAGTGTCCGTAAGTGCGCCGACGAGTGCATGCTGCTCCCGGTGGGAGTGGGCAAGACGCTCCAACTGGGTGTGTCTGTCCCTCTGGCTGGCAGAGTCGTAACCAGAAGTGTGGATCTTGGGGTCTTTTTTGGCGGGGGAGGGGGGCGGCCAGCATGGTGGCAGGTGCTACTGGAAACTTCGAGGAAGCTTGCAGCCCTGCCATTTTTTTTCCCCTCCCAACGATTCAAAGCCCGGCACCTCCGGGGTAGGTGGAGGGACAAAAGCTCCATCGATCCCCTTTATTAATAAAGCAAATCAAATAAGCCACGCCCCCAAGGCTGTCGGTTTGAGTGTTAAGAGCTTTGTTTCTACCCTCACTCTCTCCTCGCGGTTCCTCCCCCCCCCCCCTTTGGAAACGATCCTGCTCCATCGCTGCTTAGCTCTCTCTCGACCAGCCACGCTCGGCTCTTATTGGTGTGTTGCTCTGCCAAAAAGGGGGGTGGGAGGCCTGTCGCCGGCGCGGCGTGACCGGCAGGGTGGATGGAGCAGGTAGGAGGGCTTTGCCATCTGGCGGGGTGCGCGCTCAGGTCTGGCTCCCCTTTGGAGAGGTGAATTTACAACCCATGAAGCATTACTGAGCAGGGAGGTATTTCCTATACTGATTGTGCATTTCATGAAAAGTTGATGCCCGAAAATTCAAGGATTTCTGGCTTTCTCCTTTTCTTCCTCTCCTTTTTTCCTGAGGTTCTCTCTTTCGCTGGTGTTGGGGGTGGGGTTAGTGGAGAGGCTATAATCTGGACCTGCCCACGTTATGGCTTCTCTCTCTCACCAGCTTGCCCGCTCTGGTATGGGGTGTGTGTGCGTGCGCGTGCTTTGTAAGTGTGTAATGGAATAGTTATCCTGGGGTGGGGAGAGTGTTTGGGGGTATGACCTTTTTTGTCTTCACAGGGCTAGGTAAGGCTTGCTGTGGTATGTAGTTTATCAGAGAATGATCACAATGCAAATTATGTGTGATTTACGTTTTCGATTATTTTGCCTTGCTGTGCTCGTGTGCAATTCCCATTTTGGTGCAGTTACCTGGGGATGGGTGAAAAGGATCATTGTCTCTTTCACCCCGGGGGTTCTCCTCTCCCAGGCTTCTCTCTCTGGCTCCTCTACCCTTTGAGGGGCTTTCCCTTTCATTCTGTACTTCTCCATTTAATTAGCAACCGTAGATGGCTGGCAGTGAGCTTTTAGAAAGGTGCTGAGATACAGACATTCCTAAACAAAGGGCTTTTGAGGTATTGTTGGGGGAAGACAGCTGTACTTCAGCTCTGGTCTCTCTTGTTCTGAATTACTTGATTTTTAACAGTGCAATGAAGAAAAATTTATTAAGAGTGTTTTGAGAAATTCAACTGGAGAAAGGAGTCCAATGCATGTCCCTGTTGCTGGTTCTTTGTTTACATATCTAGTGTCCCCATCTACCTAGCATACATCTGGCCTCTCTAGATGAGTTAACTCGGGTCGTCCTAACTGGTGTCCCGTGTGGAAGTGAAGGATAGAATATACACAGAATTAGGGTGTGTGTGTGTGTGTGTATGTGAATGAATGAGTTCACTCCTGTATGTTACTACAGGGACGTTGGGGCTCTGTGGGGAACAGCACGAGGTGATGAAGACATTTTCTTGACTGGGGGATGGCTATGTTGCTGGTACTGTGAGGTTTCCCAGCACGTTGTAACACAAAAGACAAGTCGCATCTGTTGTCTTTTTTCAGCTACTCCTCCCAGTGAAAAAAATAAGGCAGGGCTGTTTTGATGACTTCACATTTCTCTGGTATTTGCTTTTTATGGGAGGTTTTGCACCATCAGGTCAGCCTTTGGAAAATCAGAGAATGCCTTCGTAGAATATTAACAAATTGTTGAATTTGCACAGCTTGTTTTGTCCCCCTGAATTAGTCAGCGTAAGAAAACAAATGAAAGATCTTAGCAGACTCTTAAGCAGCCCAGCTGATGAAACCAGTGGCCAGGGTTGGTTTTCTAAGGTGTGTCCCCCCCCACCCCTCTGCGCCCCGTCAAGGCGTTTTAAAATATGAGTGTACTTCAGTTCACACACTTGGTGTTCTGTGGAATATTACACTTGAAGATATTTTGATGGCTACTTAGAGTTATACATCTCTTAGCAAAATAGGCGTCCATACCGAGTGCATTAAGTTAGTCTGTGTTTTCATTGGAAGTTGATGGAAAGCATTGTGTGTTTGCAGTGCACTTAGTTTCCTATCCCATCTCAGAAAGATTTCTTTTGCTCTGAATACTGCTGGTGACGAAGCATTGCGGTGGGATGCTGAGACAGGACCTTGCTGCCAGGTCTCTCCGGCTTTTAGAATGGAAGGGGTTAATTATGGGCTTTGCTTGTGTGAGTGTGTGGACTGTTTATTTTTTGTGTCTTTTCTGGCTGAGGTTCCTCGAGGAGGTAGAGTTCATATTTACTGATGTAAATCAGGTCACCTTAGGGAGACCAAATTTGAAATTGCCATGAAGGACCTTGGTGTTAGATTAAAAAATTAGCAAAACTTGGGATGCAGGGCCCAGCATCAGATTCGGTTTGGAATCCGAACATTGGGATTAGTTGCTACATCTGGCTTGGTTCCTTGGCAGTTTTTTGTTTTGCTTTTTGTTTTTATTTATTTTATTTTTTTGGCAATCAGTGGCACATTTTGGCAGTTTATTTGGGAATGTTACTGTTAACCTCTTGAAGTCTTTGATGACAAAGTCTTAGAAAGGTATCCTTTATTGAAAAGATTCTGGGTAAAATAAAAACTGACGTCTGAATGACATCTTTCTTATTAGATGTGGCATTTTTGGGGTGGTTACAGTGAGGCAGATGGCACAGGAATGAAGGCCAGGTTGACGTGGGATAGTACTTTGACACCCTCTCTCTGTGTTTTCTACAAACACAAATGCTTGGTTAATGTTTCATATTGCCTACTCTGCATTTAGCATTGTGTTAAGGCTTTATGTACTTGTGGTCTCATTTATCCTCAGGAGCCCCCCCACCCCTTAAACTGGAGGCTCAGAGATGTTAGGTGACCTGCTTAAGGACACACAGGAAATTACAGAGTCAGGATTTGAACTCCATTCTTTTGATAGCACAGCCCTAGTTTTTAGCATTCTTCCTCTCTTCCAAGTTCTTGAAAGGTTTTCATTGCTAGGTTGTTGAGGTTGATTTGTAGTGGAGATAAACCTCAGAAGTTGTAAACAGAAGACTCGTAGGTCCGAATTGACCAGGAGGCTTGCTTAGTGTGGTCTCCACTGTGTTTTAAAGCTTGTGAAATTTTGCAGAAAATGGCAAAAATCTAACCTCATTGGGGCTAGTATCCTCACTACTCCTTACTGTTCTAGGATTCCTTTTGTTCCTACGGGTGGTTTAACCATTAGCATAGGTATATTTTTTCTTTAAGATGCTGTCAATTTTAAGATGCACCATTATTTTATGTACTGCTGATACAAAAAAAAAAAAATTGGTGTCATACTGTGATACACCATTAATTTTATGAAGAATCCTTATTTGAGGATGTTTTAGAATTACTGACTCTCATTAGAAACCTGGGATAATGGGGCACCTGGGTGGCTCAGTGGGTTAAGCCTCTGCCTTAGGTCACAAGTCAGGATCTCAGGGTTCTGGGATCGAGCCCCAAATGGGGCTCTGTGCTCAGCAGGAAGCCTCCCCCCCTGCACCCCCCCCCCCACCTGTACTTGTCATCTCTTTCTCTCTCTCTTCTCTCTCTCTTTGTCAAATAAATAAATAATTTTTTAAAAAACCAAACCAAACCTGGGGTGACCCTGGGCGGTCAGTTTCAGTAGGTTCCTCATTCAATGCTTTCACGTCAGTTGCTGGTCAGATTTCTGCCTTTCTGTTCCTGAGAAAAGGGGTCGCATCGGGGAAATGCTCTTCTGGGCATTGGCAGAGAAGAAACAGGGATCCTACAAGCTAGGCTGCCTGAATAGCCATCTGTAAGTAATTCAGAGTGGTCGTTCATTTTTTAAAAAGTGGTCTGTGTTTTCAAGAGATTCCTTGAAACCCTGCATGCCGTGCCATCTGTGCAGCTGGGGCAGACGAACACAAAGATTGCTTTTGGAAATTGGTTAGAATATTGTCTGGACTAAAGGTGGAGGCTGAGCTGCAGTTCTGCAGAGGGAGAGAGAAGACTTTCCCATTTGTCCCAAGTCCGGATGCGTGAGTCAAGCCCAGCCATGCCGGCCGGTGTGCTTTCCGCCTGGGACACGAGCGTATTCGAGTTACAGCCTGCGTCGTGATTGCTGACATGTAAGAAAAACCATAAAAGGACCTAGGTTTTATTGTGACATTTAAAAGCAACTTTATAAACCGGCGAATATAATGTATTGTCTTAAAGGTCTACTCTCATTAGGTTTTTATTTTCTTAAAGGATTGTGCGGCCTTTGTAGAAACTGACATTTTAATTTATATTCCATTTAAGTCAGAAGGCTTTAAATGATCTTGTTCCTGAAAAGCAGTTTCCCTAACTTAAGGAACAAAAATAGTTTTGTTCAAAGGATTGTGGCAAAATGGGAATCACCAGGCCATGGTTTCTTTCCCGTAGCAGAACTCGGTTGAAAGAGAAGTGGTTGAATGGTACCTGGGCGACTCCGCAGTGCAGCGAGAACCTGCATCTCAGGAAACTTCCTTGTAAAGGTTTCATGATACTGAATCATGAGTATGTTTGTTGTTTATTTGGAAGACCTTTCCAGGAAGCCAGCCCCGACGTTAGAGGATGGTATCACACATCATGGCGCCAGTGCTCTGGAGTTCCTGTGAAATCGCTTCTGCGCTCACTGTGAGGGAAGAAATGTTGTGCTCTTGGCTCATTTACTTGTCGCCTGTGTCTTGCGTTTACTTAAACAGCATAGAAGCGCGCTAGTGTGTGACCCGTGAAAGAAATCAGTTTGTCTTTGACAGATTGAGATCATCTTCAGATTTTTGAGTTAGAAGGTCTATTTGAGCAGATGTTGTTGGTGTCCTTGAATTCTGGGTCCTAGATGAATGGCAGTAAAATGAGATTTTACCTTAAGAGTTTTCAGGTGTTTTGATGTTGTAGGTCTGTGGAGTGATTTGGGTTTAGTGATCTATTTAATTGGCAGTACAGCAAACTATACTTTTGACAGATCTGTATGAAAGAGGATCAAAATAATATATGAGTAATTTTGAAAGTGCATTTTAGAACAGTAGGATTGGGGAAGGCTGTGAGAAGGGCGCCCAGATGTTACTTTCTGTTTTTGTTCTGTTTCTCTTTCAGGTCAGCATATAAACAGATACATCTCCCTTTCCGACTATAGGTGGCAATGTTTGTACTGTTTCATGATGCCGCTCCTGGTTGGGAGTTGCCTCTTGGTGGAATATGGAAGTGAGAGCCGAATTGAGAGATGAAGATAAACTAGATTTAGAAACCAATATTTTCCTTCAAGCTAAAAAAAAAATTGTGTAGGTAAAAACACTTAAGGTGATTGTCAATCTGAGCATTATTAAGAAACATCCTTTATCTAGGCCATACTAAATCTGGAAGAGGAACGGGCATTTGGATCTGGGGGAACCCCCCCCAAAGCATGCACAGAGAAAAGTCTCTTTGAGAACCTCGGTCATGTCCTTTGTTCTTGGGTGCGTAGGGTCTTCTAAAAAAATTGCTAGGGGCGCCTGGGTGGCTCAGTGGGTTAAAGCCTCTGCCTTAGGCTCAGGTCATGATCCCAGGGTCCTGGGATCGAGCCCCACATTGGGTTCTCTGCTCAGCGGAGAGCCTGCTTCCTCCTCTCTCTCTGCCTGCCTCTCTGCCTACTTGTGATCTCTGTCTGTCAAATAAATAAATTAAAAAAAAAATTGCTAGTTCTGTACGGACTGTTCTGGAATTGTTGGCATTGACTTTGAGGAGGAACTAATAATTATCACCACTCCCGAGTATTTGATTGCTGGAGAACCTCTTGATTCCTGAGGTAAGACTGTGGCTCGGGTTCAAGCAGAGAGAAAACCAGCAGTGTAAAGATCTGGGACCCACATTTCATAAATACAGAGGAGCTCGTTAGAGTTGTAATGATTTGTTCTGAACCTGAGTGGCCTGATTGCGGCTATTACTGTAATACCTTTAGGTGAGGAAAGCTGTGTTCCATTAGTGCATTTGGGGTAACTAGCTTAAATTTGACCCTCTAGTCGACGTTTTGTCCCTGACTCCACCTGTATTGATTCAGAACTTGCCAAGTTTAATGGTGAGACTCTCCGATTCCCCCACTGTCATCGAATTCAGTGTTGGGTGACTTCTTGGCAGGCAGGCATCCGCGGAGAGATTTCGTATTTTTATACCTCCAATTCACCAAGAAAAAGGGACCATTGAAAAGTGATTTTTTTAAAGAAATTTTTAAAAAAAGATTTTATTTATTTGAAAGAGGGAGACAGCACAAGCGGTGGGGGGCAAGGCTCCCCGCTGAGCAGGAGGCCTCGATTCTAGGACCCGGAGATCATGACTTGAGCTGAATGAAACCAGGTGTCAGATGCTTAACCTACTGAGCCACCCAGATGCCTGAAAACGGACTTTTAGTGCTGCGATGTAAAATCCAAGATGGAACTTGGAAGGGCTTGTAGGGATCTTGGTGGGACGAAGGGGGGGATGGCCTGGCAGTGGCGGCTGAGGGTCACAACCCATCACCTGCGGTGTGTTCGCGCTCCCATGGACGGAGGCGTTCCGGCACACGGGGGTGAAGTTTGGGTGGATGGCGTGAGTGGCTCAGGCCCATGTCCGCCTCCTGTCTGCTGGACATGGGCCCTGTGCTCTTTCTACCCCCGCGAAGGACTGGCGACTTCCGGGGGACCCTGGAGTGCTGCGACAAGGGCAGAGCTGTGCCCATCAGTCTTGGTCTGGCCTGTTAGCCCGGTTTGCACTTCCCCGCTGCCTTCGAGGCCTGGCTCGAGAGTTCTCCATGGGAGCCGCTGTGGATCGTGCTCTGCAGTGTGCCTTCCAGTGCCCGCTGGGAGGCCCAGCTCGGCGGTGGGTGAAGCCCTCGTGGCGGAGAGCACTGCCTGCCGTTGGGGAACGTGGCCAGCACCTTGGTATCGGGTGGGAAGTCCCACTGAACCGCCTCTGGAACATCTGTTACGAATTAGTGTCTCAGAATGCAGACTCCGTTCCGTGATCTACAGGATTTCGAACGTTCCACGGACATTTTGGCAACTGTGTTAGAAATCCCGGGCGCGAGGACTCCGGTGGAGACAGGCTTGGTCAGAGGTGACGGAGAAGATGAAGATCGTCTCTTGATTTTTTTCCTTTTTAAACGAAGATGTTTGTTGAATGGGTTAGTTTTACTTTACATGCGTATGTCTTTTTTTTTTTTTTTAAATACTGGAAGTTATTTTGTCTGTTGTCCTTCCTTCCCCGCCTTACACCCCCACCCCCTAAAACAAAAGCCTGAGCTGTTTAGAGAATTGGCTTAGTAAGTTCTCCGTGTGTATCTCACAGAACTAAAAGCTCCACGTACTTACACTCAAATCTGCCGACTACTTTTAGAACCGGAGTCTGTTGAAAACTCGGCTCCCCCCCACCCAGTCCCCCCCCCCCCCCCCCAGTTAATAAATGATTCATCTTTGGTTGTTAGTCTAGTGCCAACTTCATCTTTGGCAGTTTGGGTTGGAAAGGGGAAGGAGGAGTGTGAGGTTTAAAGAAAAAGCAAAACTGAGAATCCGTTTGCTTCCTTTTATCCTCCTCCAGTTCCCTTTGCTTCGTGGCTGGGCTGTGATAATTGGATGCAAGCAGAACCGCAGGCAGGTCGCTTCTGAACTTTGAACCCGCTGTACGTCCTCCCCATTCGGTAGTAACTCTAGAGGATAAATGCATGTGGCCCGTGGCCTAAGCTCTGGAGGGAGCTGAACCCCGTGTTGATATTGGAGTTCCAGAGTATGTTGATGCTGACGATTGAGAAATTGGTATGTGCCATGCCGTCTGCCTTTGGAAGAGATGTTTTCATTTCACTGGCTGTTACTAGTGAAAGAGAACACTTTGAGCTTGGGCTGAGAGCTTTTCCTTTCTTCTCTGAGAAGTGAGATAGAGAAGAGCATCCTGCCGTCATGAGAATGGCTGGCTGGGGCGCAAGGGTGGTATTGGAAAGTATTTAATAATGTGGAGAGGTCACTCATCTAACTGGAAAAGTAGGTTACAAAATAGCGGGCTACAAAATAGCGGGCGCAGTGCAGTCTCGTGCTTAAAAGTATTTATGCATATGGGACACCTGGGTGGCTCAGTTAGTTAAGCGTCTGCCTTTGGCTTAGGTCATGATCCCAGGGTCCTGGGATCCAGCCCCACATTGGACTCCCTGCTCAGCTGAGAGCCTGCTTCTCCCTTTCCCTCTGCCTACCACTCTCTCTGCCTACTTGTGCTCTCTGTCAAATAAAGAAATAATTTTAAAAAGGACGTATGCATAGGGAAAAATGACTGGGGATGTATCTCAGGATGTTGATGGTGGCTATCTTTTGAGCAAAGGGATTTCAGCTGATTCCCATGGCCTTTTTAATATTTTTTCTTAGATTTTTCTACATGGAAGATTTCTTAATACAAAAATAAGTTTCAAAGTGAGGTATAAAGATGATGGTGGCTATCTTTTGAGCAAAGGGATTTCAGCTGATTCCCATGGCCTTTTTAATATTTTTTCTTAGATTTTTCTACATGGAAAAATTTTTTCTTAATACAAAAATAAGTTTCAAAGTGAGGTATAAAGAAACCTCCCAAATGCTTGAAGCACTTCAGGCTCTGGGTAAAAATGAGAGCACTTACTCAGAACAAATACTGATGGCTTGTGTTCAGCTGAACATATGTTCATCGAGGGCCTGCTGTGTGCTCTGTATTTAAGGATGTCAAGGTCAAGGTTGTGCATTGCCGCTCTTGCTTTTGAGGAGCTCCCTGCCAAGGTGGGAAGCCCAGGGGTAGGTAAAGGGTGGGACATTTTTCAAACAAAGTGACCAGGAAATGAGACTTTTTTTCATTTGTTGCTTGTAGAACAGGTTTGGTTTTCTCCACCATGGACATTTGTATTTTCATACTGGAATCGGTATTTTCATCCTTCTGTGCACTACAGGGACATGGAAGTAATTTAAATCTTCAGTGGCGTTTTGTGTTCCCCGAAATTTTTGGTGTGCGGTATAAAAACCAAACAGAAATCTGTTTCTCTTCTTGTATATTTGGGTTTTGCCTGAGTGTCTTGGTGGTGCAGCCCTGAGTGGTTCTCAATGTCAGAATGGTACTAGTGCACCAGCTATGTCATCTGTGCAAATATCTCGGTATCTGGAAGCTGCTGGGAGCAGGCTTGGAATGTCCATCCAGTATCCATAGGCCCGTGTATGTTTCGTGGTGGTCCCTTCCCGAACAAAAGGGTGCAGTTGACCTATGTCACCTTATGTGTCATCTGCCCCCCCCCCGCCCGCTGCTTTTAATATTTCCGACATAAGGATGCATCTTACAGCTGATCTATGTGTTTAATGTGATGGTGGGTTTTTCATACCGCACTCCCTTCTTCCTGTCCCCAGAGTTACAGCCTACAAAACTGTGGTGCCTGAGTTGGCCAATCTCAATTTGTGTATTTCGGCAGCCTGTGTGTTATTGTAGATTATTAATAGCTGTCATGGAGATGAACGTTATCTCTCCCTCCGTTTTGTGTCTGTTAAGTGCCCACCTGGGCGGTAAAGACATGTGCCAGTTCAGTGATGTCACTGAGGAATCAAGTTCCATTCTTGACTCCGCTGTCCAAAGTCTAGTCCTTTTCAGAGCCCTGTGAGTCCTAGGGGGGCTGCCAGTGCCAACCAGAGCTGTGTTCTTTTTCCCAACTTGAAGAGCAAAGGGAATGGCTTCCTGTGTCCTTCTTTTGAGAGTAAAGAAATTTCATTCCCAGAGATACCCAGGCAATCTCCTGTGTCCCACTGGCCACGGAAGCTTCCATCTGCTTATCTCTCAACTAGCTAATGGCGAGGAGGGGATGGAATTACGTTAAGTCTTCTAAGGTTCTACTCCTTGAGCTGAGGGGGAGTCCGTGGTGACCTTACAGCTGGGTAATTGACCCACCTTTAGAAATGCCCATGGTGGGGCACCTGGGTGGCTCAGTGGGTTAAGCCTCTGCCTTCGGCTCGGGTCATGATCCCGGGGTCCTGGGATCGAGCCCCACATCGGGCTCTCTGCTCTGCTTCCTCCTCTCTCTGCCTGCCTCTCTGCCTACTTGTGATCTCTGTCAGATAAGAAAGAAATGCCCATGGCGCTGGGAGAGCACATGCTCCCTTCAGCCCCAGTATTCATTTAAGTATTGCATGGATCTCTGGGTGATACACTATCTGTTCCTTAATAGATGAAAGGAGTTTTCTTTTCTTTTTAATGGTCTAGTGACTTATGGCTGAGTAGGTTTGGTCCCCCAAACATCCACCCACAATGGTGAAGAAAGAGTAGGATACTGCAGTAAACCTCCGCCTTGGGAGGCGGGAAAAATGAGAAAACTGAGCGTGGTGGCGGGCAGATGAGGACTGGCCCGGAGTTCCTGGCTCGGTCAGGTGGTCTGGCAGCTTCGGGCCCTGCTGGATTACGCCCAGTGTGAGACCTTCCCGTGGTCCGTGTCCTCTGCAGCTGCACCTGGCTGGGGCAGGCACCTGCTTGGTGTGAGTGTGGGGCTTTAGGGTTGTGTGTCTGGGGGTTGAACAGCCATGGCCAGGGTCACCTGACCTGAGTGTTGCTCCTGGGAGAACTTCGAGTTGGGTTTGTTTGCGTCTAGTCAAGTCCTTGGGCTGGTAAGAACAGTTAGTGACCTTATCTAGATGAGGTCCGTGGTTCTGGGAATTTCTATGTCTTAGTGTCTGGTCTCTGTGCCCTGTTCATTCCCTGTTCCTTCCCAGGGCTTCTGCCTCAAGGCAATTTGAAAGGAGCCTGGAATGAAGAGATGCAGAGTTGTGGTACGACGGCCAGCCGGGCGCTTGAACCCACTCTGCCTCTGCTCTGCTTCTTCGGAACGACCAGCTTCCCTGGACTGGGACTGTGGGACCCACAGGACCCCTCTGCTTGCCCCCTGACTCGGCCGTTTCAGTTTGATGTATAGCTCTTTGTAGACAAAATCTTTTCTGGTTAGGGCTCCTGACTGCAAGCGACAGTGACCGGTCCCGATGAAGTTTAGCAGAAAGGGATTTACTGAAGGCATTTTGGATAGCGCAGAAGTACCTGTCAAGCTGGAGACCCAGGCTTGACTAAGAACAGTCCTGGGGCAAGGAAGGCTTTGCACCCCACCATGGCCAGAGAAGCCTGGCTCCCGGCTGCCGAATGCCGCCGTGACCCCGTTCCTCCTGTCTCCGGATGCCGTGTGGGGGCCCGCCTCCTGCTGGCTGCGCCGCCTCTCCTCTGCTTACCTGTGTTGGGGCCTCACAACCACTCAGGCTCAGCGATGCAAGAGAAGGACTAACAAGACCCAGAACTGGTTCTACTCACAGTGACGGTGTCTTAACAGTAATAGGATATGGAGCAAAATCCACAGGGAAAGCTGCGTGCACTGGGGTCCAGAGGAAGCTGGGTGCTGAGCTCCCGGGAGGCCTCTCTGGACGGCCACACGCAGGATGCGCAGAACTCCTCTCGCGGCGGCAGTTGTGACAACATGTGGGCGGTGTTGTCCACCCGGGAATCTCCACAGACTCCAGGCCCAGGGATTTTATTGGGGGGGGGGACTCCCCTGTAAGTACCCTGTCTGCACGCCCTACCGTTCCTGCCTCGGGAAGGAGAGTCGGTGTTCCGTGTGGACCACGTGCTTGGCACAGTCCCGGCGCAGCGGGACATGCTGCTCATTTAGGGAACACTTTTTATCTGTGGAGGGAACTGTTGCCCA
This sequence comes from Mustela nivalis, assembly GCF_964662115.1. Taxonomy (NCBI): domain Eukaryota; kingdom Metazoa; phylum Chordata; class Mammalia; order Carnivora; family Mustelidae; genus Mustela; species Mustela nivalis. The sequence goes on along the minus strand of NC_139033.1, from coordinate 36,525,569 downwards.
TTCGAGTTCCCAGACTCCAGCCGAGGGCAGTCTTGAAAGCAGGCCTTTGTAAGGAGAGCGGTCTGAGGCTGCTGCGCGGCTTCTGTCCTGCAGCCCGCCTCTTGGAGGCCTTGGCCAGCCTCTGTTGCAGTGCTGCCCGGGGAGCGGTGCGAGGGCTCTGCTCCTCCTTTCTGAAATTCTCGGTGTCCTTCCTGGGAGGTGGGCTTGACCTCCCAGTAGAAGTCGCCCTGTGGGGGATCCCCAGACATAGGAATTGTTTTTAGGTGCTGGCCAGCGCCGCATCCTCCTCCCCAAAAGAAGACCCCACTAAACGTGCCTCGGGCCCATTATAAATGTTAAAGGTGCTTGCAGTAATGAGGCGATGCGGTGTGTGCTGAGCCGTGGACGTCCCTGCATCAGGGAGAGGCTGTGACATGTTTTTGTGTCCTCGATGGGGGCTGAGTCATTCATATCACCCCCCTGCCCCAGTGCTGTAGGGGTGCAGACACTCTCCAGGGACTTACAGTATAATAGATGGATATGGTAGGGGTTGAGCTGAGCCCAGATGAGGTGTTACCAGCTACTTGAGGTTTGGAGACAGAATATTCCAGACGGGGGAAGAGCAATACTGAAGGCCCCAAGATGAAGATGAGCTGGAGGAACAGAAGGAAAACTGAGTGGCTGGAGCTTGGGGGAGGCTAGCAGAGAGTGGGGTCAAAGAGGGGCACTGGGGACAGATGGGGAATGGCCTTGACAGCCGCTGTGGAGGGCTGGGGTTTCCTCCCTGTAGGGGGAATCCATTGGAAGGTTTCTGGCAGGGTAGTAGCAGGATCTGACTTGTGACTTGAAGGGGCTCTGGGGAAGGGGGTGTTGGGGGCAGGATAGGGATGAAAGCAGGGAGGCCAGGCAGGCAGGGAAGTGGGGAACTGGTCGGTGAGGAGGTGCGGCAAGCTGGGATTCCGGTGGGGCTCGGCAGGGGGAGGTAGAACGGAGGGGCTGGGCATAGGTTGGGGAGGAATTGTCTGGAACTTAACAGTTCCAGAGACAGGACCTAGGATTTCGGTGTGAGCAGTTGGGTGGAATGTCCATTCCTGGGAGGAAGACCGGAAAGAACAAATGGGGGGGGGGGATCTGGAGATCAAAAGGTCTGTGTGGAGGATAAAAGTAATACACCTGCCAAGCATCGGCACGATCCCAGCGGGCAGGTGGATGTGAGTGTCTAGAGCCCAGTGGAGCTCTCCAGGCGGGGATGTTGGGGCCTTTGGTGGGCTAGTTGACACTTGAGACCTGGGACTCTGGAAGGTGAGGACTCGGTGGAGGAGCTGGGCAGGCCCTGGGCGGGGAGGGTGGCTGCTGGGATGGGGTTGGCCGACATTCCTGGTCCTGTGGGGCCCCTGGGGCCAGGAAGCCTGGGAGCGGCTGCACTGGGATGGGTGGGAATGGATGCCCTGGGGAGGGGAGCAGACACGTGGGGACTGGAGGCAGCCCTTCAGAGGAATTTTGCTCTGAACACAGTGCGAGACCTGTGGCAATGGGTCCTGGAGGATGTTTTCAGAAGTTAGGAGACCCCAGAGTGTATGTGTGTGAGGAGGGGAGAAGCTGGTACAGGAAGCGGGTCTGCCTACGCAGAGAGCTTGGTGTGATCACTGCTGTTTGGTTCCTGGGCCTGCATTCGGAACCATCTCTGGTTGTGTTGGCATAGCTGACCCTTCAGTTGCCTCAGGCCAAGGAGGTAGAAGCACTGATGCGTCGGTGCTGACCTTCTCCTGCCTGGCGAAGGCAGGTGATGGCGGAAGGGGGTCATGAGTATGAGTTGGCCTACAGTGGGAAAGGCACGGAGCTCGGGGTCAGCACCAGACATGGCGGAGCTGGCCTGGCAGTGCTGGGCTCCGGGAACCAGCCCGGTGGCAGCCAGCGCCAGGGGATGCACACCTACTTCATGCCTCATGAGTGAGATCACAACCCAGAATTTAAAGTCTGCACAGAGGAGAATTGAGTTTTTTCACCTTTCAAATGGAATGTCAGGCTTGGGAATTACATTCTCATGCATGGTGGGTGGCCACAGTGGGGTTCCTAGTGCCCTCTCTCTTCTCTCTCTCCCATTGCCCTGACTCTTTGAAATGCTTTCATAGGCTTATATTTGATATCTTTAAAGCAACTTCAGTCTTGTTAGAATGAGGCTGGTCTTAATACCCAAAAAGGTTAACAATTGCAGGAAGGGACCAGAATGCACGCTCACGGAGAGCTTCATGGATAGGATGAGATGGGTTGGCAAGTCCAAGTTCCAGAATGTCCCTGTTGAAGGAGCAACTGCTCGGTTTTATTATTGTGATTTTAACTCCCAGGCAACAAGGACCGTGCCCTTCTCTGCCAGGCAGCCTGAATTCTGGAGTTTGCAAAATGGCATTTCAAGCAGGTGCTCTGGTGTGGACAGTGACAGTTCTAACCGTTTCTTTGCCCTTTTAAGAATTTGTGGAAAATGAAACCCAAGGTATGTCAGAGGATCAAAGGCGAGTCGAGTCTTGCCCTTCTGTTGAATGTATTTGCTTTTCTTGGGGGCTTAGAGAGGCAAGAGGTCTGTCTTTTCAGTTAGAATTTTGCTCTTACCTATCCTTGCCCCCCCGATTCTAGGTAATGGCATAGACTAGGAAAAAGGGATAATCTCTATGGTATGAACAACTTGGGATTCAAAAAAGACCTTAAAAATGAATTTTTTGGGCGGGGGTGGGGGTTCCAGCTGATCTGATGAGATGGTCTGATCTGTGAGTGACTGGAGTGAACACCTCCCTGGGCCTGATGTTGTAGGTGGGGGCAGGTAGCCGGGGGCCTGTGGCTCTGGCTCCCTGCAGGTGTCTGATCAGTTTTAAGACCTGCCTACACACAGCGATTGCTGGTGGTGGGCTGTGAAGGAGCAGAAGCAACTTTACAGGACGTTGCTTTTCGGTGGAAAAGCCAGCTGGGGTGTCCAGCACACACAGAGCTTCTGAGCTGAGTTTTAAGACTTTTTTTTAAAATTTGACAGAGACACAACAAGAGAGGGAACACAAGCAAGGGGAGTGGGAGAGGGAGAAGCATGTTCCCCGCGGAGCAGGGAGCCCGAAGTGGGCCTCCATCCCAGGACCTCGGGACCATAACCTGAGCCCGAGGCAGATGCTTAATGACTGAGTCCCCTGAGCTGAGTTTTAGATGCAAATAAGTGAACACCTAAAATTTGAGCACTTTCCACATGCTCCGGGCTGATGCTAAGATCTTCCAAAAACGACCTCCCTTAATCATCCCATCAGCTCTTTGAGGCGGGTCCTCCTAGCTCCGTCCTCCGGGGTTGGGGCGAGAAACTGAGGCACGGAGATGTTAATGGACTTGCTCAGAGCATCACAGAGCTTGTAACTGGCAGAACCCGGACTTGAATCCGGGCAGCCTGGCCCCCAGGACCGTGGATGGAACCACCACGCCCTGGGGTCTCACGTGGTTTTTCACGGAGGGGGCAGACGGCCCTGGTGGCAGGATCGAAAGGCAAAGAGGGCGTGGCTGTGTGCGGAGAGCCTGTGGACTTGGTTGAGGAACTGGGTCTCCATCTGCTGAGACACTTTGGGAAACTGGTGTCAGTTTGGGCTTTTCTGGTGCTCACCGTGCAGCAGGGGAGAGTGGATGTGAGGTGAGTGATGGCAGCTCATGCGGCGGGCCCGGCAGAGAGGCTGGAGATGACGGCGGGCACCAGCAAGGGGGATAAAGGCAGGAGGGGTTTAGGACTCAGGTGCCGTTGGATTGATGACTGGTTGATTGGCTGAGAGAAAGGAAGGACTCGAATCACCCACGTTTCCTGTTTCCTTGGGCCACATGATGGTAGGAATGGAGAAACCTACATTTATTTTTTTTAAATTACCATTATTTCTTAAAGATTTATTTAGAGAGAGTGTGGGCGTGAGTGGAGGGAGGGACAGAGAGAGAGAGTCCTCTCCTCCCCATGGAGCGTCGAGCCCGACGTGGGGCTCCGTCCCAGGATCCTGAGATCATGACCTGAGCGGAAGAAATCAAGAAGTGGCTGCTGAACTGACTGAGCCCCCCAGGTGCCCTGAAAGTTGCATCTATTAAATACCTAAATACAAGGGTTCTAAACAGGGGGCATGCCCCTTCCAGCATTTGGCAGTGCCTGGAGATATCTTTGGTTGTCACAACTTGAGAGGTGCTTCTCGCCTCTGGTGGGTCAGAGGGAGGGGATACTGTGAAACATCCTACAAGGCACAGGGCATGCGCCCAAGGAAGAAACACCTGGCCCCGAATGCCAGGAGGGGCAAGGTTGAGCAGTCCTACTCCAGTGTATGCCAGTGTTACATAGCTCGCTAGCTTACTCCGTGAACCAATCATGAGACATTATAAATCCAGCCTTTCTCATTTTTCCAGTGAGAAATTGGAGGGGAGCAGGGCCAAAGCCAGGGAGCTAGTAAATGCCAGAGTAGGAATTTGAACCCATGTCGGAATCCAGACATGCCTTCTCAGTTCTCCCTGCTGCTCTAACTCCTCACATGGCTGCAGAGGAAGAGGCTCGTGGGACCCAGGGGTTCTTTTTCTGTAGCGTTGGCTCCAGACTGGAGGAGGCAGGAAGGAAGATGGTTATTTATACTCAGTTCTGCATAGATCGAAGAGCTCTGCGTCTTCCGATCCTGAAGGTCTTACAGTGAGGATTTCGCAGAAATATGATCATTTAGACGTTGGCTTCCCCCTGCAGGTCTAAATATGGGAACACATACTATCTTCCTTTAAAAATACTGCTGTTAATTTATGGTAAGATAAAAATGCAGCAGTTTTAATTTCCAAAGCCTGTTTATTCCTTGTGCATATGAACTGTTGCAGGCCCCCTCTTAGTAATTTAATTACTAAGAATCCCTTTGGGAAAGGATAACACGAAGAGGGGAATTTGGAAGATCCTATAGGACTGCTTGGGATTTAGAGCTAAATGTAAAAACGCATTGATTGGCCAGAGGTAAGGATCCCTTTGAGAATCCGTTTGCTGTAGTGTGGTCTGGAATGGCCTGACCACGGCTTGTGGCAGCTCAGGATGCAGTTGCTAATGCTCGAATGGGGCTTCTAATTATCATCCAGCAGCCTTCCTTGATAGCTCTGAACATTAGTGCTTTGAGATCAAGGTTTCATATTTGAACTCTCCATGATAACCTATTATTGACATTTTCAGGGTTAAATATTTTAAGATCTGGTCTTGGATGGGGATATGAGGGAGGCTGCCCCACTGACATTGGGGTGGGAGCTTAAGGGCAGGATTTGTCTGTTTGAAACAGCCTTTGCGTTGTGTAGTCTCATTTTTTTGCTGCCCACACGGTGTTCTGGTGCTTGGGCTACTGGGGCCACTTGGTGAGAGTGAAGTTTGTCCTTCCCCCGTTGGATCTGTTGTGCTAAAACAGATGGGGCTCTTCAGTCCAGCCCGTTTTGGGGGAATCCTCTGCTGCACCTGCTAATCTGTGGTCTCTTCTGCGAGAGTTGGTGCTTAGGGAAGACGGGAGGGCGATCCCCTCACGGAGTTCGGCAAACCAGCAGCAGAGCTGCAAGCTCCGTGTTGGGAGAGTTCATGTTTTTATCCTGGCACGGATGCACACAAAGTCAGGGTGAAAATGAAACAAGGAGGACCCAAAACTTCACCGTTTGCTGCTGTCCTGGTGTTAGTGGCTGCTAGCCTGTTTTATACCACAGGAGCACTGAACCTGTGTCGTTTCTGCTATTTTCAGATCCCTTGTTTAGGTTCACAAGCATAACCCAAAAGTAGTAATAGGAAGTTTTGATAAACTGAAGGCATGATCAGTGAAAAGACCTCTTGTAAGTATGTGTCAGTATTGAGGCATAACCATCAAAATAACAACATAACGTTTTTTTCACTATGCTAATGTTCCTCTAACTCAGTGCTTAACTGATGGGGCTGAGCTGTTTTCTGCCCCAAGATTTCCCAGTGAGGAAGACCTTATTCTGTATTGCTTGTTTTGGGAAGATCAATTAATTGCATTTCCTTTTTGGGGTGGGGGGCAGATCACAGGCATCATGAAGTAGACCTCCTTTAGGAGGAGAACATGAGTGAGGACTCCATGTGTTGCCTTAAATTATATTTTTATTATGTGTCTTAAAGTATGTCTAAACATAAAAGGAATAAACATGTTTATAGTGCACGTATCCCTGTAATGATCACCAAGACCCATATGCAGATTCATTACAAATTTAATTCCCAGCCTCATTAAGATGAACCATGATTTCAGCGCGACATCTGATGCTGTTTTGCTAAAACCACAGCTGTTGTATCTGTGCTCAGGAAGTCTACTGGCAGCTAGGACAGGTTTTCCTTTCCTGACCGATCATGTGTGGGGACTTGAGGGATTTGGGTGTCATCATTTAATTCTGCTTTCCTTCTGTTATTCAGACTTTTACTGTATCATGTGCTAAGCATGAAGACCTCTTTAACTTGAAGTCTTGTTAGCTGGAGATCCTGCAGAAGTTCTGCTTCCATCTTGACCATGAACACAAGTGCCAGTGGAAGCTCCAGAAATCAGTGGGAGTAGTCAGCTCTATGAGATGGTCATCTAGGTAATCTAGACCATGCCTGTATTAGTGTACGAGGATGGTCATCGCTGGAGGCTCCCTGTGCAAGGTGTGGTCCTTGCTCTCGAGTGGGATCCAGCAGGGAGGGGATTCTGAAGGGAAGCGGGAGAGCCTCTTTGGGAAGCTGATGTATTATTCTGTCTGTTGGCTCTGGCGTTACACAGCTGTGATGGGTCAGAAGTGGGGGGACTCTCACCCGGCCCCAGCAGTGTATTGTCAGTTAGCTCTTAAGCTGCTGTTAGATCTTTTACAGATCTTGCCTTTATTGTGTGTGTGTGTGTTTTTTTTTTAAGATTTTTATTTATTTATGTGACAGTTAGAGAGGGAACACAAGCAGAGGGAGTAGTAGAGGGAGAGCAGGAAGCCTGATGCCCGCCTGCATCCCAGGACCTGGGGATCATGACCTGAGCTGAAGGCAGATGCATAACGACTGAGCCACCCAGGCACCCCAGCCTTTATTGTTAAAGACAGTTTGGTGCTGAAAATTTCCCTGGTAAAATAACACAGTTCAGGGGCACCTGGGTGGCTCAGTTGGTTGAACATCTGCCTTTAGCTCGGGTCGTGATCCTGGGGTCGTGGGATCGAGTTCCGTGTTTGTCTCCCTGCTCTGCAGGGAGTCTGCTTCTCCCTCTGTCTCTGCACCCCCCCATCTTGAGTAAATAATAATAAAAGTAACGCAGTTCATTCTGTCTCATCCTTCCATTCCTTAGCCCTTTCCCTTTTCCCGCATCACCATAACCTTGACCTTTCCCCCATCACCATAACCTTGACCCATCACCATCACCATGACCTTGCTGATTTTGCAGGTAGTAAATGCTTTTGTTGGATTTTTCTTTTTCATGGCAACCAGAAATCAGTTATTGGCTCTGGAGTTCCCAGCATGGCAGACCTTGGATCTCTGTGCTCTGCACAGCATGTAGCTGGGGTGTCTGCTATGCAGACTTGCACATGGTTCCTGAATAGCTTTGGTATTCTTGCTTTAAAAGAACTCCTGCCTCCCTTTGCTTTTAACCAGGGATGATCATAACATAAGGAACATTTTCTTAACAGATCGACCGGATGCCGCGCATCTAGATGAGCATTGCCATTCAAGGTGGGTTCGTGGGAGGGTAACTGTAGGTCAGTGAATTCCTCCGTAATCCTTATTCTGCAGAACTGCCTTTTCAGCCAGGTTGCTGTCCACATTAGCCTCATTGCCTTACAGTAACACCTCATTAAAATGCTCTTAACTGGAGTGAACACTCATCTTAGTCACTATGGCTGGCTTTGAAGCTGTTTCTGGAAATTAAATTTTTCCCCCGGGAAAGCATACTTGCCCACCACTCAGGGTGTTGGATGTAACGGGATATGGGCTCTGATGGTCACTCCTCTGGTCGAGAAGGTCTGAGAAGGTGTCGAATGAGGACTTTCTGTTGAAATAAGTGTTTAGAGTCCCAGTGTGGCTAGAATGGCATGCCAGAGTTAACTCGCACCGGAGTCACAAAGAATTGGCCATATTCTTCAAGATACATATCTTGTAGAGTTAGTATCAGGAAATAAACTTCAGGGGTGCCTGGGTGGTTCAGTCATTAAACATCTGCCTTCGGCTCAGGTCGTGATTGGGATCGAGCCCCTCATCAGCCCCTCCTCGGGCTTCCTGCCCAGAGGGAAGCCTGCTTCTCCCTCTCCCCACTCCCCCTGCTTGTGTTCCCTCTCGATGTGTTTCTGTCAAATAAATCAATAAAATCTTAAAAAAAAAAATAAACTTCATATAAATATTTAACAAAAGTAAAAGCAGAAACTACTGAATTCTCCTACAGTAGAAATATAGACCCATCCCCCTTCTGCCCCCCCCACACCCCGCCCAGTCACTTAAGTTGTGTGTTTCCTGTTACTTCGCATGGTATTTTTGAAAGCCTTTTGTAAATCCTGTTGTGAAGCCTCTGTTTTCATAGAAGTGAGTTGGTTTGGGGCTTTCCTTGGGGCGTTGATTTCTGGGCACTAGGAGATCCAGTCACTGGCTGAGCAAGTACTTTCTCCTCCGGTGCTACGTGCTCGTTTTTTGGGTTGGGTTGATTTCTGTGAATTTCTAAACTTAGATCTTACCTGCATGCCCACAGTGGATTCAGAATTTGTCACCTTTCAGGGATCCTTGATATGCTCACAACGTAAGCATTTTAGGGACCTTTCTTTTAAAGTGAACTTAAGCGCGTTTGCGGTTTCCCCCAAGAAAGAGCAGCAGCGGAACGAGGCAGGATTGGGCAGCACCAAGCGGAGCTCCGGGGAGGCCTGTTGGTGCGGACACTCGCGGTGCTGACTTAGGGTTTGAAGCAAGCGGCTCTCCTCTTGGCGTCAAACAGGTCTGGATGAAAGTCCAGATTCACCAGTCGCGCTTGCACGTGTTCGGCTCTGATTTTGAGGGTGTCGGTGTGCATCTGGTGCCACGGTGACCTCGGGCCATGAAGAGCGACCATAAAGGGAAGTGATAGGCAATCCTGGTATCAGCACGCAGCTCGGATGGGGCCTTTTCGTGAAGAAATTGAGCTTAAGCTAGAAGTAAGAGGAGTAGCTTTGTGAGGACTTGGCAGTACTTTCTTCAGGGCTCTTGTGACCGCCCGCGGAGACTGTCCTTTCTGATGTGTCATTGCATCCCAGGGGAGCTCCGGGGTGGAAGCTGGAGAGAGAAACAGAAGCAGGTGTGCTGCAGATGGGAGGTGAAGGGAGGCGCCCCGGGAAGCTGGCACTTCTCAGCCAGGCTGGGAGCGCCAGGATTCTAGGGGACAGGTGGTGGCAGCAGCAGGGGGCGTGCAGGTGGTCAAGGTGGGGCACTGGACCCCCAGGGTGTGTGTGGAACTTCCCTGAAGGGCGAGGTGGGATCGCACTGTTCAGCCACAGGGCTGCACAGTTTTATACACAAAGAGTAGAAGCGTCCCCCCTCGCTCTTCTCCATCCTGATGTGTTTGTAGGCTCAGCAGAGAGAAAGAGGATTGTCACTTGCGCAATGGAGGAGCTAGATGAGGAAACGACTCAATAGGATTCTGGTAAGTGACAAAGGAGATGAAGGAGAACAAGCTCTCTTACTGCCTTGTGTTGGGGGTGGGCTGTGCCTTAGCATTGCTGCATGGGAGACCGAAAGGAAACCTACCTACAGGGGAAGATGTCTGCTCCCCACCTACGCCTTCTCTTTTGTCCCCATTCCTCATCCAAGAAAGGTAGACACTTCAGAGAGGTCAGTGAGGTGGATGGCTGTGGACCGGTTTGGCCCTGAAGTGATGGGAGGACCTGGCTGGTAGGTCACAGAGTGGGGCCTCTGAGGGCCCCTTTTGAAAAGGATGTGTTCCTCTGTAGCTCCTTGTTACCTACCCTTCTCTCACATGGTTTGTCAGGTAGTAGGATGATCTCATTAAGGCCTTGTGCAGCCAGTGTTAACGTCCTGATGAGCAACCTGAAGGCTTCATTTCTACAACTTTGCAATAGTCGCTGAGCTCTGGCAACGTTGGAGCTGTACAAGGGGCTGTCTTGCCAGGAACCGACTCTCAGAAGTTGAAACCGACATAAATTTAGCAGTGTGGGAAAATTATTATTAAAACACTCTAGACTCTAATCATTTTTCTCTTTCCTAAGCTGAGTGTAAGGAAGTGGTTGATGCTAGGGATTCCCCAGGAAGAAAATTTGCCTGGATTAGAGGGCAGTGCTTATAAACTGTTCACATCTTTTTTAATCCATACTTCTAAAGTAGCCATCTCTGTGAACTCGAGGAGGAAGTGTTAATGTTGGAATGCTGGGCAACACTGTAATACTGAGTTTTATTTTTAAAAGATTTTATTTATTTATTTGACAGACAGAGATCACAAGCAGGCAGACGCAGGCAGAGAGAGAAGAAGGGAAGCAGGCTCCCTGCTGAGCAGAGAGCCTGATACTGGGCTCTATCCCAGGACCCTGGGATCATGACCTGAGCCGAAGGCAGAGGCCTTAACCCACTGAGCCACCCAGGCGCCCCATTGTAATACTGAGTTTTAAATGGTGGTATATACCCCACTGAAATTTCATGCAAGAATAGAGAAGGGCTCTAGAACTCCCGAATGGGCAGAGTAAGGGCCTCTGGGCATGTCTGCCACAAATGCATTGAGAGCAATGGCAAACGCTAGTGATACCTGCTTTTCCAGAACTTTGCTAAAGACTTGCAACAATTTGAGGAAAACTTGTTCAGGAAAAACAACGAGGTCTCTCAATAGGAATAGTGAACCTCAGTGGGATCAGGGGTGTTTAAGTTGTATTATTCCCTCCCCCCAGCTGCACTGTGACCCTGAAAGCTGACAGCCTTGCAGATATGGTAGTTGTGAAAACCAACAGTCCAGGAGTCCCTAGATGGGGCAGAACAGAATTTTGGAGCTCCCTAGAATGCCTGCTCTGGCAGGAAATATCAGTATCTGACTTGCCTAGCAGCTTGCTTAAAAAGCTCCATTTTTCCGGCTTCTCTTTATTTGACCTGACTCAGTTCACTTTGTGTAAAGGGCTTTACTCACTGAGCATTTGTTGGAAACAGATGCAACTGTTTAATCACAGTGCCCTGAGGATGGCCTTGGCTAGTTAGGGCCCAACTAGTAACTGATAAAATGTCCTAAAAGAAAAACCTGAGAATGAAACGTCCATCAAGGGCTTTGGGAAAAGTCCAGCCCATTTCTGGGAATTTACAAGGCTTTGCACATGTGCAGGAAGGACCTAAGAAGACTCTAAAGTTCTCACCTCTGGCTGACCTTGATGCCCTGTGCAAGCAGAAGGGAAGACTGAGGCCAAGTTTACACTGTCTGACAGAGCACTGAAGGCACACCCCAGCATATACACAGAAGCCCTTGGTAAAGGCTGGAAAGTTACTGGTTCAGAGTCATGCTGTCATTGGCACACCACTAAGCAGAGACTTCAGGGGCTGTGTATGACGAAAATAGAGAGTTAGTGATTTTCCTGGACTGTTTACATAACTAAGAACACTAGCAAACTTGGGGACCCATGATAATGCTGAGAGCTGATTCCCAGAACCGAAACATTATAGTCTTCAAAGTGTTCAGTTTTGGGGGCACCTGGGTGGCTCAGTGGGTTAAGCCTCTGCCTTTGGCTCAGGTCATGATCTCAGGGCCCTGGGTTCGAACCCCGCGTCAGGCTCTCTGCTCAGCGGGGAGCCTGCTTTCCCCCCCACCCTGCCTGCCTCTCTGCCTACTTGTGATCTCTGTCTGTCAAATAAATAAATGAAATCTTAAAAAAAAAAAAAAGTGTTCAGTTTTCAACAGAAAATTATGAGCTATCCAGAGAGGAAAGGAAAATATGGCCAGCCCATACAAGGGGAAAGGAGGAAGCCTGGATGTTGGATCATCTACACAAAATTTAAATCCGCTGGGATGGATATGTTTAAAGGACTACAGGAAACCATGTCTGAAGAATTAAAGGAAAAAAATGGAGTAATTTGTCACCAAGTAGTGAATGTAAGGAAAGGTATGGATTATTAAACAACAACAAAAAAAGAAAATAAATAAAAAAAAACTTCTGGAGTTGAAAAGTACAGTAACTGAAAAGAAAAATTCTCTACAGGGACTCAGTCGCAGATTTGAGCTGGCCCAGCAATGAAGCCGTGAATTTGAAAGCAGGTTAATTGAGATTTTCCAGTATGGGGAACAAGAAGAAAAGAACAGAAACATGAACAGAACCATAGATACAGATGTGTTGGGCATTGACAAGTATACCTGTGATCGTGGACTGGAAGACTTACGTTGTTAACCCGGCAGTACTCCCCAACTTGATGTACAGATTCACTGAAGTCCCCATAAAACCCGATCTGGCTTTTTTGTAGAAACTGACAAGCTTGTTCCTAAGATTCACATGGAAATGCGAGGGTCTCAGAAGAGCCAACACAGACTTGAAAAAGAAGAACGCAGTTGGAATCAAGTTCTCAATTTAAAGAATTTACTACAAAACCTACAGTCTTAAGCCATATTGATCAGTGGAATAGTTGGAAGTCTCGAAATAAATCCTTAAGTTTATGCTCTGTTGTTTTCCACAAAGAGGACATGCAAGAATAAGCAAAATGTGTTCTTTCTATGCAACAGAATGTTACTCTCATTAAAGAAGTCAAGGTCTGGTAAATGGTACAACATGGGTGGACGCTGGAAATATTATACGAGGTGGAAGAAGCCAGGCATAAAAAGTCACACATTTATTTGAGTTGTTTTTCTTTTCCTTTTTGTTTGAGAGGGTGAGAGAGAATCCTAAGCAGGCTACGTGCTCAGTGCAGAGCCTGATGCAGGGCTCAGTCCCAGGACCCTGAGAGCATGAGGACCTGAGCTGAAATCAGGAGTCGGACGCTTAACCGACCGAGCCACCCAGATGCGTCCACACACTGATCTGAACCAATCAGGATGGGCAGATCCATGTGGGCAGCAGGTGCTTAGTGTCTATGGGAGTCTGGTGGCAGGAGGGAATTGAGTGTTTCTGTAAAGGGTATAAAGTTTCTCTGGGGATGATGTGAATGTTTTGGGATTATCTAAAGGTGCTAGGTGCCCAGCTTTGTGACTAAATTAAAAATCAGTGATTTGTATCTTTCAAGGGGTGAATGTTGAGTTTAATCTCAAGGTTATTTAAGAACAAGGGCACATCCCCGTGCAGCTGAGGTTAGGAAAACTGTTAGGCCTCCCTCTCTGGCTTGTGCACACTTTAGGCATTTTGTTCCTTGTGCAGAATTCTTTAAATTGCATTTTGTTTTCCTCGTCCTTCCTGCTGCCACTGGCAGGGTCTGCTTCCATGTCCTTGGATCAAGGGGGGGCAGCATGGGGGTGGGCTTTTGTTCCTCAGTTGAGCCACTTAGGGGCCAGGGGCCACTGAGTAGGTCATCTGGACCTAATACATGAGGCTGAGCTTCCTTCAGTGTTGGACATAGAACCCTGTTCCTCCCCGTTCTCCGCACACCTTGTCTTTCTGCTCTCACCCTCCCTGAATCCTGTGAAGTAAAAGATCAGCACAGTGAGGAAAAAAGCTGTAGACACGATCTTAGGTAACTCGAGGCTATCAAAAAGCTTCTGTCTGGTGGATGCGGGACTCCAGTGCTGAGCAAACGTTTGCAAAGGAAGCAAGGATAATTTGATTTGAAATTTTGTTTGAGACTGAGCCGTGAGCAGGGGGAGGGACAGAAAGAGAGTGCGGGAGAAGCAGGGAGCCCAGCATGAGGCTTGATCCCAGGACTGTCGGATGGGACCTGAGCCACCGAGGTGCCCCAGATCATTTGTTCTGAAGAGTAAAACAGATTCTTGGCCTTGGCCAGTTTACCCTCAGGGAAGAAATGGTGCTGCCTGTTAAAGCAGGGTGATGAAGCCCAAATGACAGCAGGGACCTAGAAGAGAGTATGCAAAGACCCCCAGCGGTTGGCTGGAAACATTTTGGTACTTGGCACATGGTGGGCTCAGAGAGGATGCTGGGAAATAGGAGAGTGGGAGGGGTGGGGAAGGGAGATGTCTCTATTGGTGAAAAGTTGGTTGGACAGATAGTTGTTGGGACATAAGAAAAACACTGCATGTCTTTCCCACATGTCCTGTGTGCTCTTGAGAAGAAAATATTCTGCGTTGGATGGTGTGTTCGGCCTACGTCTGATCTAACACGTCATTTAAAACTGATCAGTTTCCTTAACGATTTTCTTTCTGGATGATCTATGTATTTGATGTGAACAGGGTGTCATAGTCTCCCAGTATTACTGTTTCTCTCTTTACGTGTGTTAGCATTTGCTTTCTATACTTAGATGCTCCTGTGTTGGGCGCATACACATCTCTGGTTGGCTTGACCTCTTGGTCATTATGTAATGACTTTTCTTGTCTCAAATACTTTCTTTTATGGAATCCTCTTCTCCATCGCTCTCTTGGGTGGGCGACTGCTTTGTTTGCACAGGTCCCATTGATCCAACAGTCTCAGGACCCTGGAACATCCTAGTAGCAGGGATTTTCTCTAGTAGACAGTGAAAAGGAGAGAAAAAGGATTGAGACTCCAGGAAGTGGTTTTTAAGAACTTTTTTCCTCCGATAGCGGGTCATGGACTTGGTTACTGCATGGGGTAATCATGAGGTGTACACAGAGTGCTGTGGAAAAGAACCAGTGCTGTTACCAAGAGAAATGATGATGCCATCTGATGCTGTCGTGCACTGGATTGCCAGAGTGTTTCCCTTGATTGCTGGCATTGTGGTTCGGTGGAAACGTTACCTGTCCATTTCTTGCGGTCAGGACTTTCTGGTAAGTTGAGAAGCCGGCGAGTACGTGAACTGAAGATGGTGTGTTTTGGGACGAGGCCAGACTGGCATGGTGTTAGTAATCTGAGTTGTATAAACTGCAGTGGGGGAGGCGGAGTTAGTGGCTCGTGTCCTTCGAAAAGCAAACCCTTCTTTCTAAAACTGAGCACTGTGCAGGATTAAAAAGGCCTCAGCAGCCTGGGAAGAGCTCCGCCTTGGGCCTGGGGCTATTACCCAGAAAAAACGGAACAGAATTAGGAAGGGTGGTCAATTTTGCTTTGCTTCCTATTAGAATATTCTGTTAGAATAGAAGGTTGCAGGGCAAGAGGGAGAAGGACCAGCAGACTTTTAAAACTCCCCTTTGAGGTTTGGATCCGTTTTTGTCCATTTCTTTAGTTACCTTGGCTTGCTGCGGAGTGAGCAGAGTGAGAGGTTAGATGGGGCGTGTCTGCTGCACCGCAGAGGAGTTGCACATGCTTTTCTAGCCCTGGTTTTTCAGATCCTGCTGATAGTCAGAAGTGCTTCTGCATGCTACGCCCCCCCCACATTTTATTATGAAAAATCACAATTGTGCAGAGAAGCTGGAGGAATGTACACCCATATACCCACTTTGCAGATTCGATGATGAGTGTTCTACTCAGCCGGCTTTAGACCTGTTTGTGCCCTCTGTCCATCTTCCTTACGGGTCTGGGCTCCGCGGGCATGACCCACGTTGGAACACTTCAGCCCCACAGATTGAATGTGCATGCCAGTAAGTGGATCTCTTCAGGAATTTTTTTTCAAGATTAAATTCCCTGGCTTCATCAGAGCTTCTGATTTAGAAGGGTGGGGCAGGCCCAGGGTCTGTACTTGGGAAACTCCCAGGTGCCTCTGATAGGGAGCCAGGCTTGGGGTCTTTTGCTCCGGGAAGTGCCTCCTGGTTACTTCCAACCTCCACCTTCACTGAACATGCAATTCTGGATTACTGCCCTTTTCTTAGCCATGGAGCTCTATTTTTGGTTTCCTTGGGATCTTTTGTGTGAAACACAGGTTCTTGGGGGTGCCTGGGTGGCTCAGTCTGTGAAGTGTCTGCCTTTGGCTCAGGTCATGATCCCGAGGGTCCTGGGATGGAGCCCCGCGTCGGGCTCTCCTCTCTCCCTCTGCCCCTCCCCTCCTCATTCTTTCTCTCTCTCTCATAAATAAATAAGTAAATAGAGTCTTAAAAAATCCCACTGGTTGTCAACTGGGAATGTTCTGGTTGTCCTACCTGGTGGGGGGAAGGGGCCGCTGGCATCTAGTGGGCAGAGGCCGGGGTTGTGGCAGGATGTTTTCTGCTCTACACAGCAGCCCCTGCAGTGAGGACTTAACATGGACTGAAGTGTTAGCAGTGCTGAGATTGAGAAACTTTTTTTTTTCTTTTGGCGTAAAGAGTAACTAAACCAAGAGATGGATTTAAGAGTTGGGTGGCACCATTAGAGATGGTATTGTAATCAGGTTCTACCTGTTGTCCACAGAATACAGATTTCTGCTCCAGAAAGTTCCTCATTTAAAATCTGATTTCCCAAAGCTGGTTAAAAGGTCAGTTATCTCAAACTTTGAGTGAATTAGCCTGGAAAAGTAATGTGTTCTGTGGCCTTTAAGTTTCCTTTAATTTGAAACTGTTATAAGCAGAGAAGAGTGTTTTGGGGTTGCACTAATCAGCATCAGACCGAACAGGGTCATGCAGGCGGGCAGGGAAGTGATGAAGGTGATGAAGGAAGACGGGGTGGGGGCGTCTCCGTACTTAGTTAGGGGCTTGAGAAGGTGGTGGGGCTGTTCCTCACGAAGTCCAGTTTGACTCCACAGTGTCTCTTGATAAAGATGCATTTCTAGAATTGCTCTGGCTTCTTAGCTGTATTCTCCTAGCTTTCCAGGAAAACAAAATGTAAAATAAAAAAGAGGGGTTAAAAAAGTGTGGGAGAGGGGCTCCTGGGTGTCTCAGTGGTTAAAGCCTCTGCCTTCAGCTCAGGTCATGATCTCAGGGTTCTGGGATCGAGCCCCATGTTGGGCTCTCTGCTCGGCGGGGAGCCTGCTCCCCCCCACCCCCGCCTGCCTCTGCCTACTTGTGATCTCTGTCTGTCAAATAAATAAATCTTAGAAAAAAATAAAGTGTGGGAGAGATGTTTTCTTGAGGCGGTCAGGTGGGAGAGGGGGCTTGCTCTGGCCCCAAGAAGAGCAGGAAGCTGAGGGTGAACAAGCAAGATGGGGTCCAACGATGTTCCTTCTTGCTCAGTTTCCCGGCCAGAGATGATGTGGCAGGAGCAGAAAGCTGGCCGGATTGGATTGGGTCAACCCTGGCTTTGTCTCTGGATGGGTCAGTTAATTTCACCAGTAAACATCCACTTTGAGGAAAAAGAACACTGTGGCTGTTGCAAGATGAAACGGGCTTCTCATGTGCAAGTTGGCCAAGTGCGCCCAGCAGTCCCCAGTGCTAGAAGGCGCCGGTGTCTGGTGGAGGAAGCCGCTGGGGCTGTGTGTGACCCGGGCACGAACACTCCTGTACCTACCTGTCCGGCGTGTATGAGGTGTGCCCGGGTCACTGCCGACCAGTGATAGCCTCCTGGGTGTGTCGCAGGGAGTGCTCGCGAACTGCGAGTCTTGACTCAGCTCCGGAGTTTAATTACTTTTTACTTTCATTTTTTAAAGATTTTATTTGAGAGGCACCTGGGTGGCTCAGTGGGTTAAAGCCTCTGCCTCCAGCTCAGGTCACGATCCCAGGGTCCTGGGATCGAGCCCCGCATCGGGCTCTCTGCTCAGCAGGGAGCCTGCTTCCTCCTCTATGCCTGCCTCTCTGCCTATTGGTGATCTCTGTCAAATAAATAAATAAAATCTTAAAAAAAAAAAGATTTTATTTGAGAGAAAGAGAGAGAGAGCAGAGGGAGAGGGCTTGATCCTTGACTTGAGCCACCCAGGGGCCCCTCTGGGGTTTAATTAGAGGGGGTCCTTGGGCAGGTAAATCTCTCTCTCTCTCTTTTTTTTTTTTTTAATAAGATTTTTGGTTCTTGCAGTGTTGGGTTTAGCTGAAGCTTGTGGTTTTTGACCTGGAGAGTAAAGGTAGCATTCTTTCTGTGAGATGATATCTCAGTTCCGCTAGAGACCTTTCTGGTCTAGAAAGGTGTGAGAAGCTATATATTCATTAGCTTGAGCCGCCTCATGAAGAGTTTGTGGAAGAGAAACCATTGTGGGGAAGGCTTGTGTCACTCCAGCGAGCGGAGCCAGATGAAGGGAGGCGGCGGCTTGGCCTTCATTCCTGTACCTGTTGCTCCTTTGGAAAGCAGACCCACATGTTGATAGGAGGGGCCATGTTTGGCTGATCTAAATAGAGAGGATTTTTTGGTTTTGTTTTTAGCCATCAAGTATAAGCAAGCAAGAAGAAGAAAACAGCCCTTTAGTATCTGTTTGAGTGAGTATCAGAGCTTGGGGGCGGCCCCCGGCCAGCCACCTTGTGTGAGGTAAGACAGTAAGTTCTGGTAAGTTCTGGTGGCTGGCCACCATCTTCCAGGAGGAGAGAGTAGTCTCTGCTCTCTCAGCAGAGAGCGAGCAGGCAGTCAAGCTTTTAAGAGGAAAAAAACCAAATAAACCCCCAAACCAGAAGACTCTGCTGTAGCGGGGAGAGGAGGGGGTTAGGGTGGGTGAGTGGGGCAAACCCTGTCGGAGGTCAGGGGCATGTGAGCACCAGACGCCCAGGCATCCTAACTCCAGGAATAACAGTGTCTGGGCTTGTACAGCTGCTGTACGTTCCTATTACCATGACGTTGTTTTTCGCTGCTTTCAGACAATAAAAGCGGGTGGTGGTTTCAGTCATGTGGGGAGTTAAAAAGACAGTTGGGGACCAGCTTGGAAACTCATTTGTGTTCGGGGAATGGATTCCGAGTTTCAGATAACTGAAAGCTCACAAACGAAATTTTGGAACGCGGTGAGTGTTCTTAAGTAGGGGATTTATTATTATTTGTATTAAAGGACTTTCGAACACATGTGGAAGGTCTGAAGGCTGGAATGAACCGTCGCAGCAAAATAAAATCCAGAAATAAGCCATCCCGTCTTCCCCTGGCCTGATGTGGACTTCAAGCTTTTGTTTATCTTCATTTTCCCTCTTCTTCCTTCTGAACTGTGTGGTACAGGTTTAACCCTTGTACCTGCTTCAGAGTATTTACCTCAGTTATTCGAGGAACAATTAAGAGTTGGCTGAGTCTGCTTTACTTACTGCTTTTTCCAGGCCATTCTCCCTAACAAATGTGCTTCGCATAGAATTCAGTTTGCCTGTTTCCCCAGTGACACCTCCCTTAGAGTTGGCGGCAACTGTCTAATCTAATAATGTCCCTGTGCTTGACAGGCTGTTTATATTTTAAGAGTGAAGTAATGCATGTCTTTCATGTTAGAAAGGAATGGCCCAGAAAATGATGGACTGTGTCCATAATTCGTTGGTTTCCTTCCTTATCTTGGTATTGTACACTCCATTGTTTCCTCTTGCTCCTGTACGTTCTGCTTTTCTTACATTTTGTCCTATTTGCTGTGTTACTCGGTGACCTGTCATTCGGGAGACATGACTTTTCCAGGAGTTGGTGGTGCTGATTGATCTTTGAAGAGACAAGAGACTCGAGACACCATATAAAACCTGTAGTGGTGGTTTTGTGGAGCGGTCCTCTTTGTGACCCGGAAGAGCTTTTACCCTCTGCAGAGACAATAAATTATGTGTCCCAGGGTGGTAAGTGGGCTAGTTGTTCAAGTTTTAGAATTGGTCAGGGAATTCATGCACGTACTAAACACACACTGTCTGTTTGGTGTATATAAGTAGTAGTAGCGTGTGCAAAAGATGTGGAAAATACAGTGACTTAAGTTGTGACAATTTCTGCCTTTAAGGAGCGTACCTTAAGTGTCTTTGGACCTTTTTACTGTGATTATTAAAATAGACGGAGAAGTGTATAAAACAAGAATTCCCAGCTCGGATGCACCACAGTGACCCCATGTGTCCGCAGCCGCGCCTTCAGAAGGCGCAGTCGCATCTCCTTGATCCCTTGACCCCTGCGTGCCCAGATTGAGATAGAAACTCCAGTTCTAAGCAGTCTGATGTTTTTAAGGGGTATGTTCTAGCTGGAAAAATGTGAGAGGAGAAAAAAAAAAACCACCCCAGAGCCAATGGATGTTACAATTTTTCAGTGCTTCTAGTAGTTTACAGATTGAAATACCTCTGTTGATGCATTTTTTTAAACATTACTTTTTTATCAAATCAGCGTTTCCTTGAAAACTTCAGTAAACATTATTGTTAGTGATCGTTGCATCATATGGATATTCTCTAACTTGGACTTGGGTGGTTTCTGGTATTTCCTATGTCACCAAACAGGCTGTGGGAAGCATTTTTATTCATCGTGTTCTTTCTTTTCAGATGTCCATGACCCGTTTCTCTTAATGAGCCAAAGGGCATATTCATTTTTAGGAGGATCGTAAATTTTGAAGCGTGGCCCTTTAGCAACAATCTGGGGGTTATGGGCACTTGATGGCTGTTTTGGAATATAGGTGAGGTTGGGCGGGTAGATTCCTGAGCCATTGGACCAAGAAAGAATTCTTAACCTGTCTTTGGTGCCTATTAAAGAATTCTTAACCTGTCTTTGGTCCCTATTAAAGCATAGGGACAGGCCCCTTGGGCAGAAGGAGCTGCTGCCCCGGGGTGGGGGGGTGGCGGTGTGTGTGTGGGGGTGGGTGTGGGGGGTGGGTTTGGGGATGGTGGCGATTGCATACCATGGGGTTGGGGGAGGTAAGGAAGGGAGGTTTCAAAAGAACTTTCATATTTAGTTAAAGAAGACCTACAAACTCGAGGCCTTGCCATTGTCAAGTTAAGGTCCTTTTTTTTGCTCTAGCAAGGCATTAACTTGAAGATAGTTGGGAGATTCTTGGAAGACTGTCACACTTGTCCCAGGGTGGGGGGGGGGTTGTGGGGTGTCAGCTTCTGCTTTGTCCTCAGCTTGGCTTCTGTTCCTTCATCGTCCTGACCCTCCCTCCTCCCTAGTTGAAAAGCTACATAGAACTTTTGACTGCCCCAAAACTTAACTACTGATCGTCCACATTTGACCAGAAGCCTTCCTGATAACATAGGTGTAATATGTTTCTTATACGTTACATGTATTCAATACTGTATTGGTAAAATGAAGCTAGGGAAAAAAGAAAATAAATATATAGCACTGTATTGAAAAAAATCCCCGTATAAGTGGATGCATGTAGTTCAAACCAGTGTCCAGTGGTTGAGTGTAGAGTGTAGGTAGCACGTGGGGCAGGCACCTGGGTGGCGCAGTTGGGTAAGCGTCTGACTCTTGGTTTCAGCTCAGGTGGTGATCTAATGGGTTGTGAGTTCACGCCCAGCCTTGGGCTCTGTGCTCAACATGAGTCCACTTGAGTTTCTCTCTCTCTCTCTGCTCCTCCCCACCACGTGCTCATTCTCTTTTTCTCAAATAAATCTTAAAAACCCACACACACAGTCAATGAAGATTTATAAGGGTCGCTAAGGCATCTGTTTTATTAACTGAATATGTAGTTCTGGCATGGTGCCTTAATGTAGTAGATGCTCAGCGAATGTTTATTGATGGAGTGAACTTGAGACAGCGATCATAAAGAAGGCGATTGAATGGTTGTCTATACAGGAAGTGCTGCTGGTGCTGCTATACAGGAAGGGTACTGGCTAATGCTTCTTTTTTTTTTTTTTAAGATTTTATTTATTTATTTGACAGAGAGAGATTACAGGTAGGTAGAGAGGCTGGCATAGAGAGAGAGAGAGAGAGAGAGAGAGAGAGGCAGGCTCCCCACCGAGCAGAGAGCCCGATGTGGGACTCGATCCTAGGACCCTGAGATCATGACCTGAGCCAAAAGCAGCGGCTTAACCCACTGAGCCACCCAGGTGCCCCCTGGCTAATGCTTTTTATGTAACAGTTGGACACTGGATATTGGGTAAGTAATTTATATGTTGTTTTCTGGGGTCGGGGAGTTAAGGGAGTCTATTTCTAATGTTCACATTCTGGGGAGGAAGCAAGACTTAAAAAAATTAGGTGGGCTTAAATAATGGAAACAACCCAAATGTCCATCAGCTGTTGACTTAGATGAACAAAACATGGTATATCCATTCAATAAAATATTATTTAGCAACAAAAAGGAATGAAGTTCTGACAGTTGTTACAGCATGGATAGACCTTGAAGAAACCCAGTCACGAAAGGCCATATGTTGTATGATTTTATTCGATGCAGTGTCTGGAATAGGTGAATCCATAGAGACAGAACAGAGATTAGTGGTTGTTTAGGGGTAGGGGAAGAAGAAAATGGGTGCGGTTTTTATTTCAGAGGAGGAAATGGTCTAAAATTAGTTATCGTGGTTAGGTGACTCCAAATACACTGAAAACCTTTGTAAAACATTGTAAAACTTTAAGTGGGTGAATTGTATGGTATGTGTGGTATGTTTAAATTATGGCATATTTTTAAATTAAAAAAAAAAATCAGGTGAGCTTTAGCATTATAGAAGAATGGTGGGGGTGGGGTGCCTGGCTGGGATGGCTCAGTTGGTTAAGCAACTGCCTTCAGCTCTCGTGGCCTGCATCGGCCTCTTTGCTTGAAGGGGAACCTGCTTTTCTTTCTGCCCGCTGCTCCCCCTGCTTGTGTGTGTGCTCACTCTCTCTCTTCTGACAAATAAAATCTTAAAGAAAAACAAAACAAGGGAAGGTGAGGGTGGTTTCTAGTTTGCTAGAGCTCCCATAACAAAATATCGGGGACTGGTTGGCTTCAACCACAGAAATTATTGTCTCACATCTCCATACGCTAGAAGTCCAAGGTCAAGGGCCTGGCAGGTTTGTTTTCTGTTTGGCTTGCAAAAGGTCTCACATGGCCTTTGTTTTGTGTGTGTGCATCCCTAGTGTCTCATTGTGTGGCCGAATTTCCTTTTTACCTAAGAATAAGAATGCCTTTGGGGCCACCCCGATGGCCCCATTTTCATTTAATCACCTTTTAAAAAAAATTCTTATTTATTTATTTGACAGACAGAGATCACAGGTAGGCAAAGAGGCAGGCAGAAAGAGAGGAAGGGAAGCAGACTCCCTGCTGAGCAGAGAGCCTGATGTGGGGCTTGATCCCAGGACCCCAGGATCATGATCTTCTAAGCCTAAGCCGAAGGCAGAGGCTTTAATCCACTGAGCCACCCAGGCACCTCTCATTCAATCACCTTTTAAAAGGCTCTCTCTCCAAATACAGTTACATTCTGAGGTACTGGGCGTCAGAATTCCAGCATATGTACTTTGGGGGGACACGGTTCAGCCCATTACAGTGGTTACCAGGTTGAGATGAGGAACCTGTGTGAGTGTAGATGCAGGGAAAAGGGGTATGGGCCAGTGACCTGGCAGATCTTCCTAGGGCCAAAGGATTGACAGCAGTGGCAGGGGCGCATAGGCCTGTGGAGTTGGGCCAGTTTGGGAGGCTGGGCGCTACAGTGAGCAGTGTGGGCTTGGGTCTTAAGGCAGTGGGGGCCAGCAGGGGGCCAGCAGTGGGCGGATAAATTGAGAATGACATAGTAAAAACATATTAGAGAAAAATCAGTGTTGCTCTGCTGCAGAGAGAAGAGGCTGGAAGGATGGAGATACGTAGCACAAGACCACGAGGCAAACATAGGAAAGGTACAAGAATTGAAGCCCTTGTAAAAAGGCAAGATTCAGAACCGAGAAGTCTGAGTTGACTTCAGGATTTTGAAACTGGACATTTACAGAGTAACGTGAATTAGGGAGATGTGGGCAAATGAAAATATAGGTCCCGCTGCTGGTAAGTAAGTAAAGTGTTATTTACTCATACAGTATACGTAGCTTTCTTCCAAGCTAAACCTTTGCAATAAGTTATTTCCTTTTTCTGTTGAAACAAGTCTTATTTTACACCAACCTGAGGTTCTCCTAAGAATTTTCCAGAAGCCTAACCCTAGGAGTGGGATGGAGTCCAGTGTATTGTTGAATCACTTGTATTGGTTAATGTGGTTCAGTTTAGCATATTTTACAAGCTGATTAACAAGGGATGGTTAGGATTCGCACTGTTTTTTATCTTACCTTGTTTATAACCATCAGAGCATGGGGGTTATACTCCTGGGTTTGGGTAAATTTTGTTTATAGGTAATTGTGGAGTTCCAGCTGTTGAATTTCATACATATTTCATTTTGACTTTTAATCCTTTAAAACCCTTAAAGTGCATCGAGCACTGTAGAACATTTATCTTCTAGATGCTTGTCAGAGTACAGAGCCTTGCTCTCCAACTCAGTTCCCTGAGCTGTAGAACAGTGTGTAATAGATCTGCTTGTTTTGTCAGAAGGGAGAATATGAGATAAGATTTTCATATTTCAATCTGCAGAAAGACTTTGGAAGCATCCCCAAGAAACCTGGCAATAGTGGTTTCCTGTGGTGTGTGGGTGGGATGGGTGGGGGCTGATGGGGTGGAGGCTGGGTGAGAGGGATTTTTTTTTTTTCCTAAAGATTTTATTTATTTATTTGAGAGAGAGAGAGAATGAGAAAGAGAGAGCATGAGAGGAGAGAGGTCAGCGGGAGAAGCAGACTCCCTGCCGAGCAGGGAGCCCGATGCGGGACTCAGTCCTGGGACTCCAGGATCATGACCTGAGCCAAAGGCAGTTGCTTAACCAACTGAGTCACCCAGGCGCCCTGAGAGGGATGTTTTTACAGTGTATCATCTAATATATATTTTGTGAACTATATGAATAATTTAAGAAAACAATTTCATTACCTAGAAATGTTATGGAAAAACTCGAGTCCTTGGTTTTAGTTTTCAGAGTATTGTTTGTTTTGGACATATAAAGGACAAGGTCACCTACCTGATATTTTAAGTATAAGCAGACTATCTACAAATTTAGCTTATTGAGTTTACTCATCTCTCTTTCTCTCTCTCTTTTTTAAGATTTTGCTTAAAATTTGACAGACCAAGATAGCACAAGCAGAGGGAGCAGGAGAGGGAGAGGGAGAAGCGGGCTCCCCACTGAGCTGGAAGCCGGATGTAGGGCTTGATCTAGGACCTTGGGATCAAGATGTGAGCTGAAGGCAGTTGTTTAACCATCTGAGCTACCCATGTGCCCTGAGTTTATTCACGTCTAATCAAAAAGTCACTTTTGAGTCCAAGGGAATTAGAGGAATAACCTTCCTTCTGTGTTTTTAGGGAAAAAGTATACTAATACATAATATTAAGAATTTAAAAATTTAACATCAGGAAACCATTATGTCCTATAACATTCTTCCTTTTCTAGAAAAGCCTCTGTTCATAGCTGAGTAGATTTCTAAGCTTCTTGCCAATGGAATTTTATTCTGTGCCATCTCTGTGTCTTTCAGTTCAAGCAGATGTTTCTGCAAGTATAATTCCTTTAAAAATGTTGTGGATGCCCTATGAATGTTACTGGAGTTCACTTTATTAGACCAAAGCCACACCTACAGATCTGCTGGAGAGAGAACCTGTCATCTACATTAGGTTACTGCTGAGTGTTTTTTGTTTTTTTGTTTTGTTTTTGAGTACTTAAAAAGACTATCTATGCACATTCAACACTGCATGGATACTTCCTGTTTCATTAGATACATTTTTGACTTTTTGCATGACCATAGGTTACAGTGTTGCTAAATTATCTGTCCTTAGTAACCAGGATTCCTTTTATCAGCTTCTGACCTTTGCTTCTCTGGACACCATCCCTCACAGGTTCCTGAAAAACCCTGAGGGCTGCGCTTCTGGCTTTTGCAACACAGTTGTTGTTCTTCCAGCCTCCTGCCACTGCCATGGCCATGTTCCAAAGCTACTGTCACGTGTTAGGTTAGAACAACAGCACTATTTATTGTTGCAGGATGAGTTAGTCCGAAACTCCGTGGCTTTCTACCATGGACATCATCCGTTCATTGGCGGTGTAGCTCCGGGGACACGAGAGCGCTCAGGTCGGGGGCATGCTGGCTCGGCTCAGGGTCTCTCTGGGGCTGTGGCTCAGAGGTGACCACAGCTGGAGTCATCTGGAGGCTTGAGTGGGGCTGGTGTTCCTGCTTCCACCCCTGCCTGGCAAGTTAGCGCTCGAGTTCTTGCCACGTGGACCCCTCTCTGTACTGCTTGAATGCCTCCTTGGTATGGCAGCCAGCTTTCCTCAGAAGGCGAGACCCGGAGAGGTGACAGGTGTTTGTATTTGATGGGCTAATCCAGAAGTCACAGTTCGTCTTCCCACGATGTCCTTCCTGTTTGTTACGGACCAGCAGTACTTACTGTGGAAGGTGACCGCACGCGGGTGTGAGTTCACCTCCCGCTCAGGGAGGCCTCGAGATGATGATGTTAGCCTGGAGACTGACACCATTTCTGTGAAATCCAGTAATTTATGTCAACTGATTGTGAGAATGTCTGTGCTGTTATGTACAAGCCCGCAGCTTCTGTGAACGGATGCCTGTGAGACTCCTGTGAGCTTCTGCATTGCATTTTTAACAGGTGCAGGGGGGCATCTTGCTGATTACATAACTTGGTGTGCGATGCAGGCTTTCTTAGAGCAGTGGTCCTCCAGAAATTGGTGTAATCAAAAGCTTGGTTTCTGTTGTTGTCTGGCTGTGAGGACATTAGAAGTGGTATTTGTTCAGACATGGCAATGATCTTGATCCTCCTGACTTGCATATTTCTATTATTACTTGTTTGTGGGGATAAAAAGCTTGATGTTTCGTTTGTGGGGATAAAAACCAGATTTGCTTAAATGCAGTGCATATTTCTTGAACTCCACGCACTTGCTGGACCGTGTTCCTAGGGCTTGTGGATACACGCTGTGCAAGCAGATGAGGCCCCACTGTCGTCTGGCTCACGGGTCAGTAGGAGGGAATATAGCCTCCTTTGCTCTAGGAGGATTCGGCCTCAGAGGAAGCCCAGCTCATACCGTGCTTTCTTACCCATTCAGGTTTTATAGCCCGATTCTCTAGTTTGGGCCCAGAAAACAAATGATAGGAGAAAATGTAACTAATAGGAGTGGGTAATTTTGGAGAAGGCTTTGGGAAGTCACCGATTGGGTGGTGGGTGAGATGGTGTCATGTTTATGTGACCTTTGTCGTATGACGTCATGACAGTGACACTGGATCTTTGCAGGTCCCAAATTTGAATGGTTTGAAGTGCGTTTCAGGCAGGTAATGGGAGACTCTCCATTGAGAATAAGAGCTCCCACCGAGAGTTACTAGCCTTTGAAGAAGACTGGAAGACCTGTGGGGTTTGTGCTTTCTTCCTGGTCAGTGACTCCATTCTTGCCTTTGGGACCACCTGCTGTTCCTCTTTGTCTTCCAGGACCCTGTTATCCTTGGTGGTCATCTGCCACGGCTCTGAAGGCAGCTTGGTTGGAGCTATGTGACTGACTAGTTGAGGGGCCCAGCAGAAGTACCGCTTTAAGTATACATGACAGTGGGTGTGGGGGGCCCAGAAGTCTTGGTCACTGGGTCATGAAGGCTGTTGAGTACAGCTGGTGCCACCTCTTCCTTTTCTTTGTCACATGAACGCCTGTGAACTTCGGTTGGTTCCTTCCATTTTCATGGGGGAACAAACCTTTCCCATTATGGTGATATTATCCAGATAGCACCCATGACTCACCGTGTTCAAGATTTCCAACTTTGTTTCTTATTGTTTCTGCAGAATCTTTTCTGTAGAGGTATGTTGCTTTAAAAACAAACAAAACCCAACCACCTAAAGGGCACTGATCCCTAGACTCTCACAGCTCAGATGAAAGCCTAAAGATCTTGCTGCCCCAGATCTGGGCAGGTGGCCTCAACCACAAGTGATTATCTTGGTGAAGAAGCTGACCCTTGCTTTTCCCTGCTGACTGGGAACTTATTGCCTCTCAGAGCGCCTCATTCTGTCCTTGGAGGGCAGCAGGAGACTTTCAGAGCTGAATGAGTCCCCTCCCCCCATTGAAGCCCTAGTTCTCAGTTCCTCTATATTTGGAGATAGGGGTGATTAATTTAAAAGGAGGCCATGAGGGTGGGTCCTAATCCAATCGTACTGGTATCCTTAAAGGAAGAGACAGTAAGAAGATTCACAGAGGAATGGTCCCTAAGAGGATACCTCAAGAAGGTGACTTTGAGCAGGCCCAAGAGAACTGTCTCAGAAGAAATCACATCTGCACCTCTTGGGTTTCTAGCTTCTAGAAAAATGAGAAATAAGTTCCTGTGGTTTGGGTCACCCAGTCTGTGGTGTTTTGTTATGGTAGTCCTAGGAGATTGATATTGGGACAGATCGGTTCTCTGTACATTATACATTAACCTTTAATCATCGTATGAGCCAAAAGAGACCCAGGTTGAGTCTTTTCAGGGCTTCCTGTTCCCCATTCAGTTCTCCCCGCTGGAACTCGGGCCCTTTGCCATCCTCACTGCTCTCCACCGACGGGCTACCAGTTTGTGTGGATCTTCAAGTGTGGTGGCCAGTACTTGGCACACCAAGGGAAGGTTCTAGAGCCTCTCAGTGCAGCAGGGTAGTGGAAGGTTCTAGAGCCTCTCAGTGCAGCAGGGTAGTGGAAGGTTCTAGAGCCTCTCTGTGCAGCAGGGTCGATGGAGCTTAGGCCTTGGAGTTTTTCAGATTTTGCAACTCATTTACCCTTCTTTGCTCTCCATTTGCTCATTCGTAAGTTAAAGATGAAGTGAAATGAGAGAGAGAGAGAGAGAGACTGTGTGTGTGTGTGTCCCTGTCTGTCCATCCTGATGGGGACCTGGTGTGCGGTCAGTGCCCAGTAGAGATGGACAGACAGTGAGCAGCTGTTCTGCTTATTGGCTCACTCTGTACCAGGTCCTGTTGCTCAGGGCTTGACAGGGATTTACTCTTTAGTGACGGGAGTTACCACTGGTGAACTAGCCCCATCTTATAAATGAGGCATCCGAGTCTCAGATTATGTCGCTTGCCCACGGTTGCACAGCTAATAGAAGGAGGAGCCGGGTTTCCGTCTGACTGGAGGCCCCCAGGATCTGCTTCCCTAACAGCCATGCTGTGTTCTGTGAACAGACGGTGGCATGAGACTTTGTCTTCATGTAAATAAGCACGGATATCGTCACGTGTGTTGCTGAAGACCACAGAAACACCTTTGGCAACCACGTAGGACTGTGGACTTACTGCACTCTGGGGAGACTCAGGCCCCCATGTGCCCCAGGACCTGCATTGCTCCTCCACTGCCCCCCCACCCCTGTCTTGTACCCCTGTTTGTTGGCTCCCAAGGACGGGTCGTTGCATTTGTCAGTTAAGTGTCCTCCCTGGAACTTGATTGTGTCCTTCTGTGTGTTCTCTATTGCTGTGTCCGCTCCAAGTTGGAGATGTGGGTAAAGGCGAGTGATGGCATGGGACAGGGGTCCGGGCAGGCTCTGTGACTTGCCACCAGCATCCTCTTTCTAGGTGAGATCTTGATCTGGAGATTAGCTGGAGGGTGTTGGCAACATAGGAAAGCAAAATGTGGGTGCACCAAGGGGAGGTTTTGCAGTCTGCCGGACGACAGGACTGCCTCTCCCAGATGGGTCACCTCTCTGTTAGAGAGTTGGCCAGCTTGGGGTTGGCGGTGGGGAGGAGATGGTGTGTAGAGCACAGCAAAAGACTGTCGAGCATCTCCTGTTCGGGGTTGGGAGGCAGAGCTGGGTCTCATCGGCCCCCATAAGCCTAGGCCCCAAAGGCAAAACGGTGCTGGACTGTCAGATCAAGACTGAAGCAGATGCCACGCTGAACACAGAGCGTGATGCCGGACAGATTCACGACCCTGAGATCATGACCTGAGCCCAAACCGACTGAGCCCTCCAGGCACCTCTAAAAGCAATAGCCCTTAAGATACGTGCAGTACAGTTTGCCACAATTTCCATTTATGTGGAATTTAAGAGTTCAGATTTAAAAAGCCCAAAAAACCAGATCTGTTTCCTCTTTTGAATGGTGTTTCAGGAACATGTTCAGTTTTTTGGGGTGGGGGTTTAAAGATTTATTTCAGAGAGAGAGAGAGAGAGAGCGAGAATCCAAGCAGGAGGGACAGAGGGGGAGGGGGAGACTCTCCAGCAGATTCTGCACCGAGTGTGGAGCCCCACGTGGGGCTCAATCCCAGGACACTGAGGTGACCTGAGCTGAGATCAGAAGTCTGATGCTTAACTGACCGAGCCACCCAGGGTCCCCCATTCAGACTTGGTTTTAAGGTACAAGGTGCGTGTGGGGGAGACATACTACCAATGTCACTTAGGCAAAGAGTTTCTGTGCAGTGGAGATGGGATTAATTTCCTTTATAAGTTGTAAGCTTTTGGGAACATGGGTTTTGCTGAATATAGTGATTTAATTTTTTGATAGTGTCTAGCATGGTGTTTTCATGTAGGAGTTTCTCAACAAGTATTTATTCCATGAAGGTCTTGAGAAATAGCAAGATGTTTGGGGAGAAAAGTCTAAGATGTTGAACACTTATTCTTCCTCTGCTTTCTCATCTATTACTGGAATTGGTTAGTGAGAATGTCCTAGCAAGTATTATAGCTTAGCCAGTTTTTCTTGAAGAGTACGAATACCAAGTAGTTACCCCCAGACCAGGGAGGGGGACCCCTACCACCCCGCCCATAGAGAAGGTGGCCGGTGGTGCTCAAGCCACTGTGCTATGTGCTTACTCGTTTCTCAAGTCGGGTAGTTCACCTGAAATGTTGTCCCATGAAGTGGGGGCCCTACCCTCCTTGGGACTGTGCCTTCATGTTGTCCCATGACGCAGAGGTCAAGCCTGTGTACCTCACGCTGGAGGGGAATTCTGTCTGCTCTCACAACATCGTAAACATTCTAACACTTTGGAAATTAAGTCTTGTAGAGGGGTGTATAAGATACATAACCTAAACTAGGTTATAATCAGAGAAATCCAGTGGTAATAATACATTGTTCTAAATGAGAGCCATTCTTTCAAAGCTGCTGCATGCCCCCTGCCTCATGATTGAGGAGGACCCACAGCCCCAACCCAGGGGGCTTCTAGAGCTGTCGAGGAGGGATCAGGGCCCGGTTTCCTGAAGCCTGACTCCCTCCTCTCATCCTTCCCCGCACACAGCCGCGGCGGGGCCGTCTCTGGCACACCCGGAGCCGGAGCCTCCTGTCTGTGCTTCCTGTAGAGTGAGGGCCTCCTTCCCTGGCCCAGCTTCCAAGGTCCCCCTCCCGGCACGCCCCCCTCGGAGTCCTGCCCTCTTACCTCCGGCTGCCCTGGCCTCACTGAACAACTCCCATGTGACCTGGGGGTCCTGTGCCCCCCTGCCAGCCCTGCCCTCTGCCTGGGACGCCCTCGCTCCGCCCTCGCTGGCCTGAGGGGCTTATGCTCAACCTTCCTCCCCCTTCAGGGTCCATCTTCGCTCTCCCTTTCTCCGTGGACTCCGCCTCTGCAGAGTGGACTTTCCGCGTGGTGCACGGTGTGCCCACGGCAGGGGTCATGTGGCGGAAGGCCAGACTGGACGGAGTGGGATCTTGGGGGCCCCAGAAATGAGGTGCAGCTTTGCAGACGCCCTTCTTCACCTTTGAAGATAGCGGCGCCTGTGGGAGAAGCGTGTGGGCCCGTCCAGCCTTCCTGCTTCTCCCTCCGGGGACCAGCTAGAAGGAGCGCCTCCAGGAGGAACACGGACACGGCTTTCCTTGCTCCTGGCCTCAAAACAAGGGCTTGGTGCTGCCTTTTTCTCCGCGTGTCTTTGGCCTTCCCTGACTGCTGTGTTGACAGCTGAGAAGGGGCCACGTGCATCGTTAGGATTTCAGGTTCCCACATTTTTCTAGATGTTCTACGAGTTGGGGGGGTGTTATGAGGTGATCATGACTCCTCTTCTTCCTTCTTCCCAGCGCGGTGCTGCCGATCTCCATTCTCTGCCCCCGACAGGCTGGTTGTCCATGGGGATCGGTGGAGCCACAAGCCATGCTGCTCCCCCACTGCACTCAGCTGGGTCTGACTTAGCAGCCCGGCTTCCGAGGGCCTGCTGGGGAGGGTCTACAGGCCGTGGGTGGTGGGAAGGCCTGCCTCCTCCCATCCTGCTCATTCTCCGTCTCACACATGGCTTCGCTCCCCGTCTTGCACACCCATGTTCCCACAGAGGCTGCGGCAGGCTGGGGCCCTGCTGCCTGGGAGGGAGGATCTGCCCCTTAAGAGACCGGGCTGTGCTGTGGGCCAGTGAGGTCTCAGCGGACGTTGTGGGGTAGGATCGACTTGGAAAAGTGGAAGGATGGACCATCCTTTGGGCTCCTTGGCCTTTGTGAGCAGCTAAGCACAGGCCCGGCTCTGAAGGCCGGGGAGTGACAGGGTCCCTGCAGGGAACCCGTGACAGGGCAGTTGGCTGGGCCTGGCTGGCGGAGGCCCCGCAGGGCTCACTCTGGCCTGAATGTGGATGGGACAGGCCTAGGGAGAGACTCTGGTACGAGGTCAGCCGATGGCGGCCTCCCAGAATCACCCGGAATCCTTACCTTCCTGGGCTTTGAGACCGCAGGGCTTGTCATCCTCAGGGTGTGACCTCTCTGCACGTTCCCTGTGATTGTGTCCACAGTTTGTTCTGTTTCTTATGAGCATTTGTTCACATTGAAGCTAAAACAAGGTGTGCCTTGTACTTTTAAAAAAATTTTATTTTAATTTTTTATTCTTTTATTAACATATAGTGCCTTGTACTTTAAATTCTGCCAGCAAGGGGTGCCTGGATGGCCCAGTCCGTTAAGCATCCAATTCTTGATTTTGGCTCAGGTCATGACGTCAGGGTCCTGGGATTGAGCCCCTCGCCAGACTCCACACTTAAACAGCGTAGAGCCTGCTTAAGATTCTCTCTTCTCCCTTTGCAGCTTCCCCTCCCCACGTGCATACTCTCCCTCTCTCAAAAAGAAAAATTCTGCCAGAAAGCTTTGACTTACAAGATCTAGAGTTTCAGGCTTTAGGTTTTGGGAATTAACATTTTTGGTGTTTGGATTTTGGAGCGGCATTGATTGGGATGAGCTTGCTTCTTCCCGGTGGGGGCTTCTTGGTAGACTCTTTAACGTTGGTCCTTGTGTTCATCTGCAAGGGTACTTTCGAGCCAACAGCTGTGTAGGGAGAATGATTTGTGAATCCTGCACCGGGAATGGTTGATCTGTCATTCATTCCCTCGTGATGCTGAACCAGCCAGATGGAGCCCTGCCTCCGGTGAATCTCGATTGCACGTTGTGGTTTTTGTTTAAAACCAGGAGCGCCCGCAGATTCAGAAACCAGGTCCATGCTCCCAGTTGCTCTAATGGGTTTCTTCCTTTACAGTGGAAAAATACAATTGATCGGTCCTGAAGGCCTGTACATCATGGAGTGCGATGTGTTGGGATGCACATTCTTCTTACCCTTGCCAAGTCATTATCAGTGTTGTACAGTGACATGTGGAGGCAAAGCAGGTGGCAGAAGTTGGAGATTTTTCTCTGCTATAGGGTTGTAATAGCCAGTTAAGGTTCTAATCTGCAGACCATTCAGGTCAGTGCTTCATAAAATTTTAAATCAAGCATGGCATCTCTAGAGGTAAACCATTTAGAATTCTTCCTTAAGATACTAAAGGGAAAAAAAAAGGCGAATGCATGAGGACTGTTCTGTTTCCAAGACTTATGACAGGCTCTGTGGCTTTCATTCTAATAGGAAAGAAACACGGCCATTGTAAGTCGCTGTCAGGAGGAGATTTTAGTGCCAGCTCCGCGTTAAGTGCTCTTTAGAACTTGGAGAAGCTGCCGGATCCTCTCCCGGCCAGTTTGCGGTTGGCAGGCAGGTGGTTTACGCAGGGACCATTCCAAGTGGGAGAAGCCTTCCAGTCCCGTGATGGGTGAACAGCGAACTCAGAGCAGGCCGGGGAGTAGTGGAGTTAATACTGTACCAGACCAGGGGCTCCACTTTTAATGGGTGAAGGTCATCAAGAAGCGAAAGGTCAGAGGCTCACGCTTTATCTGGCCCTGTTTGCAGCCCCAGGGCAGGAATTCTCCAGTCTTTATCTTTATCTGGACACCTATGCGTTATCTAAAGTCTTAGGTGACGTGGAGGACCTTAGCTTCCAAAAGGAGAGGCAGAACGCTGAAGAGAGATGTGCACCTGGTGAGAGCAAGAGACAGGAGCCCTCTCCAATCCTCGCCTGGGGGAGGTAGCTGCAAGCTGGAGGGGTTT
Source organism: Mustela nivalis (assembly GCF_964662115.1). Classification (NCBI taxonomy): domain Eukaryota; kingdom Metazoa; phylum Chordata; class Mammalia; order Carnivora; family Mustelidae; genus Mustela; species Mustela nivalis. The sequence goes on along the minus strand of NC_139033.1, from coordinate 36,491,637 downwards.
ATAGGGAGCATTTAGAAGCAGGAAACAACAGCTGTCCTGGTGAGTGGCTTCCTGCATCCATCCCCCACATGCCTTAGTTTTACCCAGAAGTGGTCCTAGAATCGTGGGGAGGTGCCTGGCAGAGGTGGGGTGCAGGGCCGTGAGAAAGGGGGAGTGGTGGGTTGCAGTCCAGGGGAGGAGGGCTGGGTGTGGAGTGAAGAGGGGCTGGCTCATGGGCCCAGTGCTTTGTGGGGAGCGCCGGTGGGGAGCGCCGGCAGCCAGGGACAGGAGTCAGGGTTAGACAGTGTGGCTGCCTCCTGCAGGTGTGGGAAGGGCGTTCACAGTGGCCATACTCATGTTGCCTCCAGGATGCCAGATGTCACTCCGGGGTCTCCCTTCAGGCCTCTGTTGCCTGAGGTGGCACAGACTCCTGGGCCTGTAAGAGCTGGAGTTGCTTCTGGAGCCATGCCCCCACCTCTGATTCCCGCTTCATGTTGTTTTTTCTTTATTTCCCAAATCTGCGCCGTCTCTGGCCCTTTCATCATGGGGTACGTGGAATATAGGCACAGGAGCCCTGAGCAGCTAGAAGCAGGGTTCCCCGACTGTCCTGTCTCTGCCCCTTCCTGGCTGTGTGTCTTTCGGGGAGCGAGAGCTGTTCAGATGTTGGCTGTTGCTGTATTCATCTCCTGTCTTTTCACACAAACCCACACCCTTCCCTGAATCATTTCTGGAGCCCCACCAAAGGTAACGAATGCCCTTTATTCTAGATTCCTTCTCCAATCCATTCAGGCTGCTGTACCAGAAATACCACAGACGGGGGTGCTTGTAAACAACAGAAGTTTATTTCTCACAGTTGGAGCTGGGGACCCAAGATCAAGGCAAATTCGGTATCTGGTGAGGACTTGCATTGTGGCCCAGAGGCCACTGCCTTCTCACTGGGTCCTCACCTGGGACAGGCAGGCTCTCTGGGATCACTTCTGTCAAGGCAGAATCCCATTCATGACGGCTCCACGCTCACAGTCTCATGGCCTCCCAGAGGCACTGGGAATGAGAAATACACGTGAATGTCGGGGAGGAGCAGATGTTGGGTGTGTGGCATTCCCTGTGGGGGCACGAGGGTCGTCGGGTCAGGAGATGGGGTTCACAGCCACCATGCTGTACCTACTAGACTCAAAAACATGTCAGCTTCCTCTCATTCCTGAGCCTCTCTGTCCCCACACGTGGAAGAGAGCGGGGGATACCCTGCCTGCCTGTGTCTGTCAGGTGTTCTCAGGAAGCACCGGGTCTCTCTCATTAGACGAGTTGTCCTGATGACTTGGCTTTCCAGCTTGAATTATAGTTGTGTAAGAGGTGATGCTCTGCTTCTCTTGCTTGATATTCTGCCTGCCATAGAAAATAATCCGAGATAGCTCAGAATGAAGGTTTCGGCCCAATAAAATGAGAATGATTGATGGAATTAGGAGGGAAGGGATATAAAATGGAATTGAGGGGGCTAGGGGTCTTCTGGCATCTAGGACAGAGCAGCTGGCTGAGGTGACGCATTTTCAAGCTAGTGGGAGGAAGTGGGGGGAAGGGCCCCCCTCTTTCAGGCTGCTGAGGAATAGATGCCGGAGCCTTTCACCAGCCTGCACCTGGGGTTGGGGGTGGGGCACATTGTTGGGCCGGTGGCAGCGTCCTAAGGCCTCTTAGCATCCTGCTTGATTCTGAAAGTCCTTTTGGAAAGCTGAGGATTCTTCTGTTGGACTGTAGCTTTCCAGAGCTCGTTCTGCTGCTGCAGGCTAGAGTGACAAGTTGAGTGTAAGGTCAGTTATCTGGCCCTTCCTTGTGAGAGATGGTTGGTCAAGAGACTTTGCCAAGGTGATTCTGTTGAACAGACTCCAAAGGAACTTTCCACAGCAGCCCATCCATGATCCTAAACTCAGGTTTTATGGGGAGACTAAAGCACACTTGGGAGCTCTTCCTACACTGAGAATGTTGCCTGGTCCTCCGGTCCTGACTAGTGCTCTGTCCACCTTGGCGGAAATAATCCAGATCTCTCTTCTGGGGTTTGACTCTTAGAAATCAGACTCTCCCTGATGGGGGGAAAAGGACAAGGCCTAGAACAGCACATTTTCTGCCTTGTTGTGGCCCTCTGAAAGGGACTACTTTCCCACCTTGCTGATAGAGGGAAGTTGATAGAAGTGGATGTTGGAGGAGGAAGCTGTTGCAAAAAAGAAACAATTGACTTAAGATCTAGGAAGTTTATAGCTTCAAAGAATGCCAGCCACAATGCACACCTTAGTCTTTCAGCTGGAATTTCAGTTTTCAACAGGATAGAGCGAACGGAGAGGGCGACGTATATTAAGGAGCCTTGGATAAGTGCCGTCAAACGTCTCTGGTTGAGGAAGGAGCCTGGCTTCTGGGCATGTTCCCGGCGACCCAGCTGTGTTTCGCTCTCAGCGTTGTACTCCTCAGGGTCCGTGAATGGCTGAACTTAGAACAAGGCTTTTGCAATCTGTGCTTTGTGAATACGGTTTTTGTTCTGTTGGTTTAATTTGCATTTGGTGTCTGGAGTGCCTGGTCATGGAAAGAGCCAGTGCTTTGTTTTGGGTAATGAGGGCTGAGGTTTCAAATCAGTGTTTCTCGGTTTACCCAGTGTCAAGTGTTATTTGAGTAACAAGCGACTGTGTTGCTCATCGCTGCTCTGAGGTCCTGCGAGTTTCCATTTACAAATTAGATTTTCGCATACCCGCACATCGTAGATTGCTGAATGATATCATGGAATAGGAAACTGTATTCACAAATGGAAATTCTCTCCCTATGTCATTCCAGGACACATGTCTTTTTAAGCCCCTTCAGATGCTTGTTTCTCCCCTTGTCAATTACTTCATCTCAAGGGTCAGTGGTAAACCAAGAGAAAGGGAGGGTCAGAGTGGGAGACTTATTCTTTCTGTTGCATGGGATCATGTTGGGTGCATCTTGGAAAGTCGGTGAATTATTCATGATGAAATGAATGAGGGTATTCTTTTAAATTGGTGTAGTCGCAAAGGGTTAACCCGTTTATGAAGCAGCTGGTGTTGATCAGGAGGTGTCAGAACATATGAGACATGGTCCTTGGTTGTTTTTTTTTCTTTAATTTTTTTTTTTTTAAATGTATCTACCTAACTACCTTAAAGTCTAATTTGATCCTTCTTTGCTTTTCTTTACCTAACCTTTTTTTCAGTTCTGGTAATTCGTTTTGAAATAAGGTCAGGCATACAGTTCCCTTTCTCCCCTTCCTTGCCTTTTCATCATGGCGGCCATCCTGATGGCATTCCTGTTGTGGGAGAGGCAGTCTTCCTACCAGGGGAGGGCTGAGCACTTGGAGAACTGGGGCCCATGATGGATTTACAGAGGGCTAGGTCATAGGAAATCTGACTTAAAAGAAAATCCAACTAGTGTTAACAGCTCACCCACCTGAAACTAACTTTGTAACCCAATCAGAACCCGAAAGTGAACCGAATTGGCCTTTGAAAATAGGACAGAATTCTGTAGGGTAAACATCCTGCACTTCGTTTCACAGAAGTCTCTCTCTGCGCCCTCCCTTAGGACCAATTTTGACATCATTTTGTTCCTTCTTAGAATATGAAATGTAATAAAATAAAAAGTCAATGAAAAATACTGAAGGTTTGAGGCTATGGCACTTCCTGTCTCCAAGCTGCTCAGTCTGTTCCTGCACTCAGAGCTGGCTCCTGATTCGGTGTCTGAGAGCACAGTGAGTGAGAGAAGTTGAAGAGGCTGCTGCTTGAGGGGAGAACTGTCCTGACTTGTCGCGCAGTGGGTGCTCAGCGAGTTGGTACCCAGAACGAGCTGGATGGAATGGAGGGAGGCACCGTGTCCTGCGTGTTAGTTTCTCCATGGAGCAATGGCGTCGCTGTTTGCTGTAATGCTACTTACCTTCAAGCTATGTACTGTAGGTAGTAATCTATGTGTTGTGCGTATGTATGTCTGTTACTCCGTGCCCACATCTGTAGGAGGTCCTCACCTGGCAAAGTTCTGATATGCATGAATTTCAGTGATCACCCTTTAAAAAATACCAGTCCCCCAACAACAGTTCACATGTCGGTTACCCCATTGTGTTGCCAATGTTAACTGCGGCCAGGGTGTCAGTCGGTGACTCCCTGCATGTATCACTGATCTGTGATCGGGAACCAGTCACACCCCGTCTTCTTTCAAAGTCTGGTGGTGATTGGTTCCTGCACCTTTTCACTCTGTTCATGCGCAGGCAGCAAAGTGTGTGGCTGGGTTGCCTTGTTGTCTTTCAGGTATAAACCAATATGACATTTTATAAAAATAGCAAAAACTGTGGAGAAATTGGCCAGTAAAGGTGAAAGTGCATGAAGGAAGTTCAAAATGCTGGAAGTGTCTTTTACAACCTACGTGGAGTTGCAGAAGGAGTAGTTTGTATTTCTTGCCTGGGAATGTTGCTGTTCCCGCTTCGGAGGGACTAGGAGTGCAGCCTGGGAGAAGGGAGGAGTGTGAGCTACCCATGGAAACAAGGAACATGGTTGTGAAGGAGAGAAGGATCCCCCAGAGAACGTGAAGCTGGCGAAACACCAAAACAAAACACTTCATGTTCAAGGAACTCTCAGATTATTTCCCAACATAGAAAGTGCAGAAGGTAAAATACATACGTGTTCCATTTTAGGAAGGACTGTGGCCTGTGGTGCAACAGTGTTCACATGATAGCAGAAAGGTGATGAGAACCCAGGCATCCGTCTGAGAAGGTGGCGTAAACAAATCGTGGTACCTACCCACAGCGGGAGTATTACTTGGTCATGAAAAGGAATGAAGTGTTGGTACGTGGTACAGTGGTCATGAACCTGGGAAACATGATGCTAAGTTGAAGCCAGGTATGAGAGATTGTGTATTGTATGATTCCATTTATATGGCGTATCTAGAGAAGAAGAGGTAAATCCGTAGAGATAGAACGCCGATTCGTAGAGATAGAACGCCGATTCGTGGTTGTCCGGGCCTGGGGAAGGCGGACTAACTGCTTAATGGGTTCAGGGTTTCCTTTCAGGGCCTAAAAATACCTCAGCTAGACAGAGGAGGTGGTGACACAGCATGGTGAAGGTGCTAAATGCCTCTGAATCCTTCATTTTAAGTTTAAATTGTTCACTTGTACCTAAAACCATACAAATCCTAGAAGAGAGCACAGGTAGTAATTTCTGACATTGGCCATAGCCGCATTTTTCTAGTCTCCTGAGGCAAGGGAAGAACAAAAAATAAACCATTGGGACCATATCAGAATAAATGGCTTCTGCACAGCAAAGGAACTAATCAACAAAACTAAAAGGTAATCTGAATGGGAGAAGATCTTTGCAGAGGACATGTCTGATAAAAGATTAGTATCCAAAGTGTATAAAGAACTTCTACAACTCAACACCCAAAAGGCAAACAGTCCAGTGAAAAAATGGGCAGAAGGCAGGGACAGACATTTCTCCAGAGAAGACATACAGATGGCCAACAGCCACATGAAAAAGTGCTCAGTATCACAGAACTGCAAATCAGAACCACAGTGAGCGCCCCCCCACACCTGTTAGAATGGCTCAGATTAGAAACACAAGAAATAAGAGTGTTGGTGAGGATGTGGAGAAAAAGGAACCCTCTTGCACTGTTGGTGGGCGTGCAAATTGATGCAGTCATTGTGGACTGTGGAATTTCCTCAACTACATTATGGTCAGCAGTCGCACTACTGGGTATTTACTTCCAAAAGTGCAGAAACACTAATTCAAAGGGATACAGGCAACACTGTGTTCATAGCAGCACTGTTTATAATGGCCAGATATACAGGCAGCCCAAGTGTTCATCAGTACATGAGGAAGAGTGGTGTATACTTACTGTGGAATATTATTCAGCCCCGAAAAAGAACGAAATCTTGCCCCTTGGGGCAACATGGATGGAGCTAGAGCATATAATGCTAAGCGAAGTAAGTCAGAGAAAGACAAATACCATGTGATTTTGACTCTGTGGAATTTAAGAAACAAAACCGAAAAGACAAACCAAGAAACAAAACTTAACAGTAGAGAACAAACTGATGGTCACCAGAGGAGAGGCAGGAGGGTGAGATGGGTGAAGGGCGTGAAGGAATGTACTCGTGATGAGCAGCTCATACTACACTGTATGTTAACTACACTGGAATTAAAATAAAAAACATAAAAGTAAACATTTTTGGTTTTTTATTATCTGAATTTCACGGTCAGTTAAAAATAGTATTACAATTAGCCAGGGTAGATGTTTTCTTAGTGTTGTAAGTTACGCTTCAAGAAGAAGGCAAGCACTTTTAAAGTGTTGATAGGTTTTGTTATTTTATTTTATTGCGAGAGAGAGAGAGCGCGAGCCAGCGTGCGCACGCCTGAGTGGGGTGAGGGGCAGATGGAGAAACTGGCTCTCCATCGAGCAGGGAGCCCAATGTGGGGCTCGATCCCAGAACTCCGTGATCATAACCCGACCTGAAGGCAGACACCCAATGGACTGAGCCTCCCAGGTGCCCCAGGTTTTGTTGTGTTTTTTTTTTTAACAAAGAAATCAAACACTTCAATTTCTGGAGTCCTAAATGGCATTGTACTTTAATATTAGCTTGACACGTTTTCTTCTCCCTATACATTTATAAGTGACAGTTTTCAATGTTTTGACAAACATTTAAGGGTCACGGGACAGTTGCAGCTTTTCGTGTTGAACAGTTTCTGCTTCTGTGGGCATTTCTCTCGTCCCATGCTGCCCTGAAGACTGGGACTGCCTGTGCCTGTATTTCACCATGTACGTGGGTCCGTGTGATTCTTGTCCATTGTAACGTGTGGTTGCCGTACAAACCCTTCCCTCTGCGGGCGAGCGTCCTGGATGTGTCTCTTGTAGTCCGCCTATTCTGACGGGGTGCTCTGTGGAAGGAAAGAATAGGAAAACCAGCCCACAAGAAATCATCCGGGAGGGGTCCTAGGCGGGGCTTACAAAGCACACTCTGCCTTTTCCAGGGCCAGCCTTCCAGAAGGTTTAGATTTCAGGAACTGTCTTGGAAAAGGCAACTTGGGAACACCCAGTGAGTAGTGACTACAGCAGCTGGCCGTGGAGTGAAGTTTCCATTATGCCCTGTAGAAGGAAAAGTGCTCTAAGTTTGGCTGTTTGATGTGTGTCCAGCAAAAAGGACAGGCTTGGCCTGACCCCAGGTATCAGGTGGCCCTCAGGCACAGCTCCTGTGTGGGGCCGTTCTTACTGCAGAGATGGCCTGAGGCTTTTGGGACACCGTCCTGGTCAGCTTTCACGCTGGGATTCTGCGCCCAGAACAGCGAGGGGGAATTTATTCTGGGGTCGTAGGCATTCCTTTGCGTACCCACGGCTCAGTCTTGCCTCTAACTCCACGTCAGGTTTTTAAAATCCTACTATAAGCCAGTTTATCTGTAGGTATTTAAGATAGTTTTGCATCTATCACTGTGTGGAAAGATTAAAAACAAAAAACCCCTAAAGACTGCTGTTCTTGGGGGAGGTCACAGCCCCCCACTGTTTTTAGTCTCTTGACTGCCAGGCACTTGTGTGTTGATGGAAGCGCAAGACGCAGACCCTGCACTGTGGTGGGGCAGAGTCCGGCACACGCACCCCCGGGGCTGGGCTGTGCTGCACGCCTGGCTGTAGGGCCTGTTCTGCTTCTCAAATGAGCTGTGACTTGAGGCAAATCATCTGTAAAATGGGCGACCTAAGGACCCTCGTTACAGGGTTATGAGGATTAAATATTTTATATATGTAAAGTGCTGAGAGCAGTGCTGGCTTTTCTTTTTTTTTTTTTTTTTAAAGGTTATTTATTTTTAGGGGAAGGCAGGGACTGACGGAGAGTCAGGGGAGGGTCAGAGGGAGAGGGAGGGAGGGAATCTCAAGCCAGACTCCCTGCTGAGCACCCTGAGATCAAGACCTGATCCCAAACCAAGACCGAGCCCCCCAGATGCCCCAGGTGATAGGTTTTTTGTTGTTGTTGTTGTTGTTTTTAAACAAAATTATTGTCCTAAAACTAAAGGGCATGACAATTCCTGATCCCATTTATCCTCAAAAAACAGTCAAGGGGAGTGGATGACGTCCCAATTACTCTGTGTCGCAGAGGTTCCGTTGCTGGAAAGGGGCGGAGGCGGGGTCTGAGCTTGTCTCCAGACCCTTCACTCTTGACTTTTTTGACTGACGTGGCAGGAGAAGATTGGGAAATGGGTTAGTCCACTCTGGGGTGGGGGTGGGGGGCGTGGGAAAGGGTCCCAGCCTGGGGGCTTAAACAAGTGACATTTACTTGTCACAGTTCTGAGGTTCAGAGTTGAAAATGAAGGTGTGAGCGGTTTGATTTCTTCTTGGGCCTGTTTCCTTGGCTTGTGGACGCTGTCTTTTCCCTGGGTGCTCATGTGATCTTCCTGCATACCTGTGTCCAGATGTCCTCCTCTGCTAAGAGAACGGGTCATGTTGGATTACAACCCGCCCTGATGACTTAATTTTTACCTAATCACCTCTTCATTAAAGAGCCCGTGTCCCAGTGCAGTCATGTTCTGAGATGCAGGGGCTTAGGGCTTCAATACGTGAATTTTCGGGAAACATATTTGAGCCCATAGCAGGTAGTGACTAGAAGTAAAACCAGAGGAATGGAAGATCTGTAATCAGGAATTGGATCAAGTGAAGGCAGAGTCAGGAGCTTTGGAACGGACAGAGCAGATGGTTGGTGTGAGTGATTTTTGAGTTTTGATTCCAGACGTGGTTTTCCAAGGACAGAGAAGAACAGCCTGAAGAGTGCTGCCCCAGGGCACAGTGGTCTGGAATGAGCAGCGCTGTTGTGGGGTGTGCGGGCACCCTGCTTTGGATAGAGCTGGGTGAGTGGGAGCAGGCACTGGGTGGCTGGGTGGGTGGGAAGTGGGAGCCCAAGAAACGGGTATTTTGTTTTGCTAGGCATTGGAGATCTTACTGAGCAAAGTACTTACGGAGGGCCTGACATCTAGCTAGAGTCACAGTGCGGTTCTGTCGGAGGAGAGAGAACTGGGATCTCCTGCTAGATTCCCTCGGTAGCTTCTGACTCCAAAATTGTTCTGGTCTGTGGTTGTAGATAAACAGATTATGTAAATCCTCTAAAATTAAATTTCTTAAGTATGCCTTAATTTTATTAACAAATGTTACTTTAATCAGCAAATTGTGGAGTAGTTGAGATTAAATTTAGAGCTGAGACTGACTGGGTTTTCATCCTGGCTTTGTCATTGGTACCAGCTTTGTCAGATTTGCCATATGACATAAATTGGCAGAGGTTCAATTTTCTCAGCTGTGGAAAGTGGATAATTACGCATATCTCATTGAGTTGATGGAGAGCGTGCATACAGTAATGTATGTGAAGGTTCTAGCACTGTGTCTCTCCCGTGGTGAGCACTCATCATAATGATGCTTGAAGGAGGATGAAAGACTTTTAAATGGAGGAAAATAAATAGCAGTGAATTTTGGATTAATTCACTCATTCGACAACAGCAAAAGTTTTGAGCTCCAGCCAGTGGTTGAGTGCTAGGGATTAGAAAGAGGCAAGGCTCCTGCCCTCTGCAGGCTTCCTGGCCCCCGGGGGCAAGCCCAGGAGGGTACGCAGAGGGTTGCTTGGTGTGCTTATCCTGACATGTAGGTGTTGAAAGGGGTTACTTTTTAAAAGAGAGGAATTTTGCAGGATGTTTCACATGGGAGCAGGCAGTAGCATTGACCTTTGAATTCTGGGAGGGATTTGTCACCCAGAGGAGTGGAAAATGTATTTCAGAGCAAGATAGTGACACCTGTGGGAGTCTGCAGGGTACACAGTGTGGTTAGGGAACAGCAGTGTGTGAGTGGACATGAAGGGGGGACAGACTTTCCCAGTCCGCGGGGAACTGCCGGGGAATTTTCAGGTGGGAAGAGAGGTGACGGTATTTGCAGTTAAGGAAAACTTACCTGATGGTGGTGTGCAGGAGGCTTTGGAGAAGAGGCAAGGTGGAGACCCCAGAAGAGTTCTAGAAAGATTCTCAGCGATCCAGATGAGCTGAGATCTTGAACTTGGGCTGCAGGTGCGGGAGCCTGGAGGAGAGGACAGATTCCAGAATTGTCGGAGTGGCTGCTATCAGAATGGATGTGCCTGGGGTGGGGGGGACTCCGGGTTTCTCCTTGGGTGTCTGGGTGATGGTGTCGTTCACACGTGCTGGGTGAGCCGATGCTGGGATCTTAGATTGGTTGAGTTGGAGCTGTCAGGGAACAGCACTTGTTTTCCTTTCCCTCCTCTGGGTCTGGAACCATCTGCAGAAGAAAGGACAGTGACTGTGACTGCCTCTCTTCAGACACTCGGCCCTGGGGAGTAGACCTTGAGATCCGGTGTCTGTGGCTCCCAAAGGTGGGACCTTCTTCAGAGTAGATGGTGAAATTACGTCTCCCTACCCCAGGGAGCTCAGACATGGTTATGTGACCTCCTAGAGATGAATTAGAAAGTGAGCACGTGAGATTCCTATTGCTTTTGAGCCAAGGCGAGACTCACTGGTGCGCTCTTGGGTATGTGCCATAGGGCACCTCAGCTGTGTGGGGGGCCGGGGTCCCTGAGTGAGGTCAGTGCCCATACATACAGACCAGACTCAGGTCGACACGGGAAGAAACCTTTGCTCCTAGGCTTCTAAGATGTGAGACATCATGGTGGTTTTCTACCGTCACCCAGCCCCTCCTGACTCAAGTTGTTTTACAAGAGGCTGAACCTTACGGATTCTCCTTTTCTAGACTAAAACTCAGTGCCTGTGCGTGTGTGTGTGAACGCACACACAGGTGGATCAGTTCAGCTGCAAGCGAAAGCATTTCTTTGTCACCATTATACTTTGACCGGTATTTTTAAATGAATGAATGGTCAAACTCACATTTTATGGAGACATCATTCATGTGCCGTACAGTTCACCCATGAAAAGTATACAGTTCTGTGGCTTGAAGTAGATTCACAGATTGGTGAATTCATGTCGCCATAATTCTACAACATTTCCATTACTTCCAGAAGAAACCCCACTCCCCAGTCCTCTCATACCCTCTCTCCCCAGACACAGGCAATCTCTAATCTACTTGGTACAGGTTTCCTCTTCTGGACCTTACACATACATTGAGTCCTACATTGTATGGTCCTTTGTCACTGCCATCTTTCCCTTGGCAGAATGTTTTCAGGGCTCATTTGTGTTGTAGCTTGGACCAGTATTTCCTTCCTTTTGCTGTGAAGAGTATTGCATGGTATGGAATACTGTGTCTTGTAAAACCATATGGTTTCTAAAGATGGAGGCAGTGCTGGCCCTTCTAGCTCTGTGGGTATCCATTCATCAGCTGAGGGACATTGGGGTTGTTTACACTTCGACTGTCATGAACAGTGCTGCTGTGAACATCTGTGTGTCTTCTTGCATTGTTTCTTACATGTTACTCTGTGAACATGTGTTCATTTCTCCTGGGTTTATACTAGGAGCGGAATTGCTGGGTCTTACGCTGACTACATTTAACTGTGAAGAGCTGCTCAGCCATTTTATACCATTACATTCCCAGTAACATTGGTGTCACGTGTTCAAGATTACATTATTAGCATGAAACTTAGATGGCAGCTCATGCTTTTGTGACTTTGTGTTCCCATATTAGTGGTGGTGGTGTGTATGTTTTGTGGGGACATGCTTACCTTCCATCAACAGACCTACAGTCTCAGTTTTAAAATATGATACTTTGGGGCGCCTGGGTGACTCAGTCATTAAATGCCTGCCTTTGGCTCAGGTTATGATCCGAAAGTGTTGGGATGGACCCCTACTTCGGGCTCCCTGCTCCGCGGGGAGTCTGCTGCTCCCTCTCCCACTCCCTCTGCAGTGTTTCGTCTCTCTGTCAAATAAATAAAATCTTAGGCAAAAAATGTGATACTTTGTTCAGGGTTGGGTTCTTTGGCTTCACACTGGCCAGGTGGATGGCTTCTGGTTGGGAAATGTTCAAGCTTAAACTTAACTGAGGATTAGTCCTGTGTGGGCGCCTGTCACTTACATGAGGAGCTTTGGTGGCGTTTCCTGTTTCTCTTCATTCTTGAGCCTACTTCAGTGTATGGTGAGCAAAGTCTAATGCATTTTCAGTATATATTTGAATATCCATGTTGTAAAATCACATGGTTTCTGAAAATGGGCATGATTCTAAAAACGGGGATCCCCTGGAGTTCATGTGCTAGGTGAACAGATCTTTGAGCAACTGGTCTGCCATTGGTGTTGAGCAGGGAGCTTGCCTTCCTGGAGGGGTCAGGGCTAGCTGGGGACAGACCGTTCAGGAATAAAGGCCTTACAAATCGTAAAAGGGCTGTGAAAGCAAGGGGTCCTCTGTAGGAGAATGACAGGGACTCCCAGGTTGAGTTTTACTTTCTTTTTGGTGAGGGATGTGTCAGGAAAGACCTCTCAGAGCAAGTGACATTTCCATCTGAGACCCAGGGAGAGGGGAGGGGAGCTGTGACCACGGAAGGCAGGGAAGCTCTTCCAGTTCAGAGGAAGTACAGTGACATCAGGGTGGTGGAGGCTGGGGAGGGGGAAGAGGGGACTCCTGAGAGCAAGCCAGATTGGGCAGGACTTTTTGTGGATGTGCATAGTATTCAGGATGCAGTGAGGTCTCACTGAAGGGTTTTTTAAAATCGGGAATGGCATCATCCAGTTAAAAAAGTCCACTTTGGGGACCCCTGGATGGCCCATTTGTTGAAGCAGCTGCCTTCGGCTCAGGTCTTGATTCTGGGGTTCTGGGATCCAGTACGGCTTCTGGCTACTTGCTCAGCAGGGAGCCTGCTCTCCCTCTGCCTGCTTCTCCCCCTGCCTGCTTCTCCCCCTGCCTGCTTTTCCCCCTGCTTGTGCTCTCTCTTTCCCCCTCAGGCACGTAAATAAACAAAATCTTAAAAAAAAGATAAATAAAAAATTCAGGGGCGCCTGGGTGGCTCAGTGGTTTGGGCTGCTGCCTTCGGCTCAGGTCATGATCTCAGGGTCCTGGGATCGAGCCCCGCATCGGGCTCTCTGCTCCGCAGGGAGCCTGCTTCCTCCTCTCTCTCTGCCTGCCTCTCTGCCTACTTGTGATCTCTGTCTGTCAAATAAATAAATAAAATCTTAAAAAAAAAAAAATTCACTTTGGTTGCTGAATGTCAAATGCATTGCAGTTTGGGGGTGGGAGAGGTGGCCAGAATGGGTGCAGGGAGACAGAGGGTCAGGGATCCACCTGCCCAGAAACCCCACTGGAGGCACGGGAGCTGGGACTGTAAGTGGGGGCTCCAGCACCCTTTTTTCCTATTTGTCGCTCTGTGAGGGTGCACACACTCCTGCTCGAGGCAGGTCCCAGCTGCTCGTCTCTGTCGCAGGGAGCGGTCTCTTTCGTGTTTGTCCCTGTTGCAAGCCTACTAGTGAAGGCTCAGCAGACATCCTCTCTGAGCTTCCAGGGCTGTGCCTTTCTCTTAAACAAATATTTGAGTGACCCTTCCATAATTAAAATTCCTCAGCCAAATTAGAAAATGTGTTTTTGCAAGCTTCTGACACTTGGGTAAATTTATTTCTGTTGGGAGCTGAAGTGCTCCCTGCAAAACTGCTAGTGACAGTTTTGCTCCTGGGCAGTAGTTGTTGGGTAGAGGTTTTTTTTTTTGTTGTTGTTTTAAAATGCCTTTATCTTTTTCTCTTTTGGTTTTAAAAAAACCAGTGTTGGATGCCTGGGTGGCTCAGTTGGTTTAAAAAAACAGTATTTCTTTTTGTAAGCACTTAACGGAGAGAAGAAGTCATTCTGGCACTCAGAGAGGAAGGAGGAATGGCCCATCTGTCAAGTCAGAGGTTCGTTTCCTGTGGCTGCTGTAGATCATGACAACCTTGGTGGCTTAATGCACCTCAAACTACTGTCTTACAGTTCTGTAGGTTCCAAGTTTGACACGAGGCTCACTGGGCCAAAATCCAGGTGTCTGCAGGGCTGCGTTAACCCTGGAGGCTCCAGGAGCTGGGTTCCTTGCCCTCTCCAGCCTCTTTCTAGGGGAACAGACACCCTCTTCCTTCCTTCACTTTCAAAGCCCCCAGCGGAGCCTCTCTGACCATTCCTTTATAGGTGCATCTGCTTCTCCTCCTGTCTCCCACTTGTAAGAGCCCTCATGATTCCATTGTGCCCATCTGAATAATCACGGTAGTGTCCCTGTTTGAAGGTCAGGTGGTTACCAGCCTTAATCCCCCTTTTCCCTTTAAGATAGTCCTGGGTTCTAGGGATTAGGACATGGCCAGCGTTCGGGGCCATTGTTCTGCCTCCCACAGTGGTGGACTTAATCTTACACTTTCTGATATTAGGAAATTGGCTCACTGATTCCTTCTGGTATTGACCTTGGATTTATTTTCCCTCCTGAACACACAGTAGGTGCTTTAAAATCATGTCGTGGAATTACCTTCTGGGAATGTGTATTATCCTCTACTAGAATTCGTTTGTTGTTAAAATGATAGGGGCTTTTCAAAGCAGTCTTGGGGGAAATAGCTTTCATGACCTGATTAGGTTGAAGGTTTTCGAGAAGACTAGTTTGTTTAGGAAACAGTGGGTTACCTTGGGTTTTTCTCATTTATGCGGCCTGTTAAAATACTACAGGGGAGGTCCAGGGGCCCTCCCAAGATTAGTTTAAAGGTTTATCCTAACTGTAGAAGTTTCTGAGAAGTAATCAAATTCTAATTTCTGGTGCTTGCGTTGGTGGAGGGGGCGGTGATACCTCCCTAATTGAGAAAGGAATTCGGATTTTAGGACCTTTGAAAGAATGACTTGCACTTTCATTATTAGTTCTGTTTTAATTGCTCCTTAGATGGAAAGGAGGTACATCCTGCATTTGTTGTGTCTAAGAATCCAGTTGGAAGGTTGGGACCTAAGCCAAATGTTGATAAATGGGAGCACGTCCGTGAATGATACTAATACAAAGTTTGCGAGTTTTAACTTGACCTTTTGTACTGTCTTGACATTAGGAGTCTTGGAGAGGATTCTTTTTCTGCTGCTGGGAGGTTAGAAAAATCAGTGCTCTGTGTGTGTGTGTGTGTGTGTGTGTGTGTGTGTGTGTGTGGCAGGCCCTAGAGGACAGTGCATTTGTTAACTGTATATGTGGGTTGGAGATTGAGGGTGGTTGGAGGAGAAATGTTAAGACCCAGTGATTTTTAGGGAACTTGATCGTAGCCGGCGCTGCCACATTTTCTCCAGAGCTGCTGTGTCCCCTCTCCGTGGTCTCTGTGCTCATGTAGGGATCCGGCCCCCTCCCCACCACGGCTCCTTGGGCTGTGGGTGACTCTGTTGGTGTCTGACTGAACTGGTTGACAGACTGGGGTGTCGGGGTTCTTAAGCATGCTCGGGCTTTCATTTCTCACCTGCCGTCTTCCTGTCCTGGGAGCATTTTCTGTGGGTCACCCAATCGACCGTAAAAATAATTTCATCTTACAGAAATGGAAGCTCAGATTTATTACTAACCTATTGTGCTTTTATTTATTTATTTATTTAAAAATATATATATTTATTTGAGAGAGAGAATGAGAGAGCAAGAGAGAGAGCACCAGAAGGGGAGGGTCAGAGGGTGAAGCCAACTCCTCCCTGATCAGGGAGCCCAATTCGGGACCCTGGGATCTTGACCTGAGCTGACGGCGGACGCCCAACAACTGAGCCACCCAGGTGCCCACCTATTGTGCTTTTTTAAAAGCCCAGAGGTACAGAGCCACAAACACCCCCGCTTTTCTCCAAGTGTGGTTTTTGGTTTAGCTGTGACTGTGGGAGGTGCGGAAGCCTCAGCTCTCCTGGTGGCTTTATCCAAATTTACGGGCCTAGGTCTTGGGGATTCGCGTTTTAGAATAGCTTTTCCAGGGGCGCCCACATGGCTCAGTTGGTTAAGTACCTGCCTGTGGCTCAGGTCAGGATCTCAGGGTCCTGGGATGGAGATCTCCACCTTGGGCTCCCTGCTCAGCGCGGAGCCTGCTTCTCCCTCTGCCTCTTGCCCCTTCTTGTGCTTCGCACTCTCTCGCTCTCAAATAAATAAAATCTTTAGAAAATTTAAAATAAAACAACCTCTCGGGGCACCTGGGTGGTTCAGTGGGTTAAAGCCTCTGCCTTCGGCTCAGGTCATGATCCCAGGGTTCTGGGATCGAGTTCTGCGTTGGGCTCTCTGCTCGGCGGGGAGCCTGCTTCCTCCTCTCTCTCTGCCTGCCTCTCTGTCTACTTGTGATCTCTGTCTGTCAAATAAATAAATAAAATCTTCAAAAACAAAAACAAAAAACAACAGCCTCTCCAGATAGGCCTATGCACTCAAAATTTGGAGCCACCCTCTGGGCTCTGAACTCCTTGGCCCTGTACTTTGGTACCTTCCCAGGGTCCAAGAGGGTCCGGCAAATACACCCCATCCTCTGACACTAACAGAAGAGTTAATAGTTCAGCTTTACTAGGGCTAAGCTTGACACAGGAGAATGTGGGTATGTGGCCAGGCCAGTGGACTTGGTAATGCAGAACTAGGCAGACTTAATACGCCCTTATACCCCCTCTGGTCAGAACCATCATGGACTTTGGCTGCCTTACCAAGCAGAGGGAGGATCTCTGAGGGTAAGACAGAATCAGAGGAAGGGGTTTGACCTGGTTCCTTATCCACAGTCAGTGTGTTCTTGTCTTTGGGTGGAGTGAGTGAAGGTAAAAGCAGGAATATGCTGGTTGGGGTTCCCTCCTTCTAGAAGGGAGTTTCAGGGTGGGAAGGAAGCATTGCCTGGCCTCAGGAAAGAAAAAAAAAAAACAAGTGCTTAGTTAATATTTGAGAGATGAACTAAGAATTTAAAAATTTAGATTTTTGGGGCACCTAGGTGGCTCAGTCATTAAATGTCTGTCTTCGGCTCAGGTCTTGATCCCAGGGTCCTGGGATCGAGCCCAGTATTGGGCTCCCTGCTTTGCAGGAAGGCTGCTTCTCCCTCTCCCACTCCCCCTGCTTGTGTTCCCTCTCTTACCGTCCTCTCTCTCTGTCAAATAAATAAATAAAGTCTTAAAAACAACAACAACAACAACAACAAACTTAGATTTTCCTAGTTCAGAGCATTTGTAGAACTACTTCCATCTGAGAACTTTCTCCAGACGCATTAAAGGTCAGGGTTCCAGGTGCTAATTGAAATCAGCACATGTATTAAAGAGGAGGTAGGAATTCATGTAGGTCCTGGTGGCCTTTGAGCAGGAAAAACAGCCCATCCTTACTACTAAGTAGAATAGTTTATGTTGAAGATAATAATGCAGTCAGTTTATTTTATTTTATTTGTTTTTAAAATCTTTTATTTATTTATTTGTCAGAGAGAGGGAGAGCGAGAAAGCGAGCACAGGCAGGCAGAGGCAGAGGGAGAAGCAGGCTCCCCGTTGAGCAAGGAGCCCCATGTGGGACTCGATCCCAGGACCTGAGCCAAAGGCAGCTGCTTAACCAACTATCGTTTTCCTGATTTGATATCAGTACGTGTTGGAGTTTGGGTGTCCGCAGAGTTTGCTTCTCTGCTTTAATCTTTTTTTACAGGGAAGCTGTCGGCCATTTTTGGCTCTTCTGTCTTAGTGGAAAGGGTAAACTTCTACTATGCCCATGAGAAGGTCTGTAAGTGAAGTTACTGTCAACAGTTACCGTTGAATGTTTCCCTCCGATTGTGGGCAAGGATGTGGCTCTGGTTCTGCTTACCCCAACACCCTGGCCTGTGACACACACGGAATGTTGCCTCCCTCCCTCCTTCCTGAATGCTCTCCCTAGAAGCCTTTCTCGTCTGTTCTGTCCGTGAACGCAGCTGTGTTCACGGACCGTGTTGTTACCAAGTGGGACAAACACGTGTGTGTGCTGCACGACGCACTAACTGCCATTAAGTGTGTCTGTCGGGGCTTCCCTCGTGCCTGCTGCATGTGCGATGTGGCTCTTGGCCGAGGGTGGGCTGTCTCAGGCTTCTCATTTCCTTTCCTGGTTTGTCTGGAAGGTCTTCCTAATCCATGCGCTAAAACGACAGTTTGCGTATAGTCAGAACATGTTTTTCTTACAACAAAGTAATTTTAAATCTTCCCTCCCTTGGATGAAAAAAATGTCCTCAACTGCTCTGTCCTTTTTGAAGCCTGTTCCGTACTCAGTGAACTTGTATTCCCTTCTCAATTGTGGCTTGTTGTTGTGTTGGTCATAAAATCTCCTCATCAAATCTTTCAGAATTTCCTGAAATACTTCACGAGCCGTAGCAGACTAGGGCTGAGGGGAAGCCTGATCTCCCAGTTCTAGAGCTGAGGGAAGCTACTGCTCCTTCCACCTGAAATAACAGTGGTCCCTCCCTTCCTCCCTCCCTCTCATGAAGGCTTCTCTTCCTGCCAACATGTTTTTCTTTTTTCTTTTTCCTCTTCCGGTGCAGATTCCAGGTCACCTTTGGCCCCGCCCTGAGAGCGGGGAGAGCCTCCCTTCACACCACCCGCTGTGCCTCTCCAGGGCCACACCTCTGTGTCCCTGTCCCTTCCTTACTTTGCATCCGATCCCCAAGTCCTTGTCAGCACCTTTCCTATCCCTGTGGATGGGCTTTCTGGTCCCCTGGCCTTGGAGTTCCTCACTGAAGGAAGTCCAGAGGCGCTTTTCCTGAAGCCAGGCCCTTGTTGCTTTTGGAGGTGTTTCAGCTCTGCCATCTTCCCTCCATGACCTTAACTCTGTGCTCCACGCTTCTCTTGTCCTTCTGTCTCCATGGTCTCTGTGGGACAGAGGTACCAGACACACCTGGGAGACATCCCCAAACACCAGAATAATGGGGGATGTAGAGGGAAGGTGTGGCCCTCATATGGGTGGCCATAGTTGGAAGGGTGCCCAGCCGTGCTGCCATCGTCTGACTGCCCCCAGCCTGAACTCCCCCGGTTTCTGTCGATTGTAGTCGGGCCTCACCTCTGTCTTCAGCCTGGACTCCTTCCTCAGCTGCTGCCTTTGTGTTCCCTTCATACTCTTTAATCTTGACCCACTGACCTGGTGTCCTGGGTTACCTTGCTGTGTGTTCTATTCTGCTCCGAGCTGCAGAAAACGGCTGGTGAATGTCACTGATAAGTTACGTGCCTTTATCACAAGTGCCTGCTGCTAACTTGGGCGGGACAAGTTCTGACACCATAATCCTGCCCATACCTGCCTTTTGTTAACAGCTTGATTTCAGTCCTCTTAGCTGTTGGGTTGGCCCTGTGGTTCTTAATTCCAGCCGCACAGTAGAGTCACCTCAGGGAGGTTTAAAACTTTATCGATGGCTGTGGGGCTCACCAGAGGTCCGGCTGTCACTGGCCAGGGGTGGGCAGGCTGGGCTTCAGTGGGTTGTGTTCAGAAGCTGCGCCGGTGATTCTGAGAAGCCAGAGCTAAGAGCCAAGGTCTATTCCTGTCTCATCCTTCGTTAAGAGGATTGCTGGTCTTTTAAGATCCCTGCTGATCTTACATTCTTCTTGTCCACATCTGACCCTCCCCCTGCCCCTCCCTGGCCTGTGTCTTCAGGATCTGAGCCCGTGAGCCCTTTTCCTGCCTGCACTGACCCAGGCACATTGGACAACCCAAATAAAAATGTCAGTCTTGTTGAAAGCAAGGGCGCAGAGGGGCTGGCGAGGTAGTCTGCTCGGCAGGGGCTAGGACCAGAGATGGCGTGGGTTAGGCAGACCTGGGTTTGAATCCGACTGTTACTCATTGGCTACCTGTGGTCTCCCTCCTGAGGGAAGTTCATAGTTACTGCATGGGATTTTTGAGGACAGAACTCGGTAACAGCATAAACTGCTCTTAGCACATGCTGAGCCCACAGCCAGTGCTCAGCAGATCCTCCTGCTATCAAATTCGGGAAAATCCTCCTTCGTGCAACACATGTAATATTTCACCCCGGTCAGTCCCTTTATACTCGAATGGTCATGACCATATTTCTCTTGTGCTGTTTTAATAAACTGTGGTGATTCGAAGATGACTACATAAAAATATTTTTTGAAGATTGATTTATTTGAGAGAGAGCGTGAAGGGAGGGGTTTCCAGGGGAGGGAGGAGCAGAGGGAGAGGCAGTGAGAACCTCAAGCCGACTCTGCTGAGTGTGGAGCCCGAGGTGGGGGGCTCAATCTCATGATTCTGAACTCACAACCTGAGCCGAAACCAGGGTTTACAACCAGGACACACAACCCGGGAGCCTGAGGTCTAGCTGGGTTTCTGGTGTTTATTACTCTAGTCATGTGATCATGTATGTTTTCCATCAAGAGTTGAAAAAGTCAACCAGTATTTGTTAAAATTAAATTGAACCGAAGGAAGACTTACACTGTTTCAGGCACATGATCTCTAAGTACCCCCCTCTCCCTGCTTTTGGAGGGGAGAGACATGGGAATGACATTGAAGAAACAGAGAATTGGTGATTGAACATTGAACAGTGTTTTCATAGAGGATGAAACAGGATTCCTGGATGAAACTTGGATGTCATTTTAATTTTGCCCCTGTTATTTGAGCAAATTACTTAACCCCTTGAGGCACTGTGTTCTTCCAGGACAAAATACAGAATTAGATGAGGTGGATTTTAGATCCCGAGTTCTGCCATTCCAGCCTGTCTGTAGTGAATAGCGTCCGCTGTTATTTTGACTCTCCGCTGTTATTTTGACTCTTCCTATAAAGTTTGCGTCCTGTAATAGGTTTTCTGTCTATAATTCTTACCTTCTAATTTTTTTCTCATTAAACTTTTGTTTTAATGGGTCTCAGTTACCTTATAGTTTTTAATGTTTTTTTAATTTCAAATTTCTTTTCTTTTCTTTTTTTTTTTTTTTTAAAGATTTTATTTATTTATCAGAGAGAGAGGGAGAAAGCGAGCACAGGCAGACAGAGAGGCAGGCAGAGGCAGAGGGAGAAGCAGGCTCCCTGCTGAGCAAGGAGCCCGATGTGGGACTCGATCCCAGGACGCTGGGATCATGACCTGAGCCGAAGGCAGCTGCTTAACCAACTGAGCCACCCAGGCGTCCCTCAAATTTCTTTTTTAAAGATTTTATTTGGCAGGGCTGTGGGGGGAAGACAGGGAGAATCTCCAGCAGACTCTGAACTGAGCAGGAAGCCCAACGCAGGGCTTCATTTCATGACCCTGAGATCATGACCTGAGCCAAGAACCAGAGTCAGAGGCTCAACCAACTGAGCCACCCAGGCGCCCCTAATTTTCAATATATTTTTAAGTGATAACAGATAATATGTGAATGCACTCTTGAAAAATAATTAAGATAGCATATAGACAATAAAGTGAAAGTGAGCCTTTTTGTGCATCTCACCCCCCCTTTCTTTTTGTCAGAGGGGAGCCCGTGTTAACCAGTTTGATGTAAAAGCCTTTGAGATCTTTTTCTGGACCTATCCAGACACACGGTCCTTTCTGCATCATTATAGTATTCCACGCTCAAAACTGAACTAAGTGAAGTTTGAACTTGAGAGAAGTTTCCGCCCAAGTCAGCTCCAGCCTAGAGCTTGGTTAATTAAAATTCGTGCCTGGGAGTTGCTGTGGTTTCCGGGCTGTGTCGCCCTCTGGTGGTGGCTGACTCTGGTGTAAAGCGGCCAACGTGCTGCGGGGCCGGGGGTGGAAGGGATGGTTCCAGGACAACAAGCCGAGGACAGGGTTGGCTGTTGGCAGTCGCTGAGGCACTTCATTGGGCTCTGGAGATGCTGTCACCTTTGTACTCCGAGCTTGCCCTTTGTAAGAGCCTTAAGCTTGTGGTAGCTTCCCAAAGGAGGCCTGCTTAGGTAACTGGGAATTAGGAGGCTCTGCCAGACTGGTGTGTCCTGTCCCCCACCAGAGGAGCTGGACGGTGGCGCCCCCTGGCACCGTGTTTGCACTGCTGATCTCTGCACTGGGACAAAATCTGGCTGGTGGTGCCCAGAGGACAGTGTTTCCCTTCCAGGCTCCTCAAAAAGTAATTTTTCCCTGTTGCTCTTTCCAGCTAACCTGGCTTTTCCTTTCTTAAATCTGGGCCTTCTTGGAGCTTGTGCCACCAGCTGTGACCCCCTTTGCCCCCTGGTTCTTCCTTGCCTCCTGAGCAGTGGTCCTCATTCATAGATGACCGGCCTGCCTCAGCCTGCCTCAGCCTGTGTGAGAAACTTTGTGTGTACCTTGATGACCACCCCCACCTCCCCCCCCCGCCAAGCAACCTGGCCTCTGTTCCTGACCTCTTCAGCTCCTGTGGCCTGTCCCCACCTCATTTGAGTGACCGTCTTTAGATCTTGTCCCTATCAGGATCAGAATTGTGATGCAAAGCGCCTCACTCCTCGGTCTTACACTTCTGAGCTTCTGTGTCCATCTGCAACTTCACCCCTGAGCATTCTGCAGAACTGGGGACCCCACGCCACGCCACCCACCTTTACGTGGTTTCTGTCCGCAGCCTGGACTTCGGGGTTCCCTCCTGTGATCACCCAAGCCACCTTGATCCTCTGACCCCGTTGTGCTTCCTGAGGAGACCCCTGCCAGCTCAGGGTAGAGCCTCCGCCATGGTTCGGCTCATTTTCCCAATGTAGCAGAACGGTGGGGGCAGGGCTCCCTGTCACACTTGGGACCGCCTGCCTCAGATGGGCATCCGTCCAGTGGCTTCCTTACGCTTCTTGAATAGTTCCATCTCTCCTCAGTTCTCTCATGTCTGCCTCCCTCTGTCACCTGAGTAGGATGCCAGACCTCAGTCTGAAGCCCGAAGTCTTCCCGCATAGACCTTCCCCTGCCCCTGCAGGAGGCTTATTTCCTCGTGGGGCTCCCCCACTGCCCGGAGACATCAGCCCACAGAGCATTCCTGCCATCTTTTGCTCACTGGCATCGTTGCTGCCTGTCTGACCCTGTCCTGCCTCCTTGTTGACTGACAAGAGCACCTCGGCATTTCTCTCTGCATTCATGTCTCCTTCCTTTCTGGCTGGGTAAGACCCGCATAGCTGGGTCTTGGCTGGGTCTTCTCTGCTAATGCTTCTGCGCTTTTCTAACGGCACCGTTCAGGATGGCATTCTACAGCACTTCTGGAAGTTAGAGCTGTGTCTGCTGGTCAGGAAGCTTAGCTGGTTGAGATGAGTTAAAACTAAATAAAAGTTAAAATTCAGGTCCTCCGTGGCATTGGCCACTTTTCAAATGCTCAGTAATGACTTGCCGCTAGTAGCTTTCATGTGGGGTGTTGCACATGTCATAGAAAGTTCTGGGCGGTGCTGTTTCAGTTTTAAATACAGTAATTTGGCTGCCTGAAGCTTCATTTCCCATCAGGATTCATTTAGTCCTCTCAGCATCCCTGGTTGTGGTTATTCTGGGAAACTCAATAGGTAAAAGAACCCAATCTCTGAAATGATTTGACGGGTGGGACTATTTCTGTCTAGCTGCCTCTCAGTACATGGTACAAGCATTTAGGCAACCGGAAGTTTCAAGTCCAAAAATGTAAATTCCATAATCGAAACAGCAAAATGCAACCTAAAGCGTTTTCTCTTTCCTTCTTCCACTGGGTCCCCTTATTTTGTTCTCCGAGAGTCTTACCCTGACCCACGACCAGGGCAGGAGACCCAGCTTTGCCTTGGCCTTCTAGGTTTGGAAGCAGGTCTGGTTAGCTAGGACTTGCTGTTACCATTACATAATGCTGGGATGCAGAGGATTAAACACCTTCCCTGATGAATGCCCTGTGGCTGAACAGCCCATTGTAATGCCTGGAGTGTAAAATGGATCTCTCGGATATTGAGGGCAGTGATGCTTTTGTTTTTCCTGGTTGATTTTGGCCTTTGGAGTGCAGAGAGTGAGCTCACTGTACTCAGTTAATGATTTCCCACCTACAGTAACCCAGTCTGCTGTGCATACATACCACCGTGGGGCAGTTAGTTCCGAGCTATGAAGTGCCCGACATGCATGTATAAGATTTCTCTTATCAAGAGAGGAGGTTTCGTAGGGGGTTAGATTTTCTAGCATTTGTTTTCGCAGTAGTACAAACTACACATCACACATGGGAGAGCTTAAAAAAAAAATAGCCAAGCCATGTGCTTAATTCTTTATTGAACATGTGTCTTTGCAGTTGGTTCAGCCCAGATTGTTGATAGAGAAGGTCCTCAGAAACTTGTCTGGCCAGATGCTTTTGTTTCCTTCCCCTAACAGAGGAGGCCATGTCCAGCCTTGCCTTGTTTTCAGTTACCAACACTTGGAGGGAAGCCGAACCCTTGACTCAGGAGGAGCAGCAGAAGTCATTTGCTTTCAGGTTCAGTATATGTACCGGCCTGAAATTCGGGCGCAGCTATGAGCATCACATCCTGGGATCAGAGAAAGAATGGAAACTCATAGTTCATCTGGCTTGTCCTTTTGCTTTGGTCATCTTCTCCATTCTGGAAGCTTCTCCACTAAAATGATGCACCCATGTTAGTTTCTGCTTTTCATTTTGGCCCATTAAGTGTTATAGTTTTAAAGTAATGTTCCTGATAAGAGAGAAATCGACAAGTGATTATGTTAAAGAGTGTATGTGTGTGTGCGCGCACACACACACACTAATGGAACTCTTGGACGATGGATCGCAGACAGAGCCAGACCTCGTAACCCCACAGTCCCGGATTCATTTTGTGCATCTGTGCCTTCGCTGTGGTTTCCTTGCCCATGGCCCGGTGCTTTTCACCAAGCCATGCTCTTTGAATTTTTGTTTTGTGTTTTGTTTTTTTAATGAACAGAGGCTTCCTGGACTCTCTGTTGATGTATACTTGGAAAGTTGTGGGAGGAAGGATACAGAATTTTGACCGTATTTCTATGTAAATTTATTCTGAAAAGATGGGAGAAAACACGCACTTTCTGTTCTAAGACAGGTCCTCCTCCTCCTCTGCCATCAGAACCCTCCACCAGCCCCGTGTCCCACGCCCCCTACCCCCAACTGCTGGAGCAGAGAATTAAGACTAAGTGACTCTAAAAGCACCAGGAGAGAAACAAGATCCCTCGCTGATGGACCTTGTCCCTAAGTTCTCCCCTACTAGGCATTCTAAAAGCCTTTCAGTCTTCTCCTGGCCTGTAGGCTCAGACTTTAAAAGGGTCTTGTTTCTGTGGGTCTTTTGTTTTGGTTTTGTTTTGCCACTCACTGGAAAGGGGATTAGGAAAGGAAAACCTGTGGGACTTCCATTGGATGAATTAAATGTGGGGTAGTATTATAGGATTGGTAGAAGGGACAGTGTATTTGTTTATTTAAAAAAAAGAAGATTGTTTATTTGACAGAGAGCACAAGTAGGCAGAGAGGCACGCAGAGAGAGGTGGGGAATCAGGCTCCACACTGAGCAGAGAGCCTGATGCAGGGCTCTATCCCAGGACCCTGAGATCATGACCGGAGCAAAAGGGAGAGGCTTTACCCTCTGGTTTTCTCCTCCATAAAATGGCATGATGATACGACACGGCCTCGGCCTCGTGGGCTTTAGGAGTTTGTAAACTCAGCAGATGGCTGGTGCTCAGTTGATCTCCGGTACCTTTCTGAGCCATTGAGGACTTGGAACGGAGCAGTCGGTATTATTCTGGTTTTTTGTTTTGTTCTGATTTGATTTGTTTCTTGAAGGTGATGAGAGTGTCTGTGATTTGAATTCATTAAAACTAAACTTCTGTGAAAAATGTCAAAAGGCAATCTGTGAAGAGTGATTTTAGCAGACATGGCAGCTAGAGGTTTGTGAACCTTTATAAATTAAAGATGTGTATTAGGAAGTCATTAAACTCAAATAAACAAATGCTAGTTAACTCCTATTTAGGAGGTTAACAGTGGCTTATAAACCATCGCGTGCGTTCCAAAACCAGATGGAGGGGCCTCTGGGACTTGAGTTACTCATGGTGCTGTGGGGCTTCCTCCTTTCGGTGTCTGGTATGTGGTAGTCAGTAAATAGTTGTTGAATGAATGAATGAATGAGTGAATGAAACTGAGAATTGGGTTCCTTTCCTAATTTATTTGGGAGATCCATGGTTTTGACCCTAATGGAATTCCTTCGGGAATAGTAGCTTAAATACTACTATTGATGGAACATGTTAAAGCTTTGAGGAAAAGGATAATTAGGAGAATGAGCTCCTGAAGTTTCTATGGCGGTTAGTTTTACTTCTCTAATGTTTGCACAGTTCTAGGAATTCCAGAGGGTTTTTCTCAAGTCCCGCATTGAATCTCGCCCCTGGGAGGTAGATGTCACTTCCATTTATAGATGAAATTGGAGCCCAGAGGATTAGAAAGAAGCTTGTTTACAGCTGATGTGCTGGAAGAAGTAGCTAGCTGGGTTAGGACTTGAATTCACATCTTTCTAACTGCAGATTGTATGCTCTTAGCATTAATCTGTGTGTGTGTGTGTGTATGTGTGTGTATGTAAAAAAAAGTCCATGTATTTAAATCAGGTGAACAAAACTGCAAGTTGATTTTTTTCCCCCCAATCTTCTAGGGAAGAAGACACCTTCTCCCTTCCATGAACATAGACGACTGGACGTACGTCCCATGCTGATGAGAATGTTAGCATAGGAAGTGCTCACTCTGCTGTCCTGTGTTCGGAGTGCTTCACAAGTAGATTGTGAGGTCCTGTCGTCCTCCTGACAAGTCTTGGGATTAATTTTATCCCCTTTTGGGGGATGAGATTGTGAGATGTAGAGAAGGAACCTTCATATTCTTAATTTTTTCTGTCCTGCGTCACCTGGATCCACCAAAGCAATTCCGTGTCCTAAGTGGAATTTCAGAATCATGTTTTCTTGCCATTCTGAACTGGGGTTGCTGTGGTGGGACTGTGCCCTTTATATCCTGGCATCAAGGGTTTCCCGTGTTACTCGAACTGCCTGCTTAAGTATTTCTGGCTCCCCAAAGGCTGTGAGCCCTTGCATGCCCGCCCAGAGTGAGCTCTCCAACAGCACCCTGTGATGAATATGAGTGAAGGAAGGAGAAGTGAATGTTGCGCCTTCCAGATGAGGGGGGATGGGCTGATGCTGTGACAGTATGTACCAGGGTCTTGAGATCTGTGATTTTGGCCTCCTGCTGTAGCTTCATGACTCTTTCTCACACTCGGGGAAAGTGCTTTCTGCGCTGCAGTTTGTTGTGAACATGAGTGTTTGTGCCACCTCTGAGAGGCAGGGATGGGTTGTGTTTGTGGTGCCGCCTTTCTTGGTTTGCCCTTCTGATTATCTGTTGACCTTGAGGTGGAGACCATCTGACCTTGAACTGAGAAATAAAAATCACTTTTTTTTTCTTTCCAGAAGTTCTGGTAGTGCAGAGTGTGAAATTCCAAGTTGTGATCTGAGGCATTCTGCAAAAACTAACCTTTGGCATAGTTGGCTCTAGCCAACCTCTTTCTAGTAAATTCCCCACTGGTTCTTGGCTTTTCTTCTGGAGTTAACACATTTAGAAAGTTTTCTTCATTGGTATTCCTGGTGCGTGGGCTTGAGTGTTCCTTCTGCCCCATGATTTGTGGGCTGGTTTTGTCTTTGGGTCTCACAATGAGAGAGGAGCCAGACAGAGTAAGGGGTAGAGCGGAAGCAGGTCTCATGTAGTGATCTCAGCTTATTGAGACAATCCTCAGCGGCTTCCTGAAGAAGACACTGGATCTGCTCATTGATGTCAGTAGCCCCAGGGAGGTTGGCTGGGAGCTAAATGCTTGCCCGGCTGCCCCTCCCTCCCACACTATGGCTGAACACAAGGTGGTTGGACTGGCAGACCCAGTACTCACACAGCCACCCAGGAATCAAAGGGAGATTACAAATGCAGACTCAGTTTGAAGCTTTTTGTGCCCCAGAGGTAAAGCAAGTAAATCGAGGGGAGACGGCTCACATGCTGCGGGTGTCTCCTGGGTTTTTATTGTGGAGGGTCACACCAATTTTGCTCTCTGTGGGAAGCAGTTTCCTACATTTAATCACTTGGCAGAGAAAGGGGTGATTGTTCTATGTGAACAGAGAAAGTAGGGTTTCAAGGAAGAACTTTCCTGGGAGTCCTGCCCCCGAGTCAAGTCTGTCTGTGGAAGCTGCTAGCAGGGTGGTTTTAATGACCGACGGTCTGCTTGTTTGGGGACTGGCGCGGGCGCTTGTGTCTTTGCTCAGTGGCCTCGCCTGGAATTGAAGCTGGAAGAACTCTGGTTCACGTCCGCTTCTCTGTCTTGTCTTTTTTTTTTTTTTTTTTTTAAAGACTTTATTTGTCACAGACAGAGGATGAGTGAGTGAGCAGAAGGAGAGGGAGCCGGGGCAGAGGGACAAGCAGACTCCCCACGGAGCAGAGCCCAGTGCGAGGCTCCATCCCAGGACCCTGGGATCATGGCCTGAGCCGAAGGCAGACACTTCATGGACAGAGCCCCCCAGGCATCCCAGGTTATCTGTCTTGAAAGCGATTTTTGTTCCTAGCGGGAAACGGGAGGAGAATGAATGGGTGGGGGCTTGGGAGCACCTGTGCTCACGGTGGAGGACACTCACAAAGGGGGATTTGAGGAGGGTCTCAAGTTGGAAGGGAAGGGGTTACGGAATGAGAGGGACGTAAGGAGAAACTTGTCAGGTTTAAGGGACCTCTAAAGTGAGGAGCACGGGCATTGCGGAAGGAACCAGAGAGGCTGAGCCATCAGCCATTGAGATGTTGGGGGGTTGAGGAGAGGCTGTCCCAGACTCTGCTCTGTTCTGTTCTAGTTTCCTTTGGACACATTTTTGTTTTCCTTGAGTCCTTCAAAACTGAATCTGTTATCCCTAATGCTGTGTGCACTGGCTGACAGGTTTTGCCACTGAAGTGGAGTCTGAGCCTGATTTTCTTTATTTCCTCCCCTTCCTCCCCTTCCCTCCCTTCTGGCCCTTGCTTAGTTACTTGAGTGAGAGCGAGCATCTTAAGTGGACTTCCTGCTGAGCACAGAGCCCCACAGGGGACTAGATCTTACGACCGGAGCCGAAACCAAGAATCAGAGGCCCAGCCCACTGTGCCATTCAGGCGCCTGACAGGAAAATAAAATTAAGAAATGGATTAGATTTAAAAATTCTAAAGACTTTCTCCTGTGTCCTTAAACATTTGGTAACCTGCTGTTGTAACTGTGGTCTTCCCTCCGCTTAAAGTGGGGTTATATCCTGACCTTTCCACCCCAAGCTGAAGATACCATGTTGAAAGTGCATTTACTACATGAACCTTTGGAGCATCAGAACTTGGCCCTGCCTCCCTTACCTGGGCTCTGAACACTGACCTGAGCCCATACTTGGGCAAAACCCTTGTGCACAGGGCCTGGTTGACAGCCAGGGGCCGATGTTCCCGACCGCCGCCACAGAGGGGGGGAAGAACAGTGCTGTGTGGACGCAGACGGTTGGCAGGGGGTGTTGTTGACCCTCATGCCCGCTGGCTGACAGGGAGCCTGGTCGCGCCCCCTTACCTCACCCGTATCACGAGACAGGGTCCCACTGTGTGTCCCCAGTCCTGGGCAGGATCCACATTTTCAAACTGCCAAGTGGGGTTTTTACTGAATATGAGTGGCTTTGGCTCCGTCAAGGTCAAAAATCTCAGTTGAGCCATTGTAAGTCAGGGACTTTCTGCATATTGACCTTGACTTCAAGGGTCATCAGGTGTCTGATCTGGTAAAACAGTTACGGGAAGTGTGAGTGAGCAGTACTGAGTGGCTTTCAGAAAAGCAGAGACCACCTCGACTCTTTTGGAAGTTACATCTTATCGGTGCAAGCTTCCCTCAAGGGTACCGGTTGTGCCCTGGGGCTGTCCTGGGGATGGAAAGACAGACAGACACACACACACACACACACACACACACACACACACGGTCATTTATGGGCAGTGGGCTCAGGTGGCTTCACTTGTTAACACAGGAAACTAGATAACCAGACTCTCTCCTAAAGTTCGACCCGCCTCAGAGACTGGTGACAGGAGTTGTGTCTGTCATTCAGTGGGGAAGCCCTTGTAAGAATGGGACTCTGGGAAGCCTGAGTGGAGGAGGAAGGGGAGGGTGGGCTGGCGGGGAGGTGGTCCTTTCTCTGGGGAAGGCCCTGAGAGCCAGGAAGAAAGGCTCACAGTTGACAGGGGTAAGAATATGGAGGAAACCAGGGCGAGGCCCCCAGTGTGTATCCATTTCCCGGTCCTGAGAGGCAGCCACTGTCCTCTCTTCGGTTAGCTTGTGTCCCCGAGTCTCAACATGATTTGGTCGCTTCGACTTGAATTTTCCAACTGGATTGCCGGTTTGGAAGTTAGGGCTTTGCCCTCCCTCCGTCCACACTGGTCTGTTGCCTTGTCCCTCAGATGGGCTTTCCGGGTTTATCTTGTGGAAGCTTCATCTGGACTGGGACCTGAGGAGTGGATTGCGATGCTGCCTCTGCACAGCAGTGCTTTTGCCTGTCTTGTCTTCGGGATCCCCAGCTCTTCCTCCAAATCTCAGCCCCTGTAGGTGCCTGTGCCGGCGATGTCTCTCCCAGACCCGCTGCCCTGGTCAGATCGGAGCCCACCGCCGGCATCTCCTTGGCTTCTCTCTCACCTTCGGGCCTCTGGGGGATGGCTCCTTTCTCTTGGTTTCTTGACACTTTTTATCGCTACTTGTTTATTCTGTTCTTTTTGTTTCGTTAAAGAGGATACACTAGTTTGTTGTCATAACCATGGGTTATGTGTTGAAAACCACCGAGCTGGATGACCAGAGCTAGATGGCCACTTACAGTGACGCTGTGGCATTGCTGCTGTGAGTCCCCCTTTCCCCTCCCCCTCTCCTCACCTGCCCCCACGTCCCCCACTTCCTCCCCCTCCTCCACATTTCCTAACCCCCACCTCTCCCCCCTCCCTGAAGCTCTTTGGAGAGGACAAGTGGCAGAGTTAGGAATGACAGAGGAAATAAATGATGAGGTCACCACGAGCAGCGTTACCGTTACTGTTGACCTAGGGCGCAGGGTGCCGGGCTGTGCTGGGGTTGGTGTGGGGAAAGGGGCTCCCGGCCCAGGGTTCGGCTGAGGTTTGGGTACTTACCTGGCCTGAGAAATAAGTTCGTTTACTTTTTTAAATAAATTACTGAGTGTGGGAAGTAAGCATCTCCAGCCCCTGCCTTCTCACTCCATGGCTGAGGGACGAGATTGGGTACCGTGTGGCTGACGCAGCAGGAGGCCAGAATCCTCTGAGGACTGTGGCACAGGAGCCACCCGTCTCTGCAGCTGGGGTCTGCTTGTCATCTGGACATTTCTCCTGTGTCCTCGTACTCGGCCTTCAGATCGCCAGTGTAGCCTTTCAAGCTGAAATGCTCATACTTACTGACTTTCACTTACTAGATCGGTCATTTAACAATGCGATTAAATTCCTGTTACTCCGCTTGGGCAGGAGCAGCACATTTCCTAGGGGCGAGCTGGGAGGAGAGGGTAGTTTGGAGCAGATAATAGGATTCCTTATTGCCTCTCCCACACTGAACCCCGGGGACCCTCAATTACAGTTGTCAGCACCCTCAGTTTCATTTCAAGGGATATGATCCTTAATGAACTGAAACTTCATTTGGATGACATGGAGCAAATGGGACTGATGTACTTAGAGGGTAATCCATTTTATCATTTTATTTTTTATTTATTTTATTTTATTTTATTTTTTTTTAAAGATTTTATTTATTTGACAGAGAGAGATCACAAGTAGGCAGAGAGGCAGGCAGAGAGAGAGGAGGAAGCAGGCTCCCTGCTGAGCAGAGAGCCCGATGCGGGGCTCGATCCCAGTACCCTGAGATCATGACCCGAGATGAAGGCAGCGGCTTAACCCACTGAGCCACCCAGGCGCCCCCCATTTTATCATTTTAATACATTCTATTATTTTATAATAAAATATATTTAAAGTAATGCATATTTGTTAGAAAAACATCAAATAAACACCCCCCCCCCAAAAGATGTGAAAACCCCTAAATCTGTGGTAGTTAGGGACAGGTTAAAGATATGTGTTGTCTAAGTTACTTGTTATTAACAAGTCATTCTACATTCTGGTAGAGCTGCATGGCTCTGGCTGAGGAGGGACAGCTGTGTGTAAGGATCTGTTTCAGAACAGCTGTAGTCACACGTCTTCCTTGCAGCTCCGGAAGGGGGAACGCTTTATGGCCCAAAGGCAGTGCGTGGGGTGGAAGGAATGAGTGAGGCTGGTGAGTTAGGTGAGCTCAGGCTTTGTAGACCTGTTAGGGCCGCTGGAGTTGGAGTTTTCCATGAGGTGTTGATTTCCGATTTATATTTTGGTTTCTCTGCCCTTGGTACCTTTTTCCTCGTCTTGGGGGAGGGAGGGCAGGAGCAGAGGCAGGGACACAGGCTAGGAGCTAGGCAGGTCCTTCAGGTGAGGGACAGATGGGAGCATCCAGAAGGTGGACTCAGCCATAGGGTCTCTGCCTGTGGCCCCAGAGGGCTTCCTGGCAAGTGTGTAACAGGGAGATTCAGTTGCTGAGATCAAGGACTGCTCAAGTTTCAGGCAGTGGATTTTTTTTATTTTACTTGATGCAAATCTTAATTCCCAAGGCTCATAAAAAGCTCCCTGTTTGCTCTGCAAAAGGCCGCCAGCACTGAGAAATAGGCAGCCTGTCCCCTCGTCATATTACACAAAATGCAGATTGGTGCTGCATGCTGTAAAAATTCCCATCAGATTGCCTCCTTTGTGTCGTCATCAGTGGATTCTTTGGTCCACTTCTGAGCAAAGGACTCCTCTCCCTTTGTGGGGTGTACTCTCAGTGTTCTGGAGGAGGCCTGCCCCCCTTTGCAGCAAGACTCCGCTCTTGAATGAATCCATTGTGCTCCCCTCTGCCCCCTGCACGTCTCCGCCAGCAAAGAACAGGTGAAATTGTCTTTGCTCTGAGTCACTGCTTATTTTTTCGAGACTGTCAAAGGCCTCCGGGGAAGCATTCGAGACTCTTGTGTGGCTGTTACTAGCGATCATGTTGGTGATCACTGATTCTGATGACAGCGTCGTGGGAAGGAGTGTGGGTTTGGGGGGCGGACAGACCTGAGTTTGAGGCCCTGCTCCCCCGCCATGAGTTCCTCGGGGTCCCTGTTTCCTTCTGCATGGGAGGGAGACACGAACACTGCTGATAGGCTGCTGGGGATGATGGTTTTGGCACAGGTGGCTGGTGCCTAGGTTAGTGCCCATCAGCAGATCGGCGTGGGGGGAGGGTGGTTCTCGCTGTCCTGCTGGTGATGCGGTCCTCACCGTACAGACCCCCCTGCTGGTGAATTTTAAAAGTGGCTTTGATTGTCTCCCAACCATGAGGCTGTGGGAGAAAACAGTATAAATTATTCAGGTGGGAGAAAATATGAGCCCTTCCCCAGTATTACCACGGAGAGGCAAGGAGGGTTGGTTGGGGCTGTGATGAAATAATCAATCTTGAATCACAGCCTCTAATAAAATTCCTCTCACCATCAGGGGGGGGTTGGAAATGAGACAAAAGATTGCACCTTTCTTTGAAGGTCCAACTGTAAATTGTCCTTATTTTGAACATTGAAGTGCTACAGTCAACTTGGTCTGGTGATGGTGTTAACTCCGTCTTGTCATTCCTACTCCGGGTGTGAAAGCAGGTCTGACTTCCTATACAAGTAATTGTAATTCATGGGAAGTTCTGCTTTTCCCTCTAGGCTAGACCAGTGTGTGTCGTGACTAGTATTATACGTACGCATGTGTGCATTTGTGTGTCTATATATATCATTTAGATGGAATGTCCCTAAGAGGGGTGTTTGAACATTTTCCTGAATTTCTAAATTGAATCCTAGAGCTGGTGCCTGTGGTTTGGGAACCTGGCTTGGCCCTTCCCATTCCCACCCCCGTCTGTGCACCTCCGCCACTCTGTGAAGGCAAGCACGGGGTTCTGGTCACGGCAAATTCCAGATCTGTGCAGGCAGGCCCAGCTCGTCTCTCTTGCCCCCTGCAGTTAAAAAAAAATAAAAAAGTATTTATGTGATTGATTTGTCAGCACAGGCAGGGGGAGCAGCAGGCAGAGGGAGAAGCAGACTCCCTGCTGAGGGAGGAGCCCAATGCGGGACTCAATCCCAGGACCCTGGGATCCTGCCCTGTGCTAAAGTCAGATGCTTAACCGACTGAGCCACCCAGGCGTCCCAGCCCTGCAAAATTTCTAATTGAATTTGAATCACCTGCTCTAAAATTCTGATCCTCACTTCTTGCCTGCAATTTCCTTCAGTTCTCAGAAGGAATACCCCGTCGTGTCTTACACTGGGGCATATGGGAGCTGGTGCTGACAGAGTCCTTGGACCTGCTGTAGCCGGGCAGCGGGGCTCACACATGCCATAAACCTCTGTGGCTTCTGAGCGGCAGAATTTGGAGCCCCAGCTCTATAAAAGGAGTTTTAGGAATGTTCAGTTGGATTGCATTCTGCTTTGTAGAAACACTTGCATTGGATGTACATTTCTCATTACGGGCTTCCCCAGGTCTCTGTGTTCAAGAAAGGATCTTTCCACTGAGCGATTTTTTTTTTTTTTTTTTAAGATTTTGTTTATTTATTTGACAGCGTTCACATGTAGGCAGAGAGGCAGACAGAGGGGGGAAGCTGGCTCCCCACTGAGCAGAGAGCCCAATGTGGGGCTCGATCCCAGGACCCTGAGATCATGACCTGAGCCAAAGGCAGAGGCTTTAACCCACTGAGCCACCCAGGTGCCCCTCCACTTAGCATTTTAATGCCAGATATTTATAATGAAGAGTCTTGAAATGAGAATTGAATTTTACATCTTTATGCAACAACAGAAGGAGCTTGAAAATGACAGACCTCGCCTTTCATAATTTTTTTCTAACCATTTTAACTATTTCAGAGGAATCTTTATCTTGGGTGTCTGATTGTCAAGCCACTGATATTTGGATGCAGGGAGAGTCTGTAGAAACAGATTGGGAGAGGGGAGACCAGACTACATGGTTGGATCAGAGTTGAAAACCACCCAGTTGATGGACAAGAGACAAGACGTGCACGTGGCCATGTTCCTGGTTAGAGGTCAGGAGGCCTGGCTCCCAGTTCTGAGTTAGAAGTGACTCGTGCCACTGTTCTCTCATGCCACAGCTGCGGCAGCTGCTGATGGTCTTAGCTTGCTTTAGAAATGTCCTCTCAGGGGTACCTGGGTGGCTAAGTGGGTTAAGCCTCTGCCTTCGGCTCAGGTCATGATCTCAGGGTCCTGGGATGGAGCCCCACGTCGGGCTCTCTACTCAGCAGGGGAGTCGGCTTCCCTCTCTCTCTGCCTGCCTCTCTGCCTACTTGTGATCTCTCTGTCATATAAATGAATAAAATCTTAAAAAAAAAAAAAAAAAAGAAATGTCCTCTCAACACTTCCAGGTAGAGGATTATGTCCCTGTTTGCTGATAGGGAAACCGAGGCTGAAGAACACCTTGGCCAGGCTGACTTGACATGTAACACTGGACTCAGCCTCGTTAGATGGATTGCAACGGCCTGATCTTGCCAGAAGGGTTTGGGGTACGTCATTGATGGTAACTCCGGATCTGGACATTTCAGTAATTCTTGTAAGTCTTCTCAGAAAGGCAGTTTCGTTCACTTCCATGCTTCCTCCTTATCTGCAGTGATGACAGGCAGGCTCTGCAAGATGTCATAGATCTTCCGGACCCAGTGCCAGTCCTGCCACTGTTGCTGTTGCAGGGTGGGGGGGGCGCATGGCAGGAGATTAATGTTGGGAACCCCGGGGCTCCGGGGCTCCGTGCCTGGCCTGGTTTCCGCTCCCAGGTGCAGGGAGGGAGGCGAGGGAGCCGCAGGATGGTGAGCTCGGGTAATGGGAAGTAGTAGAACCTTCCTGCTGGGGGCTGGTCCTTAGAAAGCAGTCATGGGGTTGGCTCTTTGCCCACAGGCCTGGATATCCTTAGCCGGCAAGGAAGGGAGGAGGGAGGAGGAGGGAAGCCAGCTCCAGGATGCTTGCGGGTTAGGGTTAGGGCACCAGGAGGCTCTGTTGTCTCACGCCCAGGAAGGAAGAGAGTTAATGAACAGATAAGGTGGGTAGGCCTTTCCTCTGTGGTGTGGCCCGGAGCATCTAAACTACTGCTTTAGGTGTGAAGTCCTAGCTTGCCACATAGAAATAGCAGCGCTTCAGTTAGTGTTTGTGGGGGTGGTGATGGCTTCTGGGATTGCTCTTGGTTCTGCTCTCTCTGGCCAGAACAGAAAATATTCTCCAAAAATAATGGTTTCAGGACCATGCTTACATACAGAGAGCATGGTCCCTCTTATCTCCCAGGCCAATCTTAAGGCCATTTTACCGTCTCCTTGGAACATTATGGAGTTCACAAAGGAAGACAGTTTTTCTACTTTATTTTTAAATTATTTATTGGACTTACTAATTATAATAAAGCAAATACTGGGAGGGAAAAAAAACCAAAGAAAAAGAAGAGAAAGGGGTGCCTGGGTGGCTCAGTCATTAGGCCTCTGCTCAGGTTCTAATCCCGGGGTCCTGGGATCGAGCCCCGTATCAGGCTCCCTGCTCTGTGAGGAGCCTGCTTCTCCCTCTTCCACTCCCCCTGCTTCTGTTCCCTTTCTTGCTTTCTCTCTCAAATAAGTAAATAAAATCTTAAAAAAACAAAAAAAGGAAAAAAGAAAATAAAAGAATCACGACCCATCCTCTCAGTCAGCTGAAGTGGCAGCACGTACCAGTGCCCTTTCAGCATATGTGAACCCCATTCTCTGTAGGCAGGCAGACCTGCTTGTGAGATGCACGCCCCAAGAGCTGAGTGGGGCCTGCCTGGCCTGGTCTGTCCCCCAGGCCCCTGGAGGAGCCCCTGATATGAGGTGGGAGCTGGGGAGTCACCCCCGCTCTGAGCCTGCTGAGTGTGCCTGGTGCCAGTCTCCGGCAGAAGGGTCCTGGCCCCGAGACCTGCTCGCACAGGAGTGGAGGCTGAAAGCAAAGGGGGGGTCACTCTGCTTAATCTGAGAAAACCCAAAGATGGTTTCAGCAGGAAACAGCTGCCCCCCTCCCTGCCCTCCAGAGCTGTGGGAACGAGGGAAGAACAGGGCGACCTGAACTGCAGTGGTGTGAGGAGGCCTAGTGGGGAGATTGCTGAGCCCCTGGGCGGGGGTTGGGAGGCCCTGCAGCTGTGGTGGAGCCTGGCAGTTGCAGTGGGGGTGGGGACTCAAGGACCGTGCTGGGCGGAGCTGGAGTCCCTGCTGAAGGCCACGGACACTGACAGTGGGAAGACCTGAGCACGAAGCCTCCTCTGGACCCCCCAGGGAGCCAGCTGAAAAGAGAATTGGGGAGGGCAGTTTGTGGGGTCCTCAGCCAGGTGTCGCAGAGCAGGGAAGGGGAGGGTGGCCTTGGAGTGGAGAGGCCCCTAAGTGGCCAGCGCTGTGTGCCGTTTTTTTTTTTTTTTTTTAAAGATTTTATTTATTTATTTGACAGAGAGAAATCACAAGCAGGCAGAGAGAGAGAGAGAGGAGGAAGCAGGCTCCCCGCTGAGCAGAGAGTCCGATGCGGGACTCGATCCCAGGACCCTGAGATCATGACCTGAGCCAAAGGCAGTGGCTTAACCCACTGAGCCACCTAGGCGCCCCATGCCGTTTTAAAGAACTGGATCTGGAATCACCCTTGGCTCTGCTCTGACGTTGCTTCTGTTTTTGCTGTGGATTCTGTATCAAGGGCATTTTCCTGTATCAGCAGATAGAGCTCTCCTGCGGCTCTCTGCCGTGCCCACAGCTGGACTGCTCATGAAGGGCACAGCCGACTGGTTTCTGTTACGATTGAAGCAACTTTTTCCTTGTCTGCAAAGTGCACCCAATTGTGAGGATTAAATAAGTTTATGTCGGAGCATTAGCAGCTTGTCCTGGCTGACATAACAATGCTAACGATGGGAATTAATTACTAGTCTGATGGCTTTCACCAGCCCCATTCATGAGGTGGTACTTGTTGAATTGTTTGTCCTCCCCCCCCCCCCCCCCCAATATTCTTGTAAATGCATCTTTGCTCTCTTGTCTGGATGCTTCGGTCTGGTGGATTTTTATAGCTGTTTGCACCAGCTGCTTACTCTTTCTTACGCCTTTCTTATGTTTTGCCAAATTGCCTTCTAGAAATACTGTACCAGTTTTCAGTCTTCCTTCTAACAGAGTACCTGTCCCTGTGGCCCTCCCCACCACCGTTCACCAGCCTGGCTATTGTCGCTCCCTCCTGCTCTTTGTCAGTTCGCTGGGCCGAAGACCTATACTCTTGTTTTTTACTGACAACCCTTGGATATTAGTGCTTTTGAAAGCAGTTTTCATAGACTCAGGTGGGAGCAGCTGTGCTTTGTGTCCAAGCTCTTGGGTCCTGGAGGCCTCCCCGGCTCAGTGACCAAGAGCGGTTTCCTCATAGTGTCTCCCCGGGAGGTGGGGACAGTAGGACAGCGCCCATCTTCCAGCCCTGGTGAGGACTACGAGGGACTCTGTGGAGAAAGGGTGACTCCGTGCTGGGCTTTTGGAGTTTTAACCTTTCATGAACCTCTGAGTTAACTTTGGCTCCTTGTATGTGGGTTGGTCTGTCGACCCTCAGGAAAGGGAACTGGGGACACTTGAAATTGGGGCGTGGGGACTCCTGGATGACAGTTGCAGAGGTGGAACCATTCTAAGTGGTGGCGAAGGCCAGCGAGTCTGTGGGTGGTTGAGGGGGATGTGGGCACAGATGCCTGGGGGTCGGAGGCCGTTTAGGAGCTGAGAGTGTCCTACGGGTGTGGGCCCTAACGTCGGTGAGGGCAATGAAGGGTTTGGACCAGGGAGGAAGATGGTGCCCCAGGCTCCAGTGTGACCTTTGAAGAAGGGGTAGGAGACAAGGGTGTTGGGTGATGGGCCAGGTGGTCTGTGGCTAATGTGGCAAGTATATAGGACCTCCTCGCCATAGTCAGAAAGGTCTCTACACATAGCCCAGGACCCCTCTTACAGCGGAGCCGGCCCCAGGTGAGAAGCACTGTTGTAGAAAAAACCGAGTTTCTGCGCATCCTCTGTCTCTCATGCCACATGATCTTGGACCAGTGACATCTCTTTCCCTAAGCTTCTGTGCTCCCGTCTGTGAATTATCTGGTGGTTATTAATGCTACTGCTCCGAATGCTCATTTTTGGCATAAGCAGGATTGCTAAAATGTTAATTTTTCCTAAATTAAGAAGCGTTAAGTCACTGTAACGTGAATAAAGCGATGGGGGAAGTTGGCGAGTGTTTCCACTGTGCGTTTGCTGGTTACATAGTGCGGGCTTGATTCCTCCTGCTCGTTGCCCAGTTTTCTTTTGTTCATTTCTCAGTTGGGTTTTGCATGTCCTCTTCGTGCGTGTGGCCTCTCTCTGTTACCCTTGTCTTCTCTGCCAGCAGTCTCCTCCACGTGCTGGGCCCACCTCGCCTGGCAATCTCTGCGACGCCCCGCGGAAGGCCAGGCTGATGGGGGGCCTCACCTGTCAAAGGGTGTGCCCCGGGGAAGGAAACACGACCTAAGGAGCTCTTCTCCTTGTCCCCTTGGAATCACCTGTCCGAAGATTCTTGGACTGATAATGCGTCTTACTGTCTTGCTTAACCAGTCGGACGCTTGAGTGCTGTTTTCTCTTTCCAGCTCAGTTAGTCTGCTTAGGCTGCCAGAGCAAAAATACCACGGAATGGGGGGCTCAAAAAGCAGAAATTTATTTCTAGAAGTTCGCTATCAAGGTGCCGGTGGGATTGTTTCTCGAGGCCTCCCACATACAAGGAACCTAATGTGTTTGCCTTGGGTGGGACAGTGCAGTTTCTTTCTGAGAATCCTCCGGCCAGTTGTGTGAGTGTGAAACCTGGAAGAGGGCAGAGAGGAAGCCTTTGCAGAGGGAGGAACTGACCATTGAAAGTGTTCCTTTAAGACACAGTGTACCTGTCCGCGTTTACTGAAGGCGGAGGCACACTGATTGCTGATGTGACTTACCTGCGCGGAGTGCTAGGTCTGTCCTTCTGTATCCTGAAGACCGAGCCCTGTGGGGTCTGGGGATCCGGTGTGGCCAGGGGGCAAGTTCCTGGGGCACCTGCGGTGTGACAGGAGATGGGATAAGAGCGCATGTTTCTAGAGAGGAGCAGACCAGAGGCACATGTTCCTGGGAGGCGAAGCAAAGGTGGTGTCCCTACATCTGTCACCTGGCAGTGGAAAAAGGTACCCTCCATGGCTGCCTGGACTTCCGCATACTCTTGAGAACTGCTCATGCTCTTGGGTTTTCTAGCATCACCGCACTTGTAACGTCTAGCATATTTGTGGTCTCTTCAGTGAGATGTCTCGCGTTGAAGGAATGAATTGATGCTACCTGGTAAGACTTCGTGGTGCGGGAGGAGGCTTTGCCTTCCTGGGACACTTAAAAACGGAAATTCTTCCACAGCCCCTAGTAGTGCTGGGTTACCTCGAGATTCCTGAGCTGGTCATTCAGCTCCAACACTGTGGACCTAGTTTACTTCTTTGTGGAAGGATTCTTGTTCAGACCCAGCATTGGGAACTTTTTAAGGAACAAGTCCAAATGGGTGTGATTGGTTTTCTTAAATGGAGATGTTGCTTTGGGGGAGGAAACGTAAGAAAATGGGTGGATTTAAAAATGTACGCACACTACAGAAGTTGAGGATTTTTCTTGAAGGAAGACGAAATGGGCATCTGTGAATTTCTCTTAAATTTTTGAGTAAGAATTGAAGCTTTTCTGGGGAAGGGAATAGATTTCTGTGCATTTTGTCTGAGTAAGGCTCTTCCCAGTGTTGAATATTGAATAGAACTGTTAGATTTTTTTTTTTTAAATTTGGGCAGAAAGGTGGGTTTTCTTTTAGGTTTTATATGTTTCCTTAGTTATTAAAAGATTTTAATGAAAAATTAAATGTAAATGGCTGAATAACATTCTGTGTGAAGGGGCGGCACATTTTCGTTCTGGAACTGACGGACCTTACCTGCTCTTCTTCACCCTGCTGTCCTGGGCGATAGTCCTTTGTGTTGATAAATTCTAACTACTGGTTTGAAACCTGTTTCTGGTGCTTTTTAAAGGGTGAGAATGAAAAGCACCAATTATTTGGCCCGATAAAGCACATTTTAGATCTGAGATAGCTAGATTGCTTTGAGTATTTGCTTAGGAGGAGGAGGAGACTAGAGGACCACTTTTTTTTTTTTTTTTTTTTACCCCCTCTGAGAGGGACACCTGTATTCCTTCAGGTGACTGGTCCCTCTGTGAGCGGGCTGGTTCTGCCTGGTGGCCGGTTCATGGCTGTGGGGGTTGGTGGGCACCACGGTCGGGCACTGTTTTCCATGCTGGGGGTGGGGCTAAGTTCATGGAGGGTGGTGGGCCGGAGTGACGTCCTGGCTACTCCTCACGCCCCTCTCCTGGCTTAGGTAAATTACTAGAAATCCCAAGAGTCCTCCAGGTGCAGGAGGACTTTTAGCTTTGATTCTTAGGGAATTCTGGCCACGTCTCAGCCAGATTTAGATTAGAATGAAAATCCACTTTTAAAAAACCCTTATATGGGGGCTGCCTGGGTGGCTCAGTGGGTTAAGCCTCTGCCTTCCGCCCAGGTCATGATCAGGGTCCTGGGATCGAGCTCCACCCCCTCTCTCTGCCTGCTGCTCTGCCTACTTGTGATCTCTCTCTCTCTGTCAAATAAATAAAATAAAAATCTTAAAAAACCCTTACGGACAGCTTTCACAACCTTTTTGGGTGTCATTTTCCACTGCCTAAACTTAACTTTTGGAGTCCTTCCTTGGCATACATGCTCACCTGAAATGATCATGT
This sequence comes from Mustela nivalis, assembly GCF_964662115.1. Taxonomy (NCBI): domain Eukaryota; kingdom Metazoa; phylum Chordata; class Mammalia; order Carnivora; family Mustelidae; genus Mustela; species Mustela nivalis. The sequence continues at coordinate 36,450,101 of NC_139033.1, read as the reverse complement.
AGCCGATGCCCCTTCTGCATACAGACGACCGGCCCGGGGTGGGGGCTGCTTCCCGCTTGGGCGAACCCTGCCAGGGAACAGCCTGTTCGCCGACCCCCTCCCGGTGTCTGCTCAGCCGTTCTCCTTTTCTCCTGTGTCTTGGTCCTCCGTGGTCTGGCCCAGCTCCATTACTCATACCGTTGGGATGTTCCCTGTGTCGTGATTTGCTTCAGGTCAGGGATGAGTTGTAGTAATTCAGGATTAAACTTCTGGTGCATAGCAGGTTCTCAATGATGGTTGCTAAAAAGGAAGAAGGCCCAGAGCCAGTGTGAAAATATGGAGCTCCCTCCAGCTCAGTAGTTCACAGGACGGCTGTGAAGGGCGAGCCTGGAGGCTGGGACTGGCCCTGCTGGGAGTGCATGTGGGTGCACGTATGGAGGGGGCGGCCAGGATGGGGCTCACTGGTGGTGTAAGTGGTACCGGACACGTCGGGTCAGGTGTCCCTAGTGACTGAACGCACTGGGACGAGAGCGTCAAGAGGAGGCTGTGTGCCCGCGCGGAGGGCCGACTGTGCGCAAGCCAGAGCCCTGGACTGGGGTGACCGGGGTGCCCGAGTGTCCCTGGCTGGACCCAGGGGGAGAATGAGATCACGATGCTGACATGGGAGGAGGGTGCACACGCGTAATTGTTCATTCCCGTTTGAGGACATCGAGTGATCTGTTCTGTGGGATAGGAGGGCGGGACCAGCGAGGTTCAGTAAATAGTGGGTGACCCAGAAAGAAGCTCTTGGGCCTTAAAATGGTTCTGCTTCCTCAGACAGACAATCTGATTTCTTACTTTGAAAGTATAATAGATGCTCTTTGGAAGAATAAAGGTAAGTGAAACAACAGCTCAGACATGATCGAAAATTATATCCAGGGGCGCCTGGGTGGCTCAGTGGGTTAAAGCCTCTGCCTTCGGCTCACGTCATGATCCCAGGGTCCTGGGATAGAGACTGCGTTAGGCTGTCCTGCTCAGCAGGGAGCCTCCTTCCCCCTCTCTCTCTGCCTACTTGTGATCTCTGTCAAATAAATAAATAAAATCTTAAAAAAAAATTATACCCAAAGTAGGGAAGCCTCCCATGCTCTCGCCCCATAAAGAACTTTTGGTAATGTGTGGTGGGTGTGTTTTCCCAGAGGGACTCTTGTAAGAGTTACTGGTGAGGGGCCGCCTGGGAGGCGCAGTTGGTCGAACAAGATTCTTGCTTTCCGCTCAGGTGATACCAGGGTGGTGGGATGAGCCCTGTTTCTGACCCCACGCTCAGTGTGGAGTCTGCTTGAGATGCTCTTTCTCCTTCACCTGCCCCTCCCCCCATCTCTTAAAAAAAAAAAAAAAACACCTTACTGGGGTGCTGCCAGGAGTAGGAGCAGAGGAACAGGGAACACAGAATCTGTTCAGCTTTTGTTGTACAACCCCAGTTGCCCTTGCCAGCATTGCTATGAGATTCAGGGCTGGGCTGCCAGAGGAAGGGGTATTAGGGTTGGAGACGCAGATCTGGGAGCCCTCGGCATTTAGAAGCTTCGTTGGCTCTCCGCGCATGTTTTCCCTGGGAAGAGGGGACTGAGCTCATCATCCCTGCAGATGAGTCCAGAGCTGCCAGTTGGAAATGGGAGATCTTCAGATGTTGCAAAATGCCCGTTTTACTCGTGGTACTTCCTTGTTTGTTTTAATATGACCTCGTTCCCGTTCCTCGGAGTTTATTGTGCTTCCGAATCACCCGGGAGCCTGTAAACACAGATGGCTGTGGACTTCAGCCTAGAGATTCGGATTCTGATTGTGGAGGTCTGGGTGGGGCCTGAGCATGTCCACCCAGTTGTCAGCAGGTGGAGGTGCTGGTCGGCGGGGATCCACACTTTGAGAACCACTGTCACACTCATTGAGACTTCCAGAAAAATCGGTGCCCCAAGACAGTGTTCCCATCGGTGGCTTCCCAGTACAACATCCTGCATAGAACCGTGCAGGGAGGGACCCCCTGCCCCTCGTGTGGAAGGCACAGGCTGTACGGCAGGTGCTCGCCTTCTCTATGAACAGCACTTGGAGGGAGGCTCGTGTCTTCCCTGTGTGCTCAGGGCTTCAGGGGACAGGAGGCGAAGTGAGCTGGCTCAGACTGTGTGTGTGTTGGGGGCGGGGGGCGGCGGCTGCACTGCCCCCGAGGGTGGGAGGGCTTCTGTCAGCAGCTTTCTTATCCTGTGGATAAATCAGTATCTGTCTTCCTGCAGTCTCACATTTGAGAATTAAATAATCACCCTCACGGATGTAACAGGCTCTTCATAGACGGACCTGAAGGAACAGCAGAGGTTTTGCAGAAGGTTCAGAATGTGTACCAGGGCTTGAAGCTGTAAAGATTTAAATTAGAACCGGGAGGAGGTTGACATTTCTGTCTCCTGAGGTACATGTTGGAAGATTCGAAGGAAAAGCAAGTAAACAACATCAAGCATCAGTGGTCTAAATCAAGTACACAGTGCTTGGCCTCAAAATTAAATATTAACTTCCAATAACAGAAAAAAGCCCAGCATTGAACTGAGTTTGATAGACTAAAGAATGGAATAAAAATGTGCCATAGAGGGCGCCTGGGTGGCTCAGTGGGTTAAAGCCTCTGCCTTCGGCTCAGGTCATGATCCGGGGGTCCTGGAATCGAGTGCCGCATCAGGCTCTCTGCTCAGCAGGGAGCCTGCTTCCCCTTCTCTCTCTGCCTACTTGTGATCTCTCTGTCGAATAAATAAATTAAAAAATAAAATTAAAAAATAAGTGCCATAGAAAATACTTAATAAAAATGGGGACCCCAGGGTGACTCAGTCGGTTAAGTGTCTGCCTTCAGCTTAGGTCATGATCCCGGGGTCCTGGGATCGAGCCCTGAGTTGGGTTCCCTGCTCAGTAGGAAGTCTGCTGCTCCCTCTCCCTCTGCTCTTCCTCCTCACTACTTCCCGCTCCCCAATAAATAAAAATCTTTACTATAAAATAAAAATGGACATGTGACATGGGCCTTAAAAAAGGGCCACTTTCCAAGGGAAGTTCCCTGCAGTGAAAACTTAGCACTGGCAGCCCTTGCTTTGCACAACCGTGTGACACATGAACTTGGGCACCTGCAGAGCAGAACTGCCTCTGTGTTTCCTGGGCCCCATGGAACCTGTGGGGTTCTCGTGGGTAGAACTCTCTCAGAGCCAGCACACCATGAGAGGGACATGAGAGGGGAGATGCAGGGCTTTGTGCGGTAACCACAGAGTTCAGAATGAGGGGACAGTCACAGCTTCCTCAGCCACCATCTGGAATGGAATGTTCCAGATGTTTTTTCCTAAGATTTTATTTCTATGAGAGCGCAAATGCATAAGCAGGGGGAGGGACAGAGGGAGAAGCAGACTCCCCACTGAGCAGGAGCTTGACAGGACACCTGTGACACACATGACGTACGAGGGGCTCCTGTGGCTCCATCCCAAGACCCTGGGATCAGGACCTGAGCCAAAGGCAGATGCTTAACTGACTGAGCCACCAGGCACCCCTTGATTTTGATAGTTTTCATTTTTTTTAAAAAAAATATATATATTTGATTAATTTGACAAGACAAACACACAGCCAGAGAGGGAACAAAGCAGGGGGAGTGGGAGAGGGAGAAGCAGGCCTCCTGCTGAGCAGGGAGCCCGATGCCAGGCCCAATACCAGGACTCTGGGATCCTAACTTGAGCCGAAGGCAGGCGTTTAATGTGGTTGCCCCAACTTTGATAGTTTTAATAAAAAACAAATCAAATTGAGTACTGAGGTGAAATTGTTTTGTCTTACTTCTTTTTTTAATGAAACTGAAAAATACAAGCTTTCTGTTTTTAGGAATATTTTTTAAAAATTTATGATTTAGAACATAAGGTAAAATTCCAGTAAGCTAGGAAATAGAATGTTTCTGTCACTTTCTTAATGAATGACTGATGTTAGGTCTTTGTGATAACATGGCGTCGTCTGATGTGAGACTCAGCTGGAATGTGAAATCTGATAGCACTCGTGAGCACATCATAAGGCTGTAAATTCTGCTTTATAAGAAGCAGAGATTCTGCCCAAGAAGATCAATAATCTTACGTATTTGTTTCCTTTTTAAAATTTTTAAAAAATACGTATTTGAGAAAGAGAGAGACAAGGGGTGGGGAGGGGAGAGGGGAGGCAGATGCCCTGCTGAGCTCAGAGCCTGACCCGCTGCCAGCTGGTCCCAGGGACCTGAGAGCACGGCCTGAGCCAAAACCAAGAGCCAGAGGCTTCATCCCCTGAGCCACCCAGGAGCCCCCTTGTCTCCTTTTAAATGAAGTCAGTGACCATGAAGGTTTTTCTTGGGTATACTGGTAAGAGACGGACGTGGTGTGTGGCTGGCTTTCAGGCACAGAGGTGACAGAAGGTGGGTGAGGAGTTAGGATGGATTCAGAGGGGCTGCTTCCTGGGCTACAGGCCACAGATGGTCACAGATCCTATTAGCCTTGTCACCCAGCACCTGCTCTCCTGTGGTTGCTGCCTAGGCTTGTGGCACTGGGTGCCGTGGCTTCTTGAAGTTTCTAACGGGACAGCTCAATTCCGTTTGCAGCTTTTCCCTAACTGTGGTTTATCTCGCCATGCTCGTTGGAGCTGGGGGTAGTGCTGTGTCGGTGTCGCTCAGTTGGGCTTTCTCGAGAGGCCCAGGCTAACCTCCGCGGCCCCTTGCACCAGCGACGCCTCGCCTCTTGCCCTCCTACACGGCGTCATCTCTGAAAAACACTCCAGCCACCTGCCCATGGAAGAAGTTTTGCTGTTCTTCATGAAAGGAATTTTAAACGTCTCGAATAGAGCCGACTAGCCAGAGTTCATCCTTTTTGAAATAAGGTGTGGAATAAGAACCGCAACAGAACCAAAAACCACATCGATTGCATGTGCTCTTATTTCTGTGGGTTATTTCATTCATGATATTTTGAAACTGGTCGCAAGTAAAGAAGCCTACTTCTTCTTCTTCTTCCTTTTTTTTTCTTTTTAAGATTTTATTTATTTATTTGACAGAGATCACAAGTAGGCAGAGAGGCAGGCAGAGAAAGAGGGGGAAGCAGGCTCTCTGCTGAGCAGAGAGCTGGATGCTGATTCAAGACTCGATCCCAGGACCCCAGGATCACTACCCGAGCTGAAAGCAGAGGCTTGAACCCACTGAGCCACCCAGGCGCCCCAAGAAGCCTTCTGATTTATGAATCACCTTTTGTGTTTTGCTGTGAGAGAGGTGGGACTGTGATTACTATTTGTTTTAGAAAAATTACATGTGCGTGCGTATATATAGAAAGCGTTGTGTGATCTCGCATGAATCCTCTTGGTCTGAGTTTCGGGCTCCTCCTGGGCAGGCCTTCTCAGATCACACACCAGGGTTGGGAAGGGACATCAGGGATTATCTGGTTCCTCTTCCCTCACCCCCCCCCCCCACCTGGTGATAGTGGTGGCAGGTGGCAGGTGGCAGGCCTTTGCTCTCGCTCTGGTGCTAGCCGGTCAGCTCTGGGCCTCAGGAGGCCACCTGCTCTGTTTGACCAGGCTTAACAATCCAGAATTTCCTTCCCTCTGTAAGGCACATCTACACCCTTACTCCCTGGTTGGAGGTTTGCCCTCAGCAGCCTCCGAACAGAAAATATCTTGGCTTCTGCCACCCCACCCCCACTTCCCATAGAAAGAATCTGATGGTGGTTGTTAAACCAGGTTAAACATTCGTGTGATGTTTGTTTATTAACTATCCTGGATACTTAAAAAAAATTTTTTTTTCTTGAGTTGTTAATACATTTAAGTGGTTTTAAATCCAAGCTTTGAGAAGGCTTTCATGCAGTGAGGCGTCTCTGTGTGTCTATCTCACGTGCCTTGGTCCCTAGCCAACTCATTTCTGTCCTCAGTCCATTAGTAGTACCATTTTCCTGTGTCCTTACAGACTTTTCTTACACACATGCCAGTAGATACAGGAGTGTGTCAATGCATACACACATCGCCTTCTTTGTCCTCATGGAGGATGTCGCACCCTGCAAAGCCTTTTCCCTCCAAGCCTTGTCGTGCATGGCTGGGGTTTGTGCACAGCTGCCCGTAGAGCACACCCTCGTTCTTACGGTTTCTTCATGTTCTGTGGTACAGATTTTGTCCTCAAACAAAGCAAAACAACCATCTTCCTCCTAATTCCTGCACCTTGGACTCGAACGCAAGGCTGGCCCAGGGTGCAGTGGGATGACATTGCTGGCTCTGGACCTTGAATAATGCAGGTGGTTTACTATTGTCACAGTGTTGAGTCATAATAGAGCTTGAGAGAAAATAAAATCCCCAAGATTTTTTTTTAAAAAGGAAGCGCTGCGCCCAGCGTGAGGCCAGTATTCACAACCCTGAGACCAAGAGTCGCATGCTGTGCTCACTGAGCCAGCCAGGCACCCAGAACTGCGAAGATCCCCCCATTTTTGATGCTCTTCCCTCCTGCCCCCTGCACAGCACCAGGCAGCCAAGCACAACACATCCCTGTAAAACTGCACTCTCAAGGTTGGACCTGTCCCTCATCTGATGTAAGCTTGTTGGTTTCTGATCCAATTTTTTGACATTTTCTCCACTTGTGTGTTTCGGTTGTTAATTGCATTAGCCTGCCATCCATCCTCACCCACATGTTCCAGGCTCACAGTGTTTCTGAGTTAATAATAGCGCCTGAGACCTAACACACCTCTGCCACCACCTCCTTGGAGTTGTCTGATGGTTACACTTGGGATGGGCACTGACCTCGAGGTACGACTCAGCCCCACCCAACTTAATATCAGTTCACCCTCCTGTCGTCTCCTTGTCTAGAGGAATATGATCATGGTTTGGCCAAAGTCTCTGTACACCAGGTATGCAGCCTTGGAGCTGTAAATCTTATCAGAAAAAGAAGTAAGTTTGCAAATCTTATTCTTGGCAGACCTTACTTATGTAGATTGTTTTCGTTTTCTAGCTGATGGCAGGCTATTGAGTAATTCACCCAAGAACTTTGTTTTGGATTGATGTCATTTATTCACCCAGCCGTTTACTCCCCTGGGAACATCTGGGTGCCAGGGTCTTTACTAGAGTCTCGGAAAGCTGCGGTAAGCGAGCTCTGTGGCCACCCTGGCCTTGACCAAGCTCTGCGCGGACCATGACTCTTGCTGCTCCCAGTGATCTGTCTAGTGGCTGCCTTCTCAGAGCTCTGTCTTTGGCACAATAGCTAATTTTAAGATTTTATTTTTTAAAATAACCTCTACACACACTGTGGGATCACCACTCCAGGATCAAGGGCTGCACGTTCTACTGACCGAGCCAGCCAGGCGGTCCATGATAGCTAATTTTAAAAGTAGCAACAGTGAAGGGTGAAAGAAGCCATCTGGGGCACCGTGGGAGGCCCTCAGCAGCCGGGGAGCCCTGGGAAGACGTTTTTCAGAGAATGTGTTCTGTTAGCGGAGAGAGAGAGGAACCAAAGAGCAAGTTGGTGATCTGGCAGCGGGGAAAGCTATCCTAGCCCAGTGTGTCGTTTATAGTACGATTCATTTCTTGAAGTTGGGACATTTGCCCATCTCTTGTGTCTGATTCCTTTGGGATCACGACAGATTCCCTTAGCCACTGTGGGAGGTGACTCCTCAGGATGAGTAGTAGAGCTAGTAGTCCTGGGCATCATCCCAGTTCTGGGGCTTTGGGGCGCTGGTTCCCCCAGCTTGCTCCTCCCCCGGCCTCAAATGAGGATAGGAAGGCTTCAGGCTGGAGCATGAGCGTGGGTAGTTACCTCAGGGGATCTTCCTCTCCCTCCAGGAATCAAGAACCGGAATCTCTTGGGGTGGGAGCCCGCCGTGGAATGATCTGGAACTACAGGGCTGCAGATTCTGGGAACACCCACGGTTGCACCTGGTTCGCTGGCCTGCCGAGGAACGCGCCAGGCCCGAGGCTTCAGATGCATGCGGCAGGCCATTTCTTCGCTGTAAAATCAAAAATACTAAATGTGTTTCTTACCAGCTTTGTTCAGGTGTGTCCTTTTCAGGATGCTAGGAGCCCTTGGCACAGGGACATGAGTCACGTTTTTGATCCTGTGTGGGGAGATTCAGACACGGGACCACAGAACTCATTCCGCGGCTTGTGTTCTTGGGGGCCGCCTGAAACCCAGACCTTCCACGTCCTTCTGGTCCAACTACACATTCCAGAAACCCAGCCTTCACTTTACTGAAGAGGAGAGGTCAGAGTTACGACTGCCATGAAAAATACAGAACTTTAGATTTTGAGCTATGATTTTTGGCTTTCAACAACGTGCAGTTGTTTATTACGATCATTTTTAGAACTATAAACAGAAGATAATTCTTGTGTTAGTGATCTTGGGGGAACTTCAACATGTTTCCTGTCTTGTGATTAGAAGTTAGGAACAAAAGCGCCATTGATAAATGGATTCTTTGAAGACTTTTTACATGGAGTTCGACCAACTAAAAAAGAGAATTTTTAATTAGCGAAAGAGAGCGACTCTGTGCTTTGTGCTGGAACTCCTGCCAGCTCATTCATTTTGTGGCGCTGTTCAGTGGCACCCTCCTTTCCCAACTGTGAGAGTGCTGAATTACGGGGGATTCTTGGCGTTCCAGAACTGAACATTTCTTTTTGAGATCCACTCTGAAACTGTCCACACATGGAAGGCTTCACATTCTTGCTGAGGTGTACATCTGAGTCCTTTTAGGGACTTGTGGGGGGGGCCCGTGGGCCTTTGAGCATTGCCCAGTCCACGGCGGATCCTGGACCCCCACCCTGCCTGCTCCCCCATCTCCTCTCATTTAGGGACCGGTTTTCCAGGGGAAATGGTGGCAGTGGTGAGATCTATAAGGAGCCCTGAACACCATGGCTCAACTCTGTTCAGAAGTTAGAAACAAAAGAAACAGATGTAAAGCTAACGCTTGGAAGGCATCTTAGTTGTGGGAGGCGAATTCATTGCGAGCAGTGGGGAGTTGGCCTGAGGCTTGCCAGAAGCTTCCAGGTCCTGCTCCACCGACAGCCTGGCCTCTGTGCGGCAGGTGGGTGTGGCTTCCTCCCTTGTCACGAGTCTCCTCCCTGTGGGCCCTGGGTCCTCTGGCCTCCCTCCAGGCGGGCTTTGGTGGTGGGCTGTCCCCCCTTCACCCTCCTCGGGTGCCTTTTTCCTACGCACCCTTTCCCTCTGAGTATTATCCATGATGTCTTCTCTTTGAGGGACCAAGGACAGGGCCCTGTTGGGATTTTACCCCTCTTTTCGCCTCCCCCATGCCTTTCGCTGTGACTGCTGTGCAGGACAGAGCAGCCTGGTTACGATGAGCCCGGCCCCATCAGCTAGGCTCCCCGGTCTCCGTCGCCGGCTTGAGTAGGCTGCGGTCCCCACCGTTGTGTGATGATACAGAAGTCAAGACGCAGGGACGGTGCTGCACTGTGTCATACTGTCTTCACACGGCTTCCCAGCTGTGAACTGGCACCCCGGCCTCCTGTGTTCCCGAGGGAGTCTTGCCCTTCGAACGAGGGATCACAGGAGCTCGTGCTTCATTTCCAGGGAGCTGGATTCCGCAGCTGGATTGCGTTACAGTCGGCTAAGAGGGGTCCCTTCCTCCCTTTCTCCCTTCCTTCTTTCTGCTTTTCCACCTTTCACAGGATGTTGTTCAAACCCTGCTTCGTTCTTGCCTTGAGTAGCAGTGCCCCTCAGAGCAGCCCCTGCCGGTGGAACTTCTGTGAGCGTGGACATGTCCCATCTCTAGTCTGCCTGTCGGCCACGGTGGCCGGCCCCGAGGCATATGGGCCTGTGGGGAACCTGAAATGTGGCTCATGTTACTAAGGAACTGACTTTTTTTTTTTTAAGGTTTTATTTATTTATTTGACAGGGAGAGAGATCACAAGTAGGCAGAGAGGCCGACAGAGAGAGGAGGAAGCAGGCTCCCCGCTGAGCAAAGAGCCCGATGTGGGGCTCGATCCAGAACCCTGAGATCATGACCTGAGCTGAAGGCAGAGGCTTAACCCGCTGAGCCACCCAGGTGCCCCGGAACTGACTTTTAATTGTAATTGATTTATTTCAATTTAAATATTCGCATGTAGCTGGCGGTTGCCATATTAGCGCAGCCATGGCGCTGAGAAAATATGACTCATGTACAGGGAAGAAAGGCTTCAGTGGCTTACTGTTACTTATGTGCCAGACGGCATGATCAGTCTGAAGTGGGGCTCGGAGGAAGGGGCGGGGTCCCCCACCCGCAGTGTCCATGTCCGACCTCTGTACCCAGCTCTGGTTTCCGAGTGCTGACTGCCGCCTGGACGTCTCTGGCTGCACGCTGGCAAGGGGACCTCAGATCAAGACATCCACCTTCTCCTATTTCCCTTTGCCTCAGACTCACTTTCCTCCTTTATTTCCTGCCATCAGGTAGCAGCAGCCCCCGTTACACCCAGACTGGGAGTTTGCGGCGGTGCCTTCTTCGCCTTGCAAAACCAGCCCGTCACCCGGCCATGCTGTGTGTCCCCCCAACCCCTACCCCGGAAGAGCTTTGGACCCAGTCCCATGTCCTCCATTCCCCAGAGCCACAGCGCGCTCTCCGCCAGAGCAGGGGCGTGGACCACGTCATTTGTGTCCTGTCCTCTCCTCTCCGGACTGTCTCTGCTCCTGTCCTCCAGTGAGCCTGTCACTCATCTGCTGGACGTGTCTGCCCTGTAGCACGCAGAGGATGATGTCTGGCCTCGGCAGCTCCCCTGTCCCTCTGCACGTTGATTTGCCCTCCATTTCGAGGTACCCTCATGCTGCTTTTGTCCTCCCTTTTCAAAAGAATTGTTCCTCCCTTTTTTTCCATCTTTAGGGCCTGGCTCCCATGTCTGCTTCTCTGAGGCTTGCCCCAACTTTCTGGCCAATTTCCTTCTCCCCGCCCCTTACACGTACATCATTTCTTCCTCCTCTGAGTTCCTGTAGAAGATATGATTCGTTGCTGTGATTAAATTTATTGTGTCGTCTTGTAGTTGTGTGTATGTTGTTCTCCTGGGACATAGAAAGCAAAGTGCCATAGGCTTGAACTCTGTCTTACTGACTACTTTCGGCACTGTTCTCAGAGTAAACACCTTGGGTGATGACGACGTGGACGGAGCAGACCATAGGCGAAAGGACCTATGCCCTGAGGAAGGGCATTGGGTCCCTGCGAAGCACGTAGGTAGTAGGGATAAAGCTGGTTGTGGTGAGCCTTCACTGCTGGGCTGAGGGGTTTTAGTTAGACCCATTTATTCATGAGGAAGACCCACTGCTGTAAGGGAGAAAGGACATTCTAGAAAGGTTGGACTAACGAGGTGGCAGGTGAATTAGGCTGGAGAGAAGCTGCCACACGTCAGTAGGTGCTACTGGGTAGGGACATCATAGATGCACAAGAGCTTTCTGAAGAAGGAGCGATGATGAGGTGACGGTGGTTGGTGTTGGATCACCACTCGCGTCCTGCGGGGTTACTGGCGTAGAGCGGCCCGGGGTCTGCCCCGAGACAAAGCTCCCTGCCAGGATGAGGTCAGTGGGGAGTGCAGTCTTCGGAAGCGGTGCCGGGGTCTGGAGGATCCAATTCGAGATCGTTCATTCACGTGGCCGTTAGCGGGAGGCCTCTGTCGTCACTCCCGGGACTCCTCATAGGGCTTCTTGAGTGTCCTCACGACATGGCAGCAGCCGGCTTTCCCCAGTGAGTGATCTGAGGAGGCCGCTACGGTGCCTTTAATGACCTAATCTTTAACTCTTTCCATATTCCGTTTATTAGAAAGAAGTCACTATGTCCAGCGTCCAACTAAGCCCTGCCTCTTGAAGAGCAGAATTTTAGGAAGTTGTGGACGTATCTTAAAACCGCGGCACTTAGGGACCCCTGGGTGGGTCAGTCGGTTAAGCGTCTGACTTGATTTCAGCTCTGAAGCCCCTTGTCAGGCCCTGTGCTCAGTAGCGAGTCTCCTGGAAGTCTCTCTCCTTCTCCTTCTCCCAGTCTCATGCTCGCTCTCAAATAAAAAAAAGAAAAACCCCACAGAGAATGATTTCTGAAAGTTAGTCACCTTGAGCATTAAAATCCGGATTCTGCTCTGGAGGGCCATCCTTTTAGCTCTCCCCATTTGATCTGTTGGGCATAAATAACGGCCATCATCTAGCAGAGGTTGAGAAATGGAGGTTGTGGACAGTCCTGGGGTTCTGCGTTTTTCTCTGGAACTCTTATCCCTGGGACTTGGGTTGTTGAGAATGTTCCGTGTGGGGCTGACCATGGGTGAGCCTGCGAGTTGGGGCTGTTTGCTGTCATGAAGGTTATCTGAGCTCGGCTAGACATGAGGTTCAGTATTGGGCTCCTTGGCTGTGACCCCCTGTGTCTTTGTCCTCAGTCCACATATCTTGGGTTTCTCTTCCCTCCTGTCTTACAGGTCTCACAGGTGTATGTGTGTCTGACCTCCGCGGTTGATGGTGAGCCCCTCCTGGGCACAGAAGAAGGCGTCTTGCTTACTTTTGTGTTCTTTCTAGCACAGCGCATTGACCATAAATGTCACTCAGCACGTTGTTTTGAATGAGCACAGAGAAGGTCAGAGTGGAGAACCGGGGCAGAGGAAGAAGGTGGGAGAGGTAGCAGCAGTGTGAGGCCGGGGACCCAGCAAGGGAGCGAAGAGAGGAAACGGTTTAGAGAGCAGGAGCTGGGGTAGGAATACAGAGCAGGAGAAGGCAGAGCTGAAGAGGGCGGGAGTAAGGGATGTGGTTGGGGACGGCCGGGGCTGTAGATAGTTCAGAGAGGTGGGTGGAGCAGGACCTTGGCCCATAGCCGGAGCAAGAGCAGGTGGGAGCGGGAGGAGTTGTGGGATTACTGTGTAGAAGGCACAGTGTGGGCACTTTCTGTATGTTGTTGGCTGATTTAATTTTTAAAGCAGCTGAAGTTAGTGGACATACATAGAACTTGGGTATGTATTTTAGGGTGTAGAGCTACTGATCATCCCTTTGAACCAGGAGGTGTTTACTGTGAGCCTGCAAGTGTCGTGGGTAATAGTGAGAACGATAAATACACTGTAGAATATGGAAGATAAATGCGTAAATTAATTTAGGGACGAAGGACCAAGACGTGTAGGTCCCTGATGTAGATCTTCCTTGTCTGCAAGGATGGCTGGGGTCCCTGGAGAATCCTGTGGCGAAGGAACACTGTTTCCTAACCCACGTATCACCCTTTGTGGCAGGGGTGGGGTGGGGTGGTGGAATCAGCCACCATTCTGAGGGATAGGGACTAAAATACCAGAAGTTGCCTTCTTGGGGTGTGTGGGTGGCACAGTCGGTTAAGTGTCCGGCTCTTGGTCTTGGCTCAGGTCCTGATCTTGGGGACCTCCCTGCATCAGGCTCTGTGCTTAGTATAGAGTCTGCCTGGACTCTATCTCCCTTTCCCTCTGCTCCAAACCCCCCGCCCCCCCCTGCCCTTCTGCCCCGGCCAGCTGTGTGGGTTCACTCTCTCTCTCCCTGACTCAGATGAATAAATAAAAAATCACAAAAAAGTGACCTTCTCAAGGTGGATTCCTAGGAGAAAATGTAAATTCTAGTATCTTTCTCTGAGTTGGAAGTTGAGGTTTATTTTATGATAGGAGTAATTTTGATAGATGATGTATTTTAATAGGCTTTGTTGGGGGGGCGTGGGAATTTGGTAACCCCCTACCCACAGTTGATACGAGCAGGCTTCCGAGCTGGAAGTAGTGGTCTTACAAACGGGCCTTTGGAATCCCCCTCTTTTTAAAGCTGGGACTTGGTGCTGTGCCCTCAGTGGTGGCTTATGCACCTTATCTTGTTTTAGGCCTTCAGGAAGAGTTAGAAAATGAAGTGGAAAAGAAAAACACACGTCAAGTGCGTAGAATCGTCTGTGTCGTGCAATGACTGTGCGAAAACAGAGGAGTAGTAGCTGGTAGAGACCCCGAGGGTCACGAGCAGACCCGCAGTTTTCGGCCTCCCCGCCTCTCTGCCTGCACTGCCCCCGCCCCGTGCAGTCTGACGCCGGAGAATATCTTCGTTGTTGTGAGCCGCCTTTGTTAAATACTGAATTCTGCTGGAGCCGTCACCAGGGCCCACAGTGTCATGCGTAGACATTATGAAAGTAATAAAATGCCCCAGAAAGCCTAGTTGCTGGGCTCGTGGCCCATTGCAGCTGATAACAGTAGTCACCCACCGGATCGTGTGTTTCTTTACGGGGTGATGACGGCTGCTTATCTGTGTACACACTGAGTGTTGATAGGAAGCCCAGATAAGTTTCTGTTGTATGTCTGAAACCCATGTGTCAAAGCAGTTTTTATAGAGCAGCATTCTCTTTCCTGCTCCCCTGCCCCATAACTTCGGAGGGAGGTGAAATTTCCTGTCACAGCTGCTTGTAAATAGTAAGTGCTCAATAAAGGCTCTTTCCTCCTTTCACCTCCCAGCTGTTGCCGGGGTGTTACAGAAGAGTGGCCTTTTCACATCGCCTGGATGGACAGCTCTGTACCTTTGTGAGTTAGCTAAAATACGATCTGTAGGTTTTTATTATGACAAAGGTTAATCACTTTAGAAATACAGAAGCCTGGATTCCTAAGCCTGTGATTTTAAGTTTTTCTTCTTTTCCTTATGTATTTTTCTGGAGTTTCTCCAAAAATTTAATTTCCAAAGAATATTTAATGTTTCAAAAAGAAAAAATGTAGATGATCAGAAAGTTACCCATTATCCAGAGGTAGTCGCTGCTGCTGTATCCTTTCGACATTTTTTTCTGTGCTTATGCATAATGGATATTTATTAAAAATTGAGATTATATTGTATGTCAATAAAGGCCAACTCCTATAGCGACCTTCAATTTTCAGTGGGAAGAAACAGTACAAATCTATTTCCAGCTCGCTGTCCTGGCAAGGTGGGAAGGTGATGGTACGGGGGAAGGTGAAGTGGAGGGAGTGTCTCCTGCTACGCTCCTTTTTCAGAGTTTTCCCCTTCCTGGCCTTCAGGATTTTCTCTGTCATTGAGCTGGGAGAAGAGAGTGGAGGGAGGATGATCAGAGGTGGAAAGTCTTATGGGCCAGGTCAGGAAGATACATACATCATTTTGGTGCTCCTTCCACTGGCCAGAAGTTAGTCACATGACCACCTAAACTACAAGGAATGCTGGGAAATGTAGTCCAAGCAGAATAGCTGTCAACTGCCTTGCTTATCTCTAACTCACTTGTATAACCCATTTCTGAAACTTTTTTTTAAAAAATAAACCAAGTTGTTTATTTCAAACATGGTCACCTCTCCATCTCAATCCTATGCGAAGCCCCCACCATCTCTTGCCAGATCTCTTTCTAAAAATTGGTGTGTTTCTGTTCTTGGTCCCCATAGTTTGGTCTCACACAGCAACCAAGGTGGTCTTCTAAAAACTCACGTCAGGTGTTACCGGTCCCCTGCTGAGAACTTGCCAGAGATGGTTGCCGTAATGCCCACTTTCTAAGGAGGGTGACCCGCTGGGGCTCTGGCCCCACCATACCTCTCTGCCCTTGCCTCTCCTTGCAAGGCCAGACCTGCTCCCTGAGGCCTTGGAACTTGCTGTGGCCTTTGTATGAAAATCCCCACCCCCAGCTTCACCCTCTGTCTCCTTTGGTTTCAGCTGAGGTGTGTTTTCTCTCCAAAGGGGCCTTTCCTGACCTCCAGTCTCTCTTCCCTCTCCCCCCTGCTTAGTTGCTTTTATTGACCCGTCATTAAAGCACTTACCACCATCAGAAATTCCTGTTCACAATATGTATTTATATTCTGTCTGTCTTCTAGATTGTATTCCTTGAGGCAAGAACTCCATCTTGTTCATATCTGTATCCCTAGATAGTGTGTCTGGCACATGGTCGGTACTTAGTAAACACTTGTGGGATGAATGAAGGTCATTAGAGAATCTCACACAATTTTTTTAAGAGATTTTATTGATTTGAGAGAGAATGTGTGCCTCGAGCATGAGCAGGGTGACTGACAGGCAGAGAGGGAAACAGACTCCCTACTGGGCGGGGAGTCTGGCACAGGGGGCCCATCACAGAGCTCCATCCCAGGACCCTGGGATCAAGACCCAAGTTGAAGGCAGACGATTAACCTACGGAGCCTCCCAGGTGCCCCAGAATCTTACACATTTGTAATGACAGTGTTGTAGCTCATTGCACAGAATTTTGCTGTGAACATTTAACTGTCTACATTTGAGGGACTTTTGCATTTTTTTTTCCTGATTAAGAAATGCTTTGGTGACTGTCCTTTCAGCTGTTCTTTGGTTTGCTTTGTGCACATATCTGTGCTTATTTTCTTAGGTTTGATTCCTAAATGGGAATTTATTTAGTGGAAAGCTATGTGTACAAAATTTTCAAGTCTCTGTAATGTATTACCCTTTGCCCGCCAGACCCTCAATTTGTGTCCCCCATGTAGTTGAGAGCCCTGGCATACATACAGCTTGCTTTCAGGAGCTCCGGAAGCTCGGCGGGGCAGGTTGGAGGTGGGGCATTTCGTCTGTCTGTACTGCTGTACCCTAGATCTTAGAACAGGTGCTCATGCTTACCAGATGAATAAATCAGCTTCCATAAAAAAAAATTCTACTTGTTCCTTCAGTGAAGTTTATTTTTAATCATTTATTCATATAAATGTTCCCTGACTTCAAAATGTGTGCTTTTTGAAAAGTTCTGCCCAGTGTAAGAATCAAGAACATTCCCCCAGTGTTAATACAAACCTTGGGGAAGCGCCATGAGCTGGGCTTATCTTAGTGCTCAGAACCCAGACCCCATGCACTTGAGCCCCCTCTCAAGTTGGTGGCAAGTCCAGGACCACTGCCTGGGATTTTTGAGACTCCCAAGGGCTAGGAGATAAAGAGACTGTGTCTTACAGAATCCTTATCTTTTGTTCTGTGACTGCGCGTGGATTTCCATCCCAGATAGCCCCTTGTTCATTCCCCCCAACGCAGTGACCAGTGCCTGCCTGAGGTGGAAAGACGGCCACCCTGCCCCAGCTGGGTGTGGAAGGTCACTGTCTGGACGGCCAGATCCACCGCCTCCTTCCGCTAGCACTGGCCCGGAGACTTCGCAGTTCCCTTAACACAGTCCACCTTCTGCGGGTACCGGCTGAGTTGTCCCCTCTCTGCACAGGGGTGTTTGTGGGAGACTTGCTGGTTGGAAGTCTTTGTCATGGAGTGGGGGAGGCCCAGAGAGCTGGGATGCGGGGAGACAGCGAGACAGAAAAGTACGTTCCTCTCCAGCTGTTTCCTCTCCTCATTTCTTCTGAGTGGTTCCTGGAACATTCCCTCTCAGGTCAAGTCTTAACCCCTTTGTCTGGCAGACGAGGATCTCGTGTTCACCCATGATTCGCAGTTTGTACACCTCAGTGGGCCTTAAACTCTTCCTAGAAACTCTACAATACAAGGTGCTGCCAGATTTTTACCCACGTGTTTAAAAAAAAAAAAAAATGCATCCACTGCGGCATTCCTTGAGTCCAGGAGGTCATCAGAGATGTCTAATGGGAAAAATAATAAGGTCTAATGATGGGCGGTGGGGTGCAGTGTGCCGGGGAATAGCTGTGCTAACCAGGAATCCTTGATGACCGGCGGTGGAGGTGAGTGGAAGGAGAGAGGTCAGGGCTTCAGTGCCTGCTTAAAATAACCAAGGGAAGGTCACTTAGCCCGGAAGCCTTGGGAAGCCCTTGGAGACACTGCCAGGCTGTAGCAAAGCCATGTTTTAGTGATCCCTCCCTTGTCTTAAGCCTTTCACGAGGCCCGCCAAGCGCATGAAATCCAAGCTGGAGTGCAGACCTCATTTGGAAAGGGATCCTAAGCACACACGAGTTGGGAAACCTATTTGCGTCTCTACTGTGTGCGCGTGTGGGCAGCCTTGTGACAGGGGGAGGTGGTCGGAGGGAGGGAGGGAGAGAGGGAGGGAGGGATGGAAGAATCCTGGAAAGTAACCATCTCCAGCACGGTTCGGTTGCTCAGTGTGTGTACAGCTCACTGACCAGGTCTCCGTGGCCGCCTGTCTCCATGTTTAATTTCATCCTGCGTCTTTCAGCATAGTCTGTGTAATCGTTTGGATCTTCTTTCCTTCAGCCAGGTCCTGACCGAACACATGGATAGATGGCTTTCACAGTCCCTTCTCTCTTGTCCCTCGGAGCTCCTGTCCCCAAGGGCTGTACCCCCGGCCCTTTCCCTTCCTCCCCCTTCCTGGGTTTGTTCTCCTACGCCTGTGGTTGTAACCACCAGCTACCACGCTGCACTGATCACTTCCCTGTCGGACCCGTACCAGATGTCCTTCCCATGTATCTAGTTTTTTGTTTTTTTTTTTCTCCCCCACCTGGTGGTTTCGTAGATGCCTTGGATTTAACTTACTCTTGTCTTTTCAGTTCATGTTAACACTTAGTGACCCAAAACTGAAACTTGAGAACAAGCCACCTCCTCTAGCCTGGATGTCTTAGCCCTTAGCTATCATCACTCTAATCTGTGTCTTTCGGTGTCAGGCCATCAAGGGATCCTGCCCCATGGGTCTGCCCAACCCTCATAGGAGACCGTGAACCTGTGCATATCTATATTTTAGACCTCGCTCAATATCCATTTGGAGTAGGAGCTGTTCAGAGAATGTTGGAATGAATGAATGAATGAATTGGTGATTTCTGAGAGGATTTGAGATGATTTCCACTTAAGATGAAGCTCTTTATTTTTTTTTTTCCTTCTCATTGCAACTGAGGAATTATTTTTGCTTGTTTAGAACCAATGTGATGGAACTATCGTTTTGAGGAAATCTGTATACCACATGAAATTTTTTTCTGTCTCAGGCAATGTGCACAAATGTACAAATTTCTGTGGAGGAATTACTAAAGTGAAAAATCAAGGAGCTGTTTATTAATAACTTCTTCATTAAAGTTAAAAGATCTGCGTGGTTTCAAACGTATGCTTGTGTTCTTGCTGGAGAACTGAGAAATCTTTCACTGGGTCAGATCATTGATCTGCATGATGTGGTTTGAATTAAACTTGTGCTTAATTAACCTGGGTACTCCAAATTTTTTTTAAAAAGATTTAATTAATTATTTGAAAGAGGGAGAGAGCATGGGAGAGAGGAGGGCAGAGGGACAAGTGGATTCCCCACTCGAGCGTGGACCCCGACTCAGGATTTGATCCCAGGACGCTGAGATTATGACCTGAGCTGAAATCAAGAGTTCGGATGCTCAACTGACTGAGTTACCCAGGCGCCCCAGGATGTTCTAAATTTCTGGGGCTATGGGATTTTAGAGCTGGAATGTTGCATTTTGAACTTCAGTGTAAGGAAGAGTCGCCTCTGCTCAGTTGATTGGTTTTGTGTCCCCAGGACTGGTCCCAAGAGAAATCATTACCTTTGCATATTGGATAAGGCAAGTGACCTATTGAAGGTCCACTTCTTAAACTTTTTCTTTTCTTCTCCAACAGGGAGAGTCGCGTATTCTCAGAGTGAAGGTGGTTTCTGGAATTGATCTCGCCAAAAAGGACATCTTTGGAGCCAGGTATGTTGGCTTTGTTTTTGTTTTTGGTTTTGTAGGCTTCGGTGAGTTAGGCAAGCACTTTCCAACCTGAGGCAAGCATCAGCTGACCCCTGGAGGCCTTCTTAAGACAAAGATTGCGAGCCCCCCCGGAGATTCTGGGGGAGCGATAGCAGAGGAGTGCTGGGACCACCGGGCCAGGGACCGCGCTTTGTGCAGGGGTCTTGCCTTCCATCTGGCTTGATTTCCTGAGGAGACTGGATTCCGTTGTTTCTGTGTTTCTCTGTAGAAAAATACAGTTTGGGAATGTTTATTCATTTTAATACAATCCTTTAAAAAAAAAAATCCCTAGTTTTTGAGACATGAAAGCGTTACTTTGTTCCTAGCAGAACTGGGTATTCTCTGGCTTGTATGATCTGATTGGAGAGATGTGGTAATGAGTGAGTGAATTTGGTGATTTCTGGGCCTTTTCTGGAAGCACCGGCAGCTGATCTCTCTGTGTCCTTAGCTTTTTTTATTTTGAATACTGTGCCTGATAATCCTTTATCTTGAAATCAGTCCTTTTGTTCCCACTGTCTCTGCCCGTTGTCGCAGTAAGTCATTGGACCAGTAGCACGGTGAGGTTAGAGCCACTGAGAACTGGGATTTGGACCAGATTTTGGAGAACAAAGACCTTTTTGAACTTTAGACATGGAGGAGACATAAATTATAAGTGTTTGGTCCTACTTACTTGCCCTGACTGATAGGACTTTCTCCAGGAAGGTTACTGCTTGCCCAGGGGTCTTGCATGTCAGCAGTGCAGGAACAGGCTCCCGCCCCGCCCCGCTCTCTGTTTGAGTTGGGAATGCTGTGGGGTTGAGCTGTGAGAGCTGCGGTGGCTGCTGGGGACAGTTAGCTGTTGCTGGAATCCACTCACTGGAATATCCGTTTCATTCTGTGGGGCCCTGCTGTTGCCCGCAGTCACCCTCTGGCTTCAGGGCCTCCATGTGATGCTGGACATTCTGAAATGGGGCCTCACCTTCCTGCTCGCCCAGCAGAAACCCCTTTCTGCCCTGGGTAGGCAGACCTCTTGATTTTCTGTCCTGTATCTTCACGGACACATTTAGCTTTTCCCATCCCGATAAGTTACTTTAGTAGCACCTGGAGAAATTATTAAAAATGGATAAATAAAGTTGATGCAAGAGAATATTTGTGAGCTATCTCGTTAATTTCCCCATACTTGGGGCACCCCGGTGGCACATTGGTTGTGTGTCTGACTCCTGATGTTGACTCAGATCGTGAGCACATCTCACCTGCAGGTTCCTTCTCCTCTCCTGCCGGAGTGAGTGATCAAGTACTTGGCTGGTCTGGCTCCTACCAGATGAGACATTTACAGGAGACTGCGACCTCTTGCTTGCGTTGATTACTGTACAGAGCACTGTGACCAGGACTGGGCAGATTCTTTCTTTTTTTTTTTTTTTAAATATTTTATTTATTTATTTGACAGAGAGAGAGCACAAGTAGACAGAGAGACAGGCAGAGAGAGAGAGAGAGAGAGGAAAGCAGGCTCTCCACTCAGCAGAGAGCCCGATGCGGGACTCGATCCCAGGACCCTGAGATCATGACCTGAGCCGAAGGCAGCGGCCTAACCCACTGAGCCACCCAGGCGCCCCGGCAGATTCTTTCTTAATTGAAACGTTTTATTGAAACATTTGCATGCGTGACGGGGGGCTCGATCCTAGAACCCCAGGATCATGACCTGAGCTAACAGCAGATGCTTAACAGACTGAGCCACCCTGGCGCCCCTGTGCTTCGTTGTCTTAGTTTAATAAATACAGAGCCTGGGGCACCTGGGTGGCTAAGTGGGTTAAAGCCTCTGCCTTTGGCTCAGGTCATGATCCCAGGGTCTGGGATCGAGCCCTGCATCGGGCTCTCTGCTCAGCAGGGAGCCTGCTTCCTCCACTCTCTTTCCGTCTGCCTCTCTGCCTGCTTGAGATCTCTGTCTGTCAAATAAATTTAAAAAAAAAAAAACTTTAAAAATAAATAAATAAATAAATAAATAAATAAATAAATAAATACAGAGCCCACCATCCTGCTTCCTGCCTTCCTCCTCTGCTCTCCGTGCTTCCCTCAGGGTCTTTCTCTGAAGTGCCGTGGTTCTTTTAGGACCCATTCGCCAGCGAGTGAGCTAAAGCGGAATGGTTCCGTGGCAGCGTGCAGTTCCCGCCACGTTGGCATTTCTCTCTAGAATGGCCCCGTTATCACCTTCTTACTCTGCCCCATGACCTTCATTCTCCTCCACATTGTCTTGAGCAAATCCTCTCAAGCTCCGTGTGACCTGGTAGCTCGTACAGAGCAGGGGTCACTGTTGCCTGTAACTGGTGCGCAGGGGTCTGGGGAGAGCCCCGGGGCCTCTCCGCTCACCTGGCAGCTCTCCTGTGATTGGAGGCAGAAGTCACAGGTGTGGGTCTGTGGTGTGTGTCCCCTGCTGTCTGCTGGGGTGAAGCCCTACTATCTGTGTCCTTCTGAACCCCAGGCTGGTAAGGCGCCCCCCTCCCCCCATCACCTCAGCCCATCACTGAACCTCTCCCATCTGTGTCCCCCATTCTCCCTTCCCAGGGAGGGAGTGGACAGGAATGGGAGCCCTGTTGTGGAAAGGATAATGGATGGAGAAAGAAGGCGAGTTTTGGCGAGCGGTATCATCAGAAACGCCTAAGTCATGGAAACCACATAGACTTGGAGATTTTGAAAAGATAGGATTTACTCTTTTTTAATAGTTTTTTCTGTTTTGTTTTTGTTTTTGTTTTTTGTTTTTTGTTTTTTGTTTTTTTTTAAAGAGAACGAGGGAGAGAGAATTCCAAGCTGACTTGAGCCAAAATCAAAGTCTGATGTTTAACTAAGCCACCCAAGAGCCCTGAGACAGGATTTACTTCTCTGGGGTTCTCTCTGCTTTGTCTCCAAGGGAGGCTGCTTGCCCCGGGGTGTGTGGGTGTGTGTGTGTGTGTGTGTGTGTGTGTGTGTGTGTGTGTGTGGCTGGGGGCTGGGCTGGTGGTTGGGGCACAGTGGCTGGTGGGGGAGGGGCGGGATGTGTTGGTCCGAGGTGTGACGAGCACCCCATCTCTCCCTCCACTTCGGAGGACTGGGGTTTGTGGGCCCCCGGTATCGGACCTGCCTGTCCACCAGGGCAGCTGATTCACCCTCTAGGCCTGTACCTGAAATGCCCTTCTTTTCCGCATTCTTTGTCCCAGTCCTGCACTGAGAATACAAGATCATTTTCCCGCTTTCTTCCAGCAGAGTCTGACTTCATTAAAAGAGCCTTTGTTTAAAGAAGATTCGGTAATCGAGCTGTGGCTCTCCTTGACTGTCTGAGCATTTGGTCTGTGTGGAAATGGCACTAGCAGAGAAAGGTTTTCTTTGGGCCACACCTTTGGGTCAAAGAAGGGCAGCCATATAATCCGTCAGCTAAACAGGGACGCTTTTGTCTGCAAGAAATGCTACGTTGAATGTGGGAGATCAGGGCATAGGATGTATATGGAGACTGGTCACCCCAGGTAAAAGACCTCCAAACTTGATGACCCAGACTGGGACGGGGTTGGGGGGGGGGGGACGCTGTGTGATTCCCTCCCCCCCGCAAAGCTGAGGAAAAGAAAATCTTAACTCTTAAAACAAAGACATACCACCTGTGGATGCCAGTACGATATCCAAAAGGAAGTAAATGGTGGTGTTCTAAAACATGGTATACATGGGGTACCTGCTGCCATTTTGGAAATGGGTCCATTGTCTTTGTGAGGTAAAGTGTGGTGTTGGGGAATCAAGGAGGCATCTTTACCCTGGAAGTCCTCTTGCCCCTCTTCACAGCCCCAATCTCCTATTAAGGTGTATGATTCAAGTCTGTTGGTACCAGGTTCTGCCAGCTTCTCCAGTCTGGTTTGCCCCCCACTCCAGTGCCACCCCTGTCTGCCCAGACTGATCAAATTGGACTGCTCTTTCTAAACGGTGGGTTAATATTCTACCTGAGTGACAAACGTTGAGTCACTGGGTGGGCCATTGGACTAGATGACTGCCAGGCTCTGTCTAAAACCTGAAATGTAATGACTACATACTTCTTAAAAGCCGATTTAAGGAACTCCTCATTATATTTGAGCTGGCCCAAGTTCTTAAAATGGTAAGTGCATATCATAAAGTAAATAGATTTCAAATAGACTTCACCGAGTAAGATCTTAGTTTGTGGTGGTTTTCTGTTTTGTTTTGTTTTCTTGTTTTTGTTTTTGTTTTTTGTAAATTTTAGAATACCTTTAAGTTTCAACCTGTATGCTTCAGGTAAGCTTGTATCTCAGGACTTCTAACTTTTTGTCATGGGCTTAAGTACTAACTGAATAGGGTCCTTTTAATACAAGTTTTAGTGCTACGTTCCCCTTTTCCTCCTGAGCTGTGATCGGTCATTTGAGGTTACTTAGAATCATCTGAGACCATAAAGCGCTCCTTCAAATTGAGCAACAGTGGCTGAGACAACTAGAATTTCATGCTTTCATACCGAAGATTTCAAGACTCTGATATCACACTTGGGTCAGTGTATTTTGCCTGTTGAACTGTTAGCATCAAGTTGCACTTCTCTGGGTTGCTGTCCTTTTTTTTGTTTTTGGACAAGTGGTGATTTGAAATGCAGAACACAGACGCACTCGAGGGCACGGGAGGGATGTGGCCACAAATCCTGGTGTTGGCCAGTGATGGGGCCAGATGGCTCTGTGGCTCTGCCTCACCTCCGTCCCATCTTCTAGATTGAAGTTAACATTCCTCTGCATTGGCTTCACCTGTTTTTTGTTTTTTTTTTTTTAACTGGAATATTCCACAGTGAATTACATCATGACATCCAGTCCCTAAGTACTTCAGCCTGTACCTCGAAAAAAGGGCGTATTTCTTTATAACTACAACACAATTTTCACAAAATTAATAGTAATTGCCTAATGGACTCTCTTACCTAGTCTATGACCTGAATCCCCCCCAGCCATGCCCACGATGTTTTTCACAGCGGGCCCTTCAGAGCAGAATTCATTTGAGAATCACATGTTGGGTTTAGTTTTGGTAGGTCACTTAAGCTCCTGTTCATCTAGAATTCCCCTTTTAAGTGCCCTGGAATGGTCAGTAGGTTGTCTCCCCTCACTCACTTGTTTCCCGTGGTATCATTTAACATACTTTTTCTCCTCCTGGGTTTTCTGTGGGGTTGGGTCTAAAGGCTCAGTTGGAGCATCTGGGTGGCTCAGTCAGTTAAGCATCCGACCCTTGATTTCGGCTCGGGTCCGGATCTCTGGGTCCTGCGATGGAGCCCCTGTTGGGTTCTGCACTCAGCACTGAGTCTGCTTGAGATTCTGTCTGTCTCTTCTGCCCCTCCTGCTCCTGTGCTTGCTGTCTCTCTCCTCTGTAAAATAAATAAATCTTTAAAAAAAAAAAGGCTTGATCAGATTCAGTTTCAGTACTGGGGACAGAAATGGGGTTGCTGTCTGCTCGGGAGGACCAGTGTTCGGTTGTCGTACAACTGACAGTGCTACGACAAGATGGATCCCAGGTTTAATGGGGGGCCGGTCTGTCCATCCACAGTCAGGACTTTTCCCCCAGGTGACCAGCAAGAAATGGGTGGGGCAATATTTTGGCTACACGCTTTCACTAATCACTTTCTTTCCAAATCAGTTTCGTTTCGTTTTCTCCATTTTTTGAAAACCTTGTATAGCGGAAGTTTCCCTTCACCCAGTTGGGAAACCTTGAGACTTACATGTACCTTGAGAGTCCCCTTGATAAATTGTAAGCCCTTTTAGGACGTCATTAGGCTGGAGTTTGCAGCCTCTTGATCCCTGTGGGCTAGACTGAACTCACAGGTGTGTGTGTTTGGCCCATGGATCACTAAGACATAAAAATCCCGAGCCAGCATTTGGGAGATTTCTTGTCCGAAATCCATTATGTCCCGCCTTCTGGAAAATCTTGGCGGTCTAGACACCCAGGGTCATGCAGCTGAAGGTATCTCCTGGATGAACTCGTGAGATGGGGCCATGACCTCTTGGCTGCCAAGGCCCACTTGTCTCCCGACCTCCCCTGCTGACGCAGCCCTGAGCTCCCTG
Organism: Mustela nivalis; assembly: GCF_964662115.1. Taxonomy (NCBI): domain Eukaryota; kingdom Metazoa; phylum Chordata; class Mammalia; order Carnivora; family Mustelidae; genus Mustela; species Mustela nivalis. Next base: position 36,424,602 of record NC_139033.1, on the reverse strand, counting down.
GAGGGACAGACCTGTGTTTGGTTTTGATCCCTGCACTGGTGGTGTTTAGCTCAGAGAGTGGACTACCCCTCCCCCCTCCCCCCAGTACAGGGATGTGCTTAGGTGGGCGCAGGGCCCCTTATACTCAGCTGAGATGGTGTTTGTGATGTGCAGCCGCTTGCAAATCGGCCTCCTCTCTGGAGGCCTTGAACCTCCAGGGCATTGCTGTGAATCACAACATCAAGTATTTGTCTTAGAAATCCCTGCACGTAGGAGCTCATACGGTTACTCCTGTGCGTGCCCCAGACCCCCTCACCGTCAGACCGTTCGTTCTAGCCGCGCACCCACCCGGAGAGGACTTGGGAGGATCTTGCCCGCCTCCCCTCTCAGGTTGAAACCTCTTCGTGTTCTGTACAAAGCGCACACCACTCTTGCCACGTTCATGTTTACTTTTCTGGTCTTTGAATGCACGAGGCTGTGCCACGTCCTTAGAAAGTATGTCGGTCGTGGCTTTGCACCCGCTCGGCCCACGCGGTTTCCCAGAGCGGAGCGATTCGAAGCGGCAAATGGGTCAGTCCGGGTGGAGGGCCAGTGCGTTTCTATTCTGCGCCAGCCGTGGGCTCGCTTTGTTACAGCTCGTGTCCTCAGACACTTCAGGATGCTCTTGAATCGCTGGGAGAGCTGTGCCTTGCGGGGACTGTCTGGGACTTGGAGAACTCCTGGTAGACTGGCCTGTGTGTCATCTCAGGTCGGGTAAGGCAGGAGCGAACCAGACAGGCCACACTTACAGACCACGCTCCGACGTGGTGTTCAGGAGAAGCCCGCACTCGGAATCTTCTGCTTGGCCTTCACTCTTGATGCTTGAACGTGTGGCCCTTGTTCCAGGAGCCTCTGCTCTGCTGTGTGGCCCGACAGGAGCAGAGGGAATCATCGGAGGACGCCCTGCACTCATTGTCACCAGAGTCGAGAGCAGTGTGCCCCGGTCACTGGGTCTGTGCGGCAGAGATTCGGATGGCTCAGGAAGATGACGGGCACCAGCACATGGTAGATGGGCAGTAAATTTCGGTTGTCGGGTCAGAGTGGAGCCCGAGAACGTTCAAGGTACTCATGAGCACTGCTTGAATCCCCTCATGTGATTGCAGAGGGCAGCTCTGGGGATTGGTGGTGAGTGGACATGTGGACTGGGGGGGGGGGGGCTGCCCCTTCCCGGCTGTCCACCCCCTCCTGACTCCTTCCTCCCCCTCCCTTCTCAGCTGCAGGTCTTCGCCCGGATGCCCCCCTCCCCCCGAGCCTGCACCCCAGTCCCTTCAGTCTCGCGTTCTCCCAGGGCGCTCTCTGTCTGTCTCCACCATCTTCCTTTTTGGGGGGAGGTTGAGAAAGCGGATAAGAAGCTAAGTGTAGGCAAGGCGGTGTGCCAACTGGAGATGAGTCAGAAACGAAAGCATTTCTAAATGTGTAAGACAATGAACACAATATTTATCTTACAAAAATTGAACTTCACAACCAGGCCTGCAGCAACACAGCCGGAAGGCACCGCGCGCGCAGGGAGGTCCGGCGTGGGGACAGCACAGGGCCTCCGCCGCCGCTTTCTCACCCAAGGAGGAAAGAGAGTTTTCTCCACCAGTGTTTTAGGCAGTGGAGGTGGCTGGCCAGCCCATCCTCAGTGGCCAGGCCTCCGAGAGGCCGTGGGCATAGCTGTCCGGGACGGCGATGCGTCAGCGTTGACAAAAATGCCGTTACTGAAGGTGGAAATGCCCTGATACTGAACCTGAAAGAGACCCTTTTAAAAACGGGTACAGCTCTCTGGACTCCAATGGCACTAGCTTTCTCAGATGCAAATCTCCCATGTTACCCTACTTCACCTTCTTTTAAGAAACACTGTCAGCAAGTTTCATGACATTTCTACTTAGGGTTTATATTTAGGGGAGGGGTCTGGAAGATAAAATTTGTAAGATGGCTTGTAAGGGTGAGTGAGCTGGCAGGGTCTTAACTGGGAAACACAGCCTCCTCTGAGAGCTGTACGTGGTTATCCGAACTGGGGGCCAGCATGCTTCTTCCAAGGTCAGGTAGCAGAGCGCTTCGGCTCGGCCCGACTCTCGGAGACACGCGGAGGCAGCCAGGCAGGGTGCGTTGGGCCGGCTGTGTGCCAGCAGCCCACGGGCCCTCGGTTGCCAGCCCCTGCGAATAGAAGCTATTGATTCTCTACAACGTGTATATTTAGAACTGGGAGTGCCAGTGTTATTCTGTCATGATTTTCAGATTAAACTGTTACAGAGAGCTCCTGGTCAGTGGATGACAGACAGGAATTGAGCCAGTATTGACTTTTTGGGCGTGGAGGAATGGGGGTTCTAATCTCTCAGGAGTCTTTTGTTCTTTTCCCCTCTTCAAGGGCAGCATGCTTACGGTATAACTTATGGAACTTCCTGTTTTTTTTTTTTTTAATTAAAAAAAATTTTTTTAAAGCTTTTACAAAATTATTTATTTGAGAGACAGCATGCACAAGCGGGGGGAGGGGCAGAGGAGAGGGAGAAGCTGGGGCTTGGTCCCAGGACCCTGAGATCATGACCTGAGCCGAAGGCAGGCACCTAACTGACCGACCCACCCAGGTGCCCCCCTTGTGGAACTTTTTAGATAGGCACTGTGGATTTCGACGTCTACAAATGAATGCAACTGTCTCTGGCCTAGAGAAAGTGATTCTCACTGCTTTGTCTATAAATACGTGAATAATAAAGTATTTCTACGTGTATAAGCAGATGGGCAGTCACATAATTTAAATTAGTGTATTGCAATTAAACTATGGCCCGTTTTCTTCATGGAGTATCTTTTAGACTTAGGACCTTTGTGCACGTAATGTTTAGTAAGGAGTCTGCCGTGTGTAGCTCCTCAGTAAATTATTAAAAGAACTGGCATTTCTTCTGTATAATATCAACACAAGAGATACAAAATGCGCCTTGCCTCTTCAAATGAGTGTGTCCTCGCTCTCCTGGCACGCCAGGAGCCATGGGTAGTAAAGTGCCTGAAGGATTGTTTGCCTTTCTTCCTTTCCTTGTTCAAGGTGCAGTACTGTACTTCCCCTTTTGAAGAACTGATGACTATTTCAAGTCTGTTATTTTTAGATGCTTGAAAGTAAGCATTCATGATAGGAAAACAGAAGATTTGAAAGAAATGCTACGTTTCACGTTTGGGGGCAACTGGTTGTGAAATCAGAAATGAGTAAATCTTAAAAACTTGACCTTGTTGTTTTTTTTTTTTTTTTTCTTTTTTTTCTTTTTGTTTCTGCTAGTGAGAAAATGATACTGTTGGTTATACATTCTCCGCCTCTGACTTGTAAACTCCTGGGAGTTCATTGTGAACAGTGGCTTTAATGTTGTTGAAGTGATTTTAAATGTTATCTAGACAGTCTGGAGAATAAAAAAGAAATTCGCAAATTCCTTTCTTCTGGAATGAGTTACGGGCTCCCCATAGTGTGATTTCGTTTTCTCTCTTATTAAATACACAGACCAGCTTGAGATGTGAATGACGAGTGAGACCATACAACTCAGGATCTTTGGTTTGCCCTGTCAAAATATTTGAAACTGTTCTTTTTCTGGAATGATCTGTCTTCACCGGTGGCTCCAGTGACTCCCCAGGCATTTGAGCTGGAGACCTGTGAGTTGTCCTTGGCGCTTGTCCCTCCTCCCCACCCTCCAGGCTGGTCCCCATGTTCGTGTAGAGGACTTCCTGGATGCGGTTCACATCTGCCTTCTTTCCTGGCCCGTCCTCACAGAAACAGAATTCTCTCTCTCTGGCATAGACTGATTTCGGCTCCTGGCAGAACCCGTAAGGATCCCATCAGTGCATGCTGCGGATGAAGGTCCCAGCTCCTTAATCTTGACAAAAGCGCGCCCTGTGCACCCTCCAGGGCATCTCTTGGCCATGACCTCCCCAGGCAGCCACACTTAGTGCTGTGGTCCCCTTCAGAGGGGGACCTCTGTATCCACCCTCCTGTGCCTTTGCTGGTGTCCAGAATGACCACCGTTTTCCCATTTTGCACAGCTGCCTTGTTCTTATCCTTCATGCTGACTCCCCCATGAGCTCACCCCCAGGCAGATTTCCGTCTCTGCCCACTTGGCTCAGGGCTGGTGGCCCTTTGCTTACCCCGTGCAGCTGCCTATGGGCACACTGAGGTATGGCATTGGGACTTTTCCTCTGCACCCTGCTGTGGTCACTTGCCCAGCACCATCTGTAACTGCAATCACCCCCCACCCCACCCCCACCCATGCACTTGGCAAACTTGCACATTCCTCTCAGTTGCTGGGCACCCTTTCTGCCACTAGGCTGAGTTTCTCCTGCTTTGGTGCCCTCCCAGTGATTTATACATGCTCTTTCCTTACCGTTTCATTTAATAATATCTCACTTATTTTATTCTGTCTGTATCTTTAAGACCCTCATTCTTATGAAGGTTATCAATTTTTAATAATACGCAAATTCTTGACTAGCACATGCATTATTTCCAGCTCCTTCCTACTTTGGAATTGCTATACATGCAAAAACATTAAGGAATAACTCACCATTAACTCCTCTGTCCGTGTGAAGCTCACTGGAGAAGAGGAATTGTGAGCATCCCTGACCACGGAGGAAGGTTTCGTGAATCTTGCGGCGCGGCTGTGATGTATTGGGGAGTTACAGCTCCCTCTGGTGGCCATATCATGTGCATTTTCATTCTAGACTGTAAGAATGGTTTTTAGATATAATAATCTTTTGGAGTTCTTTTAAATTTAATTTTTTGATTTTTAAAATTAACTCATACCTTTGCTTTAGCAGGTATTTAAGTCATTCTCAAATAGTGACATACACAGGAGAAAGAATGATTTTACTTGAAGCAGTTCCTACTTTTTACATAGTTGGTTTTAAAGTAAACAGTAGGTGGCACTAACTTTATTTCCCCCTTTCTCTTTTCCTTGCTCTGCCCAGTATTTTTCCTAAACTTGTACCATCACCAAAATGCCACAGACTGCAAAAGAATAAATAACTGATACTGAGAAGGAATGAAATTCTTCAAATGAGGGGGACTGTATTCAGTATGGAATAGACAGTATTCATAGACAGAATGAATCGTAATGTGTTTTTAGCCTCACACTTCGATGGATCAGAACTTAAGCACTTTCTTTAAGAAGGGAATTTCCAGGCTGACATTGTAAATATGGAAAACTAATTAACAATAAACAGTACCGATACCCATGCTAATTATGGGAAAGAGGTATAGATCATCTGAAATACTTATATTTGACTTTGGAATTAAAAAAAAAAAAAAGCTTAAGTTTTTACCACTACAGAGAAGTTAATGGAGCAATTGATGATATGAAAAACTAGATTCAGAAAAGTTGAGAGGATTAGAAAATGTTTTTTCTCTTGTTTTCTCTTCTCTGTAGCTACATTGGAAATGATGCAGGGAGGTAAAATTATTTTTCAGATTGATACCCCCCAAAGAACAGTGGCAGCACTCAAATTTTTTTTTTTTTTTTAAATTAAACATGCAAGATTTGCTGATTTTCTCTCAGGTATGCTTGGGGGTTTTTGTTTTGAGAAAATTCTGTCAGGTACAGGGAAGAAGTCATTAAGTTGTCCTGGGCGGTCTGCCTAAGTGGGTGTGTTATAGCAAAGGACTTACTTAGACAGAGTCAGGGTGATTCAAACACCCACAGAGGAAAATGGCATAGATCATTTATCTAATTATTTTGCAATAATGTTATTCTCCCCCTTTGCCATTTCTTAACGTCTGCAAATACTGCCAAAAAGCAAAAACCAGAAGAAAGCCACGAGTGCTTTCAGTGGGAGAGAAGAAATGAGATCTCTCTGCGGGGAGAAATATTAGGGAGAAAATTGTTGGTGGGAGCAGATACTAAAATAATTCATGTTCTTTTCAGTTGAAGACCTCGAGATTCTTTCTCAGAGCTCTTAGGACTGTTTTCTTGAGATAATGTTTTCATGTGATAGCCCCTGATAATACAAGGTCCTACTGTTTTGTCTAGGCACCTTCCCCTGGGGAGAAAAAAACCCCGCCAGCCTCCAAAGCAGACAGGTGAACAAACAAAGAATGCCAAGACCATCTCGGCTGAGAAGAAAATGCTGTGGGCCGAGAGCCCGATGGTCGGCAGTGGGGAAGGTGTTCACTGCAGGGTCATCACAGAGGACATCATCATAGCCTGGGCTCCAGCCCTCAGGCAGCTTTCCCCCAAGCCTTTCTCTTGCTCCGTTGTATCCTTTGGGGCCTTTGTGGAAAATCTGAAGCTTGATTTGCAGAGTAGACTCCATAGCGTGTGTCCCTAATAACCATGAGGAATGGCAAGGAAATGTTGCTGGGCCTGATGAGGTTATAAATATTGTCAGGGCCTAAAACCGGGTTGCAGTATTAACATAAATATTGAAGAAAACAGCGTGAGTGTCCATTGGAGAGAGATGAATCGTGTTCCTTCTTTTCCCCAAAAAAGAAACCCAGCAGTGCTCGCGGGCAGCACATCATAGATTCCCAGTATAATAATGAGAACGGCCCGTATGAGTGTTTTTACTTATAAATTAGCATGTTGCCGTGATCTGGAAAAAGACACATGTTTGTGGAGGAAATCTCAGCAGACCTGTCGGAGGCAGGGAGGAGAAGCCTGTCTTGCTTGGCCTTCCACCCCCGGGCCTGCTGTGACAGACACTTTGATGACAGCCCCCCAGGATCTTGTGTGTGTGTGTGTGTGTGTGTGTGTGTGTGTTGGGGGCAGGAGGATGGGAAACACACAGGCATCACACTGTACGATTTTATTAACATTAAGCTCCACAGTACTCTGTAGAACCCATTCGCGGTCGTCCTATGTATCTCTATCTTCATCTTTTCTGCGGCCAGAGAGAGTCTGAGAATGCGGAAAAGCTGCTGTGATGAAGGGCCGATCCCCCGCCCAGCAGGCTGCGAGCAGACAGGACTTGGCTTGGAAAATGATCTCCTGGTTCATCTGGCCCAGGTGACTGGTCGCCTTTACCGGTGCAGCTGAACTAATGCGGCTCTGTACCTTGATTTTTTTTTCCCCCAGGTGTTTTTTGAGCTCCTTAGAGTTGCACGTGCATGTGGAGAGAGCATAGGGTTGGTGCTGGCTCTGGGCTTCAGTTCTGCACCGCCTTTATCTTCGGGACTGCAGAGGAAGCGCGCCCCCCTCCCCCCCACCCCCGCCACCCCATGATTCCGGGAGCTGGGCTGCTGCTGGTTATAAGTCATGCTTCACATGGAGGTCGCCTGTCCCGTGCTAGCCATCTTGGTTGGAACTTTGTCCCAGACGGGGGTGCTGACATTGGGACTGAACCCGTCTCAGTGGCGTCCGCGTGTAGCACGCGCTCCAGGCGGGTGGTTGCAGTCACCTGTGCCCCCAAGCCACCGCTTCTCACTTGCAGGGCCCCCGGGTGCCGAGAGCTCTTCCTCTGTCACCCTCCTCAGCTGACTGAGCGGTCCCTGGGAATCTCTGTACGGCACCCCGGGCCTGTCACCTTCAGCCGGCAGTTGCTGGCACTTGTGGACATGATTTCCATTGCTCCCTCAGTTTCGAATGACCTCTGTTTTCCTCAGGCTCACTTAAGTTGGCAGAAACAGTTTTTTTTTTTTTTTTTAAAGATTTTTATTTATTTATTTGACAGAGATCACAAGTAGGCAGAGAGGCAGGCAGAGAGAGAGAGAGGAGTAAGCAGGCTCCCCACTGAGCAGAGAGCTCGATGCGGGGCCCGATACCAGGACCCTGGGATGATGACCTGAGCCGAAGGCAGAGGCTTTAACCCACTCAGCCACCCAGGTGCCCTGGCAGAAACATTTTTTAACCTAGATATAGATGTTTTTTGATTGTACTTCTAACCTCATTCCTTTTATTCATGTCACTTTCTGATGCAGAAAGAGGTCCAAGTTCATTTATAGAAAGAAATCGGTTATAAATAAAAGCAGCAACGACTCTCTGAAGGAGGTGGGCGTGTGCCTTGTGGCCCCCGGGATTGGCTGTGTTGGTCAGAGGGGTTTCCAGATGGAGGCTTGGTGGGTCCCGTGGCCTCTTGAGCTGCCACACTGGGGAGTGACTCTCGCAAGAAGGTGGTCCCAAGGTTTCATAGCGGTCTCCCCCTCTCTCAGGGCTTTCCTGCCCTTTGCTGTGCACTAGAAGCCTTCCAGGAGGGTGGTGAATGTGGGGCTGAGGCCTTGCTGGCAGTGTAGCCAGCATCGTCTCCGGGGCTTGTTGGGTCGTGAGGCGGCGGCCCAAGAAGTTTCCAAGAAGGGCGAGTCAGTTTTCAGAGTTTCCCTGATGGAGTAATGTAGTGTATTCCAGAAATGCTTTTCATGGAGTCTTGTTTTGTTTGTTTGTTTTGGGTACGAGGAGGTGTCGTTGTTTTGCTGAGCCCTGCTCACCTTTCTCCTAGAGCAGCAGGGCACCCCGCCAGGGAGACAGGGTTGTGTGCTGTGTTCGCTTGCGGTTTGTGTGGCTCCAGTAATTCCCATCAGCGATGGTCCCTGATGATGGCCCTGGATCTCCAGCCCCTGTAGTAGAGGTCGGTGTGGGGGTGCAGTTCAGCAAGGAGCACAGGTTTCGCTAGATGCCACTGAAACGGCAGGCGGCCTTGACTGTGCTAAGACCGAGGGGCGAGATGACACGCATCAGTGGCCCGGGTGAGACTCGCTTCCCTGGGAGTCTTCTGCTCCTGAGCTCGGAGTGAGCAGGGGTCCCTGCAACCAGGTTTCAAAAGGAACAGTACCTTTCCCACAATTAACACACAACAGGGCTCCTGGATGGCTCAGCCAGAGGAGCGTGTGACTGTTGATCCCAGAGGTCATGAGTTTGAGCTCTCCACTGGGTGTAGAGATTACTGGGAAAAAGAAAGAAAGAAACTTAAAAATATTTAAAAGCTAACAATGTCCACAAACCTCAAGAATTTTTTTTGAATTTATGGTCTCATCTCAACAAAAAATGAGAGAAATTATAAATCACCAGGTTGATGAATTTGTCTTTAAAAAAAAAAAAAATGTATGCATGGCCAAAAAAAAGGAGGGGCCATGAAGTTAAAAGGGAGGCAAACTGGGGGAAATAAGGCCAGTTTCTGTTCCAGAGAGAGCTAATCTGCTTACTAGGTAATGATCTACAAATCACTAAAGAGACTAGTAATCTAATTGAAAAATGATCAGAGGGTACAGGCAGGTCAGAGAAGGGAGTGTCCGTGACAGCCACACATACAGTGGCAGCTCATCTCACGGTAGGAAGAGAAACCACAGTTAACCCAACCGAGTACCATTGTCAAATACCCTGTTGTCAAAAAATCAAACTTCAGCAGCATATGGAGTCAATTAGTGATCCTGGACCAACATAGGTGGTGGTAGACAGAAGCACACAGATCCTGGGGGCCCCGAGCCCGGGTGGAGATACTGAATCACTGCATGAGGCACAGGGAATTGACAGAACACTGTGGGTCAGCTCTGCTGCAGTGGCAGGAAGATTTGATCGCAGAGTATGTTGGCAGCAGAGTGAGGAAGTGACGAGCTGTCCCTGTTGGAGGATATGTAACCGGTGGAGCCTCTAGCTGGGGAAGTATTCCCAATATGGGAGCGCTTCTCAGAATGACCAATGCCATGGGGCACCTGGGTGGCTCAGTGGGTTAAAGCCTTTGCCTTCAGCTCAGGTCATGATCTCAGGGTCCTAGGATCGAGCCCTGCATCAGGCTCTCTGCTCAGCAAGGAGCCTGCTTCCTCCTCTCTCTGCCTGCCTCTCTGCCTACTTCTGAACTTTGTCTGTCAGTAAGTAAATAAATAAATCTTAAAAAAAAAAATGACCAGTGACTGTTACACTGAGACCAGCATTTGCAACTCTGTCCGTGTATCCCTCTATCTATCTATCTTTCTTTTTTTTTAAGATTTTATTTATGCGAGAGAGTGAGAGAGGGAAGACAAACAGGGGGAGCTGGAAGGGAGAAGCAGGCTCCCCGCTGAGCAGAGAGCCCGATGTGGGGCTCCATCCCAGGACCCTGGGATCATGACCTGAGCCAAAGGCAGACACATAACAACAGAGTCCCCCAGGAGCCCCCCATGCATCCCCTCTTGAGGCAGTCAGAAAAGATGAGGACTGCACAGAAGTGCTCATCACGCCCGCAGGATCCTGTGTTGGGACAGCAGCATTGGTTCTGCTCCTCCGCCTTCCCTCTCCCCTTGGTTGCTTTTTTCTACTGGTTTTATTCTAGCTGGGTTTTCATTCCCAGTTTAGAGAAGGGCGGCTCTGGCAAAGTTTGGGGCTTGCCTTTCATTGGGTCATCTCTGACCTGGAAGCAGGGGAACGGAATGTTCCGTATGTTGACCGATCGTGGAGTAGTCCTCTCATTTATATGATAGAACAGGCCTGGGCTCTGTGACTCACAGCCCCTCCTGCCTGCCTTTCTGCAGTTGGGGTTCCCCAGTAGATCTTTGTCCATGTCCGCATGATTTGCATTTTCCAGGCGAGGAGCACCATGGGTCAGAAAGGTTCAGCGCTTTGTCTGAGGTGCCAGAGCTGGAGATGGACCCAAGGTTGTTGGCAGAACCCTGCGCCCCCTGCCCGTAAGGGAAGCTCTTGCCAGTGAGGTTCTGCTGGGCTGCAGTGTTGACCGCGCCCCCCCCACTCCCCCCACCCCCCCACTGGAAGGAGCAGCTCGCACCACCAGAAAATGAAGCAGGTCCCTGGGATGTTGGCATCGTGAAAGATTCTGAATCCTGGTGCTTCACTTACAGGCTGAGAGGTCTGCACACCGCCAGGATGACCTCCGTGTGGGAGGCTGATGGCTGACACAGGCTTGGAAAGAATGGACGCAGCAGACGGTGGCCAGGACTTCACATAGGAAGGACAGGCACAGTGCCTTGATGGCTCTAGAAAGCACTCCATTCGCCGCCTCTGACTGGGGTCTCCGTTGTCAGCGGTTGTTGGCTTCCCGTGAGGGGACTCCAGAGGGACCTGCGGAAACCCCGGGGGAACTTGGGTTTGTGCTCATCTTGGAGCATTGGCTTTCTGCACTCATTCCCCAGGAAAGTTGCTCCACCAGACAGGGAGGTGGGGGAGGGGGCGGGAGCAAAGCTTCTGGGCAGAATCAGCAGGTAGAGATGCACCAACAGTGGGAGCCACAGAAGGGGAGTTAGGAGAAACCCATCTTTTTGTCTTTTGTTAGGGTTCTTGTAAATCAGAAGAGTTAACAAAGAAACTTAAAATCTAAAAATGATGGGATAAAGATTTGAGTTCAGTACCCTTTGTTCTGTATGAGCATTTTACTTAACGTTTTTCATAGTAGACGAATGGCGTGGAAAGTAGGACCCCCTTTGGTTTTCCTTCCCACATGTCCTGAGATTTTTGTGTTCTCTTCTGTATTTTGTAAGATTAACTATACAAATCAAATTGCCAGACACTTGAGATAGAAATCCGTGTTGGTGGTACTCAGGGAGGATTAAATGCGGTTTTCCTTGTGGAAAAGCAGACAGAACTTCTGTTCTGGAAGCCACGTTAACCAGGCAGAAAACCTTCAGTCCCTCCCTCTCACAATGGGATTCCTTCGTCTGTGGTCTGAGCTCATGGCAGAGAGACCAGGAAGGGGCCGCTCCGTCCTGGTGGCCACGTTGCTGCGAATCAGGGCTCTGTGTGGGGTCTGCTTTCTCTCTGGGCTGCAGCTCTGCTGCTCCCATTTAAGCCAGGGAGAGCAGCGTCTTCTGAGGCAAAGACAGGCCCTTGGCAGTGAGCTGGTTGTTCAGAATGGAGTGGGGCAAAGATGCGTTTGCTGCGGGTGCGTGGTCCAGCTGGAGTTGCGCCCCAGGTTCCGTGTGCGGGCCACCCTGCGGGGCGCACCGTCTCTCTCCCTCTCCTCATTAACCTGCCAGGGGAAAAGAGATACAAGTCAAAGTTGACACCTAGGACTTCTGCGCTCGGAGCCCCTGGAACCAGTGTTCTCAAGCCAGGCTGTACATTAGAATCATGTTGGGCCTCTGAGCTGCAGACAGAGGCCGCATTAGGGCTTCTGCCTCCTGTGTGTGGCCTGGTGTGTGCTCCAGCGACCCGGGGGAACTCCCGGACTCCAGCCCCAGAACCCTCACCAGCCCAGTGCTGGTGGTCCCGTCCCCCAGGCCTCTCTTCACCTTCCCAGCAACGTCACAGTTCCGGGCAGGTATAAGCCCACTGGTCTCCAGCACCTAGTTTTGAATGGAAGTTGAGTTCATGCATACTTAGTTAGGTCTGTAGGATGGATAACTCATCTGGACTTACTGCAAACCTCTATTTATTGTTGGTATTTCAGGGGCTTCGTTCATTCATTGTCTTCCTGATGGAAACAGTTGCAGGGTTCTTCCTGCGCCCAGATAGAAGCCCGAGTTATTTGAGTTATTTTTCTGCACCGTTCTCCTGCATCCGATCCAAGCCTTGACCTTCTCTTCCAGGCCCCTTTGTCATACAGCAGGGAGGGGAACAAAAGACTTATTTCACCTGTCTGGGGTGCCAGGCAAAAGCAAAGAAATCCCTCTCACAGGCTTTGCAATTCCCCAGCAGCTCAGCTCAGAGAGCCTTTATCCTCCTCTGATATTTACTCAACACCTGACACCTCCTGGGAATCTTTAAAATTGCTCTAGAAAGAAACCTTTCTGCCGCAAGTACCTATTTTTAGACTTTCTAAAGCCTTTCTCTCTACCAGCCTGGCCTGCTGTTTGAAAGGCACCAGGATCCTTTGTCTTTAAAAGTTCAGCACCCTCTGGCTTGTTCCCCACCTGAACTTGCCCCCCCCCCCCCAAGTCCTGGAATGCTCTGGGGGGTACATCTCTCCATTCTGACCAAAACTCAAATGACAGGTTTGACCTTCACACAGGAGTCCTTGAAATTATACAGCTCCGGGGGGTGGGGGTGGGGGTGGGAGGTGGGGGGGTAGGGGTGCGACTTCCTAGCAGTGAGCCTTGGGTGAAAGTATGAATCGGTAGGTCTTGGAACTTTCCATCTGCCCCCAGGAACCTGTCAGCTGGACTGGTTTGAATTTTGGCCCCTGCTCCTGGCTGGCCAGGTTCAGCACAGGTACACCTGACCATTACCAGCAGCTATCGAGTTCCTGGCAAAACTGTATAAAAAATGGGGTTATGTGGGCCTTGACCACATTCTGGTTAGCCTGGGGTCATCTCTGTAGCCCTGGATTTTGGCTCTTTTCTTTCCGTGAGCCCATAGGTTGTAACTAGTGTAAAGTTTTTTCCGGCGAGATAAACACAACACCAGGCAAAGTGGGTGCAAGGCAAGATTTATTAAAAACGCTCTCCGGCGAAGTTTCAGGGCTCAGGAGAAGGGGAGCCAGGAAAGTTGCGCCGGGAGGAGGTGGGCACCCTCGGGTGAGGTTCCGCCACTCTGCTTTCCAGAGTGGCGGAAGTCGCGCCCAAGGCAGGGAGGGGGGGGGCTTTTAAGGGGTTTTGGGGAAAGCTCAGGGGTCTTTTGGCAAGTTTCCCTTATTTGGATATCCCGCCGCTCATCGGGGTCCCATTGGTCCACAGGAGCCCGGAGCTGGGGTCTCAGATTCCTGCTTGGGCCTTTGTTCTCCTGTCCGAGCTCAGGTCTTGTGGCGGGAACTTTCGCCATCTTTAGTAGCCCTTCCTGCCAGCCCAACATTCCGACCTTTTGCTTAATATAATGTTGTCAGGGGCGTCGACTGGGTTCTGGCTACTTCCTGCTGACAGGGGGCGTCGTCATGGGGGTAGTCGGAAGTGGGCAGGCGAGAGTAGGGCTGGAGGAGGAGTTGATTGACAGATACTCGGGCAAGTTCTTGTAGGCGACCCTACAAGTACCGGAAAAGACAGGGAGCAACTGAGATTAGGAGGAGGATTATGCATACAGGTCCCGCCAGAGGGAGCAGCCAGGTTACCCAGTTGTAGGGGTCCAGGCCCCAGGAGGATGTGTCTCGCCACTGTGCTTGGATCCGATCCCTGAGTTCTTTGATCCTGGAGGTAACTATATGATTGGTTAACAAAGTAACAACATTCTTCATTTAATAATAGGCAGGTCCCCCCTTTTTCGGCGGTCAGAAGGTCTAAGGCCCGTCGGTTCTGTAGAGCTAAGGCTGCCAGGCTGGTGACTTGTGTCTGTAGGGCTGTGAGGGAGTCAGCAACCCGTTCCGTGTCATCATTCAGGGCTTGGGAGAGTTTGTAAGAAAAAAGTCTATGGAGGTTCCTATCCCCGCTGTTCCAGTTGCCACCCCTGTGGCTATTCCTGCCCCTGTTATGAATGGGAGGAAGGCAGCCCTTCCTCCATGGTGTTGGGGAAATAGGATGGACAGCAGCTGGGATTCAGAGTAGATGGTGGTAGAAGGAGATAGTAGGATGAATATACAGCCCAGGGAGTCGTTAGTGGTCAGGCAGCGATAGATTCCCTGAGGGCACAAGAGAAATATTCCCGAGGGAGTACAGTACAGGAGGGAGGAATTAGTGATATGGCAGCTGCGGTGGTAAGGGAGGACACATTAATAGTATGTATGTTTCCCCCATGGGGCCCATATGGACCGTATTATTTGTGGCCCTGAAGTTGGGGAGTGGCCAGTCAATAGGGAGGGGTATCCCCAGGACATAGAGTGAGGTAAGGTAGATAGGATAAAAGAGGCGGGGAAATGGCTGGAGGGCTATGATTTCTAAGAAAGGGCCGGCAGTATAGTAATTCAAATGGGCTTAAGCCTGAAGACCCGCGGGGCATAGCCAGGAGTCTGGTGAGAGCCATAGGCAGAAGTGTAGGCCAGGAAAGACGGGTTTCTAGAGTAGGTTTGGTGAGTTGGGCTTTGAGCAGCCCGTTGGCCTTTTCTACCTTACCGATGACTGTGGGTGGTATGGGATGTGAAGTTTCCAGGTTATGTTGAGGCTCTCAGCTACCTGTTGGGTTACACTGGAGATGAAGGCAGGTCCGTTGTCCGACTGGAGGGTCCGGGGCAATCCCAACCTCGGGATGATGCGCTCGATGAGTATTGTAGCCACTACGTCCGCTGTTTCCCGGGCCATGAGGTATGCTTCGATCCAGCCTGTGAATGTATTTTATGGCGAGGCATGGGAGTGAAGTCCAGGTGTCAGTCTTCCCCCGGCTGATGACCTCGGAGCTGTTGGTTAGGCCCTGGTCTGCGGATTCCTCCTTGTGACTCCTTGTGAATTCACGGTGGAACAGGTTTTGCAAGCCCTGTGGACAACTTCGATTACCTTAGATAAGGAAGGATGATAGAACAATGGCTGAAGAAATTAGTGGAGAGCCTATGGGCCACTATGGAGGGATTGGTGGATGTCAGTGATCAAGGTGTGCACCAGATTGCCTGGCAGGGCAATCCTGTCCTGGATGTAGATCCACCCCTTATCTGGCAAGGGTATAGGCAGTAAAGTTGCAGGGTTTAAGCGGGGGGAGGTAGAGAGAGAGAGATGCGGGTTCTCTAGGAATAGCAGATGGAATAGCTGGGGACGAGGAGTCAGATGGGCCAGGTATCGGTGGCTAAGAAGCTCTGTGAGTTGGCAGGAGAGTAGACCGTGATGGGCTGCCCTAAGGTCATGTTGAGGGCCTTAGAGGGGGGTACTTGATATCCCTTGGCCCCCAGAAAGCTAAGTAGGGTGGAGGTGTCGTCTTGGGAGACCGAGAGGGAGGGGCTACAGAGGAGGAGGTCATCCACATATGTAGTAGAGTACTGGCCTTAAGGACGCACTGCTGTTAAGTCTGTAGGCCTGGCCGAAAATGTGAGGGCTGTCCCTGAACCCCTGGGGTAGAACAGTCCAAGTTAATTGTCCAGAAGCATACATGTCAGGATCCTCCCAGGTGAAGGCAAAAAGA
The DNA here is from genome assembly GCF_964662115.1 of Mustela nivalis. Classification (NCBI taxonomy): domain Eukaryota; kingdom Metazoa; phylum Chordata; class Mammalia; order Carnivora; family Mustelidae; genus Mustela; species Mustela nivalis. The sequence goes on along the minus strand of NC_139033.1, from coordinate 36,408,817 downwards.
AAATAGGAATCAGGGTGCAAGGGGACGGTGAAAAAAGCGTCCTTTAGCTCCAGTACAGTAAAGTGAGAGGTGTTTGGGGGAACGCGAGACTGTAGGGTTAGGAACGACTGGGTGGAGGGGGACCACGACCTCGTTGATAAGCCTAAGGTCTTGTACCAGTCGATAAGCCCTTGAGGGCTTGCGTACTGGGAGGATGGGGTGTTACAGGGGGAAATGATGGGGATCAGGAGTCCCTGACGTTAAAGCCGTTCTATGATAGTTTCAGGCCCTGGCGGTGGGCTAAGGAAATAGGGAACTGAGCTTGAGGGAAACTTAGAGTTATCCTTAAGCTGTACTTTCACCGGGGTAAGGTGGGAAGCAATGATGGGTTCTGAGGTGTCCCACACCTGAGGGTCTACAGTAGGTAGGTCATCTGGAGTGAGGGTCGAGGGAGTGGAGAGGTGTAGGATGAGACGGGTTGAGGTGGATAGAGGGGAGGAAGGGGAGAGGCAGATAGTTGCCCTTAGTTTTCTGGAGAATGTCCCTACCCAGTAGAGGGACCAGGCAGGAAGGAATCATAGGAACGAGTGGGGGAAGGGAAACCCATCCAGGCTACAGGTAAGGGGAAGGGTCACCCTAGGATTGGAGGAGGTCCCATCGATCCCCGTAACAGTAATTGGTGAGGTTCAAGTAAGTCCCGAGTAGGAAGGCAGAACAGAGTAGGTAGCCCCCGTGTCCAGCAAAAAAGAGATGGACTTACCCACTACCTGGAGCGTAACCCTGGGCTCGGCCTGGGTGAGAGGGGTGGCTGAGTTTGGGCTTCGTCAGTCGTCCTCCAATCCAAGCAGTTGAAAGGCCAGACTTATTATCTCGGGGGGTCCCCCACATTGAGGCGCCGAAGATACCCCGAGGTTAGGGCATTCGGATTTCCAGTGGCCCATCAAATGGCATTGAGGGCAAGGCCGAGTTGGCGGCTTTAGATTGGGGCACTGGCGAGCCCAATGTCCCTTGGCCCCGCATTTGAAACAGGCCCCCCGGCGGGGTGCGATTGGTTGCCCCTCTCTGCTGGCTCCTGGAGCAGGCCGGCCGCAGGGCTGCTACCAAGGCTTGGGTCTGCAACTGAACCTTTTGCTGGAATATGGCTTGTCGTTTAAGCTCAGCCGCCTCCTCACGGGAATTAAAGACCTTAAATGCCATTTTCACCAAGTCAGAAATGGGGGTCTGAGGGTCCTCCTCAGCCTTCTTTAACTTTCTCTGTATATCCGGTGCCGATTGAGAGATAAAATGAGTAGCCAGTACCGTGGCCCCCGCAGGAGAGGCAGGGTCCAAGCGAGTGTACTGGGTTAAAGGTTAGGTCAACTGGTTAAGAAACATGGTGGGGTTGTCGTAGGGGCCTGGACAATATCCCTAATCTTGTCGTAATTAACGGCCTTATTAGAGGCTGGCCACATGCCTGCTATGAGACACTGGACCATGCGGTCGCGGCGCCAGTGGCCATCTTGGCCATCCTGATAATCCCAACCTGGTTCTACAGCTGGGACCGCCCGGGCTCCAGCATCAGTGAGCTGGACCTGATCCGCGTGCTCCCGGGCAGCAGCCTGGATGCGTTCCCTCTCTGTGGTGAGGGTGGTGGTCTGGACCACATGTAAATCATGCCAGGTGAGGTCATAGGCTTGTGCCAGATATTAGAATTCTTTAATATAGTTATCAGAACTGGCCGAAAAGGAGCCCAAACGTTTCTCAATTTGGGAAAGGTCCTGTAGAGAGAAGGGCGCATGAACTCAAACTTACTCAACTCCAGCAACCTCCCTTGGGGGGCAGACTAACTCAGCGGGGGGCTTTAGAGCCCTAGTGCGGCTGGAGCCACACAGACACATTCACGCAGTCAGGCACTCTTCAGATTCAAACAGATTGGACATTCTCCCCTTTGGGTATCCCTGGCTAATGGGAGGTGATCAGTCTCCCCTTCCATTCTTTACGGAAGGATCTAGCTCAAACAGTAGCCCTGCGGCTATTACAACAGAATTCAATTAAGCACAAAAGGTGTTTACCAACAGATTTCAAAAGCGTAAACCTAGTTCAGGGACCAGCGCTCGGGTATTTTATCCCATTCGGTTAAAGGTTACCAAAGACTTTGAATGCTACCTTAAGAATGACCCATTAAAACTCCGAGACACACAATTAACCAGCAGTTCTAGTCATCTCTTTGCTGCAGATTTTAACAAATAACAAGAGCCTATTTGACCTTCAGTAAACTTTGATTGGAGTTTCCGGTTTACTGCGGATAAATTTGTCAGGAGTTCGGATAGGAGTGGGGAGGGGGAGGAGCGCCGGTTCAGAAATCCTGAATTTAAGGGACCTTGGGGTGAAGGATCGCGGTGAGGAGGAGGAGGAACCAGAGGCCCTCTTGTCAGTGGGTGGGTGAAGCTCTCCGGGGGTTCAGAGAGGAGACGGGGAGGAGAGGTCCGAGTCTTTGGGAGCAGTGGGTGGCAGGGTAGGGGGAGGGGAGCGGGCCAAGAGGACCTGAAAGGTGGAGCAGGGAGAGCAGAGGAAGGGGCGAGAGTGCAGAGTCCAGAAAGCTGGACATAAGGGACCTTGGCCCATCTGCTTTGGTGTCTGCCGAGGTTATTTAGGTCCATGAAAGTCTGATAGTTAAACGTGCCTTCCGGAGGCCATTGGGACTGATTGTCTAATCGGTATTGTGGCCAAGCGACAGTACAGTAACGTCGTTTTTGCAGGTCCTGGTCCAGTTCCAGGGTTTTAAGATTGGCCAGCAGGCCTAAAACACCCCCGGGATGTTTTAGGGTCGAATTTGGATTGGGAGGTCCCCACGATTTGTTGCCGGGTAACCCGAGGGCTGGAGGAAGGCGTCCCCTCGTCCACCACTGGGTTGCGGAAAAACTGTGTCGAGGTTGCGGAAAAACTGTGTCGACTGCCATAGAGGTTAGGACGTCTCCCAGCCTCTCGGAGTCACGGAGGTCACCTGGTGACCAGCGGGGTCCACCCTGACGCGGCAGCGATTAGGGCAGGGCTTTCCAGAAGGAGGCGCGGAATCGGGGAAACTCACCACAGCTTCGGAAGTGGCGTTCGGAAAGGCAGGTCCGGTTCGGCCAGGGAAAGGAGAGAGCCTCCCCACTGTGTGGGGGCTCAATCTCCTTCCCGGGTGCCGGCACCAAATGTAAAGTTTTTTCCGGTGAGATAAACACAACACCAGGCAAAGTGGGTGCAAGGCAAGATTGATTAAAAACACTCTCCGGCGAAGTTTCAGGGCTCAGGAGAAGGGGAGCCAGGAAAGTTGCGCCGGGAGGAGGTGGGCACCCTCGGGCGAGGTTCCGCCACTCTGCTTTCCAGAGTGGCGGAAGTCGCGCCCAAGGCAGAGAGGAGGGGGCTTTTAAGGGGTTTTGGGGAAAGCTCAGGGGTCTTTTGGCAAGTTTCCCTTATTTGGATATCCCGCCGCTCATCGGGATCCCATTGGTCCACAGGAGCCTGGAGCGGGGGTCTCAGATTCCTGCTTGGGCCTTTGTTCTCCTGTCCGAGCTCAGGTCTTGTGGCGGGAACTTTCGCCATCTTTAGTCGCCCTTCCTGCCAGCCCAACAACTAGTAGCAACTGTGTGACCTTGAAGGCAGTAATCTTAAAGAGTGAAGCCCGCCCTCCTGGGGCAGTGGGGGGGGGGGGCAGTTGAGATGTCTCTCCTCTTGGTCTTTCCCTGGTTTGTTTGTTTGTTTGTTTGTTTTGTTTTTCCCACCTTTGTCCTTCCTTTCTTCCTCCTTGTGTCTCCATATGGGCCACACTGGAGAACTGAAGTGTCCTTAATTTCGTAGTGTGCACTCAAGCTTCAGGAGGTGACTGTCAGCCTTCTGTGACCCTCTCAGGTGGCCTCAGAGGATCTCAGGAACAAGAAGAACCAGAAAACCAGTTCAGCAGGCATGCGGGCAATATTTTGGAACAATCAGATAATGATAGAAGTGTATTAAGATGACCTAAGGATCTTTCGCATGTTTGTGTGGAAATCAGGAAGCCAGGAAACCGTAATTTTAAAACTAGATGGTACCTTGGGGCATTCAAATGTTTGAAGAACTGCTTGCAAGCACGTAGACCTCTTTCCCCCTTCTGCATGTAGAATCTTCTCTAGCCCATGGGTCCTCAGGGCAGCCTGAAATACGGCGTCTTGGGCCACGGCCCTCGGGAAGACAACAGATAAAGTGTTTATTAACCTGCTTTGACGTTGGCGGTCTTCTGGTCCACAGGAGGACTTCCTGAATAAAAGTTTTGATTCATGCTATTAAATTTAAGTAGGTAAATTGAATATTTTCATATGGAACTCTCTTAAAATTAAAACTCGCAATAAAACCAACCAAGTGTTGCTTTAGGCAAAATTTTTCTAAAATTGGGACAAAGGAGGACATACACACATAGAAGTGCTTGAAATGGGCTCACAGTAAAATGTTAACATCATATCGGGGTGGAAGGATTACCAGTTTTTTTGTTGTTGTTTTTTATATTTTCTAAATTTTCTGTAGTAAGTATATTATTGTTAACAATATATTGAAAGAAAAATGTGTGTGCCTGATGACGTAGCTAACATACTTCAGTAGGAGCTCCTTCTAAGAAAAGTTAGGTGTGTATTATATCCTTATATGTATATATCCTTATATGTATATCCTAAGGATATATATGTGTAGTAGATATACTATAAAATATTTATATTTTACATATATATCCAAAGAATTAAATTGCTATAGACGAAGCTGTTGGGGAGCCAGAACGTCCTGTTGCCTTCTAGCCAGGGTCCTGCTAGCCAGACTGAAAATCAAGCTGACATAAGACAGATTAGGAGAAGAAAATTAAATTTAGTAGGGTAAGTAAGGGGAATTCACACAGACATGGAAATTCCAAAGATGGGCACTATGAGGTGTATGTGTCCTTCTGAGCTAAGAAGGGGCTGGGGGTGGGGTTCTGGGACTTCAAAGGGAGGGACTGCCATTCACAGGGAGAGGAAAAACAATGTTTGCTGGACCTCTCAGAAACCATGGGACATGGAGGATTTGATCAAACAGGCCTTGTTAGGTTGCTCCCTGTCCCCCAAACCAACCCAGGTCACAGAGTAATGTGGTTGTGTATGATGACCCCGTTCTTCCTGGAGCAGGTCCTCTCCCTAAATTCTTTCTAGGTAGTTGTAGGGGGAGGTAAAGAGCTTTTCTGAATCTATTTTCAAGATTTCTGAATTTATTTTTCAAGATTTTATTTATTTTAGAGAGAGAGAGAGAGAGACCACACAAGGGGGCAGGGAGCAGCAGAGGGAGAGGCAGAAGCAAACTCCCCACTGAGCAGGGAGCCCAGTGCAGAGCTCAGTGCCAGGACCCTGGGACCATGCCCTGAGCCGAAGGCTGACGCTTCGCTGACTGAGCGCCCCCAAGGGCCCCTTCATTGCTTTGTGACTCAAAATGATCTTCATGTCAGAGCAGTATATTTGGGCGCAGCCTTCCCTTGGCCCCTGCGAAGCAGTGTTTATCATAATGTTCAAACGTGGAGTTCAGACAGCCAGACTGAGTCCATTTGTAGTAGATACCTGAGATGGAACAGTACGAAACCTTAATTAAAAATGATGAAGGTATGTGAGGACAGTGGAAACCTATCCAATGAAAAACTGTTTCAGACTGACTTGTATTATTTGTTCCCATCTTTTTGTAAGAAACCTGCACATAAACAAAAATACGGGTGATCTGAAAGGGTAGGAACATGCTGACGTGTTAATAGTGTTAGAGAAGGGGAGTCCTGGGTGTTCATTTCCTTTGTGTGTGTATGTGTGTGTGTGTTTGTGTGTAATTGCCCTGTAAAGAATCTACATTGCTTTTGTAAACATTGGGAAAGCTTCAGTTTAAGCAAATAAAATTTTGCCTCTTGGGCGCCTGGGTGGCTCAGTGGGTTAAAGCTTCTGCCTTCCGCTCAGGTCATGGTCTCAGGGTCCTGGAATTGAGCCCCACATTGAGCTCTCTGCTAAGCAGGGAGCCTGCTTCCTCCCTTTCTCTCTGCTTGCCTCTCTGCCTGCTTGGGATCTCTGTCTGTCAAATAAATAAGTAAAATCTTTAAAATAAATAAAAAAATAAATAGAATTGCCTCTTTAGTGTGAGATCCTGTGTTTCGAACTTCACCAGAGACCTTTTACCCTGTGGTTTAAATCCCATCTTCATGGCTCCTCAAGAGAATTAAAGCAATGATAAAAAGAGCTTAATCTGACAAACCCAGTTGCTGAGTGGACTGCTGATAATTACCATGGCTGAGGTTTTTGATTGCCATTTCTATCAGTGAGTACTTTTCTCTTTTCCTTGTATGTTTGGATTTTTCTAGCAGAAGCCACAGTACAGTTCACTGCACTTTATGGAAGGTGAGAAGCTTGATCTTTGCAATGGGAAGCTAAATAATGAAGCTTGTTCAGGATGGTGTTAAAGGAAGTCAGACTTTGAGCCCAAAGGCCCTGTGATGGTGGCTGCTTTTCCGAGTTCAGACTCTGTTTTTGCTTGCTTAGGTTTGGCAGCCCCAGCTGAGTTGGTCAGAAGACTGGCTCCAGGATAATTGGTAAATGACTAAGGAAGACAATGGCCTTGACTCTGGAGCTTAAAGGTTTATTGGTGAGATGGGCTCATTAGAAATCAATTACATTAGGAGCGCCTGAGTGGCTCTGTTGGTTAAGCGTCTGCCTTCGGCTCTGGTCATGATCCTGGGGTCCTGGGATCGAGCCCTGCATCGGGCTCTTTGCTCAGGCGGCGAGCCTGCTTCTCCCTCTCCCTGCACTGTGTTCTCTCTCTTGCTCGCTCATTTTAATAAATAAATACAGTCTTTAAAAAAAAAAAAAAACAACAATTAGGGGGCACCTGGGTGGCTCAGTGGGTTAAGCCTCTGCCTTCGGCTCAGGTTGTGATCTCAGGGTCCTGGGATCCAGCTCCACATTGGGCTCTCTGCTCAGCGGGGAGCCTGTTTCCCCCTCCCCCTCTGCCTGCCTCTCTGCCTACTTGTGATCTCTTCCTCTCTGTCAAGTAAATAAATAAAATCTTAAAAAAAAAAAAAAAAACGATTAGGAGAATCTAGAACTTGGTGTACAAGCTAAGTGCTGAATCGTGTGCATGGATGACAAGTGTTGAGGCTTCAAGAAAAGAAGACCTGGATAGTCAGGGGAGGTCGACCCTTCATCCCAGAAGCCCCAACATGGGGTGCTTGATACATGGAAGCGGCTTGCTGATGAGACAGCATCTGAGCTGGGTTTTTAAGCCCAGGTTCCTAAACATGTGAGCCTGGATCGTGAGACTGCAGGACAAGGGACTGGAGCTTACGTACGACCATCCTAGGATCAAGAGATTGAGTTCGTGCTCAGGATCCCAGGTGATTCCCAGTCCTCAGCCCTGCGGACAGCAAGTCAGGTGCCCGTTGACAGAACAGCAAGAGGGGAACAGGGCGGGCAACGTTCCTCTACTACTTTCCTATGAGCCTCTTGCTGATTTCAGGAAGGTAAAGATGCTAGGGTGCCTTAAATCAAGCGAAGAAGGTATTCCTGGCATCCTTACGGTAGGTTTGCAGGTCTCCGGACTCCGGCCGAAATGATTCATATCAGCCCTTTGACACTGGACCGCCCGCCCGAATGGTTTTCCCTGGGCTGCCCTGACGCGCTCCGGGTCGTTCGTGTCCTGCCTGGCCGAACGCGAAGCTCCGGGCTCTTCATTGGGTTCGTTTGTGGGGATGCAGCTCCCAGGGGCTTGCATCTGCCTTTCACTGGAACTTAGTAGCTGTCTCCTTGTGTCTAAGGTGGCGTGCCGGGAGCCAGAGAACACGGGGTCCGGGGCCTCCAGGAATTTGTCATCAGCAGCTAACTTGGGCTCGGCGCGGCCCCTGAACTTGGGGCATCGATTTCCAGATACTTAGGGCTGATGCGCTAGTGCACGGATTTGTCTCCCTGCCCGCGTGCTTCATCTCTGACTGTTTTAATGAATCAGTATTTAAGTTGGATACTGTCCTGTTCAAACACAGCGCAGTGTGGCTTGTGGGGCCTTGGGGGGCGTGCCTGGGACAGTTAGCGGGGTTTCTAAAGTAAAGCGGCTCACAGGAGAGCAACAGCAGTGTCATGGGGGGGGGATATGTGGATTGACTGACTGACTTTCTTTCTTTCTTAATTTCTTGACTCTATTTATTTGACAGAGATCACAAGTAGGCAGAGAGGTGGGCAGAGAGAGGGGGAAGCAGGCTCCCTGCAGAGCAGAGAGCCTGACACCGGGCTCGATCCCAGGACCCTGAGATCATGACCTAAGCCGAAGGCAGAGGCTTAACCTGCTGAGCCACCCAGGTGCCCCATGTGGACTGTATTTCTTGATCAAAGCGTTTTATCTCATTTTATCTTTCTGCCAGTTATTACAAATGGAAACGTTTAGGAAAGAGCTAATTGTAATACTGGTGAGTTACTTTATGTATGAGAGTGTACATTTGATTGGAAGAAACACTGTAATAGACCTCCTGAATTAGTGTAATACAGGCATATCTTGCTTTATTGTGCTTTACAGATATTGCTGCTTAATACTAAGTGAAGGTTCTTAATGACCCTGGTACCAGGCCAGGCTGTTGGTGCTGTTTTTCCAACAGCATTTGGTCACTGTGTATCTCTGTGTCAATGTCTTGGTCATTCTCCCAATGCTTGAGACTCATTCTTTACTACATTTGTTATGGTGATCTGTGAGCCATGGTTATGACTCCCTGAAAGCTTAGATGATCGTTAGCACTTCCTAGCAGTAAAGTATTTTTTAAAAAATATTTTGAGGAATTTAATTATTAGTAAGCAACAGAGAACACAAGCCAGAGGCAGAGGGAGAAGCAGACTCCCCGCTGAGTAGGGAGCCCGGCTCGGGACTCAATCCCAGGACCCCGGGATCGTGATCTGAGCTGAAGGCAGATGCTTAATGGACTGAGCCACCCAGGTGTCCTTCAATAAAGTATTTTTAACTTAAGGTATGTGCATATATATTTTTTTTATTGTACATACCTAATGGACTATGGTATAGTGTAAACAGAACTTGTATATGCACTGAGAAACCAAAAAATTCATTTGATTCCCTTTATTTTGACACTTGCCTTACTGTGGCAGTGTGGAATGAACCTGGAATGTCTCTGAGGTGCGCCTGTAGAAGACAAAGCTACATTCTGGCTAGGTAGTTAACTTCGTGATTGCTGCAGATAACCTGTCCAGATGATGTGGGTAAAAACAGGGGGGGCGCCTGGGTGGCTCAGTGGGTTAAGCCACTGCCTTCGGCTCGGGTCATGATCTCAGAGTCCTGGGATCGAGTCCCGCTTCGGGCTCTCTGCTCAGCGGAGAGCCTGCTTCCCTCTCTCTCTCTCTGCCTGCCTCTCCATCTATTGTGATTTCTCTCTGTCAAATAAATAAATAAAATCTTTAAAAAAAAAAAAAACAGGAAGGACATTTGATGTATGATAAAGTCCTGAAAGTTCCTTTCTGCAGGAGTAAGGAAAGGAGGCATCTTCTTTTCTCCCCCAAGCAGCTGCTGCTACATAGAAGGAGGCTTTGCCAGCTGTGACACATCTGGTCACCCAGGCCTTTCTCAGCTGCCCGTGAAACCTGTATGTACTGTCTTCCCGGCACTTGCTTAGGAATCCCTAATACCCTTTGGGGACATATCCCAGTGATGCCTTTTAAAGGTGAGTTTTGCAGTGTCTTCTCCGTGGCCCTCACTTCCTCTGGCACATTTTTCCTGAGGTGGTCACCTGCTTTTGGGAGCCTCCTGGACCTAAATATATTCCCCCAGAGATTGATGAAGTCTTTGGAGGAGTGAAGGGGTTAGGAGCACTCTTTCAGGTGTTACTTGATTGGCCACTCTTTGTGACCTGATTTTTCCATCCCATTCTGCCCTCCCGCCACACAGAACAACTTCCCTGAACCCACCTGAGTCTTGCTCACTGGCCAGGGACCAGCTCAAAGCCTGCTTCTTTTTCATTCTGTCCTGGGTCTTCAGCTGGCTCCTTTCCGTGGTAGAGTTGCCTGCCTCATCTTTTCCAGGCAGCCCTTGGCTGTTACGTGGAACATACTGTCTCTTTGCTTCTCTTTTCTCTGTCTTGGGGACTTTATTCTTTGTAACCAAATCACCAGGCGCAAGTTGGATGGGAGACAGAAGTGAGAGGGAAGAACAGAACTTTTGACCTCCCCTTTGTAATGAGTAGCCTGTTCAGAAGTCCGTGGAGAAGGAGGAAGGTGGGGAGGATGATGTGCTGGGGAAGAAAGAACCAGGATTGTCCCTGAGTGGCCACAAGTCAGCAAAGCAGGAATGCCCACCTGCTGCTGCCTCTGGAAGGATGGTGTGGGGCTCGTGCCTGCACTGTGACAGAGCCACCACCAGATGGTGACGGCAGCTCCTTGGCCCCACCGGACTCTGGGACTCCCCCTCCCATCAAAGGTCTCTAGAAGCATAACATTGATGGGGAGGTGGGGGGGTTCGGGCCATTGTCAGTCCTATCAGAGAGTAGTATCCTAAGCAGCCTCTGAATTCCATTTTAAGAAATCATTGCCTTTAAAAAGGAAGCATTAACGAAAAAGACTTCTGGCTGAGTTAAGTGCCTATTTTTTTCCTGCAACGTTTATGACTCTTAGAAGTGGGTGTGTGCATGTTCTTGGCCCTGAAGTGGGACATTACAAGGAATTTGGGTCAGAAACCTCCTCTGACTTGAGATCCAAGTTCATATACAGTGATCTAGCTCAGACCTTCGGATGCTAGAATGATTTTTACATCGGCCTCCCTAACCTGTTGGAGACATGGGTTAAAATAGAAAGTAGGAGGAACATGTTTTGCTGTTGGATATGTGTTGGATCGGTTTTTAAATTGAGGGGAGGTCAAAGGGGTCGCTGTGGTTGATCTAGGACAGGACTGCTAGAGCCACAAGCTTTTGGGGCGGGTATCTGAATGCGGATGGTGCTCAGTCCCGCGGACCTGAACTGCTGGTTTCTGCCGCCCAGGATCTCCTTCCTCACAGAGGAGGCCAACTGAGCAATTATTTAAACACTAGTATCCAGGATTTCCGTATTTCCTTGAATGTCCTTCCTTTCAGAATTGGCATGAACATGTAGGGGAAAATGCCATTAATTTTCAAAAAGGGACATTCTGTGTGCCTTAGGGTTCCTGGAGTCCCAGGATCGCCTCGGCTCGGCTCAGCCGGCTGTGCGCACTTCTTCGTGGAAGTCAGCTGCTCCCTTTCCCCATGTTCTGTTGCGGGGGCCGTGTTGTGAGACCCTGTCTCGTGTTTTGTGTCTCTTGAATCCACAAAGTTCCTCTTGTAGCCATTGGTTCTGCTGCCTCAGATGAGCGGATTTGATTCTGCTGCCTCAGATTCAATCCAGGCACAGACATCAGCAGCAGCTTCCAGCCCAGACAGGCTTCGGCACAGCACCAACCGGTTCGGCTCGAGGGCGTCCTGGGTGGGTGGCTCTCCTGGGTGGGTGGCTTTCAGTGGGGCCCTACCTGGGCGGTAGCTGCTGCAGAACCCTCCCCGGGAAACACCTCCCGCAGAGCACGGTGCCTCTGCTCCAGGCTGCTGATCACCTGTCGACAGGGGGAACCGGCAGAGACCAGGATTTCTCCTCGCAGCTGCTGTTGTTAGGGGAAACAGACAACCGTCTGCATCTAGACCAGCCTCTCTCTGTCTCTCCTCTTTAAAAGGAGGTCTTCCTGCCCAGGGTCTGGTAAGCACCCCAAAGGGTTCTGTATTCCTTGCTTAACATCAGGAGAACGTTCTCTTACGATGGATTTGTTAGCTTTAATCTAAATTGTGTCAGAATTGGGGGAATTATTTGATCTGTTTTGTGTCAGTTAAACATAATTTGCATGCTGCAGAAATCAAAGTATATACAGTGAAACATTTTAATTTCATCTGGTTTGAGACCTGTTTTTCTTTCAGTGTTCTGGAAAACCATTATAGATACTGTTCTTCTGCCCTCCCCCCATGCCCTTTTATGCATAAATTACTGCATTTGTCATCACTGTGTTCCTGAAATGTCAGAAATAGACACAGTTGAGGGATCTGTCATGCAGAGTTAGGAAATTTGGTACCAAACTCCAGGTGAACTGAGGATAGATCTTCCACTTAAAACATTTTCTTTTTCGACTTCATTGTGAAGTGCAGTGTGACCGTTGCACAGGCAGTTGGCTGGGTCAGGGAGGGGCAGGCGAACCTCTCTGTTGTCTCAGAGTTGCCTCCTGGGCTGCAGACACCTCTCTCATTTGTTTTATAACCCTTACAGGAAATGCTTGACAAGGAGTCAAATGACTCTCCTAACTTTAGTTTTTGCTTGTGTTTATGCAGATTAAATGATTTTGCTCTGAACTTTTCAGAATTATAAATCAGGCGCCTGATCATCTCTTCCCCACATTTTCCATTGCCCACATACACAAGCCTGTATTACCTTATAGAGAAAATAAAACCGGCACTGAGATTTTCTGGACTCTAAGTTAAAAGAGTGCTCCTGTTCAGCGTCATTAAAAATACGTATAGAAATTAATCCCCGGGAGTCCGTTGTCTGTCCATTTCAGGTTAATCTCACTAGCAAGAATTAGTGTAGTTCTACTTTCTCTCTTTTCTCTTTCTCTCTTTCTACATCGGTCACAAATAATGCTTTATGGTGAATACATAATTGGAGGTAGATTGACTTATGTAATACTGGAATGGAGAAGCAGGGCGGCAGTGCGTGCTGTCTTTGGGTGAGTCCATAACAAGAAGAAACTGTCAGGCTGCCTCAGACAGAGGATGGCAGTGGGGCTGCTGATCTCTGGGCTGTGGAGGAGGGTGTGCGCGGGAGGAAGCCTAAAGCATGTCAGAAAGAACACTTGTCAGAAGTCCTCAAAACCATGACTGTCTGTAATGTGTGAAATTGAACTTCTGACCCTGTTTTCTTGAATGTGACTTCTGGTTTTGCGTGAGAATTGAGTGGTATTGGGTCCTTGGGTGTGGGAGAAAAGGCAGAGCCGCTTAATGAAGAGGGACACACCATTCTTTTTGTATGTGGCTCGCAATCATGGAGTCTAAACCGTCACCTTAAAAGATGAGGTTTCCACCAAGAAATGGAAAATTGGAGACACGAAGTCTGCACGCCGTACCTGTTTAGAATTCCTTACCTGTAAACTCCTTGCTTGTGAGGTGACAGTTACACCTCATAAGGGATAAGGAAGAACAGAAAATAAACCACAGAGAATTGACTGCAGCTATGGGTGGAGAACATTCTAGAAGGAAAGAAGTACGCCCCCACCCTGCGCCAGATGCCCCTGTTTGGTTCTGTTCCTTCTGTGCCATTGAGGTGCCCTTCTCCTGAAATGACCCAGACGCTGTGTTTGGCAACAAGAGTCTGGGACTTTATCTAAATGCATTTTTTTCAGCTTGTGAACTCTCATTCTTTGCCAAGAGGCCCAAGCGCCTGGTTAATGATCTTTAATGTAAATGATCCTATGCCACGATTAACATTTAGCTTGGTTAGTACCACACAGGCTGAACACCCTGGTCCTCCCCTGTGGTTTATTCTCTGCCAACCATCTGCCCACCTGTAGAAACTAGGCACAGCCGGTTCGCGCTCTGTGTGTGCTCTTTCCCTGGGGGTGGCCGCGCTCGGGGCGTGGAGAGTGAGCCTGGCGAGAGCCAGATGAGGCAGAACCAGAGACACTGCATGGAAGGGAGCGCCATGCGCTGGGGGCTCTGGAGGTCAGAGACCCGTCCAGAGCCTTGTGCGGAGCCTCTTCTAGGGAGCTGCTCACAGTTTCACTCGGGCTGGTGCCGTGGGGGAGCCACGTCTCCCAGCCCAGGCGCTTGAGTGCCTGGGTCCCTGAGCCACCCTGGCAGCCATCTGTGCTCCTCCGTTTCTTTCTGAGGCACCTCTGGTGGCTTTCCTTCTCGAAGGAAAACATAATCACCATGTTAGGATGGCCTTGGCGCTATAGGCTGGATAGAATTAGCTGTTTCTTCTGACCTAAATTTATCGTGATGGGGAGTTGTACATGCTCACACTGAACACTTAGGAGAAGATAAGAAATAGCTTCCGTAACCACAAAAATGAGGATTGTCTTTTTTTCTTTTTTAAATGATTTTTAAGAAACTGCTTTTACAACCAGGTATTTAAAAAGCCAGTGACTTCCAACCTGTAGTCTCTCAGGCTTCCGTGAAGAACTTCCTTGTCCTGTTTCACTGTGGGTGACAGAAGGATTTCTCTTGGGGCGCCTGGGTGGCTCAGTGGGTTAAGCATCTGCCTTCGGCTCAGGTCATAATCCCAGGGTCCTGGGGTCGAGCCCCACATCAGGTTCTCTGCTCAGCCCTCTTACCTCCCTCCCCCCCAACTTGTGATCTCTCTCTCTTTCTCTCTCAAATAAAATCTTAAAAGTATTTCTCTCCTCTCCACCCCCAAGTTAAGCTGAGTGACATGTTGGAAAGCTCCAGGCATTAGCCTGAAGTGTTTGAGGCACACACGCAAATTAGCTCTCTCTTCTTTGCTTGGCCTGAATCTTCTTTTAGGGAACGGGGTCTGTGTTAGTCATTGGTGGCAAAATGACCCTTGGGCAGTGTGCCCTCCATCCTCTGAGGTGTTATGTGGGTAGGGTAGGTGGCACCCAGTGGTCGTGAGTCGCAGGGTTTGGCTTCTTTTCCAGCTCAAGTTCTGCCTTGTGCTTGGTTGGTTTGGCTGCTGCTTGTTAGAATCTGATGTTTACTTCAGAATCCTGGGATGGAAAAGATTAAGAATGATCTCTAACCCAAATTCTTCGTTTCTAGGGCATTATCAGGTCTATAAATTGCATTTAGTTACTGTTGTAAAAAGTACTAACTTAGGAGTGAAGGGAAAAACCATATTTTTGCTTCTTTGGTCATTCATGGTGATTATGTTTTCTGAGACAAATTACTGGTACGTATGGACCAGTTAAAAGTTTTTTTTTTAAAAACGTTTAATCCACGTTGAAATCTTACATTATGATTGAAATCCTGTTGTATTCCTATCTGTCATGAATTACTTTAAGGCAGAGGTTCTCAGCCTGGGACAGTTTTGCCACCTCCCAGGGGACTTGGGCAATGTCTGGAGACATTTTTGACTGTCTGTGAGTGGGAACAGGCCAGGGGTGCCGTGTGCTCAGGACATCCCCCCACCACAGAGAAGTGTCTTAACCAATGTGTAGGTGGTGCCGCTAGAAAAACCTTGCTGTAAATAAGGGACAAACAGAGTTGAAGAGGCCACAGAAAATCTGAGCTCTCTGCGTGGTCTCTCCTCGAAGGCGTTAAACCAAGTTTGTTTGCTTGTGTTGTTTTGCCCAAGTGCTGAATTTGGGCCTGGCCGAATTAACTAATTAATGGAGCGTGTGGTTTATATAACAGAGTTTCAAAATAGTAAAATGTCTTGAAGTTCAAATTACTGGCAGAGGGTCTTAGTTGAACGTAATTTCTGTGGTAGCGACTAGGATTGCTTGCTTGTACCGTCGGCCCGACAGGAGGATTCCTGGTCCCCGCCAGGCTGGGGCAGCTCTCCGTTTATGGGATCGCTCTGTGGCAGCTGGCGGGGAGACCTGCTTGTGGTCATGTCTCAGAGGCCCTCTGTGGCCGATGGCAGGGTCAGGTGTCCCCACCGCTAACCTCCTGGGGCTGTTGGCGACCGAAATGAGAAGCCACTGTGGCATATTTGACACAGAAGGAATCTGTTGAGTCTCATGCCTTCTCTTTTGAGATGAACTTGAGCCCAGAAAGGTGGGCTTTCCTTTTCTTTTTTTTTTTTAAGAGTTTTATTTATTTGACACAGAGAGATCACAAGTAGGCAGAGAGGCAGTCGGGGGGTGGGGGGCAGGGGGGCGGGAAGCAGGCTCCCTGGTGAGCAGAGAGCCCGATGCGGGGCTCCATCCCAGGACCCTGAGACCATGACCTGAGCCAAAGGCAGACGCTTAGCCCATTGAACCACCCAGGCGCCCGGGCTTTCCTGCCGACAGGGTTTCTCTCTCCAGTTCTTCAGGCAGTTTCTACCTAAGCATTTAATGAATTCATTTCCAGTTTCTCCTGGGCTCACCGCCTCCACGTTATCTGTCATCCTGCTTGCTCTTTGAAATCTTCCTGGTCCCCTGTTTATGCTTTCACTCCTCAGCTCCTTTGTTGGATCGAACTACCCTTGGGGATGGGGCAGTGGCTCTCGTGCCTTCGGGGCCCGGCAGTGTCCACAGAAGCATTCTGCACAGTCCTGACGCCTGGAGCTCTTTCTTGCCCTGATTTCAGGGACACGGAAGCTTAGCATGACTGACCCGGCCTCACTGTCTGAACCTGCCTCCGCATTCGTGTTCTTTGTGCCGCAACTCAACTTTGCAGCGTGGCAGTTCTTGACCCATTTGGCAGGTTCTCTGAGGTGGTAGTTAGGAGAGCTGTATAGATCAAGGTGGGCCGGTTGAGTAGCTGACTCTTGAGGGTGTTTCATCCGATATTCGCATTTTTCTGGCCTTGAGAAACATCGTTTTAGTCCTTTTTGCTTGTATGTCATATTTGCTTGAATAGCCTTCCTGTGGTGAATTTTAAATGGTAAGAAAATGAAAATTGCATCCTGGAACAGGAAAAGGACATTAGGGAACTAAAGCCTGGATTTCAGTTAAGTATGATGTATCAGCCTTGGTTCGTTAATTGTAACAAATGTACGCTACTAATGTAAAATGTAATAATGGGGGAAACCAGAGGATATGCTATATGGGAACTCTGTGTACTGTCTTTGGAATAATTCTGTAAGTCTAAACTGTTCTTTAGAAAATGTCTAATTTTTAAAAAAAAACTACCATTTTATTAAAAGACATAATAGTAAATGTTAGTGACTTTTTTCCTTGAGTAGGCTGTTGCAAAGTTGAATTCCTTGTTCACCTCTCAGCTTTCTGCTCAAGATAGCCACGAAGTGCCTCTTTCCAAAATGCACCCAGATCGGTTTGAGCAGTTTCAGACCAGGTTATGTGATGTTAATTGCCTGCCATTGCGGTGACTCATTTCTAGGTGGTATATTTAAAAAGACTAGACAGAATTTTCAGGTTAAAAAGTTACATCAACAGAAAGTATATTTGTAGTTACCAATTGAAATATTATCAGCTGGGAATGCTCCCAACAATGTGCTAGTTGGACAATGGGACGTGTCCCTTTTTTTGGTGGGCCTCCCAAGGCATCTGGGTGACAAATGTCACCATCCCAGTGCAGCCTGGTGTAATTCAATGCCTCTGAAACTGGAATAAGGAATTGCGGATCCTGGGTTCGTACAGATACGAAATACACATGTGAGTTTATTTGGTAAATCACTGAAAGTGTTAAATGTGCATATATTCAGGCGGAAATGAAAATCAGCATGAGTTATTTACTTATTCTTTTTTTTTTTTTTTTAATTTTTAAAAGATTTTATTTCTTATTTGTCAGAGAGCACAAGCAGGGGAAGCCGCAGTGGGAGAGGGAGAAGCAGGTTCCCCGGGTGAGTTGGGAGCCTGCAGTGTGGCTCGATGCCAAGACCCTGGGATTATGACTTGAGCTAAAGGCAGGCACTTAACTGACTGAGCCACCCAGGTGCCCCAGGATGAATTTTTTAAAAGTTGGGCTTCAGTTGTTGGCAGTGCCCTCAGGCTCCTGACCCTCACTGCATTCCTCTGTTGGCGTTGGTACATGGGAGGAGTTTGTGAAAGCTTGGAGATCGGCGAGCTTGGGTTTGAACCAGTTTGAGTCCATTACCTGAGCGGTCAGTGGGCTAGTCATCAGAAATTTCGTTGTGAAAATAGAATGAGATCATACAAAATGTATCTGAATACAGTACGACCTGCACAGATGCGGGACATGGGTCTCCCCTCTTCCTGCCCTTGCCGACTGTTACGGTACATTTTATAGTAGGAACCTTGATTTTCACTTTGGGCTAAGGTCAGCTTTGTTGCCCATCTGCCCCCTGTCTCGCATTCTCGTTTGGTGTGCATGTGTGTTAATATTAAAGGTTACTTGGAGAGCATATTATTCAGGTGTATATAAAAATAGAGAAAATTGCAGGATGGCAGACAGCAAAGTGAAATCCCGTCACCCAACTTCAACAGTCACTGACATCTTGCCTTTTACTGCTATTGGATGCAGTTAGTATCACTTGACAATTCTTTCTACCTTAGGGTCTACCCCATTAGGGATGTACAATAAAAATAGATTTTAGGGTCAAGTGAAATAATGTTTCTCTATATAATTACAGCACCAACTTTTGATAAAGTGTTAGTTTTGTTCATTTGGTTTTTTCCCTAGTTTTCTCACTCTTGGTAGATAGAGAACTTCTCACATATTTTTGCATCTGTGCAGTATACCCTTGTATGAACGTATTAGCATTTATTCAGTTAATCCCCTACTGATGGACTTCGGGGTTATTCCCAGACTTGTCCCTTGTTTCTCAATAAATAGCGTTGTGCACACATCATTTTGTATTTTTGTCTAGGCATTCCAGTAGGGATAAAGGGATAAGATTAAAGAGGCAAGTAAATTCTTCCAGTCTTGTCTGGTAGAGGTCCAGCTGCTCAGTGACCTCCCATTCCCTCAAGCTCTGGTCTCCTCTTTCACACCTGATCTAGGAGGTGTAGCTCTTCAGGTTATAAGCCTCCCTTCATGTCCCAAGGTTTTAAAGTTAGAAAAACGCCTTAGAGATGGCTTGTCCTTCTGGTGTTAACAGCTGAAGGACGGGAGACCCAGGAAGTGAGAGGGGGAGGTCTGCCCTCTTCCTGTGGCCTGCCCAGCAGTGGATGGCCTTTCTGTTTACCTCTTCCTCTCTGCCCACCATTGGCCAGGCTGTCCTCGAGGGCAGTGGTGCTGCTCAGAGTGGACCAGCAGCTTCACCTGGCTCCTTGTTAGACATGTAGAATCTTGGACCCTGTGCCCAGATGTACCGAGGCAGTCTGCTTTTTCCCGGGATCCCGGGTAACTTCATGCCCAATCCAGTTTGGGAGAGCAGGGCTGGTGGCCTTCTTCAGGAGGGGACCCAGCTTTGTTTTATCTACAAGGACAGGCTAGGGTTTCTCAACAGAGGACAATAGAATAGATTCTATCCCTCCTTCCGAGGCACCGCTCGTCCTGCCCCGCACCAGCCTCTCTCTGTAGAGGACTGAGAGTTAATCTCTTCAGGGGCAAGGTCTTTCCTGGTTGGTGCTGGCCTCCCTTCCCCTTTATACACAGTCTTCATCCTTCTGGATTTATCTTCTATAGCATGTGTCACAGGTTGGGCAAGTACCTTTGCTTTTATTTCATGACTCTGTTCATGCTAATTTGTTTATTTATTTATTTATTTATTTAAGTTTATCGTGCATTCTCTTACCAATATTAAGGGCCTTAAAAAGCTTGCTAGTGGTGTATACCATCACCTAAGAGGCTCCTTCGTCATTATCATCATCATTATTTCCATTATTATTGGTTTCTCTGCTGCTGCTGCTGCGTGTGTGTGTGTGTAACTGATAATATTAGGCTTCAGTGCATACTGAAATAAAAACCTAATTGGAAATTATTCCTTAAATTATCCCCAAACTGAGTTGGCAGCTAAAGTGACTATATTTTGAAATCATTAGCATAATTTAAAAAAAAAAGGCCCTTACCATTGGTTTCAGCGTTTCCAGTCCCTCTCACATTTCAGTTTTGGAAGGTCAATTTTTGGAAAGTAGAAATGATCATCTACATTCAGTGCTGAGGTTTAATACACTGGAGGAAAGACTTTGGTATAATACGGAGAGCTGGTAAATGTAGAAGAATAAGAAGTTTTCTTTTAAAGGCAGCTTTTTATACTAGGAAACAGATGATCTTTTTTTTCTAAACTGTGTTAGCTGTACCCAAATTAGTATATGTTAAAATAACTATGACTGGTAAAAAACATTTTTCAAATTCTTTTTACTTTTTATATAATTACATGAAATTCTCCATTTGGGAGTTGATCTCTCAGATAAATTAAGTCTTGCCAGACTGTCTGAGAAGACACGTCATGAATCAGACCCTAAAAACTTGTTGCATTTGAAGAAATAACAACTGTGTACTGCCATTTATAAGGGCGTGATTGATTAAAGAATTTTTTCCATTACTTGAAATTTTGTGCTAAGAAATCTTAGCCCGGTTTAAGGGAATCCAGTTCAGATCAGCTGTTGTGAAAAAGTCATTGTTTCTAGCCACAGAAAATAACCAGAAGGACTCTTAATAAAAATTCAGCCTTTTTTAAATTGGAAGGCTGACTTGCCCTCATTGCCAGATCTGTCGTGTGTATTTGACTTTTTAAGCTCTCCTGCATTTACAAAATACTTAAGGATGATTTCGTTCTTCACAATAAGCATTTATTTTGCTTCTGGTGTCTTTGTGACATTGGTTATGTGGAATACAGAGGTTTAAGTCCCTTAACTTTAGGATGCTCACAGTCTAATAGAAACCTGAACATTTCCACTGGGCGGGGCTCCATGAGGGCCATCCCAGCCAAGAGAATGGGTGGGTAGGCGTCTGGATAGATGAAAATTACCCGTGGACCTTTACAGGTATTTGACATTATGTTGATTGCTGACAGGTCATAATACTTGGGTACTGCATCTGTTTCTGAGTTTTAATTAGTCTTTGAAAATGCAGAATTTCCGTAACATGTGCAATATAACACATCCATTACACAAAAGGTCTCATAAGTATCGCACAACTTTCTGAGAGTCACATGTAACGGTGTAAGAGGAAGAAAGTGCTAAAACACTGGGAAAAAGGGATCGGATGGTTTGTGAGATGAAACTGGCCAACTTGGGAATCTTGACAGAATACAAGGAAGAAAGAAAAAACATTACAGGGGAAAGAGAGGAACTAACTCAGCATGGTATCAAGTAGAATGTGTATTGGGTGCATATATCCAGTCAGCTGTGGGCACCTCAGCATAGGAGGTTTGGGTTGAGAGTTAAACTAACTGAACATCACTTGATGGGTCATGATAAGATATTCTAAGCTGGTCTCCCTGGTAAGTAACGGAGAGTCAGTTACAGGTGCCCTCTCTTATTGTGACCTAGTTCTGTTTCCTATTTTTTTTTTTTAAGATTTTATTTATTTGACAGAGATCACAAGTAGGCAGAGAGGCAGGCAGAGAGAGAGAGGGAAACAGGCTCCCCACCGAGCAGAGGGCCCGACACAAGATTTGATCCCAGGACCCCAGGCCCACGACCTGAGCCGAAGGCACAGGCTTTAACCCACTGAGCGATTTTATTAAGATCATTAGTCCTCCTAACAAACTGCTAGTGAACTGATGTGGTTTTATGGTCACCAGCTTCTAGCTGGTTCTTAAACATCTTGGGGCTGTAGGAATGTGCGCAGTAGAGCACTGAGCTAATAGGCCTCATAACGTGTTGTGTTCACAAATGGCCAAAGGCCTAACAGAGATGAAAGATAGAGTCACCTGACAAAAATATTTGGCCTTTCTCAAAATTATGGAAGTTATATTTAGGAGAAATGTTTTTGGTAAAAATATTTGAAAGTTTGTTTTATAATCATAAGTAGCCTGGGTTGTTTCCACTAAAGGGAGGGGGTGAGAGAGAGAGAGGGAGAGAGAGAGGGAAGGAGGGAGAGAAGCAGGAGAAGCAGCTGATAGGGGCTGGATTTGTCAATTGGGAGCGGGAAACGAGATGATTAAGCTAATTGGTGTAGAATAAGAATAGAAAAACCCGTAGGAAGTAGAATCGTGAAATTTCAGGGCTTTTCATTAGTCATTAGCCAAAGACTTACGGAGACATGGTGGAAACCACCAGTAGTTAGGAAAGGAAAGAAAAAGACTGAAAAAAGGGCCCCATACCGTTTTGTACACCCCCCATACCGTGGTGTACAGGGAGGGAGGGTGGTTCTGCTTCAGCCCGAGTCCCCTTCACTTCCTTTTCCACCTGCTTTGCTGCCACCAAGCTGAACTGCCCAAGTCCCTGTATGCTTGATTCGCCCTCTGACACCCCCTCCCCGGATCTTCCTGCGGTACCCCAGGGTCGGGGTGTGTGTGTGAGTGTGTGAAGGAACGGGAAGGAGCGCCTGCGCCCGCGTGCCCTCCTCACTGGGGAGGCCCCGCCCCATAGCAGCCCCCTACACGGGCTGCCTTCGTTTCTGTAACAGCACTGAGTTGGTCCTCCAGGGAGCTGAGGTTGTTCTCCGTGCGCAGAGTGCAGGATCCTCTAAAACGTCAGCCTGCATGTCCCTTAGCTGAGCTTGGTGACGTCCGTGTCATGATCATGCCAACCTTTCCACTCGGACACCACCAGGCGCCTGCGCTGTGTTGGGGCGGGGAGGCCGCCTCCTGTCCTCAGACCTTGGAGGATGTGGGCTGCCAGCGCATGGCGAATCCACCTTCGCTTGTCGCAGGAGCTCCGGTGTGAGATCTGGCGTCCTGGCTAAAATTTGGGGGGGGACTACAAAGTGGGGAGAGAGAACGGGTGGGAGGCAAGGAGACAGACTCCGGCACTGGAGCAACAGCGGAGTCACTGGCGAGATGGGTACTGTATGCGCATGGAGGCCAGGAGGTCCACATGGCCGTGACCCCACAACGTGCGTGCAGCAGGATGCCCCGGCAGCGCTACCTGGGCATGGTGTTGTGATGGGAAGTGGGGAGACGTGCAGGTACAGGCCTGCCTCCCTCCTGGACTTTGGCAGTGAAACATGCCTCCCTCCTCTTGGAGCTAAGCCAGCATGTAGTTGTTGGCTAAGTGTGCAGGGGTCAGAAGGATTTCCACCAGAGGGGCACCTGGGGGGCTCAGTCATGAGGCGTCTGACTTCTGCTCAGGTCATGATCCTGGGGTCCTGGGCGGAGCCCCGCATTGGGCTCCCTGCTCAGTGGAGAGCCTGCACCTCCCTCTCCCTCTGCTGCTCCCTCTGCTTGTGCTGTCTCTCTCTGTCAAAGTATTCTTTACGAAAAGAAACCCTACCACCTGAAAGTGAAATGTAAGTACTTGAAATGATAATGAGCATCTCTGGCCCAACCAGATTTATTTATCTATTTATTTATTTTTAGATTGTTAATTGAGAGAGAGAGAGAATGAGCGGGGGTGGGGGGTGAGGGCAGAGGGAGAAGCCCACTCCCTGCTGAGCAGGGAACCAGTTGTTGGTTGGGGGGCTGCCTGAGATCATTACCTGAGACAACGGCAAATGCTTAACCCACTGAGCCACCCAAGCGTCACCCCCCCCCCCCCATTATTTCTTAACCACCAGTAGCTGCTTGCCGCTGAACCTTGGAAGCAAATTATCCCTTTTAATTTTGGCAGATGGAAAGTGGAGTGCCAAGCAGGAGAAAACAAATAAGAACAGCCAACAAAATACCCCACGGTAAAAGATTTTTCTGGGGAACTGGAAAGTTTGTTTGTAGTTAGTGCTGGTCCTTGAATTGAACTGTGACTCCTACAGCCAGAGTAGAGTAGCTCCCCGCCTAAGAATGGGGTTCAGCAGTTAGGCTGATGTACGCATATGCTAGGTATAGGGGGCATTGTCTCCGAGACTGTTCTTTCTGGGGAAGCAGGAACTTGGGTGTTTGGGTTGCCGGTCTAGTACAGAACCAGCCAGGAGATTGTAAGAGTCCTGAGAGCCTAGGGCTCCTGAACCTTAATCCACCTTTCTGACACCTGCGTGATATAGCAGTAGCCATTCTGGTGCCTGTCTCCCGGTAATGTTCTTGGGGTGCAGTTGCACACGTGACCTTCTGCACTGACGCACGCACTGGTGTGTTACATGTGGGTGTTGATTAGGATATGCAGGTTGCTTAAACAGGGTGTTGGTCTACGGTGGGATTGTGGTCCTTGTCCAAAAGCAGTGCAAGTGGCCCAAAGAGAAGGGATGCATTTCCTCACTGGTTTAGAGACCCTACCATCAAATGATCCCTGTTCTGATGGGAGTTTAATAATGGCCTCTTTATTTACTGCGATTCACTTTGGGGAAATACTCAGGAATGAAGTAAAAAGTTGTAGAAGACTTTAATTTCTTGTTGGTTTCAAAAAGGACTTAGGGTAGCAGCCTAACCAGAAGTATATGCTTTAACCAACAGATAAGCTATTAGCACGTTGGTTGTTTACAGATGAGTCAGAGCTTCTAAAATTTGTTCCCATAAGTAGGTTGAGCCTCCTTCTCTGCCTGTTGTCATAGGGTCTAAAAATGGAAACCTGAGTCCAGACCTTTCCAGATCGTAAAAATAATTCTGAATTAGTAGAGCATAAATGAATGTGATTTTATCTGAGTGTCCTCCTCCATTTCCCCAGGCGGGGTTGGGATGTTGGAAGTCCTCTCAAGTTTCCTGTAGTGAAGATTAAGGAAATAGTAGCAGCTTTGCTTCGGGCCTCAGACACTTTTCTAATTAGGTCACAGCCGCTCACCCTGGGATGCACAGTCAGACCCTCTTTCTATCCCTTCGGCATTGATTTTTTAAGAGTTGCTGTTGGAAGCAATCACACGGATGAGGTTGCCTCTTACACGGTACATGGTTGAAGGTGGAAACAGCGAGGGTTTTGGGTGATGAGTTCTGATCACCTGGGCAGGGTCACACGGACCTGTCCTGAAGATGGACCTCAGAGGCGTCGGGCCACATTCTTCTGTTGGTAAGTTCGCCTTTGTGACCTGAGAGCCCATTTTTGTTGGTGCAGGATCTGTGGTGCCCTAGATTTAGAGCCCTGTTCTGATGATAGATGGAAGCTTTAATAAGGAGGCTGAGTGTTTACTGACGACACTCTTTATCCCAGTAGTGATTTTGTAACCTATATATGAATCCAGTCACTTTTCCAAGTGTGACATGCAGAATGGAAGCGCGGCAGGGCTGTAAGGGAGAAATTTCTTGAGACTTGGCCTGTGCTAAGGAAATGGGGACAAGTCTGCCTCCTGTGCCTGCTGGTTCTTTCGTCCCTTGCTCGTAGCAGGCCAACTAGGGGACTGGTTGCAGTGCTTACTTGTGTTATAGCTCTTAAAATGCCATTTGAGGTGTTCTCCTTTCTTGTGCTTTATAAAAGGGAAAAGTCTAAATATTGTAGATCAGGGACGCCTGGGTGGCTCAGTTGGTTAAGCAGCTGCCTTCGGCTCAGGTCATGATCCCAGCGTCCTGGGATCGAGTCCCACATCAGGCTCCTTGCTCGGCAGGGAGTCTGCTTCTCCCTCTGCCTCTGCCTGCCATTCTGTCTGCCTGTGTTCATGCGCGCTCTCTCTCTGACAAATAAATTTTAAAAATCTTTAAATATTGTAGATCACCTAGAAAGAGGCTATCCCGTGGAACAGGAAAGCTATCTTCATTATAAAAGGAGATAGAAAACAAAGGGATTTGAGTTTTCATCCTAAGAAAGTAGAAAAAGAACAACTTAAACAAAAAGCTGGGAAGGAGGAATGAAGAGATACCGAAGGCAAAAGTTAAAATTAATAAAGCAGAAGACCTTACAGGATAAATAAATCTAGTAGGTGGTTGTTTGAAGGGGCCAATAAAATAAACTCTCACCACCCTGTGGAAAAGGGAGAGAAAGCACAGGTGATGGGAACGAGTCGAGATACAGCGGGGATTAACTGGCTTTGTAAGACGATGCTACAGGTAGCCCCCGGCAGCACATTCGAGAAGAAAAACACACAGATGATTTCTTAGTAAGGTAAAAATTACTGAAATCGATCCAAGAAGCATGGAAAACTTGAAAAAAAAAAAATACTAGAACTAGTATGGAAGACATATGAAATGTGATTGGAAAAGCCACCAGGCCTTTGTCGGCTGCCAACTGAGTTTTATTTAACCTTTAAAAAAACAGGAAATGTGTTATTTATACTTTTTTGGGATTTAGCAAATATGTAAAGGTTTGTGGTTCCTTTTATAAAACCAGCATAGTTTTGATACCTGATACATTTTTAAAGAAGAAAAGTATAGACCAGTATTATTTATGAAAGTAAATGGAAAAATTCTAATTAATTCATTAACAGACTCTTGAGGGCATCAAAAGTTAATGCATTATAATCAGTAGTTGATTCCAGTAAATAATCAGTTTCAGTAAAATAGTTATTCCTGGGGCTCCTGGATGGCTCAGTGGGTTAAGACTCTGCCTTTGGCTCAGGTCATGGTCTCAGGGTCCTGGAATCGAGCCCTGCATCAGGCTCTCTGCTCAGCTGGGAGCTTGCCCCCCCCTCTCTGCCTGCCCCCTGCCTCCTTGTGATTTCTCTCTCTGTCAAATTAGTAAATAAAATCTTTAAAAAAAAAAAAAAAAGTTTTTCCTTTGGGGTTAATACCACCAGTAATGCAATTGCTGGGTTATATGGTAGCTCTGTTTTTTAACTTTTTGAGGAATCTCCAGAGTGGCTGCACCAGCTTGCATTTCCACCAGCAGTGTAAGAGGGTTCGCCTTGGTCTATATCCTCTCCAGCATCTATTGTTTACTGACTTGTTAATTTTAGCTGTTCGGCTGGTGTAAGGTAGTATCTCATTGTGGTTTTGATTTGTATTTTCCTGATGCCGAGTGATGGGAGCATTTTTTCATGTGTTGCTGTTTGGCCATTTGGATGTCTTCTTTGGAGAAATGTCTGTTCATGTCTTATGCCCATTTCTTGATTGAATTATTTGTTATTTGGATGTTGAGTTAGATATGTTCTTTATAGATTTTGGATACTGATAAGACCATTGTAAATACGTTCTCCTATTCTGTCAGTTGTCTTTTGGTTTTGTAGACTGTTTCCTTTGCTGTGCAAAAGCTTTTATTTTTTTGATGAAGTCCCAGTAGTTCATTTTTGCCCTTGCCTCCCTTGCCTTTGGGGATGTTTCTAGGAAGCAGTTACTGTGGCTGAGGTCAAAGAGGTTGCTGCCTGTGTTCTCCTCGAAGATTTTGATGGATTCCGCTCTCATATTTAGATCTTTATCTATTTTTAGTCTATTTTCATGTGCGATGTAAGAAAAGGGCCTAGTTTCATTCTTCTGCATGTGGCCGTCCAGTTTTCCCAACACCATTGTTGAAGAGGCTGTCTTTTTTCCATTGGACATTCTTCCCTGCTTTGTCAAAGATTGGTTGACCGTAGAGTTGAGGGTCCATTTCTGGGCTCTCTGTTCTGTTCCATTGATCTCTGTTTGTTTTTGTGCCAGTATCATACTGTCTTGATGTTTACAGCTTTGTAATAGAGCTTGAAGTCCAGAATTGTGATGCCACAAGATCTGTTTTCTTTTTCAACATTCCTCTGGCTATTCAGGGTCTTTTCTGGTTCCGTACAAATTTTAGGATTATTTGTTCCATTTCTTTGAAGAAAGTTGATGGTAATTTGATAGAGATTTCATTAAATGTATAGATTGCTCTCGGTAGCACATTTCCCCAATATTCTTCCAGTCCATGAGCATGGACCATTTTTCCATTTCTTTGTGTCTTCCTCAATTTCTTTCATGAGTATTCCACAGTTTTCTGAGTACAGATTCTTTGTCTCTTTGGTTAGGTTTATTCCTAGGTATTTTACGGTTTTGGGTGTAGTTGTAATTGGGATCTACTCCTTAATTTCTCCTATCTTGTTGGTGTGTAGAAATGGAACTGACTTCTGTGCATTGATTTGATATCTTGCCACTTTGATGAATTCCTGTTAAGAGTTCTAGCAATTTTGGGGTGCAGTCTCTTGGGTTTTCCACATACAGTATCATGTCTTTTGTGAAGAGTGAGACTTTGACTACTTCTCTGCCAATTCACATGCCTTTAATTTTGTTTCATTGTCTGATTGCGGAAGCTGGGACATCCAGTACTCTGTGGACCTGCAGTGGTCGTAGTTGAGATCCCTGTCATGGTCCTGACCCTAGGCGAGAAGTTCTCAGTTTTCCCCCATTGAGAATGATACTTGCTGTGGGGTTTTCATGTATGGATTTTATGATATTGAGGATTGTTTGTTCTGTCCCTACACTGTGAAGAGTTTTAATCAAGAAGCGATGCTGTACTTCGTCAAATGCTATCTACTGAGGGCATCACATGCACCCCAGTGTTTATCGCAGCAGTGTCCATCATAGCCAAACTATGAAAAGAGCCCCGATGTCCATTGACAGATGAATGGATAAAGAATATATGTGTGTGCACGCGCGAGTGTGTGTGTGTATAAAATGGAATATTACTCAGCCACCAAAAATACATGAACACTTGCCATTTGAGATGACGTGGATGGAACTGGAGGGTATTACGCCAAGTGTAAGAAGCTCTGCAGAGACAATTACCATACGATTTCACTTCTGTGTGGAATTTAAGAAGCAAAACAGAGGAGTATAAGGGAAGGGATGGAAAAATAAACAAGACAAAATCAGAGAGGGAGACAAACCACAAGAGACTCTTAACCATAGGAAACAAACTGAGAGTTGCTGGAGGGGAGGTGAGTGCAGGGATAGGGTAGCTGGGTGACGGACATTAAGGAGGGCACTGGATGTAATGAGCACTGGGTGTTGTATAAGGCGGATGAATCACTGACCTCTACCTCTGAAACTAATAATATACTATCAGTTAGTTGAATTTAAAGAAATAAAAGTTTATTCCAATAATCAAATAGGGTGATTATTAGGAACCGTATCACCATCATCGATTATTATACCTCAACACAATAAAGGAGAAAAGTTTTAGACCAGCTCAAGAGAGGCTCAAAGCCATATTTGATCCAAGTTAAGAAGGCATTCCTATTTTACACAATCTAAAAAAGCAAAATTACTTAAACATAAAAAGCCTAGATATTGCAATATTAACAAAAATACCTCAATAACAAATGTTTCCTAAAAAGGCAAAACACTAAAGCTATTTCTGTTGTAATTAAGAATTTTCAGACATTGTCTGCTTTTACAATTATTTATCACTGTCTTAGAGGTTCTACTAAATTTGATAAGACAACGAAATGGATGTCTAGAAAATCTAAGAATCTCTAGTTTAAAAATACATGTATAAAAATCAAAAGGAAAAATCGTCTGAGGCGCTTGAGTGGCTCAGTTAATTAAGCCTCTTCCTTTAGCTCAGGTCATGATCCCAGGGTCCTGGGTCCTGGGATGGACCTTGCTCAGGAGAGAGCCTGCTTCTTCCTTTCCCTCCGCCGGCCACTCTTCCTACTTGGGCGCTATCGCTCTGTCAAGTAAATAAATAAATAAAAAGCGTCAAAAAATACATATATATAAAAGGAAAATTGTCAAGGGAGCTGGATAAAAAATAAGTCTAGAAGTGGTCTTTTTTGTTTTTTGTTTTTTAAATGAGCACCCAGAAACGGAAATCAAGTATGCGTCTTCCCACACTAGCAGGTGACCTGGGAAAACACGGAACCAGGTATGGGACTCGTATCCTTTCTGGTGAAGATTCTGAAATAAAAACACATAACACGGGGCGCCTGGGTGGCTCAGTGGGTTAAGCCGCTGCCTTCGGCTCAGGTCATGATCTCAGGGTCCTGGGATCGAGTCCCGCATCCGGGCTCTCTGCTCAGCAGAGAGCTGCTTCCTTCTCTCTCTCTCTCTCTGCTTGCCTCTCAGTGTACTTGTAATTTCTCTCTGTCAAATAAATAAATAAAATCTTAAAAAAAAACAACACATAACACACAAAATACATGCATTTATGGCAGTGCCACATAGAATTTCCAAAGCAGTGGGTGTTTTTCTTTTTCTTTTTGAATAAGATAAGTTTATGTAGAATGAATGCATAGTACTTGAGAAGAACTCGATGAATGTAGAAAGAACCAGTGAGGGCAGACCTGGCTTACGGGTGATCACAATGTGCTGAGAACGTCTTTGCGATGAAATGAATGCGTATTGACACAGGAGAACAGAACAGAGAATCCAAGGCTGCAGTTCATTAAGTAGGAGAATGTAATATGTAAAAAGATGAATAGTTCAGTACTGTTGAAAAGAATTATTTAATGGGGGATACTGTCATAACCAACTCTTTAAGGCGGGAGGGTAGATGGATCGATATCTTACATTATAATCAGAAATCCCAGAATCTTCAGAAATTTACACAAGGTAAATTTTGTAAGAAAACGTAAGAAACCGCTTGTATTATCATGGTGGTGGTGGGGGGGAGAACTTCTTCTGCAAGATTTGATGCTCCCAAGCTGGACACATTGGGGAGGGGGATGTTTATCATGTGTATGACAGTAAGGAGGTTACTGTCTATCATTTTAATAACTTACAAATTGGCAAGAAAAACCGAACGCAGGAAAATGGACCAAGAAGATGCAATTCATAGAAAGCAAACGCAAACCTATGAAAAAGAATTTTGCATTTGTTAAGGAAATGCAGATTAAAACAACAATGAGCCATTACTTTAAACCCATCATCAGACTGGTAAAAATAGAGGAGCGTAGCACTTGCTAGCCAGGGGATGCGAATTACCATGATTTCTTTGGAAAGCAGACAGGCAGTGCGTATGAAACTGAAAATTAATACATCTTTCTAAGCAGCCTTTCTCCTGGATATCTGTCTTCTAGAAGTAAGTGTCTGTACACAGAGTCATATGTATGAGATGTTTATTATACCATCGTGGCGGGGAAAATACTGAAATTAACAAATGCTTGTGGCTTGACACGTGGCTGACTTACGGGGTATTTGTACCATGGCTCCTATGCAGCCATTAAAGAGAGACACTCACAGCCATATTACTGTTGGCTTTGGGAGGGGAGGGAGGGGGTTCCTGTGGGAAATTGGTGCATGAGAAGCAGGGTTCAGGAAAGTGTTTAATACCCAGTTCTGAAGCAAAGACCAGCTCTCCTATTTGCCCCCATGGGTAAATGGGGGAGCCTAGTGAAGCAGATGAAAACTCTGGTTCTCTGAGTGAAGGGAGGGGAGTGGAGGTCGCTGCAGATGGTGGGAGGGGCGGGGAGAGAGGGATTTCCAAGCTGTCACCGAGCCTCCATCATGGTTAAGTGTCCACCACATTCCGCATTTCCTCCTGTGCAGGAGCCTGCAGAGCACTCTGCTTTTAATGAAAAATCCCGGTTGCCTTTTTTAGATCTTTCACTTTTTCTTTCTCATGCCAGCCTGTGCTTGTTCTGACGCCCTGGTGCCCTCCCGGATTTTATGAGAATATTACTGGATGTATTTAAAATTACTCTAACATTTCCGACACCGGGTGGTCCCTCTGCCTGCCTGTGCCCCTGTGCCATAGCCCTGGTGTTTTCCCGCGTGTGAGTCTTGGTTGTCTCCCAGCCGCTACATCTGTGACTCCTCCTGTGTGCCCCTCTCACCCGAGCAGCCTGTCGCTGGGATTTGTCAGGTTGAGGCCACATGTGGACTTTGATGGCCTTGTAGATGTGGCTGCTGTGTGTTCCTCCTGGCCGTCTTCTCCCTGGATTTCTGGGTGCAGCACCGCACCGACTACTGCCTTCTGGGCAGGAGAGAGGTGGCAACGGGAGGAGCTAGAGAGAGGGAGGTTTCCTGATGAGTCATCATGGCTGTTGGTCCTGGGTCTCTCCAGCCCGTTCTGTCCCTGGTCTCTTGACTTTCTGGCACGAAGAGAGCACTTCTCCCTATGTAGCTGGCTCTCCTCTGCATACTGGGAGGTACTGGGAGGCTCCAGTTTTGTTTTTCTCCCCATCCGACCCGTCCCATTTCTGCTCAAGTGAGGATGGTGGTTCCTTCTTCCCTAGGACTCAGGGCTGTGATATTTCGTCTGTATGGAAGGAGAGTGGTAGAACTGTGCGCTCGGGGCATTTGAGTATAAACTTCTGGTACCCTCTCATCTGTAGAGCAGGGACAGTAAATAACAGTGCTTATTAGCTCCGGGGAGAGCAAAGTAAGCAGAGCCCTGAAGGGCTTGGAGCAGCACTAGCCTGTTGTGGAGGAAGAGTTACATGAACGTTAGTTGCTGCTTTTTTCAAAAATGGGACCATCCCAGATAAACAAGATTGCAACCTTGTTTTTCCTCCCAGTTGAACGTCAGGATGTCTTCCGACACCGTATTTTAAATGCTCTGTGGTGTTTGTATCTGAGTGTGCGTGTTTCCATAGATAAATTTCTACAGTTGACTTCCTGGATGGATGGGCATCACCTAGACCATTTTCATAGATACAGAGACTTGTCCTTGCAAGTATCACCCTAGTTTCCATGGGCGCCAGAAGTTGAGGAGATGTCAGGTTTTCCCCTGCTGAGCATGCCTCCATTTTATCCATCTTCAGTCCTGCTCATTAGGAAGGTAGAAGTGTCTCTTTCCTGTCTTTAATCAGTGAGGTTGAATCTCTGTTCATTTATTTGTTTTTCTTCTGTTTAGCAAGTGCTAATTGGTATCCTTTGTCCATTTTCCTTTGTGTTGTTAATTTTTCATTGATTTGTAAGAGTTCTTAGAAATAGGATTTGTCTCACTTGATTTATAGTATATTTTGTATAGAAGCTTGTAATTTTATTTCATCTTTAAAGAAAGCCTGCAATAGCATTTTTTTTTAAGATTTTATTTTATTTATTTGACAGAGAGAGACCAGTGAGAGTGGGAGAGGGAGCAGCAGGGTTGACGCCAAGCAGGGAGCCCTATGCAGGGCTCCATCCCAGGACAATCAAGACCTGAGCCAAGGCAGAGGCCTAAGGCCTAAGCCACCCAGCTGCCCCAAAGCTTGTAATTTTAACATTGTGCTTTGAAGTGTCTTTTCTATGGTGTCTTGGGAACCCTAATGGCTACTTACATAGCATTGTGTCTTTATGTTCAAAATGAGGTTTCCTGGGGCGCCTGGGGTGGCTTCTTAAGCGTCTGCATTCAGCTCAGGTCATGATCCCAGGGTTCTGGGATCAAGTCTTTCTCGCTTTCCCACTCCCCCTGTTTGTATTCCCTCTTTGGCTGTTTCTGTCAAATAAATGAATAAAGTCTTAAAAAAGTTTTTCCCCTCCAATTGTGAAAGCTAAGCATACACATTTTTCTAAATCTGAAAAAAAAAATATGAAAAATTAGAAGGAAAAAAAAAGCAGCCAACAACAGAAAGAACACTTTTTTTTTTTTTAAAGATTTTATTCATTTATTTAACAGGGAGAAAGATCACAAGTAGTCAGAGATTCAGGAAGAGAGAGAGGGGAAAGCAGGCTCCCTGCTGAGCAGAGAGCCCCATGTGGACCTGAGATGCGGACCTGAGCCGAAGGCAGAGGCTTTAACCCACTGAGCCACCCAGGCGCCCCGAGAGAGAACACTCATATTATTTCGGTGTTTTCCTTTTACTTGACCTTCAGAAGATGCGAAGATGATGGTAAGAGAGAATGGAACTTGAGGGCTAGGTCCCAGATGTGTAGGACTGTGGGGGTCATTGGCATTTAGATGGTCCCTACAGCCAAAGGGAAGGGACAGGAGCATGAAGGTTAAACATTTCTGCTTTGTGAAAATGGGTCCAGGATCCTGAGTAACAAGCCATTTTATCAGTTAGGGAACTTTCTGTAGGCTGTCAGGTTACACGTGCTTGAGGATACCCCCCCCCCGGGGGGGGGTTGGCTAGTGCCTTGAGCAGAGTAGAGGTTCACAGTTTGATGTTTACAGGTTGAAAACTCCTTCCCCCTTCTCAGTGAGACCCTTTTCTTTTCAGATGTTTTAATAAAGTCACTAGTGACTTGATTGTATTAACCCGTGAAGCGTGTAAATTACACATTGCCCTCTTTTGTAGCGTTGGAAGAAAAAGCTAATGCAAGTTAGGAGGATTTAAGACCTTGTGAGGAAATTGAAGACTTAATGTGGTAATTCCCACACCTTGCCTGCGTTATATAAAGATTCCCTGTGTCATATCATCCTTGTTTTGTTCAGTGTATTTCTCCCCTCCCAAGTGTCCCAGTACTCCACCGCACCCCCCCCCAAGCTGATTTTGAACAAAACAGGGAAACATGGGGTTTTTCCCTCTAGTATTTGGATTCTTCTTTTGATTGCTCATTGTTTTAGGATAAATGATAACACATTTTTAGCAGTTAAAATTTTTTTTTCTGGTTATAAAAGAATTAGACATTGGGAAAGATTCATTATAAAACAGGGGTCTTGGGCACCTGCGTGGCTCAGTGGGTTAAGCCTCTGCTTCAACTCGGGTCATGATCTCAGGGTCCTGGGATCGAGTCCCACATCGGGCTCTCTGCTCAGCGTGGAGCCTGCTTCCTCCTCTCTCTCTCTGCCTGCTTGTGATTTCTGTAAAATAAATAAAATCTTAAAAACAAACAAACAAACAAACAGTGATCTATCTGTAATTGAATAGCCAGAGAGAGATCATTGGTTGCCATTTTATTTTCTTTTAGTTCTTTGGCTTTTATTTATATATGTATATGGGAGTAGTTTGTTTACTTCGAATAATGATATAATGTTGTTTGGAAGATGGTTTTAAACCAGGATTTTATGGTGATCATTTTATGATAACTTGTAATATTATTTTTGGAAAGATGATTTTTGAAGGCTGCAGAACATGGGTGGATTCACGATGGCTTTTAAGGAAAAAAACTCAAGATGATCTCAGTAATTGGTGAATTCTGCTGAGATCAAAACTCCCCCCCACCCCCCATCTCCAAACACTGTAAAGTCTTTGGAATCTTACTCTGAGGTTCAAATTTTATGTTATTAATAGGATTTTGTTATGAATAAAATCAGCCTCCATAGCTTTCTTACTCCTTTTGGTTATATTAACTTAAAATTCACCTTTTTGTATACTTCCTCTGCCTTCGACCAGAACATACGGATCTGTTGTGATTTTTTGTGGTATTTCATGAGATCCCACCTTACAGATCATCCCAATCTCCCAAGTGTAGTAAGTGATACTAAGTAACTTTTTTAGTACTGTATCAGAATTGCTGGAAGCTGTTAAAATATCCGTTTTATTGTAAGCAATGCAGAATTAAAGAATTGTCCTGAATTTGAAACATTATTTTGAAATTTAAATTTGGAAAATAGGTCCCCAAGGGATGCGAGTGAGAATAGAACGAGAACAGAAGCAGCCTTCCCTATTGGCACACTTCTGGGAGGACGACACCCCCTTCCCCTCCCCCGCTGACTCCTGGGCTTCCCTTCTGTGGGGAATTCCAGGAAAGAATCCTTCCGCTCCCTTTGGTAACTGCATACTTTCCGCACTGTGGAACTGGAGTATCGGTCCCAAGACAGCAGCGGCTCCCTGTTCATCACGTCCGGGGTCCCACATTTGCGCAACACGTTCCTCTTCCACGTTTTTTGTAGCCCTTGACAATCTCAGCTCCGGGCTCTCCTCCTTTCCCTCCAACCACTTCTTTTGTTAGGTCTTCTCCAAGAGGCTAATTATTTCCTTACGATTTATTTTTTACCTAGGAAATCTTGTGTCTGCTCTTGCTTCAATGGCAATTAAAACTCAGAAGCTAGAAACACGTGTATACGCATATATGTGCAATTTTAAAAACGGGACCACGTTTTATCGAGTTTTATAGCTTA
This sequence comes from Mustela nivalis, assembly GCF_964662115.1. Lineage (NCBI taxonomy): Eukaryota > Metazoa > Chordata > Mammalia > Carnivora > Mustelidae > Mustela > Mustela nivalis. The sequence continues at coordinate 36,373,519 of NC_139033.1, read as the reverse complement.
TATTTCTTAACGGTCTATTTTCCCCCTGTTGTAGAATATTCTCTGAGGACATGAACATGCAGATTTCTGTAATTTATCTTCTATACTGTTGGTCCTGTAAGGTGGTGTACAGTTTCTAATTTTCGTAATGAACTTACTGGTCTGTATCACTTGACTAGATCCCTGATAATTTCCTGAGGAAAGATTCCTTGGATTGGAATTACTAAGTCAAAGGGGAGAATATCATTGGCCTTCTAGATTGTCTGCAGGATCTCAGTTTCCTGTTCAGCAGTGCCCCTGTCTTAGGCTTGCCTCATCTTTATTCTGCTGCGGCTCCTTCCTTGTTTCCAGTTTCTGGTGACCCTGGGTTGCTCTGCCCCCCTGTGAACCGTAGTGGCCTTGAAAAGTGCCGCGTTATCAGTGGCACCCTGTGTGCACACCCCTGGAGGGTCCCCAGTTGCGTTCAGCCAGCCAGCTTCCATACCTTCTGCCTGCATCCTCCCATGGGCATGGAGGGGGGGCGGCGGGGGAGCCTGCACTCATGCTGGGGATGCTCTGAGTTTAGGGGACTGTCTTCCATCTGCCTTCAGAGCTGCTGGATGTGCTTGACTTGGCCCCTCTCTGATCCTGTCTGCTGTCTAGCTGTTCCAGACTTTGGTATTCTTGTCTCTCTTGAATCTGTAATTCCCTCACTCTCAGCCCATCACCTGGTCTGCTGCTGCTTTGGAAAAACAAAGCAATGAGTCACAAGAAAGGAGCCCTCAGAGGGAGAAATACTATACACCGCCCTCCCTGCCCCAAGGTGAACAAGATGAACGTTTGGCTCAAAGTTCAGCGTTTATCCCCAGATTGTGGTGCTGCTCTGGTTGAGTCCCAGCTGCCTCTTCTAGACAGAGGGACTCGAACGGAGAATCCTGACGTTTCCTCTGTCGTTAATATTCTTAATTCAGTGCCAAGATGGTTGTCAGCAGATTAAGTTGCATTTTCATGGGGGTTGAGCCGGAGTTGATTTCTGTGGGTTGAGGAGAACAGCGTGGTTGGAGGTTGATTGTAAATGGAAGTGGCCTAGTTAGAGTTGGAGAGGCCATTTGTAGACCCTGTTTTGTCCTTCGGCCAGAATAAGGTTTCCTATGCATTAGTCAAGGCAGAGCCTTAGTAGACAGGGAGGGAGTAAAAATACTAAAATGAAGGGCTTGGCTATGGGAGAGTCTCTGTTCACCAACAATGCGAGATCTGCCTTCATTTTTAAATTCATAGTCAGAATTAAGTGATTTTTGTCATTAGTGTACTGGCTTGCTAAAGCTGCCGTAACAAAGTACCACAGGTTGGGCGGCTTAAACAACAGTTATTTTTTCACAGTCTGGGAGCTAAGATGGCGAGGGCAAGGTATCAGCGGGGGAAGTCCCTCTCCTTGGCTTGCAGATGGCCTGTCCTGTCCTTGTCTCCTCCCGCTGCTCCTCTCTGTGTCCTTTTCTTCTCCTGTGAGAACACCAGTCAGATTGGACTAGAAGCTCACCCTGAAGGTTCACTGTGGCTCAGTTACTTCTTTGAAGACCACGTCTCCCAACAGTCATGTTCTAAGGAACTCAGGATTGGAACTTCAACATAAGCGTTTGGGGATGGAGGCGGGGACACGATTCTCAGCCCATAACAGTTGGGTAACAGTTGATGGGAAGGCTTAGGTGCCTCCCCTCCCCCTCCGCACCCCACCATGTTTATTTCTTTGTTTTTAGTAATTTCCATGCCCGACGTGGGCCTGAAACCCACGACCCCAGGATCAAGAGCGGCACATTCCTCCATGGGGGGAATGTGAGCCAGCCAGACATCCCAGTGCCTTACATCTTGAAATAGGCAAAATGCTAAATAACTTACTTGGCTTATATAGGTATATTTTCTTACAGTCTATCGTGTTTCTTGTTTTTTTAAGCGTCCAGCCAGTGTGTAAATGTGAAACAGCTTAATTTTGTAACTTAAGAGAGAGTCAGAGACAGAGTTGTTACTTTTAAATGTGATGTTTGGCACTTGCATGTCCTCACCTGCTGAATATTGTTGTTTGAAGATTTCTACTAAAAATGGTTGCAGTGGTCAGCCTGTCAGTGCAGGTGTGTTTGGGGGCAGGGTTTCTAGAAGTACCCCGGGGGCTGATGTCTTCTGGCAAGCCCTCAGTGAGAGGTCCCTGACTCCCCTGGTGATCTGCCTTGTCCCAGCAGCTCAGGGAATCCCTGCTTTTGAGCCCGGTGGGCACTTAAAAGTCTAGTTCAGAGGTTCTCAGCTGGCGTGCCTGGAGTAGTTCATGAGTGAGCGTGCCACCAGATTCGAGTTAATGTAGAAAGTTAGATTTTTGCTGCAAGTGGGGACACTTCCTGTCTCAGCCATGCCCTCTGGGGTTGTAGATGTGGGTTTCGACTTGGCTTTGGGCATGAGCAGAGTGGAGCTCCGTGCCAGTCACAAGGCAAAGACAGAGCACCTGTTTTCGTCCCTGGGAGTCCAGGAAAGAGTCGGCAGGTATGTAAACTGTACCCCTCCAGCGGGACACAGTGCTGAAGAAGTACCAAGGGGAAATCTGCCGGCCCTCACTCAGTGCCCTTGGTCTAGACCTAAGGACACCCAGCTCGTGAATCCGAAAATGGGTCTGCACACCGGAGATGGTAGATTGGTTTATGGGGTGGTGTGCTCTCCAGTGATGCCAAACCAACCGCTTACCCCGCCCTGTCAGTTCTGTAAGGTATTGTGGTTGGCTTCATAGTTACCTTTGCTCTGGCCTTTTGCCCCTTCAAGACTCTCAGCAGGGTCGTGAGTTCAAGCCCCACCCTGGATATAGAGATCAGTTAAACATAAATTTTTAAAAATCTTAAAAAAAAAAAAAGATAGCTTTCAGCTTTTTGAGGTTCAGCAGGCCTTCTCCAGCCTGTCTGGTGTGCGGGGCCTCTCTCAGGGGAACTGGAGAGAGGCTGAGTTCCTTGTGAAGGAGGAGCACAGACCTCTACTGCCTGTCTTCCCAGAAAACTGGGACGCAGCTTTAAATAAACAAAACCACGCAGCCCCCGTTAGAGTTAGTGGCAGCGAGATGTGCTCTCCGGTTGTCGCCCGGTTGGGTAAACCGGGAGCTCCGCCTCCCGGCCGGAGATGCTGTGCGCAGGTAACCTAACGTTAGCGCACCGGGCGCACCTGGCGGCAGGGAAGCTGATTGCTGCGCTGGGTGGAGTTCCCTAATCCTTGCGGGAGGGGTGGAGCCTGACTCACCTCCTTCTCCACCAACGAGCACTTCTCTCCAGCTGTCATTGAAGTGAATCATCCGTCTAAGGAGCGAGCTCCCCGCGTTCGTCCTCACTTGTGTGGGGACTTACTGGTGGTCCCCGCGTGCGGGCAGAAGTGTGCGCGGGCAGCACTTCCACAGCGGGAAGGAAGACAGGAGGCCAGGAGCCCCGGGGTCGCCCAGGTAGATCGCACTCAGCGAGACGGCACAGCTAGCCCCGCCAGACGCTTCCTGGCAGGCAGATGGCTTGTTTTTCCTGAGCCTTGAGGACAATTAGAGGTAAGAACAAAGACACCACTGTATGTTTGTTATATGAAGGCGTAACATCTATCGGCACAGAGTTTGATTCTGGTGTAGAGGGCTGTTTGGATATCAGCGGCATTTTTTCTAGCACATACCAGGATTTGCCATGATAATTTACTTTTCAAGTGTTCAGGGTTAGCTGTGGTTGATGGCTTTTTCCCTTGCTCTGTGTAGATGGGATGGTAGGCAAAGAATGAAACTTGGGAAGAGTTGCGATCTGCGTTCTCCTGGTCACTACCCTTCTGCTTTCTCCCCTCTCTCTTGACTAGAAAAAATGTACACTTCATATTCTCAACATCAAAGCACTTTGTTTTCTTTGTGAAAATAATGGAAAATGGAGACCACTTGGGTTCTGTGGATGTTGTTCTCTCTTAGAAGTCAGTGGTTTAGGAAGAAACAATTGTTTCTCTTCCTCCTCTCTGAGTACTTCTGCCTTAGAAATCTCCCTGGAGGAGAAGCACCAGCTCTGCTTGGCCTCAAATGAAAATAACATCTTAGGTTGGAAATGGTTGGCTTGGAGAATGATTTACGTTTTATATCTGAATCGTTAGTTGGTAGGGGGAAATCTTTCTTCTCCTTTGTATTGGCTTTCGTAACTTGTTCTAAATGCCTTTAGTATTGTCATTGTTACCACATTTGGTTTGAGAGCGAAAAAATTAAAGCCCATATTCAGCTGAGTTTTTCCTTGAGGTTCTGCTGTCATTTTTCCCACCCTCAGTAGTCATATGTACGGATAGACTTTATGATGAACACGTGATTTTCCTGTTTCTTTACTGTCTGATTTGATGGTGATTCATAAACTGTTAGTTAACTAGTTGGTGTGTGTCGGTGAGTGTTGCCGAAGCTTGAAATAAATTGGAGTGCGGGCCACACCTTGATATTAATGAGCCAGGTTACTTTCAGACAAGTATTCTTAATGTTACATGTTAAGATGGATGGAGTTTTAAGACGATAAATAAAAAAACATATCAACCATGTGAGATGGCAAAGCCCATGGTCAAGTCTGAGTCACTTCTTTTTAAAATACTTCCTTTTAAAATACCTTTATTTCACCTGGAGAACCATGTTGTCCTCAGGTGTTTGAGTTAGATGGGGCCAGTCATACAAATGAAAACAAGCAGCCAGGCTAGAAGAGAAAGGGGAATTTAAGGAACCTGTGTGCTATTACTCCCCCTCCTTGAAATGTTTGACAAGAGGACTAGGTGAACTTTAGTTCCCAAAGGAATTGGAGTAAGCTGTGAAATCAAGAAGGGGGGTGCGGAAATCCTTTCTATTTAGGAGAAAAGAAAGGGGAATGAGTCTCACAGATGTTACACATTTTTTTAAAATCAAGGGGTTTTGGAGTCCTGTATTGCCAATATTGATTTAAAACGTGTTTAGGATACTCTTTTTGTCAGCGTGGAATAGAATAAGATATAAAACGAAGGCAGGAGTGGAATGATAGGAATGTGCTCTTGAGGGAATATAAACATTTCATCCTAAAGTGGTTTGTTTGGGTGGGTGTGGTGATGAGCCCTGTATGCCTGCAGCCTCTTAGAGGTAATTGATAACTAGAGGTTTTTGTGATCATGATAGTTGTGTTGGGTTAGCAGGGTTTGTTCACTTTTTTTTTCTTTTTGAGTTGAATTCCAGGCCGTGTTCATTCTGGCGTCTGTATGGAATAGAGCCTTTCCAGATCGTTTTCAGGTGAAGGCATTTACATGCCATGCCTTTCACCTTGGCAGAAATCTTTCCCCTCCCTGTGATTTTCCTGCTTGTACATTTTGGGTTAGCTAGCAGTGACTGACTGAGCTAGCCATGTAAAAGATGTCCCACTCTGCAGGGCAGCTCAGAGCAAGCCAGCTCCTCTCTCCTTGGATCCAGAGGCTCCTGAGGTCATTCACCTGCAGGGTGAAGGCTGCAGCACGTGTTCTCAAGTGTTTCCAGAATCGCCCTCAGCTGTGTTCTCAGTGGCTCAGAATTCCAAAGAGAGTCACTTGGCACAGCTTGAACTGCCATAAATATTTGTGCTTCTTGGGCGCTTGGCCTGCTTTTCTTGGGAGCACACATAAGTAGGAGCACAGGTAAGGCAGAGCACAGGGAAACAGACCCCCATGTGGTCCTGCCCACTGGCCGGGACTTGTGGGTCAGCCTCCTGTGGAGACGGCCCTCTTGCAATCCAAGAGGACTTTGTTTCTGGATGACTCCTTTAAAGGCCCAAAGTTCTAGGTGTTTTTGTTTGTTGTTGTTGTTTTTTAAAAAAGAAAAGAAAGAAAATTCCTTCTGCCTGGCTGCTGTTGCCAAAACTAGATCAGCCCCAAATAATCACGAGATCTTTTCAGGCACCCATGAGCTGTACTCTCTCGGCTGAGACGGGTGAGCTGTTTATTCATCGTAGAGGCAGTTACGGGAAGAAAAGTCAAAATTCCATCTCCTAAGAGGAACTTACTGTGATGAGCGTTGAGTAATGTATAGAATTGTTGAATCATTGTATCAGACACCTGAAACTAATATAAAACACTTAATGATACTTACATTGAAAAAGCTGAAAAAAATTCCAACCCCCGATTGACATCATCCCTGAAAACAAAGGATTGATTTTTCTTCTCGAGCATGTAAGACTCAGTGGAATTTTTGGAACAGTACCTGAGACATGTGACGTAGCGTCACACCATAGAGGCCGTTAACAGTGTTACCTCACAAGTAGAAACACAGATGACAGATGCGAGTTGGGCAGACAGATCTTTGCAGAAGGACCCAGGAAAGCACCATTGGCAGTGACTTGGGCCGTCCTGCTCATCTCACTGTTACTCACCGGGCTTGCTGCAGGCAAGAGATCACATGCGATTATAAACCAGCTCTGACTCAGGTCAGTGCTGGAAACCTGGTCACATGACCTGGGCGTTTGGGCAGAGGTTCTGGAGCAGAGGCCGTGCGGTCCTGGGGCGGTGATCTTCAGGAGCTTTTGCCAGTTGCAGGGATTTGAACCTTCCGCTCAGTTACCGATGTCGAGGAGTTTACTTTGGCCAAGATCTGCCGGGCTAAATAGACGAGCTTGAGACTCTGTGTGATCTCTGGCTCCATTAAAGGGAATGGTGTGGTGGCTTCAGGGTGTGTTGATAGAGTCCTCCTCCTCCCTCGTTGTGCCTTCGTGTTGAGGTCTGTACCTGTGTCCATCAGCGAGCAACGTCATCTGGAAGAGCGGTGCTCTCTTAGGACGCCGTCCATCTGGTGTTCTGTGACTGTTTTAACCCCTTGACCAGGCTATTTACTCCAGGTGTCATGACTTGTCCATTACCTTACAGTGATTCCTCTTAGATTCCAGCCTGTCAGCTACCAAATATTAAGCATCTTTGTGCTAGGTGCTGAGGGGTACCTCTTTTTTCCCTACAGGTGGCAGTTTTTGCTGAACTAAAATTCTTTCAAGGTTGATTATCCGCCACCCCCCCACCTTGTTTTTTCACCCGATTTAAAAAAACAACAAAACTTTCACAGCCGTGAAGAATTGGGCTGAGTGAAGATAGCAGTCAAAGACAATTAAGACTTAATTGACTTGTAAGATTAATGAGACCAGGAAAACATAACCCCTAATTATGTTAAATAGCTGGTTTAAAAAAATTTTTCTTTTCAGTTCTTTGTTCATGGATGGGAAGCCACATAGCAAAGATAGTAGTTTTCTTCCCATTTGTGCCAGTGGAGCTGTTTCTGGCAGCGGCTGCGGCGGTGGTGGGGACCCAACACACGGACACAGCTTGACTGCTGGAAAGTTTACTTACAGCAGGGAGGTGGGTGCCCCCCCCCCCCCCCCAGGACCCGGAAGAGGCTCTGTCACCTTTGTGGAACTGCAACTCCCTGAGCTGATGCTGAAGGGATCCTGCTGTTTGTTTTCAGCTTTTAGCATGACACAAGACTGGAGGCTTGGTGACAGAGATGGCATTTTGGTTTAGCAATGACCCGTTGAGGGGTAAGAGCCACTGACCCAGCAGAGGAGTCCCTCCGTGCACTTGCTGGCGCTGTAACCCCTTGCCCCTCTCTGAGCAGGATTCGCCAGCCCCCTCCTCTGTCCCGAGCAGCAGGTCCTGGCCTAATCCCAGGTGTTAACCTGTGTCATAATTAGCTCACCCTTTTGTTGTGCTTGGGCACATCCTATATTTGGCTCTGCTGGTTTTTTTTCTTTTTAAGGGAGGGGAGATGTGTGGGCAGAGAACAAAATGAAAAGCAATCTGTGAGCTCCCACACTGAGCGCGCGCCAGTTAGAGCCCGCCTGGCCTCCCAGCCTTGAGGTGAAACTTACTTGGTTACTCCACAAAGATGGCCTGAGCCGCCTTGGGCCACTGAGGGTCTAGATGCTAGGCGGACTGCACAGCTTCCTGCGGCCACCTGCCCCTTCACCCCCTCAGGGAGCTGCGGCCTGTTTGGGGGAGACCAGTACCAAGTGAACAGAACTGTAATGGAAGGCGGTGTGAGGGTCTCCAGAGAAACAAAGTCAGGAGGAGGGTCTAACACTGTACAGGCAGGTGAGCTTTCTTCCTTCTGCATGGGAGTTCCTGACACTTCCAGTATGGTGGGTTTCAGTTAGTATGGAAACTGTGGCCTACACTAGGGTAAATGGTTGCTTCTAAAAAATCCTGTAAAACAGCCTTTGTGTAGAAAGTGCTTCATAATTGTGCCTAAAAGGGTAAGTGGTCATTGGATCTTAGGGCAAAATTAGAGCTGTCCTGGGGGAAAAAAATTCCACCCATCCAACATTTTTAAGTGTCATTTAGTCTGATTGGAAATGAGGGGCATCCATCCACATCAGTGGAGTAGCAGAAAACGAGTGGTTTCTCTGATAGGGGTGGCGGCCCAGATACACAGACGGAAGGTTGAACTTGGAGCTGCACCATGGACATGACACAAGGTTTGTCCTCTGTCAGATGGAGTTGTTAGATTATGTGACCTCCAAGAATTGTCTTTTTTCTCAAGGCAGGATATATTACAGCAGTCTATGGAACCAAACCTCATAAACTTTTTTAAAACTTGAGGCTGATTGTTGAGAGGGAAGGGGAACGGGAAAACAGGCAGAGCAGTACTTGTGGGCGGTAGGACCTTCCTAACCCAGCATCGATGAGAATGAGACATTTTGAGGGGTTCACATTCCCAGGCTGTGAGTTCCTGTGCTTGTGAGCAGGGTCCCTTGGGACCTACTGTGGTCTCCTGCCTGCTAAGGACAAGAGCGGCCCACGAAGTGCTAAGGAAAGGGGTATATATGGAAGCCTGGCCACCGTTGGATGAGATTTGCTGATCGAGATCAAGGCATCTCATGATTTCCAGTTGGAAGTAGCAGAACTGGAAAGCAGCCCCGGGTGTGTCTTACTCTTGCCCAGGCTCACGCCCTTAATTGTATGGCTGTGTTACCCTAAGTCTAGTAAACCAAGGCAGCCATGAGAGAACATCATCTGTTTTTGTCAAATGTGCAGCTGTCCCAGCTCTGTTGAGGGTCTCCCTCCCACCTCCCGTGAATGAGTTGAGTTCTCATTTCCTTCAAGTTGCTGTTCAGAAATCACCCTTTGAGAAAGGCCCCCAGCATCAGCCCTTTGTCCCCAGTGTGAACTTCTCACACACTGTTCTTCACGAATTTCTTCTTTGTTTACCAGGATCTCCATTTGCTGGAGTGTAAACTCCACAGAGTGAGGGACCTTGAAGTGTCTTTCCCTGGCATGTCTCGGGTGCCTAGACCAGTGCCGGAGACACAGTGTGAGTGCTCAGGGAAGATTTCTTGAAGGAAGGAATGGGGAGGGTCGGTGAAAGGAGCCTCCTCTGGGCTTTCCTGGTCCTGACTCGGGTCTCATGGAAGCTGTGGTTTCTTCTGAGTTGTCCATGTTTTGAGGTGAGTTGTCAATAGGTCACCTCACCCTGCCTTTATGCATTGGGTTAATGGGGTTGGCTGGATGGCTCTCAGTGCTTGGAGATGAAAGTCCGATGGAGACTTTCTTACGAGGGTTTTCTAAGGGTGAGAGTGTGGCCTCCTGGCGTGTGTGCACAGCGAGGTCTCTGCGCAGGCGGGTAGCTCGCCGAGGCTCCTTGCAGCTCGTCATTGACAGAGCAAATGTTCTACCCGTTGTGGGTTTTTCCTGTCTAATTGCTGCTCTGGTTTTCCGCACTCAGCACGCTGCAGTTACACACTCCACTGTGGTTTTACTTTGCCTTAATCCTTTATTAATTGCCTCTTGTTCAAACTCCCTAAGAGCAGATTAGCCTTCGTGGTGGGCTTCTGCTCCATGACTTTGGGTTTCTTTGTTTTCAGTCATGACTTGAGAAAAATAACCAAGAAATCGCAAATGAGGTTGTTTTGTTTCCATCCAGTTTACTCCTTTGTTAGTGGTGTTTTATTTTAAAATAAACCTCACATGGTCCACGATATGGTCATGCTATTCCAGGATCTGCCTACCAGAGAGGCCCCGAGATTGAGCCTGCCCACCTTGTCTCCAGGGCCCCGTGAGCCTGACATGCTCGGGAGCGGGCACGGTAGCCTGTGAAGCAGTGACCTGCTGCAGATCTGCTGTGGGACTGGAATGTTGTATACACAAGTGACCAAGACGTGGATGGCTTGTTTGGAAGGATTTTCCAGACCAGTAGCAAAAACCGACGCATATGTAAATGATCGGTGTCCTCATAGGCTTCTAGAGCAGGAGTGGGGTTTGGGGGTTTGGGACTAGGCAGTGTTCGCAGAGACCGCTGAGCTGGTCTTTAAGGTCCAGTGAGGGTCATGTGTGGGCAAGGTGGGCGTAGGGCGTTGGCAGCAGAGGGAAAACTTTGGTGTGTTTGGAGAACGAAAAGTCCTCCCCTTGGCTACATGTATAAGGCACGTGGGTGATGATATTGCAGGCCCAGATCAGGGCCAGAGCCAAGCAGACGGCCTATTCTCCAGACTTGGTCTTGTAGGTTACAAAGACATGAACAGACCGGGCCAGAGCCAGGCAGACTGCATATTCTCCCGACTTAGTTTTGCGGGTTACAAAGTAATTCACAGTGGGTGATTCCTTCGGGCTGGGCTTGGGCAGTTGGGTTAATGTTTGGCTGTGCATCAGCAAGATTTGTGGAATAGAGGAGGTTGGGGCCTGCAGTGAATTTCATCCTCAAGGTGTTGAATCACTGAGGGTGGATGGCCAGAAACGTCCTTCGTTTGTTTGCCTAGTGCTCAAGACTTGGGTCCTCAAAATTATAGACTACAGAACATGGAGTATAAATCTAATTAGGTAATAATTGGTATTTGGCTAGAATACAAGGTTATCCCCATGCATACCATTTCTCAAATTTAGATTGCATGGGTCTGGGCAGGGTTTTGTGCTCGCTTATAAGGAGTCATGCCGCTACCTGTACGTTAATTGCCGAGGTCTCAAACTGCTTGTTCATTGTGGTTACTGAATATTACTCCTGCAGAACAGGCAAGTGCATGTGCATGTTGACCTTGCTAGGGGTAATGTAACCTGCCTTATCCCCTAGTGACCCAAGGAAGGGAGAGATTATGTCTCCTTTCGTGGGGACACCGGCTGCACCCACAAGTGTGGTATATGGGATATTTTATTTACTTGTGATCACTGTTCCAGGGTATCTCGATCCACACCAGCCACATAAGAATTTGAGGTTAATAAACTTGAGAAATGCATGCTTTGGCAATTGGGCAAGACTCTGTTTCTAAGTGTGTGACCCTTGGAAGAAGTTACCCTGTCGTAATGATGGGTAGGAAGGCAAGCAGCCAGAAAATATTTATTGTGAGAGGTTTGGTGGAAAATGCAGACTAGCCTCAAACACAGATGGCGGCCTTAAGTGTCTTGCAAACAGTTTAAGAGCATTAAGATTTACACACTTAAGAAAGGACAAATAATACAGAAAGGCCCGGTGATTTGGTGGTGAGGAGTGGTCTCAACAGTCACAGCTGTAGGAGGGTAGAGCATGGGGAGGCCGGTTGGTGTAGGGCGCTGTGCTCTGGGAAGAAGGGGGGTGGGTGGTGACGGCTACCTGGATTTCCCCTGCAATGAGAGGAGAAAACCTGGTCACCTGTGAGCAAGCATGCATCCGGGCAGGTGGGCTGAAGACCTAGAAGATGGGCGATTGGCACATTTGGGGAATCAGGTGTGGATGTTGGCAATAAATGGTTTAGCTAGGTTCTGCGCTTACTGCCTAGCAGAAATTCTTAAGCACCAGGTACAAGGAAAACAAAGATCCCATGTCCTATTTCTATGTTACAGAGGTCTGACCACCGTAGTTGTTATGGGAAAGGTGTGTTTTGTTCTGGGTAGATTGTCTTAATCTGTTCTGTGTGCTCTCACCCCATGATTATCTTAATAGTACTTCAGGGACACAGGGACAAGCAGAAACACCTTTATCTATTCACAGAGTCACCTAGTGACTAAACCTTCATGCTCAGACACCCTCTATGAGACGTGGGGTGGTGTGAATAGGACCGATACCCACTAACAATTTTAGAACCTACCCGGGGCTCTCTTTACAAGTCCTTCGATAGCCAGTCTCATCTAGCACAGTAACTTAGGGAGAATTTTACGATGTCTGAACAAAAGGAGGAAATCTTCCATGTGTGTCCAGCTTTGGAGACATGGTAAAGGGGTCTGGGGGTGGTCACACCAAGGAAGAGCTAGCAAGTCAACCGAAATATTTCATGCTGATGAAGCCTTTATTTCTTCTATAAGCTGCCTTTCTTCTTGACAACATCCAGGCCAGGAAGTCCAAATGTGAGTATGTTCTGTACATTTATTGCATCGGCTGGGGGTGGGGGTATATGGGGACTTGTGCCCTGTGACCGTTCTCTGTTGCTGGCATTAAGGTGGGGGCATTTTCACCATCTGGCCTACTTGCTATTTTATTTTTAACTTTTTTTTTTTTTAAGATTTTATTTATTTATTTGACAGAGATCACAAGTAGGCAGATAGGCAGGCATAGAGAGACGAGGAAGCAGGCTCCCTGCTGAGCAGAGTGCCCAGTGTAGGGCTCGACCCCAGGACCCTGGGATCATGATTTGAGCCAAAGTCAGAGGCTTAACCCACTGAGCCACCCAGGTGCACCTGGCCTACTTGCTATTGATTATACTTGTTCTTCTTCCGGTGGTGGTAGCAAAGCATAATTGTATTGCCTCTCTTTTAAAATTTCATATTAAAGGGGCACCTGGGTGGCTCAGTGGGTTAAAGCCTCTGCCTTCGGCTCAGGTCATGATCTCAGGGTCCTGGGATCGAGCCCCGCATCGGGCTCTCCACTCAGTGGGGAGCCTGCTCCCCCCCACCCCTGCCTGCCTCTCTGCCTACTTGTGATCTCTCTCTCTCTGTCAAATAAATAAGTAAAATCTTTTTAAAAAATTTCATATTAAAAAGCCTTGTGGTGACATGGTATAAAACTCTGCATAATGGAAAGGTCGAGGGTCTTGTGGCTTGTTTGCATGTGTAACAGCCTTGCAGATAAGACTTTCAAAAAATTATTTTGCAAATTATGTTTTTAAGAGTTGCGAGCATGCTTTCGTTTGCGTGGGGGATTGCGGGATTCCTTGGCAGCTGTTTTCCGAGCACAGTCTGAACGGGGATGGGCAGGTGGTGTCAGGGAGGATGTGTGTTTTAAGGGTTGTTCTGCAACATGGGACAGGCCCGTAGTCCCTTATCTGTTCTAGATCCTTCCTTTATCAGTCCCAGAATCCAGAGAGCCCTGGAAGTTGGGAATATTTCTGTAGGTTTGTAGGAAACTCATCTGATGGCAAAACCTGACCTGAACAGACTTGAGGAATCTCAATTCCGGTGAGATTCTTATGACACGTCATGCAGAGATGGACCGTTGGACTGTGTTTCTTGCCCCAGCCCCTCCTGGGCACACTGTGTGAGCGTCCAAGTGGTCAGGGTCCTCCTTTTAAAACAAGAAAGGAGTGAGAGGTTGAGAACACATTTGGGCCCAAGGGTTTCTCAGAAAAACTGGCTTTAACACGGACTTGGGTTTCCCAGGTTGGCTATAACAAACTACCACATCCCGGTGGCTTAAAACTGAGCAATATATCGTCTCTCAGTTGTGGGGGCTGCACATCTGAAATCCAGGTATAGGCAGGGCCGTGCACCCTCCGGAGCTCTGGGGGGACCTCCTCCCTTGCCTCTTACCCCTTCTGGCGTTTGTTGGTGATCTTTAGCTTCCCTTGGTCTTGCAGATGCATCCTCCCAGCCTCGGGGCCATCTTGTCCCCATGGGTCTTCCCATTATCTTCCCTTGTGCATGTTGATCCTTGTAGGGACAACGTTGTAGTGGACTAGGGCCCACCCTAATGACCTCACGTTGACTGGATTACCTCTACAAAGGCCCTATGTGGAACTCGTTCCCAGGACCCTGGGGTCATGACCTGAGTGGAATGGCAGGTGCTTAACAGACTGAGCCACCCGGTGTCCCAAGGCCCTGTTTCCTTAATAAGGTCACACTCTGATGCGCTGGTTTTAGGATTTCAACTTAGCTGTCTTTTGTTGGGCCGGGGGCACGATTTAGCCCATGACCTAGGGAATGGTTCAAGATGAGCTTCTCTGTTCTTTCTGTGTTTAGGTGTGTGCCAAGCTCGAGACCCTTGGTTCAGGGCTTCCCTGGTGCCCCCTCCACCCCCTCGCCCCACTCCACCCACTGCTTCACTGAATGGGCGCCACTCATGGGACTGCCCGCCCAGGCTTTGGAAGCTGCCACATTTCATTCTGACTTCAGGTGAGGGAGGAATCCCTTTTCCTCAGAGAATTTTGTCTGTGAGAAGAAAGGTTCTTGTAGCAAAAACTACACCAGTTTAGGGTTGTTACCTCCTGACTGTGTCCCACCCCTGAGAAATCTAGAAACTTTTTTAAGTAGGTTTAAGGAAAGATTATACAGAAAGTTGTAGGGCAGTGCTTGGCACAGAGTCAGCACTTGGGGGGACAGAGGTGGGTGTTGATGTGCAAATGATATATGGAGTGGAGTACACTCTGACCTTGGGTCCCCTCCACTCCCTGCACTGTCCTGTCCGTCTGAGGCGCTCTCTGAGCAGAGCTGATGTCCCTCTGCTCGACCATTGCTCCCGAGCACCAGGCACACGGGCGTCTCAGCTGTGTCCATCTCTGTGATGGCCAGAGGTGCAGTGGCCACCTGCCTCCCTGTGCCCCACACAGCCCCAGAGCCCCGGAGTGTACCAACCCACCTCTGCTGGGGGATCCAGCGCTCTTCCGAGTTCATTGAAAGTATCTTTTCCTCTGTTTAGTTAATAAAGGCCGGGCTCCCTGAATCCTTGTCTGCTTTGGTCTTGGCCATCTTTTCCAGGTAGGCACAGCTCAGTGTTGATTGCACTTTGTCCTCAGCTCACAGTTGCCCTGTTTGACCAGCGCTCTTCCTTTTGATCAGGTGGGATTAGCCAAGGACATGGCTTCGGTGTGACTGGTGAGTAACTGGAGTGGACTGGAGGTCTGGTCCCACACTGGCTGATGTCGGTGCTGGTCTGCGTGTATGCACCTGTTGTTTTCCGGCTACCGACTTGATAAATTGGGGGTAAAGGGAACTAATTCATAAAAAACAAGAACATGTCTTTGAATTTGTCTTTGATGATACTCAAGTTGGATTGACTCTCAATAGAGCCACAAGAGAAGGTGAGCGGGTACTGGTATCCCACTGGCCTCGTGTAAGAGCACAGAGCCTGGCCAAAGGATCGAATCTCAGATTTTTCCTCTGTATTTTCTTGAGAACTGAATTCCTGATGGGTTTGTGTTATTGCAGGGTACCTGTAACCGGTCTCTCATTAGACAATGGTGTGTTTTTTAAATAGGCAAGAACTGACTTGCCCTTGCTCCGCGCTCTCTCCTTTCCCCCCATTGAAATAAACACAAAGCAGTGCTGACTGGTTAATTAAAATGACAGGTAGGCCTTGTAGGTTGCCCTTTACAACCCCAGTAAACAAGGGCAATGTCAAGCGTTAAAGACCTTGGCGTCCAGTATAGGTGAGGCTGTACCCTCCTCGTGCTCTCAGGGCTGATGGGATAGTGGGGGTGGAAATACTGACCTGAATGAACCCATTGTGCTGGATCCTGGAGAAACAAAGAGGAAGAAGTAGAGTCTCCCTGCTTCCCAGAGTAAGGGTTTGGGGGACACATAAGCCAGTTGCTAGAAATGCAGACTGCCCTGTTCTACCTCAGACCAGAATCGGAAACTCAGGGATTGGGATTCAGCAACCTGTGTTTTTGTCAGCTTCCCAAGTGATCTGATACCGCCTCAGTTTGAGAACCTCTAGGAATTCCTAATCCCTAGGTCACAGCCATTGTGGTGATGCGGTGTGCTAGAGAATGGACCTGTTTGCACTTGAGCCCTCTTCATAGTGCTCGTACAACAGACAGGGCATGTGTGGATATTCTCAGTTGTGCAAGCTCATCTTTCCTGTGGGCAGTCACCATCAGGGGATAGGCACTGCCAAGCGAAAGCAAGATTGAAGCCCTTAATAGGTACCTGGAGAAAGGTGAGGAGGAGACTTGGCAGGACAAGCCATCTTGTGACAGGATGTGGGGTGCAGATGGGGAATATTAGAAAGTTTTCTTGGTAAGTCTCACCAAGTTCCTGATTTTTCATAGGAGCACTATCCTCTGTGACACAAGACTTCTTACGTGCAGACTCTGTGCCCCATATACGCTGCCTTCTCTGGCCTAGATAGTTAAATAGATCGAGCGCATTTCTGTTTCTGCTGGAGTATAAAATACTGCTTAAATAGTAGAGTTGAGTTGTATGGTTTTCAAAAGAACTTCTTTGGGGATGATTTAGCATTTAGGTTTCATGATCATTTAGGATCTCTAGGACTTGTAAGATTGAAACTTGTGTTCAGCCAGCTCAGGATTCTGTTAGCAGGGGAGGGGGAGACTGAATGAAAGTTCTGGAAGGAGAACGTGGCTCTCCTCTCGACATTAAGTGGGAGAGCTGTTGGTATTTGCAGGGATTTCCTGATAGCCATGTATGCATCTGTTTAACATGCTTGCCCTTCCCAGAGAGTTTCTGCCTGAGCTACTTATTGGAATTCCTGTCTCACTTCTTTGGAGTTCTGGAAGCTTATAACCATACAGAAACATTTAGGGTGGATAACACTTTTACAGGCAGGAATGAGTTCTGCAGAATGTACGAGTGAATGTACAAGCATATTAGCGATAAATTGGTCTTAGAAAACATATGACTTCTGGGTTATGCTAATTACTCAGTTAAATACATAGGATAGCTACTTAAATATTTAAGACCAGTGAAGACTGACGACATGGAGTTTAATGGTGTGGTAAATTTGAAAGTATGCTTTTTTATACTGGGGCTATATTGTCATACAGATTTACTACCCATGGATATTCTTCTGGGACCTTTTTTTTAAGGAATCAAATGCACGCATGATTTATTGACAAAGACCAAGTATGCTCTCAGCAGTAGTAAGGCTGTGTGTGTGTGTACACGTGTGTGCAGGCATGTGCACTTTTTTTTAAACAAATGTGTGCACATTAAAAAATGTGTTTTCCGGGTAGAATTTTTGTTCATGGAACCATGTCTGGGTCTATGCCGGGAGGTAATGAATGGGGAGATCATCCCAGTCACACATCTGTGTTCAGCCAGAGCATCTAAGGAGTACTTGAGGTTTATATGAAGTGAACCTGAGATACGTGTTTTGGGCTTTAGTATGTGCTGTATTGGGATTAGGGCCCTTGTGGATTTGGGTTATTGTCTACCGTGGGGCTGGCCCTGGGGCTGTAACAAACGTGACTAGTCAATAGTGCTCGAAGGAAAGGATTAGAAGTACCTCTGAACTATCATGACAATTTGGAATTAGTGATATATGCAGCTGTGTTTGCTGTAATGGTCTTGTGTGGCCAAAGATTTCCCTAATGTTCTGCATGTTGAGAGACAATACCACCATACTATTTGAGGGCAGTCAAACTCACTTTAACTTTTTTGTTCCATTTCTAGTCTGGGAAGTTCATGTCTTTTGATCAATGGATTGTTTGGGGGTATTCCATTATATTAAGGCAGTAAACCCCCTAAACTTTCCAAACACTCTGAAGCTGGGGCATCCTTCCTGTATGTGTATGTGGTTGGTGAGTGTGCATGTGCTGCCCCCCCCCCCCCCCCAATTCCTGAATGACCTTTTCGGTGGAGAGACTCTTGTGCAAAGTCTTTTCTCAGCAGTTTGGATCAGGGGTGCTTTCTGTCACAAGCACACGGATTTGAATTGCTCCCCCCCCTCGAATGTGTGTGGAGGACAACCCTCGAGGCCTTCGGCAGAATGGTTTCTTAGAAGAACCTCCTAAAGGGATACGAAGGGAGGTGCTGTGGCCTGGTGACTAAACATTACCTCATTGCCACGGCCCCCACAGGGAGATGCATGCTATTAAAATGATGATGAAGCCTAGCTCGCCAGCAGGACATTGAACGGAAATTAACATCCTCCCTTGCACTCCACTTCCTGTGTTGTATGACTTTCCTTTAAGGTTCTTTGGGACCTCTTTGCCCTCTCACGTACCTTCTGGCTGTTAAATGAGAGATTCATGTTAAGGTTCAAATGTCTTGTCTCCCATCTAGTTCGTTAATAGGCACACATGTGGCATTTTTAACTGGGATTTTCTAGTTGCTCCATGTGGGACCATTTTTGGAGCGGGGGAAGCCCAAGCCCACCAGCTCTATCACCTCCCGTTTCAGCATCCCAGCTCAACAGTAACATGCCTCTTTCGTTTGGAATATATGGAGATAGGAAAGGAGGAAAAAAATCATGCACGGTCGCATTAATGCAGGAATAAACACCATTTTATAGTTTGGCGTACTAGTTTTATTTGCTTTTTTAGTTGCAATACATGATTTTTAAAAACTTTCTTTAAAGGCAACTAAATCAAGTTCATTAATATTGTTTTAGTATATGTGCTGCTGCAGGGAGCACCATTAATACCATTTTAATGGTTACATAGCATTTCATGTGTACACATACATATGAGGGCATCTGGAAGTTACTACTACAGTTCATAGAAGATATTCCCTGCATTTCAGAGCATCTTAGAATAATCATAAAAATCGATGAACTTCTTTGAGTTCTTAATATACACAACCAATTCCATAAAGGCAACACACCTGTATTACATACATTCATCTGACTTTGGTGTTTCTGGAGGGGAAGGGAAGACAGCCTCTTTAAGGGCCCCTCCTCATCTGTCCCCTGCCTCCCACTTATCTGACCTCCCCCGGGAGTACCCGCCATAATCCCTTGCATCTGGTGGACACTCAGTGACTATTTGTGGGTGTAAATCAATTATTCATTTCTGAAAAGGGAGCAGTTTCTGTTTTCCCCTCTCCTGTGGCTTTGTCAGCTGTTCTCTGTTAAGTCATTCCTGGAAAGAAGTGTTTTTCTTAACCTTTGGTAGTTGCATGTATGTGGGGGAAGAGACAATACGCTGGAGATAAGGGCAGGTTGTAACTATCACTTTCTTTGGCAACTGTATTACGTTTCAGTAATTTATAGGTGAAACAATTTTCTAGCAACAACATGAACGATAATTATACTATTACAGCATAAGAAAACATTGGTTTTAAGTAAGGGTTTTTGATTGTTGTGTTTTTTTGTTTTTTTTTTTTTTAAACAAACTGTAGCTTAAATATTTTCAGGGGCTGTTGCATGTCTGCCTAGATATAAAGAAAACTCTTTGTGTGTTAGAGACAGACAGGCGGGCCTGCAGTAACAAGCCCTCCCCTGCCAGGCTCCCAGGTTCTCTATGGCCCAAGTTTGGGACCAAGTTTGGGACCCCCCAGGGGAGGGGTTGTAGATGGCAGGGGACCAGGAGGAAGTCAGTCTTGACTAGCAATTAAAGGCTTAGGTGACAGGGAAGGTCTTAGGATGGGGTAAGCCACTAGTTGCTCCCAGTGGCAAAATCATAATGGAAGTATCAGAAAGTGGATTTTTTTCTTTTAGCAGTTTCACAGAATACACCTAAGCTGTAAAGTTTTAATGCCTCCCTTAACCTACCTCGAACCCACATGAGAATTCATTTGTCTGTCAACTGAACCATGGCTGTCCCATGTTTGTTGAAAGATTGTATAAAGTAACTCACTGCCACTATTGGTGGCGAGTAATATATCTCATGCCTTTCATTAAGTCTCAAGGGCTGCAATGTATATGCATATTCTTTCAAAAATCTTCAGTACTCATCCACTTAAGGCACTTTTCTGAGTAGAAATAAATTTTTTGAAGCCCTTATGGGTTTGTTACCGTAGTGTAGACTAGCCATGAAATTACAGGTTTCAGTGCCTTGTCAAAGAGTTTATTATGGTTGAAGTGTAACTATTATTAGTATTTTCATGACTTTTTGCAGTTATAAAAATTGTACTTCCTGGGGTGCCTGGGTGGCTCAGTCAGTTAAGCAGCTGACTTTCAGTTTAG
Source organism: Mustela nivalis (assembly GCF_964662115.1). NCBI lineage: Eukaryota > Metazoa > Chordata > Mammalia > Carnivora > Mustelidae > Mustela > Mustela nivalis. The sequence continues at coordinate 36,353,595 of NC_139033.1, read as the reverse complement.
GGTCCTGGGATGGAGCCCCAAGTTGGGCTCTCTGCTCAGTCAGGAATCTGCTTCTCCCTATCCTGCCCCTCCCCTCCCCTGCCCATGCTTGTGCGTGCACACACACACACACACACACACACTCTCTCTCTCTCTCTCTCTCTCTCATTCTCTCTGTCTAAAAAATAAATGAAATCTTTAAAAAAAAAATAGTACTTGCTCACAGTAGAAAATTTTAGAAAAAAAAATGACAAGGAAGAAAATAAACATAATTCATAAGCATAGCTAGAGAGAACAACTGTTAACTTCAGCTCCATTTTTCTCAACTATTTTCATATGTATGTAGAATTTTTAGATCCTGCTTATTCCTTAATGTTATACCATGATTATTTCCTCCCACTTAACAAATATTATTTGAAAACATAATTTTCATGGTTTTAATATTCTAGCACGTGAAGATACCATAATTTACTCAATCATTTCTCTATTGGACTGTAAAGTTGTTTCTAATTTCTTTTTATGTGTGATGTTGTAATGAGTATCTTTTCTAGGTAAATATTTGCTTGCATGTCTGATGATTTCTTTGGGATTAATCCTCAGAAATAGATTTGTTGAGTTAAAGGCATCAATTCTTTATATGGGATACCTGCTGTCATGTTGCTGTCCAGAAAACTTGGAATAATTTCTTTCCGGTAGTACTGAGATGTCTGCCTCTTTTAGGATTGTTGCCTCTTTTATGTCTTCGACAATTTCTTAGACTAAAAACTTCAGTTTCAACAATACGGCTAAATTTGTGTTTTAGGCTCACGCTTTCTAGGTAATATTTTTCCTTATTTTATGCTATTATTACAGTTGTCAGTACTTTATGCAACAGTGCTGTAATAGTCAGCTGTAGAAAAGAATGAGGAAAAACCTTCAACAAATAGATTTTTCAATGAGATTTTCTCTGGGTTGGCAAAGTCTCTCTGAATAGATACATCAGGTAGTCAACACAATCTTGATCTACGGCACAACGTAATATACTACACTAGCCCTCTGTTCTTGGCTAAGAGGGAAAGAAGACACAGCCCTTTTACGGGTTGTCCCAGTGACATACTGAGTAACCTCATGTTACAGGAAAGAATTATTGCTTCCTTCAGGCTGTGGTTGTGGTGTTTCCCTTAGAGGAGAAAAATAGTTAAAAATGGAAGACCTTTCTCGTTGTTCCTCTGATATCCAGATACTTGGAGGGATGCTTTGATAGCAGGGAGGGGGAGGGGACGGGGGACAAGGCAGTGTCATTCCAACCCAGCTGCTGGCGATCTCGAATGCTCTGCGCGGCCTAGGCAGCCCTTGGCCCTCCGGCCTCCTCTAAGGTATAGGGATCTCAGCAAAGACTGCTCAATCTGACCAAAATCAGTAAATGATCTGCACGGAAGTATTCGCCTTTATACATCCTTGTTCATCATGGACCATTTGAGCCAGTCAGATGGAGAGGGTCAAGCCTCACTCTGGTCATGTTTCCTCCGACTGCGGGTCCTAGTTGGTGCTGGTCCGGGGGTGGAGCAGTGCACAGGCCCAGCAGGTCTTACGTCTGTTGCTCTCTGAGAAGTGGCCACGTCTGCAGTGTCTGTGCTTCCTGGTGACGAAGGTGGAACCAGACCCATCTCTGAATTCTTGTCTGGTTCCACCTTTGTTTATCTCTACCCTAGATCCTGCAGTGTGAATGAGGAAGCCTGGAGGTCTGTGTGCTGTGGTTGGCCCGCCCCCTGTGTCACGTGGAGGTCATCAGGGGCCAATCAGATCAGCAGTCACAGCAGAAGTGGGAGTCAAAGGAACAACGGAGAGCCTTAAAAGTCTCACAAGAGGAAAGAACAGAATCTATGCTCATAAGATCAGGGCCTGCGCTGAGGATGGACGGACAGCAATTTCGATGGTCTTTGCTTAGCAGTTTTGCAAGGTCAGGGTGCCTTGTGACTGAGGTTCCTTGGCGACATTTCATGACAGAGCAGGTCCTTGTGGAATTTTTTTGTTGAGCATCAACAAGTAATCTCAATTGTTAGACTATTGAGAGAGATTTCCTTCCAGTGAGCAGGGTCTGTCTTCTAGCCACTGATTGCCTGTGGCATCTGGGGCTTCAGTGATGACACTTTCTGTTTCTTCCCTCAGAAAATCATCATCTGGGTGTGCAGCTGCAGGGTCTTGTTTGTGAGTGAACAGCCTGCGTCTCCAAGGTCATTTTCTCTTCTGAACTGTACATACCCAGTGAAAAGTGCGGAGGAACCCAGGCGCCTTTAAGATGCTGGCTTGTCCAATTGAGACATAAAGATTTGGAGGCCAATTCTAACTTAACAACTTCTTGTGTAAATAACACTCAGTCATTAGAATTCTTTGAGGACAGACGATGGCCTTGGATGCGTCCTTGGAGACTTGGATACAAATGCATCTTCGTGGGCAGGACACAGAATATGCCAGCGCCTCTCGTGTGATGGCTCAGACTTCGAGAGCTGCGTAAAGGTGGTGCCTTGGGGTTCATGGGCCTCGCCCCAGAGGGTAGAGCAGCCTTGTCAGTGGGCACATCCCACTCCTCCATGACTGATGTGCTGGCCCAGCAAGGGATTGAAGCCCTAGTCCCGTTCTGTGGCATGAGCCTGTGAGGAGTCTGCTTCTCCTCCTTCTTCTCCCCCTGCTTTTGCTCTGTCAAATGAATAAATAAAATCTTAAAAAACAAAACAAAACAAAAACCCTTCCCTTTCCAAAACCCGTGATAACAGTGATGTCGTGGCAGAGGCAGCTAAAATTCATTGAATGCTTACTGTCTGTCTAGCACTATGGTTATCTCAGTCCTCCTGAGAGCCTCCTTACAAAAGGAAGTACTGCTTGTCTCCCTATTACCGAGGGACAAAGAGGACACAGGAGATTTCCACATACAGCTACAAATAAGGGGGCCAGGTTTGGAAGCCCCCCAAACCCTCCGTGGCGATGCCCAGCACTTAGTTGCATAGAAGGCTCCCTGTGGTTTGAACTGGAGCTTCCTTTTCCTCCCAAGCCCTCTGGTCTGCAGCTATGGCAAACATCCTGGCTCCAGCCTGCCACTGGACCTTTGCTTATGTTCTCCCCTTCAGAGAAATCTCACTTTGCTCTTGGTCCTCCCTTCTTGGCCTCTGGGAGGGGTGCCAAGATTGCCCAGTGCATGGAAATCACATGGAACATTTGACAGATGCAGAATCCCACGTCCCAGCCCTGGAGGTTCTGATCTGGCAGGCCTGGGGTGGGGACGGGTAACCAAGGTGAGCGTGAGGTCAGGAGGCACGGTGGAGTGCTGTATTCCTGGGTACTGGGCACACCCTGTCTGAATCATTGCTTTGCTTCTCTGTGCCCGGTTCGGATGGGGTAGGGACAGGGTCTTCTTTCCACTGTTTGTCTCCTTGCCTTGAATAGAGTAGGCAGCCAGTCAATAGGGCGCTTGAATCCTATTATCAATTTGTTGCCTCCTTCAGAGGCTTAGAAAGTGGTGCCTAAAGCACGTGACTGTGCAGAGAAGGCAGAAGGCTGTGAAACAGAATTTCTCTTCTAATCCGTAAAGAACTGAGCTGAGTAAGGGAAATGTTCATGCTGGCCCTGAGTTGTCCTGCACACCAGCCATTAGGACCTGAACTAGTCGCGAGGAGTGGATTCTGGGCTCAGCTGTGAACACCTTGAGCCGATTATCTCTACCCTAGATCCCGCAGTGTGAATGAGGAAGCCTGGAGGTCCTTGTGCTGTGGTTGGCCCGCCCCCAGTGTCACGAGGAGGTCATCAGGGGCCAATCAGAGCAGCAATCACAGCAGAAGTGGGAGTCAGAAGGAACAACAGAGAGCCTTGAAAGTCTCACAAGAGGAAAGAACAGAATCTGTGATCATAAGAGCTGTCATTTATGAGGCACTTGTACCGTGTGTCTGGTGCTGACTGGGTATCGATATCAATACACAATTTTATTTCTTTTTAAAGATTTTATTTATTTATTTGACAGATAGCACAGGTAGGCAAAGCGGCAAGCAGAGAGAGAAGCAGTCTCCCTGCTGAGCAGGGAACCTGATGTGGGGCCCCATCCCAGGACTCTGGGATCATGACCTGAGCCGAAGGGAGATGCTTAACTGCCTGAGCCACCCAGGCGCCCCTAATACACGCACCTAGTTTTATCTAATCATCATCACAGTAACCCTCTGAGTTAAAAACCGTTCCCATTTCGTTGGAGAATGGTCTGAAGGTCACTCCGTGCTGGTGAACCAGAGATTAGAGACGCCAGTGAAAGCAGTCAAGGGTATCAAATGGAGAAGCCTGGTGAGGGAGGGAGGGATGGTTGTCTTGCCTGTTTCCCTCTGTGCCCTACCCCTTCTGTTTTGTTTTGTTATTATAAAAGTATTATGTATTAATGGTTACCAGCAACAAAATCTGCCAGCCGTGTATAAGGAGTAACATGAAAGCCAGAACTCTCTGCACCTGCTCCCATACCCTGTATCTGCTCCCCATACTGGGACCTTCTAAGGAGCTGCTTCTGTGTCAGGAAAAGGATCCTGGTGGAACCTGGTGGTGCTTCCCCCACCTCGGAGTGGGGAGGCGCGTCTGAACTAAGCATTAACCTCAGGACTGAGTCAGCCTGGCAAAGGTACAGAGTGCGTCGAGGATGTGGGAGGTAGAACTTCAGAGGACAGAAGGGTCCCCCACAGTTGCTGTTTTTATTGGAGGGCATACGTGGGGTCAGGTGTGAAAAAGACTCTGGAAGCTGAGTTCTCCCTTTCTCCACTCCTGTAGAACATCGTGTTCAGAAATGAAGGCCCTGAAGGGACAGCTTCTCCTCCAATGTGTGGGGGGTGGCCTAACCCCAGGAGCCTTCATTTCCCTGCCCTAGACTCAAGGGCACAAACATACATGGTACACGGGCCCCTTTTGTTGGGCTTGTTGTTTAGGTCATGTGTTTTTCCTAGCAGGTGGGTTGGTTAGAAGCTGGTAATGTGTACAGGAAAATTTCAGCCCGGTGGTGACCAAGAGTGGTTTCACATACTCAGAACTCTGGGCTTTTTTACCCTTTATCCTCTGACAGAGAAAAGGCCTGTTAGTAGAGATCAGGGCTTTATTCCTGATTCCTCCTGTATCTTGGGCAGTTAAGCTGTGTTTCCTTAAGATGGACTAGGCTGTAGTGTTACCATGAGTGATGAGAAGTGAGTCTGAATTGTTCTGAGATTCAGAATGTTCTAACTAAAAGGGATCGTGTAGTCCAATTATTGTTAAAGATTTTAAAATTTAGTTTAGACAGCATGCGAGCTGGTGCGGGGGAGGGGTAGAGGGAGAGAAAATCTCAAGCAGACTCCGCGTTGAGTGTGGAGCCCGACTTGGGGCTCTTTCCCTCGACCCTGACATCGTGACCTGAGCCGAAAACCAAGAGTCAGATGCTAAACCAAATGAGCCATCAAGGCGCCCCTAAACCCGCCCCCCCATTACAGAACCCTGCTCCCACCCAAATTCTAACATGGAAGCCCCAGTCTGTGAAACAGCCGAAGGGGGGATGGTAGCCTGAGTCCCTGGGACAGTTAATGCAGAAGAAAGGCTCTGTGGCGTCTGTAGTCTGAAAACCACTGATTGAGTCTAACCAACCCCTTTATTTCAGAGAGAACGAAAATTGAGGTTCTGAGTGTTAAAGTGACTCGTCCGAGGTGTACAGCTAGTTATTCCGGGGGTGTTGAGAAGATAAGATCTCGAGGTGTGGCCTTCCCAGAGGGAGACAGTCAGGCGACTTACTCTTCCTCCAGATACGACAGCAGCAAAGATAAAAATTTAGGTCATAAGAGCAGTCACAGTACAGAATGTTTTCCGACTTGGCATCATGTTAGGAGCTCCTGCCCCTAGACGTTCCTTCCAGCCAGCTCCCTTGGTGGCCAGCCGGTAGCGGGTGACAGCAAGGCTGGCCAGCGAGCGCTGGGTTCTGGAGCAGGCATGGCTTACGATTCCACCCTGGGCAAGTGATTTCTCTCATTTTCTCATCTGACAAAAGGTGCGGACTTCCCGAACCTGCACTGAGGACCCAGTGAGCTATTGCGCGTATCTCACGGTTGCAGGCACGGACTGGGTGCTGGACCTGTGGTGGTCGTGTTGCTGCCAGTTGAGCCCACAGTTGGAGTAGTAAGGATTCTTGTCTGGGCTGCTCTAGCATCTTCCTGCTCCCTTTCTGGTGCTCAGTGCCTCGTCCCTTTTCTCAGCATCGTGCCCTAGCGTTCACCTTGCTGAAATGGAATCGCGCCATCCTCCTCACTCAGCTGAGATCAGTGGGATGATTCCCAAATGACCATTAATGATCTTTGTTGTTTTCATCATTTTTGTTGTTGTTCACTCCTTTCCCCAGCTCACTGACTCTTGTCCGCTCGGAGCAGTGTCCCTGGAATGTAGTTGGTGCTCAGTCAGTACTGTTCGATGTGAATGGTACAGCGGAGAGGGAGAAAGAATGGGGAACCCGTCTCTGGTCTGTCCCCCCACCCCCACCCCACCACCCTTGAACTTACAATGCCTTGTCACCAGTGAGCTCAGCCTGTGCCCGGCGCCCCCTCCCCGTGTCCTTACCTCTCACCGTCCTTCCTCAGCTCGTTGGCACACTTCTGGATCTCTCCGTGCTGCTCTCTCTTCCAGTTGCCTTGGTGATGTTTCACGGGCGCCTAGTACTTCCCGACGTGGACCAGCGCTCACGACACGCTTAGACATGCCTTCTCTCATGGCTGAGACACCTTGTCCCACTCAGAGACCCCGCTCTCAACTCCCAGCTGCCTGTGTCACTCGCCGTGAACTATTCGGGGGATTCAGAGCGGAGTGAATAAATGATTAGTAGAAGGATGTGCATACACCGCTCACACAAACGCTTGTCTCTGTTGCCGTGATGTAATAGGCAGCGCTGTGATGGCCGAGGGCCATGAGAACGAGATGGCAGCCGGCAGAGTTTATGGTGTTTCTGTAGTACTGGAGAGAGAGAGAGAGAGTGAGAGAGCGAGAGAGCGTGCCCACACATCCCTGTGGCGTGCTCAGAGCCTGTTTCTGAGATAACAGAGATACCAGACCTTGAGCTTTTTTTAGCAGTAGCTTGGTGGCTGGAAATAGAAAATTAGTTTCTATAGCTAAAAAATACTCTTTTCTAACACTACCTGGAACAGTGGTTCTGAACGTGTGGTCCCAGGATCAAGAGCAGCAGCATCAGCAGGACTTCATCACAAATACTATTCTAGGGGTACCTGGGTGGCTCAGTCGTTAAGTGTCTGCCTTGGGCTCAGGTCGTGATCCCAGGGTCTTGGGATCTAGTCCCACTTTGGGCTCCTTGCTCTGCGGGAAGGCTGCTGCTTCTCCCACTCCCCCTGCTTGTGTTCCCTCTCTTGCTGGTGTATCAAAAAAACAAACAAACAAACAAACAAACAAATAAATATATATTTTTGAATTTACAAATTCTAGGGTCCCACCCCAGATTTTACTGGATCTTTGCAGTTGAGGGGGTGGTCTTTGAGTTTGGGGCCCAGCAGTTTCAGCTACCCCCTTGCCCGAGTACTGATATGCCGAAGTCCAAGAGCCTCTGACCTTAAAACTGACTTCAGATTCATCACCTAGACTGTGGTTCTAATTAGGAAGGTATTCTTGGGGTCTTGAGGTTGTAGCTCTGGATTCATCTTTATTCAGAGTCTGAGTATCCAGATAAGAAGTAGGTACATTGGGTTTGATATTCTTTAATCAAATAATACTGATAGTTTATGGATCGGAGGCAAAGAATTGACTAATCCCTTTTAAAATCAGAATATTAAAAATATTTACTGATAATAGAATACTATTTTGTTGCTGGTTTTCCATTTTTTTTTTTTTTTTGAAGATGTGTTGTAGCTTCCATTAAGATGCAGTTTATGAATAGTAAATAACTATATATACCAACGATATTCTTCACTGACTTTGGATTTCTGTTTGGGATATTGGATTATTACCGAACTTTGAGTTTTAGCAAACCTTTCTCTTTCTTAAAAGGATTTCATGGCATATTTATTGAGGTACTGAATAAAAATCATTCTAAAGCATTTTATTATGCACTGTAATCTTTGGAAATATTCTAGAAGTTGCCCCCCACCCCCCAAAAAAGGTTTAATCATCATGGCATAGCCACTAAAGGGTAATATTCAAATGGGATAGAAATCAGTCATTAGTTACAGGTAATTAATTAGATGAGTGAAAATTTGGGAGTTGAATACATGAAGGCCCTATCTATGATTTTCAGGATTTCCAGTGTGAAACAGAAGAACCTGGATTTTAAACCCTTAAAGAGTGACAGTTTGAGTAGATTTGAGGTGTCCGAGACTTAGTAAGACTAGAACATGTGAATGGACTTAGACTCCTAGTAGAAACTCTACAGTGAGTAGTCCTTTTAATATACTTCTTGCTATAAGTGTTCAGTTATCTAGCCTTTACCAAAATCTGTAACACTGGACAAATCTCTCTTGCTTTTCAGCACTTCAGTTCTTTGGGTTTTGATTTTTTGTTTTAATCTGTAAAATGATAGGTGTTGGTTTAGATGAACAGTGCCTGTTTCACCTTCATTAAAGGAACAATCATTTTTACCTATATGATGGAAATCAGAATATAAATAAGATATAAACTAAATTTTTTTGGCTAGATTTTACTACCCTAATAAAAATTCGGTATGCCTTTTAATAATCTTTTTTGTAATCTTTTCAGAATCTGTGTTTAGGAAAAGAAACATGGCAGATTAGTTCTTTTGAATTAATTATCTTTAATGTTAGTGTAGGGGCTTCCGGGTAGCTCAGTTAAGTTCCCGATTCTTGATTTCGGCTTAGGTCATGATCTCAGGGTTATGAGATAGAGCCCGGTGTTGGGCTCTGTACTGGGTATGGAACCTGCTTGAAACTCTCTCTCTCCCTCTGCACACCCCCACCCCCAAAACAGAGTTAGTGTATGTTTCATAATATTTTTTGCTTTTATTTTTGTTTTTTTTAAGATTTATTTATTTGAGTGAGAGGGAGTATCTGCGAGCAGGGGGAGGGATAGAGGAAGAGGGAGACAAGCAGACTCCCCACAGAGAAGGCAGCCTGATGGAGCTTGATCCCAGGACCCCAAGAGCAGGAGCTCAGCCAAAATGAAGAGTTCGATGCTTAACTGAGTGAGCCACCCAGGTGCCCCCCTGCCCTTTATTTGAGAGAGATTTTAAAAAAGATTTTATTTATTTATTTGACAGAGATCACAAGTAGGTTGAGAGGCAGGCAGAGTGAAAGAGGAAGGGAAGTAGGCTCCCTGCCTCACAGAGAGCCTGACTCGGGGCTCGATCCCAGGACCCCGGGATCATGACCTGAGCTGAAGGCAGAGGCTTTAACCCACTGAGCCACCCAGGCGCCCCGAGATTTTTGTTGTTAAATAAGTATCATTGATTGGTTGGTAGAAACTTCTCTTGTATATTTCCTTATTAGGCATGTTGAAAATATTACTGCTTAGTTTGTGGAATTTGTATAAACTGGGTCATTAACTGATATGTGCATTTGCACTTAGGTTTTTGTCTGTATTTTTGTATTTTTTGAAGTGAAAAGTATAACCTCATTAAATCTGAAATATTTTCTTACAGTGATCCATATGTGAAACTTTCATTGTATGTAGCGGATGAGAATAGAGAACTCGCTTTGGTACAGACAAAAACAATAAAAAAGGTAGGTGTCCATCTTTAATTAAACTTCATGTAAGTCATAATTTAATCCAATTGAATTAAGTACTCTGGCTCTGTAGAAATTTATATTTTAAGTTTGGCAATTTTTTTATTGTAAGCATTTCCCAATATTAAATCTATAAATTTAACATAGAATAAGCTTTTCAGTAATAACCCAAGATGCCCATTCTGGCTTTTAGTTAAATGACTGTAAAAGCAATATTCTTAAATATTATTATAATTAACAATTTTTTTCCCTGCAAAGAATTCAGTAAGACAAGGAGTTGTTCTTTTGGCTCGTTGTTTTTCATGAAATCATTTAAAGTAATTTAAAATACAGTTAATGAAATGGAGTGGCTTGCATAATTGCTAGACACAAAAGAAATGGTTTAACTTGAAGCAAATATTACCGAAGGAAGCAAAATATTTTTACCTAGTTACATGAGAACAAATCAAAATAGTAATCAAACTCTATATTTACGTGTATCTATTTTCAAAATCTTCATTACATAAGTTCATTAAAGATTTTTCCATAATTCATCTATTAGCATGTTTCCGTGTGTGTGTGTGTGTGTGTGTGTGTGTGTGTGTGTGAGAGAGAGAGAGAGAGAGAATCTAAGTCTTTACTCCGTATTTGGGGCATTTATTGAAGATGTGGGTTTTTTATCCAAAGTACTGTTTTTATCTGTGCTTCACTCTTCTCTATCAATTACTATTTTCCCGTCCCCTGGGCGGGGGTAGATAGTCTAATACTTGCGTGATAAGCATTTCCTGGAGAACAGGACGGCTGTAAAAAATGCTAACTCTCCTGCCATTGTGCAGGCACCTGAGCTCCTTGAGCGGGTCATTCTGTGTAAGGAACAGCCATTGTTGCTCGTCCTCCTCCTGGCATTGTGAGTGGCATTAAAAATCTGTTTTGCAAACAAGAGCCGTGTTTTGATTAGTGGGGAGGGCTCCTGGAAGCACAGAGGCCATTGTTCCCGGTGTCAGGCGCTGTCCCTGCTTCTGCGGGCAGCGAGCTGGGGGCCCCGCCTGGTGGGGCCGGCGCCCTGCAGCGAAGGCCAAGTGGAAGGGGGGCGCGGGCGGGGACCTGGGCGCCCGGACGCAGTGGGGAGCCGAGAACCACAGCCCCGGAGCCTGGACTGGAGTCGGGACTGAGGATACCGACATGGCTTTTGCTGCTCGGGGCGGGCCGCCGCCTCCCTCCTCTCCCGCGGAGCTGGAGCTGGGCTGCTCCGCCTCGCTCGCAGCCTCCCGGTTAGTATTTCCGTGCTGCGCGCTCCGTTTGCTTTCGGAACCGCTGTCCTCCTCCTGCCTCGTGGCCCGCCGCCTGGTCCTTCGCGCGCGCAGTGGGCTCCCGTCGGTGCGCTCTCCCCTCACCTGTCTTTTGCCTCTTGCCCGGTGCATTTCTGGGCGGCCCGCGCGCCGGCCTGCACGCGCCCCCGCAGGCCCCCGGTCCTGCCCTGCGTGTCCCGCTCTCTGCCTGGCACCTCTCCCTTCTCTCCTCTCCCCCCCACTCCTCCTCATTCCTTGTATCCCCGGGTCCATTCACCGCAGAAGTATGAAGCCCTGTCCTTTTCAGACAGGATTCCCTCTTGAGTTGTGGGTGGGCAACGTGCTGATTTTTTTTTTTTTAATGCCAGTTCCCTGTAGCGTGAATTGTGTGTGTGTGTTGTTTCTAGGGTATATTTGTGTTCTTTGCTGCTCCGTGGACTCGGATGTTAAAGAAATTCAATTGATAAAAGCAAATACGGTTCAGATGAAAAAAATACCTGTAGCCTTCCATGAAGTGGTGATTTTTCAGTCTGTCTGTACATAGGATGTTTGAGAGATGTATTTATTTAAGAGTATTATGCCTGTCCATGCATAAACACGAATATATGTATTCTTGAACAGTATGTTTCATTTTAGTTTCAAAGGATGCTTGGCAGCCCATCTTTTGTTCATACTGAGGATAGAAGTACCTGTTTCGGGTCTATGAGATAGATGCGTAGATAGGTTGGTGTGGGGATGAGTGTGTGGATGGACAGAGGAAGGGGTAGAAGGACTGAAGGACAGGCAGGTGCAGATTTTAAACACTAATTATTTGGGGGGAAAATCCACTTCTGAGTTATAACTGGCAGGTTTTTTTTTTTCCATGAACAATAATCTGATAGTATTGTTCTTACAAAATATTCTTCAGATTTCAGCGTTTTATATAAATAGTGAATACTTTTGCTTTTCTGCCACCTGCTTCCTAACTCTCCAAAACAGATGTGTGGTAGGTCAAGAGAAATGAATTCATTTCATTCTTGATGAAATAATCATACGAACATAAATTTCTTAAAGAATTACTTCGTATTTTTCATGGTGGTGGCTCTAGGTAGGTCCCTGACATTATTCCCTCTGGTTGATAGCATGCAGTGCATTTTTTTTAATTATTTGTGAATTATCTTTTTAATAAATACATCCCTTCCTGTCTAGTTTGGTTATAGAATAGTCTCAAATAATTGACTAAATGCTTTTTATGGCCATTTTAAATATCTCTTAGCTTTATTTTTTATCACACAAAAAAAGGTTCAAGCAAATACGTGGATTGCATTGTCTTAGTAACTGTTGGTGTTTCAAAGACTGGAAAAGATATTACAAGATCATTTCTCTTTCAGACGCTGAACCCAAAGTGGAATGAAGAATTTTATTTTAGAGTAAGTTTTTCATTTTTTGGGAGGGGGGTAATAATTGTTACTGATAACTAGGGTGGTACCACAATAGATTCATACTGAGTAGAAGCTGTTAAATTTTTATGTGAAATTCTTTTGAGAAATGGCTGCGTAGCCATATCCTTTTTGGCCTAAATTTTTCAGAGACTGCCTGGTAGTAGCAAAATCTGGACTTGTTTCATTTGGAGGTGTTTCAGAGAAATATTAAAAAAAAAATTACCTACCATATTTTAGCTTTTCTACTTAAATTTTTCTTTAAAAATAAGGTAAAATATAATTAAAACAATAGCTTAACTATTTCTCTGAGACATGGGATATGAATGATTTTAGAGGTAAAATAAAGCAACAGAGGCCACGTGGTTAAAAAGAAGCCCAACAGTCACCAGTCGGGTTCGAGTTAGGAAGGAAGAGTTTTGTAATTCAAACCTGTAATGTGTGTGTACAAGTGTCCTATAAAACTATTTCTGGACTTTAAATGTCACTGAAATAAGTAAAATTTCATCAACCTTGTGAGTTTAACACCTAGAAGAGCTATATGTAAAAATGACAGTTGTGTGAATTAATGGATATTACTGTTCAAGGAGTTCTTGTGGTGGTTGCTGTATTTTTGGGTACTAAAATTTGGGAAATACTACAGTGTTTATCTGTTGAATGGAGAGAAAGGGACCCCCCCCCTTCAGAATGAATATATTTTGCTTGCACAGCTGTGATACTAATCACTTTTTCACTTCCAGAAGTGCCCCAGATAAAATCTTCAGATTGGTCTAGATTCCCAAAGATCAACACTACCATTAGACCCATTACAGTTGGTCCCGATTTCTTCCATTCAGTTGCAATAGTATTTTATGTGTTCCAACCTCGGGTCACTATCTGCAACACGTGTTTTTTTCTCTTAATGTTCAGATCTGAAATACAGTATTGATATTTTAATACTTGGTGGCTCTTGTGTATAGCCCTTACCTACCAGATGCATTTTAAATTACTCTGTGAAGCCCTGAAAAGCTAATGGGCTCATGGGGGCAGAAGGATGTTATTGGCCCTTAGTTAAGTCTCAGACACAGCTTTCCACTTGTAAAACTCTAAAAGCCTTAGACTCCTTTCAGTTTAACATCTGGGCCACATTTATGTAAATTTTAGTACATCCAAGATTTTGTCAATTTACCTTGGCTTCAGCAGTTTGTAAACTCTGTTTTTCTTAGGTTTTTAAAAAAGGGGGGAAGGGCTTTGTTTTATTCATTGCACAAATCTGAACTGAGTGCCCACTGTGTGCGGCTCCGGTTGGGGTCTGTGTGGGGTGCCTTGATCAGCACAACCTTCCTGGAACTTTGACCAGATACGAGCTAGCCCCGCCCCCTTCGCCCATCTCCGTGCTCTGTCACGAAGAGGAGGGCAGCCTGGTGCCAGAAGCCCATGATGCTCTCCGTGCTCAACTGTCCAACTTTATTTTGTTTCACTTTATGCAGTGGAACAGTCCAGACTCCCATCACAGTAGACCTGAGTCCCATCTCTGGCTCTACCCCTTCCCACCTTTTGTGATCTTGGAACTCTGCCTGAAGACAGACATCTGCTGTGGGTTCCTTCTCTCTCATGAAGGAGAGACAAGTCCTCACTGGAGAGGGTTGTTTCCACGCGACATTGTCATTCAGAAAGCCTACTGCCTTGTGTCCCATGTGGTTGGGACTTAGTAAATGATAACTGAGCGATTCCTGACATTTTGGTAAAAAGCTAGAAAGAAGCAAAAGGACACTGAAAGGCCCTGGAACTCTGACCCCACAGTTGCTGGACGTGGGAACATCTTTGATTTCTTCGTTCTCTCTAATTTCAGAGTGTGGACTCTGGGGACAAGCAGGTCAGACCTGCTTGGGGGTGGGGTCCCAGTTGCCCTTTATACTGCTCATGGGCTTCTGGGTGGTTCCTTCACCCTCAGAGTCCCAGCTCCCCATTTGCAAAACTGGGATGACAATCATACACCATAGGTTGCTGTCAGGATTAGGTGAGGTCATGTGTTTTTGATACTTAATAAGGAGATAGTATCCCCCAGAGGAGTGGACAGTAGTAAGCAGCTCCATTTACTCTTCTCTTCATTTGTGTCCCAGGCCGTCTCATCATAATGATGGGCCTGAGAGATTTCCTCAGGCACGGACCTTTGTGAAGATGTCCCTTGGTCTCCATCCTTGTCGTAGGGGAGATTTAGGAACTCTCCAAAACTATTTGAAATTTTCTTTGCAGCTGAAAGCATCTTATTCTTCTAATAATGCCTAAATATTAGGCATAGAATAATCTAGAAATCATAGCAGAAAATGTGATTTGGTGGATACAGGATTACTGGAAGAGTAGCAGGTTAATTATTTAGATGACACGAATGATCTGAGTACATTATAAAGCATTTCATTCTGTGTCTCTTATTTTATCCTTTGAATTATTTCTGCCCATTTTTGAAAATACTATTTTTGTCCCCTTTATAGGTAAACCCGTCTAATCACAGACTCCTGTTTGAAGTATTTGATGAAAACAGATTGGTAAGTGGGTCCCAGTTCTTGATTTTTGCTTCATTTTTTAAAAACTGGATTTTAAAGCAGCAGTTTTGAGAACTCTGTTACCTGTGTTACACTCCTGCAGTACATAGCTTCCCCGGCACCCTGAGACTCTCTTTGTCCTACTGCTGTTTCATAATTCTAACAGATACATTTGTATGGCTAGGACAGAAGATTTATTTGTACATGTGTATGTTTTCATCTTAGTCAGTATTCGTGAAAATCACACTAGCAATACATCAAACCCTACGCCCCTGCTCTTACGTCTGGCACGTAGCGGTAGGCAGACCTTTAAAGAGGCCATCACTAATACAAACAAACCTTAAATATAAGCCTGACTATAGCCCTTTCACCCATTCAGTCGTGAATCTATGGTGATTCTCTTTGGGAAAACAGAAATGTAATTAACAGTATATAACAAAAAGGGAATCTATATTTAGCAGGCAAAATTAAGCTGCATTTTAAAAATGGTACTTTCTCAAGGGAAGTATGTGGAAAGTACCTTTCAAGAACCAAAGATATGCCTGAGGCATAAAAGTCACAGAAATACACACACACACACACACACACACACACACACACACAGATAAGTAAAAAGTGGACATGTTACATCTGTCTCTGTAATGCATATAACTAAGATTTCATTTTTAAAATGGAATTTCAGCATCACATGTGGCTTTAAAGCATTTTGGCAGAATCAGCTAACTAGAGTGTATTCGTCAGGCACCCACAAACCCAAGTGTTCGGCTATGAATATGAGCGTTACTTGGTCCTGGTGTAAGCCTTTAAGGAACTCTCAGACGTGGTGTTAGAACTCCAAGTTGTCTGTTATTAGTTGCATCCAGATTTACTTTTCGTGAAACTTGTGTATATTTCTTGGTTAAAAGGAGTATTCTTATGAAAAAAGAAAAAAAGAGAAATAGACAAAACATAAAATAGACTCAATTATAGAGAACAAACAGGGTTGCTGGAGGGGAGGGGACAGGGGAGGGGTTCGATGGGGGCTGGGGATTAAGGAGGGCGCTTGATGAGTGTTACATGTAAGTGATGAATCCCTGAATTCTGCACCTGGCAGTAATATTCTCCTGCCTGTTAACTTACTAGAACTTAAATAAAATCTGGAAACAAAAAAAAAGGAGTATTCTTACAAACCCTTCTTGCTGCTGATTTCAGCTGAAACTCCTGCCTTTTGAGTAGTTTAAATCTAATATAATATTTTTGAAGGAACCTTATGGTAGATCTCATTTAACTTCCTGTCCTTGCCCATGAGACAGGTGGGGTCTAGAGCCTTTACATAATTTAAACACAGCAGCCAGTAGTAACAGCACAGTGGAATCTGCTATTCTCCTAAGTCCTCAGGCCAGGGGTAGTGAATAACCAGGCCTTTTATGCTTATTATGGAACTCGGGAGTGTAGTTAATCTCCTGGGCTGGGTATTACTCTCCAGAATGGAAAGCCAACAGATTCTGGCCTACTGTACCAATGCCTTTTCTGTTAAAATATTCGGGGCCTTGGTGGCTTTACATTGAACTCTGCATTTTGCACCTTGGGTGATGAGTATTACCAAATAACTAAATCACTTCTGCTGTGTGTATGAAGTTATTTTCTTGTCAAATTGAACGAGAGTCTGATGGGGGTGCAGTGCCTAGCACTCCATCTCTTCTCCAGCAAATACTGAACCCGGCAATCTTAACCTCAGTAGAAGTCAGTCCCTGAAGACCTATCAGGTACACCTTCAGACCAATCCTGATTCTCTCATTTATTGATGATAGCAACAGGTTTTCAAGGTGAAGAGAGGTTCAGATTTAAGGGGAAAATGCCTCTGGTCAGATGTGTTGTAATTCATTATTTAATTTTCTTTTTACTAAGAGAAATTTGCTGTTTTTTTAAAAAAAAAAAAATCTTTTTCCATTTTCATTACTGAAACCGTGGCTACTGTTGAGATGACCTCACCGTGGAACCCAGACTAGAATTCCAAACCCAAAAGGGCTTTGACTGCAGACATAAGAAATCATGTGTGAGTGAATACACACTTCATCTGAAACATTGTGTTTTATGATACTAATAGGTAGCTTTGTCCCAGGTTACTTGCAGAGTTGGTGTGCGCCACCCCCCGCACCCCCCACCCTCACCCCCACACTGAACACCCGCGGTGTTTGTTGCTGGATCAGGTCGTCATCCAGCTAGATGGTACACTACTATAGTGGTCCTTTGCAGTTCGAGCATGTCCACGTTCTAGCTTCCATTTCTCTCGTGGAGATCAGTTTTGGCATTTAACCCACAGGCCTTTGGAAAACAGGTTTGCACGAGTGTAAACACGGGGTTAATCCTCCACACCCTCATTCTAGAGCTGTTGACAAAGTCATGCTTTGTGGATTTTAAAATAAACTTTTTGTCACTCTCCGCAGCTTTTGGTATTTTCCCCTCCCATTTTTTTTTTTTTTTTAAAAACTCCCTCCTAAATACACTTCTTTGTTAAATCACTGTTTCTGGATCATGGAAAATAGTAAGCTTGAAGCCCACAGAATATATCCAACTTGACTACAGATCTGATGACAGGTCTTTGAATGTGGACCTTTATTACTTGGGTCCTTTTTGGCCCTTCACAAAAATGGTAAGATTCCATGCTTGTGATAATATTGCTGACTCTCGCTGGAAAACAGTCAGCTCTGGGCAGCCTTCTTCCTGTATGGTATTTAAGTTAACTCACTATGAAAACCACATCACACCCTTCCTCAATTTTCCTTCCTTTTTTGGTGGGGATTTGGGGGGAGGGTTCTCCTGTCTGGCATATAGGAGACAATGTTTTCCCCAGCTGGGCTCCTTTTCTCTGGGACTTACATGTCTGACAGTCCTCTTATGAGTGAGATCGCCATACACACACACACACACACACACCCATTAAATGAAAAATACAGTAGTAGGAGGCAGACAGCTAACTGATGGTGTTGTAAGTTGTGCCTCCCTCCACTTAGCTATTTTGTTCCTTGTAGATCATGGTCTAATTATTTAGCATTAAAGGGGCACTCATTCTGTGGGGTGTGTAATCATATTTATAGTACCTTTTATTAGTTTGCATTCCGTCGTGGTAGTGTGGTGATATCATAAATAACAGAGAAACATAATATCCGATGCTTGTGAAAGGATTTTCTTACAGCCAGAGCATTTTTCCTTGTCCTTCGGTTTGCTAGGGGAGGTGGGGGAAATACGGTGTGTGCTCATGTGTTCAGTGCCCAGTGCCCGGTATTGGTTAGGGAGTCCGAGTGCTCTGCCTTTTCGGAAAGAACTGTCCCGTGAATTTGATGCCGTCTAGATTTATAGCGGCATGGCTTGGGCTGTGTTTGCTGCCTTAGTCAGCTGTGAGAGCTCCCTGCTGGGGCCACTCCTGTCTGATGGAAAAGCAGCAGCTGGGAAGGTGCTGTTTCAGGCTCTTGCTGTTTAAAAAAAAAAAATGAGAGCGAGAGAGGGGGGAAAACTCCAGTAAGTCCACAAGCTGGCATTGGAGGGGGAGACCGTGGTCATGTGGTTCTGGCCATCCTACCCTCTGTCACAGTGCGGATGAGAGCTTTTTGCTCTTATCCAATCATGCCTGGAATGCCGCTTGCCACTTGGGTTATTTCTGCTATCTGTCGCTCTTGGTGCCGCAGTGCTAACGGTTTGGCAGATGGGACACTTTTTCTTGGAGTTTGTGTCTTCGGTTTTTGACTTCTGGCAGCGCCGGGCGTGTTGTTGCCGCTCGCCCTCTCCCTCCCTGCCCCCCTGGGCACCATGGCCCATCGGCTTCGGTTTCATTTTGGCTCGGGGCGCAGCAACACGGCCCCCGAGTCCGAGATCCTAGACCAGGAGAGGGAAGACGACTTTTTCATGGCATTCCACACGCTGCCGCGGAGGAGCGGCCCGCACCCCTGCGCCCAGCACGGCGCGGAGGCCGGCGGGGGCCTGCGGGAGGCGGTGGGCGCGCTCAAGCGCAGCACGTCCATGTTCATCCCGCAGCTCCTGGGCCCGCTCGACGCGCGGCCCACCCGCAGCTCGTCCGTGCAGATCTCGCTGCAGCGCAAGGCGGCCGACGGAGCCCCTGACCCGGGCGTGCCGCCCGAGGGCCCGGACGGCGATGCGGGCTCCGCGTCTCGTGCCAGTGGCCCGGAGCCCCCGGAACCCGAGACCCCCGGGAGTTCGCCCCCAAGGGCGGCCCGGGCCCCGCAGCTCAACGGCACGTGCGGCCGCCGAGCGCCTGGCTCCGCCGCCTGCGATGGCCGCGAGGAGGCCGAGCCGAGGGCCCCGCGGGGCCCCGAGGGGGGCGGGGGGCTGCGGATCCAGCACCGCGCCTCCAGCGCCGACGTGCGCCAGGTGAGGCTGACGCCCTTCGGGGCTGATGGCCAGAACAGCCCTTCGGCGCGGGAGCCCAGGCGCTGGTCCCTGCAGCACGTTCCGGATGCTTCTGGAAGCTCCGGGAAGCGCTGCTTCGTCTTCCAGTTGCAGCAGCCACAACCAGGCGCTCCGGGGCCGGGCGGGGACTTCAACTTCGGTTTCACCGGCACCAAGGGGGACAGGCTGGTGAGGTACCCCCGCATCCGGCTGGAGAGGAGCACCTCGTACCCCACGCAGCCCCGTGCTGAGCGCGGGAGCCCCACGGAAGAGCGGGGCCACCCGGAGACGCCGCCTCGGGGCCGCAGGGGGGCTCCCGAAACCCACAGGACGAACTCGGTGGAAAGGACGCCACAGGGGCAGGGCTGCACGTTCAAGATCAGGCAAGATCAAAATGCCGGGCAGCAGCACTTCAGAATTCTCGTGACCCGCGGGCCGGACGAAGCCCCCCAGAATCCCGAGGAAAGTAACGCCAGCAGCCCTGGGTCGGTGGTAGCTGGCGCCCCGGTAAGTTGGCTGCGTTCGCGTGTGAGCGCCGGCTCCGAGGGGACTCAGTCAAGCCCAGAAAGCTGCTCCTGCAGGCTAATTAAAACAAACTTCATCCTCCTCCTCTCTGGGAATTTCCCTGCTTCGGGCCATTGTAACAAGGTCTGGCTGAGTTGTGGGACCATGATTTGTAGCCCGGTCTTTTGTAGAAGCCCATAAAACTGTTAGTCTTTGAGAAGACACCGTGTGTTTAGATCCTAAAAGTCAAATAAGTGTTTTGAAGAGCGATGCGATCCCTGCCCCCTCCTTGCCCCTTTCTGAATAAAAGAATTTTTAAAAACTTACTACTTTAAATGAATCTGCGCATGCCCCAACTAGTTGCCCTTTGAAATTCATTTAAAAACTGCTTGCATGTGTAGCCTGTGATACTGTTTCATTTAAAAATAACCAGTTCTCCTAAAGGTGAGACAATGTCACAAACTTGAGTCTAGTCTCTGAACAATTAAGTGTGCAGAAAGTTTGATCAGTTCTTCCTAATGGCCCTTTTTGCTTTGGAGGGTTGGCCCTTGTTATATAATTTATTGTCTTTGGGCTTTTGCCCCATTAAGTAATACTGAGCAAGAGTAGTCATGCTTGTGGGGACTTGTTCATGATGAGATTTCGGAGGTCGTGCAACCTAACACGGGCCACTTGAATATCTAACCTGGAGGTTGTATATAGAATAGTAAGTGTCCTGTCTCCAGCTGTGGAATCAGGCACCCTAAAGACAGATTTGGTCTTTCATTCCTCCTGTGTTCTTACTCTCTCCCTTTGGTGAACGGGAGTACAAAAAGACAGCTGCTAATTTTACTAAGCAAATGATGACTCTGCAGCTTTCATGGTTTACAGTGGGATAAAAAGTTTTACCAGTTAACTTTCTTTTACCTAGTAATTACCATTCACCGAGTGCTGTCTAAACAGCTGACTCCTTATATTTTGAATTGGATTCCTCCCTCCCCCGCCCGCCCTGGATTTATTTGGTGACCTGTTTGATGATAAGATCGTGAAATATCGAGGCCACTTTCTGTTTGGGTTTTGGCTGTGTGCTGTGACTTTTCAAAGTGGATGACTGAGTATTACTGTGGAATTGGATCGTCTTTTATTGCCATGTGTTGAGAAATGTTTTTGGCTTACCACACAGCTCCATCATTGGTTTGCACCATTTGGAAGGTGTATTCAGATGCTCTGTGCAAATACGATTTTTCTTGGAGTTCTGTAAATGTTTCTTCTGTTTTCATTTCCATTCATCCTTTTATTATCTCTAACCCTTTTGTTAGGAAATGTCTGAGTGCTTTGTCTTGATTCTGAACCAGTATCATTTTTATATAATAGTACAAATTTCAGTAGCATTTTGATATCATAATAGTTCTGACCTTCACCCCAAGACAGTACATCACAACAGTTGTAGGTTTCACTGGGCAAGACAATTTCTTGTTGAACTTGGAGTACCTGCCAGTGGAAGTTTCATAAACAAAATGCCTTCCTAAAGGTTTGGTAACTACTCAGTGATATTACCAAAAACTGAAGTCATTTTGCAGTTCTGTGTCACAGACAGATGGGTTTATATAATTGAAGTCTCATTTGGCTTGAGATTTCTAATGCAATTAAGAAACAAATAGGATAACGAAAACTGATGTGTACTTAGATACAAGGGCTATTCTCTCTTGAAAGGACTGTGAGAGCCGAAAACATTTCTTCCCATTTTGGAAATTTAATGTCTAGAATAAAGAGCCTTTCTTGAAAATAGGTTCTCTGGTGCAAATTTCATAGGTGTAGTTCTCAACATGTGAATTTTTATACACCTGTGTATTTTTGTTCATAGACATAAATTCGTTGGTAAACAGCTTTTTTTTTTTTTTTAAGCAATAACTTTTTTTCTTTAAGAGGCAGAACTGAAACTCGTCACATCACAAAACCGACTGCTCCATTCAACACTTTTCAAAGGGGCAGGGGTGTCAAGTCTAGGCAGCAGCTGCCCTGGCCTTATTTATCTTGAGGGAAAACATTCACTGGGGCGTCTCCAGTCTGGCTGCCACCAGGCTTTTTTGATGGTTCACATGTCTGCTGCTTTGGTCAGAAGGGTACATGAAAAATTAACTAAAATCTTTTGCAGCCTGGTTTCTAAATACCATCAGAAACCTTTCTTGATTGGGCAAACCACTCAGACTTCATTTACAAATGTGCGCCTGTTTCACATCTATCTTCTGCCTTGGACCTTATTACGGGGTTACCCTTTAGAGTAGTGTTCTGTGTTTCTGTCTCCCAGACATCCTGCCATGAATAAATCTCAG
This sequence comes from Mustela nivalis, assembly GCF_964662115.1. Taxonomy (NCBI): domain Eukaryota; kingdom Metazoa; phylum Chordata; class Mammalia; order Carnivora; family Mustelidae; genus Mustela; species Mustela nivalis. Next base: position 36,331,517 of record NC_139033.1, on the reverse strand, counting down.
ATGCAATGTGACTTCAGAAAAAAAAAAAGTCGACCAGCTAGATTCCTGGACAGGGGGACATGGAAACCTCCTTTGGTGATGCTTTTCCATCTGGTCTGGCCTCCCATTCAGGAAAGTAGAATTGGTTCTTGTGGTCATCCGCTGGGATATTTCAGAGGACTTTAGAAATGAGCAGTTCCGGGGCACCTGAGTGGCTCAGTGGGTTAAAGCCTCTGCCTTCGGCTCAGGTCCTGATCCCAGGGTCCTGGGATCAAGCCCCGCGTCGGGCTCTCTGCTCTGTGGGGAGCCTGCTTCCTCCTCTCCCTCTCTGCCTGCCTCTCTGCCTACTTGTGATCTCTGTCAAATAAATAAATAAAATCTTTAAAAAAAAAAAAAAAAGAAAAAGAAAGAAAGAAATGAGCAGTTCCATTTGTGGTGTTATGGCCAGCCATTTAGTGAATGCCTTATTTTCTGAGTTTTTGAGGTATCTGGTTTGGCTATGGACTGCTTCACTGTATTTGAGTTTTTCTCTTGAAGTCAGATCCCTCTTTCCCAGCCTCAGTGCCCCCTTGAAAACAGTCCCAAGCATAACCACTGCTAGGTTCTGTACTGTACAAGCTGAGTTTTCGTATCCCGTTAATGTTACCAAGTGTTGCAGGTCCACTGTGTATATAACATTACACTGGGTAGTTGGACGGTTTTCTGGCACTGTCTTCAGCTGCTGGCTAACAGGGTTTGTAATGTAAGCGGGGGAGGGAGGTGGGTGCAGGCAAAAACAGGTCGTCTCCGACCTACCACATACACCAGTGGGGAAGGGAGTATTTCTCCTTTCCTTCCAGCCTGGGTCCTCTGCGTTTTCTCTGTGCCCTCTCAGTGGACATCAGTTTTGCAGAAGTAGAGGAATCATCTCTTGGGATTAAAAATTCATCTTATCAGACAACAAAAGAATACCCAAACTGTTTATATTTGGAGTGCATTTTAATTTGAATCTCTTTTAGAGATGATGATTTTACTGTACGGAAAAACTTTGACACCAGTACTAACTGGTGTCCCTTTTTTACCCTAAAAAACAACTCTCTGAATATATGTATAAACCACCCCTTTGTTTTAAAAAAAAACCACACCAGCAGCAGTGTGATGAGTAAGAAAAAAGCTGCTGTTTCTTTCATTCACCGGGCTGGATTCTATAAACATTTTTTTCCCCTTGAATATAGTAATATTGGGGTCTTTTGAGAATACTCCAATGCTATGTAACAAAATTTCAGCTATTCTCATGGATACTTTGATTCGACGTCCCTCAGGGTTGACAATGACAGGAGTTTTTACAGAGTCTCTCTAGTACTTCAGCACTTGAAGGATACCTTCGTCTGTTTCCCTTAGTCCTTGTAACTAACATCTGGTGGGAAGGCGTTGCCTCACTCAGCCTTCCTTGCTATCCTGCAAAATACTGCTGTTTTTTTTTATTTCTGATGAAATTGTCATTGGATGTGGGAACTAGCATATTCTATCACTTGGTATGTGCGTAATGGGAATTTTAAAAATATCTTTGAACAATTTAAAAGTCTGTGTAGCTAAAAAGTAGTTAAATGCTTTCAGTGATGTGGCATTTTTGCTGAAATTTTTGGAGATGGTACCTCCAGTTGGTGCTTTGCAGTGTAACAGAGAGAAGGGGGGCAGCTTTGGAGACGCCCAGGGGCAGCTTGCCAATTTACTGACCTGTCTCAGGAGTTAGAAGCCTTCTCTGTGATTACTCTTCTGTGAAAAATGAGGATAAAAATGTCCAGCTCCCTGGTTTTTGGTGAGGTTTAAGTGAGGGAAGATATGTGGAAGTACCTGGTTGAGGTTAATGTTGGGGTTGGTTTTCCTTCTTAACCAAATAGTCATAGTATACAAATCTTTCTTCCAGGAAGGTAATCAGGTTAACTCTGAACAATCAGGTTCGCATCAGCATCAGGCATAGCAAGGATTTAAGGCATACCTGGAAATACTTAATAAATAGTTTTGATATTCTTGAGTCATGTCATCTATCCTAAGTCTGGCTGTTGGATAATCAGCATCACAAATACTACCACCACCTGTGGTGATAGGTCCCTAAAAAGACTCCAGTTCATTGGTGAGCTATGGACTGCAGAAAGGGATCTTTAATTGCATCCGCTGTACTGTATTTTCAAACTTTGAAACATCTGTTTCACACTTCATATTTTTGCCTTATCATTTTGCTGTAACATTTCCATTGGTTACATTTTTTTTCTTACAGGTTGAGGCTCACAAGCAGCAATCTATTATCTGTACAACATCTCCACGTTGTATGATTTGCAAATGAGGGTAGTGTTCAGGCCTTATCAGATTCTGCTTTTGGAGGGTTTTCATAAATGCTGCAGCTGCTGCTCTTGGCTAAGTCTGGAGCCAGAGTTCCTAGGAACTGAAATTAATCCATAATTTTGTGACACATGTTAAGAAGAAAGTTGTTATCGCTACATAATAATTCATAATACCAGAAGAAATTGAATTCTCTTAAACTTTAGTAAATGTTGGGTGTCCATATAGTTGATTCAACACTTAAATAAACAGAATAGATTAAAAGAACAGGGAGTTAAGGCAGGCACTTAAAGGAGCAGATACAAAGTATCTGAACACTAGGTGTAGGGACCACAGGCAGTCTGAAGCAGAGGTTTTTGTTTGTATCATTGATGGTTTAGAACTGAGTCCAATCTAAATGTTAATGTATTGTACAACTTGAGATAACGAGGCACATTTTTAATAAAAATAAGCACATACTATTGCTGAGCACTATTACTGCCCTTAAGTATTTTGACCAGCCCCCTGCCCCCAGCTCTTAAAGATAGTACCAGGACATTGCTGTAATGAGGAAAATGCAGGAAATTCACAGGGTCGAAACTATTGATCAGATGCACAAATACCAGAGTATCTTAAGTTTCCACTGTAATTGCCAAAAGAAGTTAGGGAAGCCTAGTCCCATCTAGTGGCTATTGAGAAGTTTAGTATCCTGTCTTGGGTCATTCACTTCCTTGATTCATACCAGGCAGCGTAGTAGGATAGAATTCATGCGCCGCCCAAGAGAGAACCCCAAGACCACCTGCCTGCTGCGTACACCCAGCCCCAGCTCAAAGATTAAAAGGGCCTAAAAGGATAGAGTGTTGAAAACATTAGTTATAAAATTTCAGGAAGTCTGTGGGTTTTTTTGTTTGTTTTTGTTTTTGTTTTCCCCGGGCAAATGGAGGTCATCGATTTTTAGCTTGACTCCTTAGGCATCGTGGGTGAATAATGTTCTCAATGGATGTTCGTTTTTGAACCTTGTTTATTCTGCTCCCAGCTTATTTGGGCGAACTGGAATACAGAGGACTATAAAAGAACAAGCGAAACAGGTGGCCTGAAAGGAAGTGGTTGATGTCCTGGCCGGTTTTGTGTTGTCCCGAGTTGACACTTCGGTGGTCTCTAGGCATCACCACGTTGTAACAGGAAGTTGAGCTTTAAGTATGGAGGATGGAGAGATTGAATTTCAAGAAGCCTGCTTTTTATACCCTGATCGTTTTAGAACCATGGGCTATTGTCATACTTGGGAACAGAATGCCTAATGTGAAGGGAGTGGTCCTGAAATGAAATCAAAGTGTCAGAAATTGAGTTGGAAGGGGTCCTCTCTGCTTCAGATGGGCTGTGATCTCTATACCTTGTTCGGATACTTTGTATCTACTCCTTTAAGTGCCTGCCTTAACTCCCTGTTCTTTGAAATCATTCTGTGTTTATTTTAGTGTTAAGTATTGTGCTAAATTTTGCTTAACAGTTAAGCAGAGAGGGAATGACCCCAGGGAGAAGAGACCAGCATTCCCCCCCTAGCAGATCTGCCCCTGGATTTTACACAGCCTTCTCTTGTGACTTAATTTTTATAGACGGGAGTGGGGAGTGAATCACGGGGCTTTTACACCCTGCATATAGTAACTCGGAGGAGTCTTCTTTCAACCTGTGGTCTTTCTTCCCATTGCTCACCTCTTGGTGTGGGGGGGGGGGTGTGTGTGGCTAGGACAGGGTAGGGATGGTACGAGGCGTATTACGTATTTGGTGATTCAGATAGTTTGATAGACGCATGGTTTCTCTTTCTTACTCTCTTGAGGTCAGTCTAGAACTGATAGACCTGTAAAATATATTTAATGGCCCACATGTCATAACTCATTTCCTTGACTTTTTAAAGCTTCATAATCAATTGTATTTCTTGACCATTTTTTTTTCATACTCTCTCAAAATACACAATTAGATATTTGACTCTTGAGGGAGAAAAAAAGAACTGCTTTGTCCAGGTTTTTTGGGTTGAACAGAAAAGTTGAGTTGGAGCAGAAATACGGAAATGTGTCTGTCGAGCTCCAGCCGAGAAGCCCAGCACTTCTCCGAGCAGGGAACTTCTGGCTAAGAGTTTATTGCTCAACACACACACCTCTCTAACTCTCCCGAGGAGTCCGGCCAGGTTGACCACTTCACACCAACAGCACAGCTCCACAGTTCTTCTGTATTCTGCTTGCGAGCAGAAATGCCTTCATCTTAGGATCAGTTCAGTATTTACGTACTTACTGTGTTTTACACCTGAAAAAGATACTAAGTTGTAATAAAACTTCAAACTTTTGATGCAGCTTTAGTATTTAAGTGGATCTTAGGGTAATAGAAACCATGTTTTTTTTTTTTTAAATCCTGGTATAATATTCTACATTCTGCTAATTCAAATTAGTATGCATTATTAGGGTGCCTAGTTAATATTGTAGAGTAAAGGACAAAGCAGTAAAAACATTTTTATATAAACACAGTGTGCCTGAGAGCCTGCCTCCATCCTCTGTTCAAATTATATTAGCAAGAGATATTCCTGTATTTTGTAATACGGCATTGTTCTCTCGCTAATGTATGCAGGAGTCCTTTTTATTTTTACTTATTTTTTTATTTAAAGATTTTATTTATTTATTAGAAAGATCACAGGCAGGCCAGTGGCAGAGGGAGAGGGAGAAGCAGGCTCCCAGCTGAGCAGGGAGCCCGATGTGGGGCTTGATTACAGGATTCTGGGATCATATCTTAGTGAAAGGCAGATGCTTAACCAGCTGAGCCACCTGGGTGCCCCACAGGAGTCTTTTTAAAATTCTATATGCATAAAGTTACTGTGAGAACTGTCGGACCAGTTCCTTTCAAGTTTAAAATAAGGAAACTGAGCATTATTTTTGCAATGACAGAGAACATCTGTTCTGTCTCACAGGTGTGAAATGATTATTGTTTCATAAGACTGCATCTGTACCTCTGGTATGTGCACTGTACTTCTTGATGTTAGAAACGTGAAAGGTTGGGAATCCTGTTGCCTTGGAGCTTTCCAGGTGACACATGGGACAGTGGACTTGAGGGAAGCCAGCAGAAGCCTTGTGCATGCACCACACTTTGGGCTGATAGTCGGCGTAGGCAACGGGTGACAGGCTGTTGACTCACGGGATGGGACACTGTGGGACATGGTGGACAAGAACGATGTCACAGAGGGGAAAGTCAGAACCAGTTCTAGAAAGATGACCAGGATTTGTCTCAGTGGATGGGTGGAAGGGACTTTGTTCGGAAGATGGAAGGTAGCAGTGACTGCCAGAGATGTGCTTGCTGTGTTTGCCTAGGAATTTCCTTGATCACGATCAGCAGCCTTTAACAGACTGGTTTTTGATGTGAAACGTTGTTGGAAGAATTTTGCAGTATAGTTATCAGAATGAATAATTCTTCTCTTTCCCATCAGACGTTGAGTTGAATGAAGTCCTTCCCTGCCTGTCTGTCTGTCTTCCACAGAGCTGTTCTGTAAGCACCTGCTTGGCCCAGCCCCAGGCCAAGGACAAAGAGATAGCAAGACAGTTCCTGCCCCGGAATAGTAGCAACGGGAATTACATTGGTGCTTGTAACCTTCAGTGTAATCTGTTGTAGGGCCGTAACCCAAATAGAAATGAGTACGCTTGGTTTATAAGGTTTGCCTCTGTTAATTGTTTATGTATGTGCTGGAGATTTATCCTGAAGAAAGGCTAAAGGAATGAATATTCTCAGCCTTATTGGCCTTTCTTCCTGTTCAGAATGACACTTTAACATAAGAAAATGCTAGTCCTTATTCTACATTATGATATGGGAACTGTTACGTTAATTATATATAGTACATAGACTTAAATGCTGTATGCATTTTTGAGTTAACAACACAAATCCAGAAAATAACCCCATTTCCACTATTCAAATTAACCATATTCACTTTCATGTGGATACGGTCATTACGTAAAATTAATCATATTGATTGGGTCTAAAACCTGAATCAGGAACTAAAATAAGCTCAAAATTTATCTGAACCTAGATTTAACTAATTTTATACAAAATGTACCACATCATAGAATAAAGAGCAGTTAAAAAAGATCAGAGAGTGCCTGGGCGGCTTAGTCAGTTAAACGTCCCAACTCTTGATTACAACTTAGGTCATGATCTCAGGGTCATGAGATGGAACCCCAAGTTGGGCTCTGCACTCAGTGGGGGTTCCACTTGAGAGTCTCCCCACCCCCACCCTCTGTTTCTCTCTCAAATAAGTGAATGAATGATTAGACTCCCCCCCCTTTTAAGATTTTATTTATGTGAGAGAGAGGGAAAGAGATTATATGACCAGGGGAAGGGGCAGAAAGAGAGGGAGAAGCAGCTTCCCCACTGAGCAGAAAGCCCAGTATGGGGCTCAGTCCCAGGACCCTGAGATCATGACCTGAGCCCAAGTCAGATGCTTAACGCAGTAAGCCACCCAGGTGCCCCATGAATAAATCTTCAAAACAAACAAAACAGAAATCCCATATCTGTGAAGGATCCCTCCTAACCTTGGAAGCAGAAAGGGGAATTGCAAAAAAAAAAAAAAAGACCCAGCTATATTAAAGTATCAAATTTCTGAACTATGAGAAATATTAAGTCAGGAAAACAACAGATGTTTTTTTTAGCGTTTAATACGACTTTCTTGCACGGTATATCTTCTCCGTGTCTGTGGTGCTGCGTACATAATTTTGCTAAGAGATTAATGTTTGTGTTGTAAAAGCTCTAGTAAATACCAGAAAAATACGGAGGTTCCCCTTCTCCTGATTCCCCCACCTATGCCCTGGAAAGTAAGCACGTGCAGGTGAATCACGTAGTGGGATGAACAGTAGAGACCTAAAAGCCCATCCCCCCAAGATGCATCACTTTGTACCTCTCACATTACAAAAATGGTAGACTTTCTATGTAGAAATGGGAGACACTAGGTTTGCAAATAGTACATTCAAATTGCTGGCAGTAGTATTTGCGCATGTGACTTTAAAATGATTATTGTGCATTTATGCATTTAAAAATGATGACACAAGTTACACGTACTGAAAGTCTTGTGTGGTGCAACATTGGAGTTAATCCGGAGGAAGTTACAAACTAAACAGGAGCCTTTATAAAGAGATGTTTCTAGGGGCGCCTGGGTGGCTCAATGGGTTAAAGCCTCTGCCTTCGGCTCAGGTCTTGATCCCAGAGTCTTGGGATCAAGCCCCGCATCGGGCTCTCTGCTCAGCAGGGAGCCTGCTTCCTCCTCTCTGTCTGCCTCTCTGCCTACTTGTGATCTCTGTCTGTCAAATAAATAAATAAAATCTTTCAAAAAAAGAAAAGATGTTTCTATTTTCTGGTTTTTAAGTAGTTTGCTTTCCTGTACCCTTTACCAAGAGCAGATGGATGAAAAGAAGGGCTACTATGAAAATAATTTGTTGATTGTGCATTTATAGTTAGGTCTCAGCCATTAGACCTTTTGGTAAATGAAGACTCCTTTAATCCCTCCGTGAGTACATTTGTCACCAGAATTTTAACATTTGAAATCCTCTTAATTTCTTTTCAGCCTGTACTAAAGTAAATAGCTGAGTTGAGCTGTATGTGTCATTATTTTTTACTCATGGAAACTTAATGTCACAAGAATGGGCTTCCTGAGGTTAACATGCTGAAGCACTCTAAAATGGTCCCATTCGAGTTGGATTAATAGTTTAGATTGCCACTTAATGGGGTGCTTAGTTGGCAATTGATGGAGAAAGTGGTCTGTGTTTCGTGTTTGAAAATCAAGGAGCATTTCAGATGAAGACCTATTGCCCCATAACGTGTTGCTGGTGTCAGTTACTAGACCAGAGACACTTCCCCAGGACCTGAGACATGCGCTCGCTGAGCAGGGGCTGTGGACTGTGTCTCAACAGAGAGAGCCTTTTCTTTGCACACCTTTTAAAGGTGTGAAGGGTTCCTTGAGTTTGGGGGATATAGGATCTGTCTCTGTCCCAAAGAGCTGATCCTTTTGATGAGAAGGGGGAAATCACACAAATCAAAGACCCATGATTGGGGGGTCCCATGAGGGCGACCCATTTCCATTATCTGTTGACCCCCCCTCAGCTTCTGATTTAACACAGGAGCACTGGGAAAAATCAGGCGGCAGCAACAGTGTTGGCCTCATCTGGAGAAACCTGGGAAGGGGCCATATGCAGGGATTGAATATGTATATTGATCTGGGGACCGTGACACAGCAGAAATCCTGGAAAGGCCATTCTGTGACTCTCTGGAGCCAAAGGGAGATGTGCTGGATGGGCAGGATAGCTTGTGGAAAGGGATCTGGAAGGAAGCAAAAACAGTCATCGTAGAGATCAAAGTTCCTGCGTCTGTGCCGTAATCCAGAAGGACAAAACATTTAGGATCTTCTCTCCACCCCCACCCCATCTCCTTTTAATTTAGTACTAATTAGGAATTGGGTGGGGGGAAGGTTTTCTGTGGCTTCTTTCAAGCAGATGATAGAAAAATCTGTTGGCACACCCATTCTCCAGTCGGTGTGACCTTTGTATTGAAGACCAGCCCTGACTTGGAGAGCCCGGGCAGTCAGGTGAATGCACCGCCTGTACCCTGGTAATAGATCTGCGGGGTTCTAGATGGTGATGATCTCCATTTCAGTGCCTTTGTTTAGAACTGATGTTGGGGTGAAGGAGACGGTTGTGTGTTTCTGACTCATGGGATCATAATATTTATTTATACTTTTCTGAGCCTCCCTGTTTCTCTAAGATGAAGTTTTTTTTGTTCTGAGAACGAATGGGTGGAACCGCCCAGTCAGGCTGCCTGGAGACTGCTAGAAGTCATCTGTGAGGTTACTAGTAGATGAGATAAATGCGTGTGCAGTGCATTCCTTGGGTACTTGGTGCATGCCACACACCATCTGGGTTCTAGGTATATGGCCATGAACAAAACCAAAAGCTCTTAGCCCTCACACAGCTCACATTCTGATAGAACGGGGACAGAGGAGCAAAATAGGGGAGAAACACAGACACTGAATGAGGATCAGCGCCCTGGAGACGAGCAGGGAAGGTGGGTGTCTTCACGTGGGCACCAAGGAGCCAAGGAAGGCCTCTGGGAGCTGATGACGATGAGCCATAGCTCCTAGCTGGGAGGGGCCATCCCAGATTGGGGGCCTGAGGTCCCAGCACAGTGGCCCTGAGGTCCAGGGATTCCTGGAGAGCCGGAACAACAGCACGAGACCAGTATGACCAGAATGGGCACGCAGGCATGAGAGGCCAAGATTTGGAAGACAGACTGGTCAAGGGGTTGGACAGGTCGTGGAGGTCCACGGCGGGGCCCTGAGGAAGGCCACGGGGTTGGAGGGGTTGGAGGGGCTGAAGCAGTGGAGTGATGAGACCCCACAGGCTCCTGTCCTGAAACGGTGAGGCAGGAGCACGGGGGCTATTGCCGTGTGCGCATCACCTTGGAGGTGGCAGGGTGCGGGCTCTGGCCTCTGCTGCTGTCCCCGTGCCGTATGTTCGTTCTTCCAGATCCTGGGGGCAGTCATCCGTTTTCTCAGGAGTCAGTCTAACCTTCGTACTTAGCCTGTCAAACCTTCATAGCTAGACTGTCATTTTCGTGCTGCATTGCCGAGAAAATGGGAAGCTTTTATTCTCCTAAGCGAGTGTTATTTCAAGATGCTTCCTGCCGCCTGTGTCATGCCAAGGTGGGGGCGGGCTCGGCTTTGCAGTTCTGCACGGGGAGCAGGCTTCTGATTTGCAGACGGCATTTATTATAAGGCATATTGTCCATTGATGAATGCTGTGTGGGCTGCAAGGCAGCTCCACGGCTTTTAAAATAGCTCATTAATCCCGCAAGCTCACCCCCCGAGAGAGAGAGGCAGCCCCTTCCAAAGTGGTGTCCAGGAGCAGGGGTTTTTCCGTCCATTCCTCCGTTTTTGTCCTTTGGTTCATTGTGTGTTTCCCTGAGGGGCTGAAGACTTGAAATGGGCCCAGACGGTCTCAGTTCCTGGAGAGGATGTGAGATTGGGAGACAACTTTTAAGTTGCTGTTAAGGAAAGAGATGCATGTTGGTCTCTGCTCCTGAAGATTTCCCACATAACGTGGGTTGAGACAGAGGGAAATAGCAGGCGTCATGCTCTGTCCCGAAGCTCCGTAGGCACAGCCGGTCTGTCGTCCTCACTCTGAACTGACCGAGTGGGGCCTACGCAGAGGCTCTGGGTTTGGAAGGGCTGATGGAGTCCTCGGAGAGCAGGAAGTTCCACTAGTGAGAACACTGTTGGGGACATTCTTGCTGTCTCACGGCCACGAAAGGGTCATGGGCAGAGGGTGTAGGGCACAGTGGGGTTCCAGGCCACCTCCCTTACTGAGTGGAGCCCTGCAATTCCAGTGATCTTTGTTCCCAGAAACCTCACTGCCACTTGCTTTTTCTTTTGAGCAGGCTTCTTGTTTGGCCTAATACGTTGCAGTCGGGGCTGGGTGGCCAGGTGGCATCTGTTGGAACGCTGGTGTGTGTTGCCAAGCAAAACAGATGCAGGAAGATTTGCCTGAAGGGGGGGAGGAAGTGGGAGGCAGGTCGTGCTGGGGACGGGAGTGGGACTAAACCATATTTATCTGTGGAAGGGAGGGCATTGCTTTCTTGCATTTCAGAAAATCCTTTTGGGTTCATGCAAGTATTTCCAAGCCCCTCGAATGCCTCTTTTTCCTGGCCCACCCGGCATTCACAGTGGTGTTTAAAGATTTACTACAGCAGAAAGAATTACTGACTTTCTCCCTCGTGCAAGTCACTGGCCATCAGGTTTTTAATTTTATTTTAATTTATTGCTCCTTCTGCCTGTTAATAGGTTGGCCCTTAATGGAATACAGTCTGCCACAGGTGGCGCAGACTGGGTAAAAAGAATTTCACTGATTCTCATTATCTAACTCATTAAAGGATCCCGGGGCCGTGTGTGGATTTACTGATGGGGGCGCCGTTTGGGAAGGTCAGTGTACCCCAGTGATGCCACCATGCTGTCGGGGGTGAGAAGAGCTAGTCTAAGGGGTTAATGCTAGAGAGCTAGTTAGTTAAAGTGAGCTAGTTGATTTTTGTACTAAGCCTTGGTGTCAGAGCCAATGTCGCACCCTCGTCTTCTCGTGGGCCTCCGTACTCAGGCCACAGAGGAAGTGTCCACTCAGATGGGTCTCTTTGATACCACCTGTGCATTTAGAGTGACAGAATGTTCCCGCTGAATATTTGCAAATGTATATGGAAAAAAGCTTATCTCCCAAAATAGCTTAGAATGAAAGGGATAATTTTCTCCTCCCTTTCCAGTAGCAAGAAGTAAGTGAAAGTGGGGTTCTAATTCGACACTGGCAAGACAGGTCAATCCTGTTCTGTCTCCTTCGCAAATACCACTGTCCTCCAGGTACCCGGAGTAAAGAGTCGCCGCGTGCGTTCTTGTGCCCTTTGCCAACTGCCCTTCTCGAAAGCGTTGACCAGCTGTCCGGTGTTCATGAATTTCAGAGAAGGGGTCATAGGTTGTCTTCCTTTTATGGTATTTAAAGCGGAGTATTAAAAAAGTGAAGGATCATAAAGGTCATGTGGGCCAGTGTCTTATTTTTTTAAGCAGGAAGGTGTGGGGTCTTGTCCAAGGGCATGCGGGAAGGCGGTAGCTGAGCTTGGGTATCGGGTGGCCTGATGCCCAAACCGCTGTTCTTCCTGCTCCCCCCAGCACAGGAGACTGTTAACTACAGCTGAATTTTGGCCATCGGGAGTCCTTTCACATGAACTGCCGGAAGACCGTGCACCCTGTTCTAGGGCCTTCTTTCAAGCTGCCTTAGCGGAAACACTCGGAACAGACGTCAGTGTACTTTTTTTTTTTTTTTGACTCACTGTTACCCTCAGAGCCATAGATTATTAATATAATCTCATCATTGTGTAAATAAATATTTTTTAATGATGCCGTTAGGGTCTGATAAGGTACACAGTCTGCTTTCCCTCGTCATTAAAGTTCTCACGACCTCCGTGATCTAGGAGAGAAGCTTGCCCTTTGTTCATTTCTCATTTCCCTTGCTAATCCCTTACCCCTTCCTGGGGCTGTCACTCCACTAGCCCTCCTCCCTCTCCTGATTGGCTGCTTCTCCCCTGCTAAGGCCTGAGAAGGTGTTCGGGTGTGCTTGGTGGGATTGCTTAGAAAGTAAGAATAAATGGGCTGCGGATAGGAGTTTGAGTCACTGTTTTTGAGTTGAGGACCTGTGATCTGTCTTTTGTCTTCTTCCCCACATCTCTTTGCCTGTTACACTCCTCTTTGCCCCTCGGAGCACGTCCGGAATCAGAGAGGGGATTGTGAGATTTTGGTTTAAACGTTCAGTGGGATAATCTGGGCCAGCTGTGTGGCGTAGTTCCTGGCACACATTAGTGCTTAATAAATCTTTGCTGTCTTCGTTGTTCCTTCTGAAGGACAAGATGTAAATTCTTCACAGATGTCTAGGGATTGTGTAGGTTCGCTGCCCATCCACTGAATTTGTATTGGCAAGCACATTTTTAGTTTATCCTAGTTTTTTTAGCGGCTGTCGGGGTGTTGCCCTTCTCTTTCAGGGTTGATATATTTTCTACTGCGCTGAATGTAAGAACCATGGAAAAAAAATCAAGAAGTATTCTTCAATAAGATTTTTATGATTCATTAGACTAACAGGTGTCAGCAACTTTCATTTTCATGACTTAAGGTAAAAGGACTTGAAAGGCTTTGGTGGTTTATTCTCCTTTTTTTCAAAGGCCAAAACCAAGATCGCTTTTTGGTAATGGCTACCTTTCCCCTGGATATATGTTTTCCCAAAAAGTACTGTCTGATTTTCATTAAACCCATGCAGAGTTGTCCTCATTTAAGTTACCCTTTAGATCTCTATAAACTTTTAAAAACCAAATCATAACTGGAGATGTGCAGGTGGTTGGGGGTCAGTAACCTCATCAACAGTCGTGTAATGGCACGTGTAGATGGCGTAGTTTGCTCTTGAGATGAAAATGCAGGCACCCGTATTTTCCTGGGTAGGTCATCAGGGACCGTTGGGTAAGAATTACATTAAAATCAATCTTCGTCTTGCATCTTCCCCTCTTCACACGGAATGTGCCATTCTCTCCTCTGAATTTCAGGAGTCTATTAATAAAGTGTGTGTAAAGAATTAGTTGCTAATTTTGGATGTGCTTGAAATGAGATTGTCAGCAAATCACAACTTCACATGCAGGACTGCAGCGGAAGAGGAGTTCCTAACTTACGAAGAATATGAAGGGTGCTTGACTTCTCGTTTTTTCCCTTCTATTGAGATCTCCGTTGTATACTTTAAAGACGCTTAAGTGTTCTATAAGATGATAGATAGTGTTTCTGTCCAGACTTCATGTTAAGATGTTACAGTATTAAACCTGTTTGTTAACTCTCTACTGGCTAGACAGTAACTCGAAATAACATTTATTCCTCCACCGGAGTCAGTAGGTAATAGCTGTGAGATGGGGTACAGTTCAGTGGTAAAACTGGCAAAAAATTAATATTCTTTAGTTCAGCTTCCCCCCCTTAAAAAAGAATAAACAAAGTCCGGGGAGGTTGTGTGGTTCGTCTGCTGTTGCTGCCTTCACAAACACTGGAAGTTAGAAGTGAGCTTCTGAATTGCTTTCACATTCCAGGGAGCGTTCTAGAGATGAGGGACATGGCGACTGGCTCGTGGGAGGCTTAGGCTGGCTTTGTAGTTACTACGAACAGTAAAAAGCTACCAATAAGTAACTTACATACTTTACTAAGGATGCTGGAGGAAGTAAATAGGAAGCTGAGGCAGAGAAAAATCATAGTGAGGCCTCCTTGAATCAGAGCTGCTCGGGGCAGACCCATCTTGGGCTGATCGCAGCGGAGGCCTCGCGAGTGGAAATACTGAGCACACTCGGGGGTCCTGCTCATCGGAGGGACAGAAGGGATCACAGGGCCATGAGTGTGTCCAATGAGGGAAGGGGAGAGAGTGGTCCAAGGTGAGTCCAGGGAACAGTGCAGAGCGGTAGGTCCTTCACGTCACAGACTGTCCTCTTGTCTGAGTGTAAATGCCACGGAGGCACCTGGATGGGTAAAAGTAACTAGCATTACCTCTGGAGCCTGGGCAGTAAAGGAGCTGTTAAAGGAGAAGCCCTCGCGTTTCCAGAGGGAAAGAAGAATCCATATCCTATGTCATCTCTGAGATTTACAGAGGGTTGCTTCCTGCCATTGTTTCTCTTACAAACGATCGGAAGCCACTTCTTTGTTTCCTTTTCAAAATTCTGCACTGTGTGTTTTGCCTTTACTGAGCTGCCATAAAGACCGGGCAGTCAGGAGCGTGTGCGAGGCCGTGAAGATCCTTTCCTCGTCCTGAGACTCCACTTCCCTTTGGGAACATTTGGGAGAGAAGTTGACGCTGTCTCTGTTGGGGTTGCTGTTCACTTTCTGGGCCCTGCTCGTTGTGTCCCGCGCAGACACTGCGTGCCGGCTGGTGGTCGGGTGTTACAGACCGGCTTGGTGACCTAGTGGCGTGGTGATGAGCAGGTGTAAGCTCTGGGCACTCCGTGAGCTCTGGGAGAACCTGCTTTACTTTGGACCACAGTGGTGGGCCGTGTGACCTTCCGTCAGATTGCAGGTCCTGCTCTCAGACCATGGTTCGAGTTTATATCCATTTACCCTTCTTAGAGTGCGCATGGAAGACAGTGTGGTGGAGAGCTGTTTCAGCCCTCCCCCAGCGGGGGCCCGGGGTGGGGACGGACAGGGAGGGTGTGTTTCCCTTCCCCCGTGAATGCAGTGGCCTTGTGGCTGGTCTGGTCTACGCTTAGCCTGTGCAGGGTAGGCCACTTCCGCTCTGTCTTTGGGGAATGCGTGCTTTTGGGATCCAGCTACCATGCAGCAAGTTGACTGCCGAGTCGGTCCAGCTTTCGGACCTTCCCCACCAAAATGCCAGACGATGGAGCGAGGCGTTGGCCGTTCCAGACCCAGTCATAGCTGACCACAGCCCCGGGGAGACCACAGGCTGCCCGGTCAGTCCACGGACTGTAGAAGTCTAGAATGGCTGCTGTGGGTTTTAACCCCAGAGTTTTGGAGGGGATTGTTAGCAACAGATAACTCAAAAAGGACAGTGTCCTTCACATCCAGCCCTGGGGAACTGAAGTGAGGCGGGTTCAGCAGACCCACCTCCTGTAGGTGAGCTTGGGGGAGTGCGGGGTGGCCCAGTGCTCGCACAGCTGTCTCCCGGGAGGCTGGAGCGGGGGAGCGGCGTGCACAGCGGGCACACCAGACGGTCCAGGGATACACTTGGTGTGCACAGCTGAGAAACAGCTGCAGGGGCCCCACGGACGGGGAAGGGTGGGTGTTTTGCTCTCAGGAATGGAATTATTCAGCTTGAAGGGAAAAGACAGTTTAAAGAAATGCATCGTATCCCTAGGAGAAGGAGAAGCGTTCTTCGCCTAGGCCTGCACCAAGACCCAGTTCTTTGTTAAAATCTGGTTTAGTAGGTGGATAATGAAGGACTTCTTCCAAATAATAAAGAATGGCTTCCTCTGGGGTGAGCGGCTCCTGTGGGGTGATTTGCTTCTTTCCCAGATGTGAGTGGACTTCAGTGTTGAGTCACCTGTGAGGTACTGTGTCCTGTAGGCCTCTGTAGCTACAGCAGTTGGTAAAACGCTGTGTACATCGTAGGTGCTCAGTAAGTGAGGTCAGTTTGGTTTTTATATAATTAGATTCACATTACACGTGATTGAATTAAATTTGCTCCAAAGCAAAATCTGCTCTTGCGCTTAAAATCACAGTAGAGGGGCGCCTGGGTGGCTCAGTGGGTTAAGCCGCTGCCTTCGGCTCAGGTCATGATCTTGGGGTCCTGGGATCGAGTCCCGCATCGGGCTCTCTGCTCAGCAGGGAGCCTGCTTCCCTCTTCCCTCTATCTCCCTCTCTGCCTGACTCTCCATCTGCTTGTGATATCTCTCTGTCAAATAAATAAATAAAATCTTTAAAAAAAAAATCACAGTAGACAGTATCCGTTTAAGACCATGCCTCCATCCTTGAACACATGTTCTCCATGTTACGTGATTAACCTCCCCACCCACAACATGTGCGCGCGCGCACACACACACACACACACACACACACACACAATCACATAGTTTCAGAGCACAAGTGAAGGATTTCCTGTTTCTTGAATAATCTGAAAAGATACACAGCTCACGTCCTCCATCCTGAGCATGAATCGGTTTGTAAGGTCCTTGGCCGGTTGGATGCTGAGTTTTCATTCCTAGGGAGTAGGGTCTGGCAGCTGTGTGAGCTCCCCGCCCGGACCCAGCAAGGCCTGAGTCACCTGCATGTAGTGAGGGCTGCTGCTGCTGGCCAACTGGTCCCTACAGGCTCAGTAAGCCCCAGCCCTCACCTCTTAATTGACACAGACTTGTGGGTCACAGGTCTCTGATCTGGAGAGGGAGGAGACAGATGAGAGCAGGAAGACTTAGAACCTCTGGGGCTCACAGCCCTGGCCATTAAGTAGGCTCACCGGTGGGCAGCTGATGTCCGCGGGGCCAAGGCCCAGCTCATCCCTCCCTCCTCTTTCTGGCACTTCATGGACCAGAGCCAGAAGCAGCATCGTGTCGTTTTAAGTCTTTGGTCTCATCTCCCCTTCGTCTACTAATGTTCTGTTAAAGAGCCTTTGTCAAGTCAGTAGGAAGAAAAATTAATATTGGCTTTACATGTGGGTTCGGCTTGCAGTGTAAAAAATAGCCTGCCTTTATAAAGCACTAGATCTAAGGTCCCTTTTCTGCCACTGCTGTGACCCCTGGTCATGAGAGTTTTCGGAGTTCACTTCCGTGCGTGTGAAATGACACACTTGCATAAGAGTCTCTGAGAAGGAAGTGTTACATACGTGTTCTTGTGCTTTACAGATGTGGTTGGTTATATTATCAGTAATAGCTTAGATATGTCAAGGTTGGTTTTTTGTTTTCTTTTTTCTTTCTAGAAAAGCTAGAAAATGTCGAGGATTTCTTTGTTTTTTTGCCCCTAAGATGACTTGAGAAGGATTTTAGCCTGAAACAGTTGAGGGAAGGCTACGTGCTGTCAGGAACAGAGTCAGTCAGCCTGAACTGCGCACCCGTCGCTGGCCCTGGGTCTGTCCTGTGTCAGGGCGTGTTGGGTGTCTCTGGTTCCGAACTCGGACATGGTCGTGCTGAGGCCTTTTGATCCCATAGACCCTGTCCTGCTGTTGCTCAGACATTTCTGTGTAGAAGGACTCTGTTTGTTCCCTGGGGGGGTGTTTATTTCTCAGTGTCAGGCTCCAGGCTGGCTGTGCTCCTCCAGGCTTCCACTTGCCAGCCAAGCAGCTGGGCCAGAAGGGGGACTTCACGGCAGGTCTCAGAACACTTGTTGAGAAGAAAGGGTACTTGGCTCTTGAAGGGGGAAGTATGTTCGCCTTGGCTTCTCTGGGCCCACGCTGCCCGTGGGGGCTTTGATCCAAACACTGATCCGGTGGGTCCCTCCCGGTGGAAAGCAAAGAAAGAAATGGCTTTGAAAATAGAAGCAACAGATAAAATAGAGAGTGATAATTCTAGAATAATCCCCGAGGTGGCAGAGAAAGTCAGGATTTAGCTTGCTGGGGGTGGAGGTCGGAAGGGGCGTGCGGGTGGAGGGGTGTACTCCCAGATGCGACTGTGTCAGGTTGGCGGGAAGAAGGCTGGAGCAGTGAAAAGCAAGGCCGTTGAGCAGCAGCTTGTTAATGTGACGGATCTTGACTTACTTTTGGGACCGCTAGCTAGCCCTTTTCCAATAGTTAGTTGCTAGATGTTAATTGCTGACCAGGTCACTGGTTACATTCGCATTTGTGGCTTGCTCTTGAGTGCATATGAATGGGGTGATTAAAACCTGTGGTTTTTAGATTTTGCTCCCATGGCTGCTTCTGAGATTTTGCAGAAATTCACCTGAATTTCATTTTTATTATTTCCGACCTTTACCAATGATGAAGATGGATATTACACATTTAAACATATAAAGTGTGTAATGATAAAATGTCCTGTGAGTATTTTCTGTAGTTTAAGATTCTGCATATGCTGTTAGAAATTCATTGGTATTTTCTTCTAGCTTATTTTCAACTCCCTCTGGATCACTGTAATATTTTAACATTACCTGGTTAGATTAGCTTGGGCAGGTTATGGTTCAAAATTTTCAATTTTTATAAGCACCAGAGGTGGTCCATGGTCTGCTTTGAGAAACCTTGGCCTAAGAAATGTTGAATGATGCCTCATAAAAACTGATAGCCTCAGAAATACTTTTTCCTTTGATTTTTTTTTTTTTAAGATTTTTATTTATTTATTTGACAGGGAGACCACAAGTAGAGAGGCAGGCAGAGAGGGGGGTGGGGGAGGAAGCAGGCTCCCCGCCGAGCAGAGAGCCCGATGAGATGCAGGGCTCCATCCCAGGACCCTGAGATCATGACGGGAGCTGAAGGCAGAGGCTTAACCCACTGAGCCACCCAGGTGCCCGATTATCTCTCTTGATTTTATTTTCAGCTCCAGTGTCATTACTGGAGAAATACAAAAAGCCTTTTATTTTTTTTTAAATGACCCAGTAAAACAGTAATGTTGAATGTTGAAGTGTGTCTGTAATCCCGAATAGTTCTTTGATAGCGCTGAACCTCACGTAGACCTAAAAAGTTAAGGGAGGCTTTCTCTGCTTTGGAAATCTTTCTCTGCATTGGACATTTCACAATGAACAGCTTATAATGTAGCCAGTTCTGGAGTTTGGGGTAAGGGTAACCAAAGCCATATGAAGATCAGAAACTTTGGAGGCACCTTAACTCTTTTTCCACGTCCACCCGGTGGCCAGGCGCTGCCCATTCTGCCCCTTGCAGTGGTCCCTTCTTCCTTGGCCCCCCGCCACTGCCGTGGTCAGCTCGCTGTCTAGGACAGTAGCTCCCTAACTGGTGAGAATCCTCACCACCTCCAGACTGACTCCTCTCATCTGTCTTGCACGGTGTAACCCAGGAGTGTGATCTTCTCGACGACAGATGCCTGCTTCCATTCTGTTCAAACCCCAGAGTGGCAGTCTCTTACCAGTGCCATAGATCGGCTTGAGATGCCCGCCTTGTGCTCCTGCCCGTCCCCGCAAACGTTCTCTGACAGAGTGCCCTCTCTCCACGTGTGTCCCCACGGCCTCCCTGCTCGAGCCAGCTGCCCTCCCCCGCTTTCACTTGGTCCCTCACTCACTGAGACTTTGGTTCCCTCAGGGAGCTCTGTTCCTAGCTCCCTCCAGCCATGTATGTTCGCAGATCTGCCTTCTCTCAGACGAGGCTGAAAATTTTTAATATAGGAACTTGGAGGTTTCGGAATAAAAAAACTGTTCACATAGTGACCATATATTTGGCTTCTTTTACTTAAATGTTTATTAGTTATTAGTAGAGGTGAGGGAGTCCAAGGGGATATCCTCCTCCCCCCCAAACCCCAAGGGCTTACAGTCGAGCGGGAGAGGCAGGTACAGGAAAGATAAGGGTGGTGTGCACTCAGAATGGTAGCGAGCGTTCAAGCCCCAGGGAAGACCTCACGAAAAGCTGTGGGCTCTCACAGCTAAGGGAAGCCAAAAGGCTGCAAAGAAAGACAGGTGCGAATGGGTCTTGAACGCATGGGGTTGAGAGCCCTGGAGAGCGCATTCTGGCAAGAGGCTTGGGGACAAGGAACTCTTTACCTGCGTGGGCCAGTGTTGGAAATGAGGTTGGGGGGAAGAGGAAACGGGGCTTCAGACGGAGGTGGAAGCAGGTACGCGTGAGGCGCTGTTGGCTAGTACATCGGCATCTTCTGCTGCTGTGAGGGGAAAGCACTGGGCCCCTTGAGGGCTGGGGTTTCGCATCGCTGTCCGGGATACATGACATGGTCGACTCTACTTGATTTGACAAGAATTTGCTCTGTATTCTAAAGCAGCAGTTACCAGACGTTTTCTGTAAAGGGCCAGAGAGTAAATATTGTCAGGGCTCCATTTAGAGTCTGTTGAGAACAGACCACTTTATACATTGCTCGTTGTGAGATACGCAGACCATGAGTGGAGAGGAAGCCCCTCTGAATGTCTTGGTCTCGCTGCTCTAAGCTGGGCGAAGCGTTCCTGGCAGGACTCCGTCCCCTCCAACCCGGAGCGTAGTCTGCCATCAGGACTCTCTTCCAAGTTAGAATCCGCAGCGTACTAGGAGCCACTGTGGTGTCCTTTTTGTTTAAGTTGGGAGAGGCCTCCCAGTGGCCTTCGAGGTGGGCCCGCCTCTCTGTTGACTGTGCAGTTGTCTGCGTGTTGTCACATGCAGCGAAGAGAGGGCGGGGGGTTGCTGGCCTGGCCACGTATGCTTGCTTGGCGGGACCGCGAACAGGTGCAACACAGAGGAAAGTGGAGGGTATGAGCTTGGCACCAGGGTTCCTGGTTTGCTCTGAGTAAATAAAGGAAAGCTGGTGGGCACTCCAGAGGCTGGCTGGGCCGTCGGGGGTAGGCATAAATGCAGGTCTGTGGGGGCTGGTGAGCTGGGTAGCGGTACCACTTGGACATGCAGACTCATGGAGTCTTTCCAGAAAGCTGCCCCTGTGTTTTCAGGAGGAAATTACGGCAGCAGGGAGGGAGCAGAGGGAATTAGAAATGAGGGCGGAATCTGAGAAATAGTCCTTTTAAATTAAGTACTCTCTTTTTTCTGCATCCATACGCACTTTATGGATGTTCATCATAGAAAAACGCAAAAGGAGGAAAACCAGCATGTCTCATGCTCCTGTCACGCAGAGAGAATCAGTGTCCCTTCTCTGCAGCCTATTAGAGAGGCACTGAAAAGATGGAATTTAGTGAAATACTAATCACAGAACGACTTACTTCATCATTAACGATCCACTTCTGTCTCACTTCTAAACTCTGCTGTGATTTCAGTTCTGTTCCTCCCTCCTTTTCTTTGGTCTGGAAGGACTAGTCCCAAGGAAGTGGCAAGACTTCAGCCGAATGCCTCCGTTGGCGTCACTGTGCAGAATGTTAAAATCCACGGAGGTGACTTGTTTCCTGTCGTGACTCTGCCTTCTTTTCATCATGGTTTTCTCTTCCTCTTTGCCCTCCTGCCTCCTCCTCCTTCGCATTTCTTTCAGGCATCAGGCACTCTCTCCTGCACCTCCTGGCCCTCTAGGCCTGCAGACGCTGCTAAGATAAGTGGTGTTTCCTGAACAGGTCCGCAAGAATTTCCCCTCGCCTTTGGAAAATTGTGTTGAAGGAAAAAAAAAAAAATGCCTGTCTCCCC
Source organism: Mustela nivalis (assembly GCF_964662115.1). Taxonomy (NCBI): domain Eukaryota; kingdom Metazoa; phylum Chordata; class Mammalia; order Carnivora; family Mustelidae; genus Mustela; species Mustela nivalis. The sequence goes on along the minus strand of NC_139033.1, from coordinate 36,309,981 downwards.
CTTGGTACTTTACAGGGATCTGTTGGAGCAATTTTAAAATTAAGAAACCTAATTTTTAGGTAAGAGGTAAAGTGGTTCGAAGTCTTTATTTTACAATTCCAACAAAATGTCGACGTGAGCAGTACTTAGTTTCTGCTCGTTTATTTTTCCATGCGTTCATTGCATCCGGGCAACAAGGAAGGTTCTCTAGGCTGGTTAAAATGCTCCTTCAGCTGGTAAATCCGGTTCTCCCACCTCAGAGCAGGGCCAGCAGCTCTTTCTAAAAACTCTTTCTCATGATCTTAAGTGAGCCATTTTTTTCTCCAACTGTTTGATTTTAAATGCCACTAAAATTTAACACTCCCAAGAAATTGAAATGAATGTCCTTAATGGTGGGGGAAAAAAAAAAGTTTGCAAAATAATGATTTACAGTGACTAAAATATAAGGTAACTCAGTACCTTTTGGATAAGATTAATGGATTTAAATAGGAAATGTGCACCCATGGAGTGGTTGAATGAATGAACAGATGAATTTTGGTTTGTATGGCTGTTGTCCGTGAGCTGACCTACCTGGGCTTGAGGCGCTGAGCTATCTCGCAGGTCTGGATGCCTGACTGAGTGGGAATGTTCTCGGTGGGCAGGGCAGAGTGGGTCAGACCGCTGTAGCATTCTGCAGTTAGGCCTGTTAGTGCCTGAGAACTCGTGTGATGGCCTTCCCTTTCCTGATTACGGAAGGAAGAGAAGCCCGAGGGAATACAGAGCGCTAGAACACAACGGAGGGAATCCCCATCTCTTTCGGGCTGTGTTGTGCCTCAGAAGCAAAATCTCAGTGGATTAGATGACGAAGATGTATTTCCTTGTTCATGATATCTGTCCAGCATCTGTCAGCTGGGGAACAGTGCTCTTTGTGGCCCCAAGAGTCCCCCCAGTGATGACCTCTAACCCTAATGCGTGCTTCCACCATCACTGGCGTGGGGGAAAGAAACATGACACGGTGCACGTTGTTCTAGAAGGCTTCTGCTTAACTCCAGACTGGGGAAACGAATCCCTGTCACTGCCCAGAAGGAAGAAAAAATCCCTGTCACTGCCCAGGGTGCCTGAGAACACCCTTGATGACCACACCACACCCCATTCATCCACGTAATGGTGCTGAGGCTCTGGGGCAGTAACAAGTCCCTCCCCTTACAGAGTCCTGGCAGGCAGTGTCGCCTGCCCCCACCATGCCCTGGGTTCAGAAGATGTCCCTCTTGAGAATGTAGCTTGCCTCGCCCCTTCTTCATTAATAATTGTTGTGGGTCTAAGATAGGTTGAAGTCCTAACCCCAAAAGCGTAAAAATGTGACCTTATTTGGGAACAGGGCCTTTGCAGACATAGGCAAGGGAAGGTGAGGCCATCCAAGTGGGCCTCAATTCAGTATGTCTGGTGTCTTTATAAAAATAGGGAAATTGGGACACGCACGCATGCACACACACACGCACAGAGAACACCATGTTCCATGATGGGCAGAGGTCAGGGTGATGAAACAGAAGCTGATTGCCGAAGATTGCCGGCAAACCTCCCACCACTGGGGGACAGGCATGGAACCCATTCTCCTTCACAGCCCTCAGCGAGACCCAGCCCTGCTGACAACTTGATCTCAGACGTAGGCCTCCAGGACTCTGAGACCCTTAGTTCTGTGGTTGAAGGGAGATACTTGAGCCTTAGCAAACTCACCCGCCCATCAGCGTACTTCGCATCACTTCTGCCGGTCCTGGCAGGGACAGCTACAGGGAAAATGGAAACAGGAGTCAGCTCGGGGAAGTGTGAGTCCTCAGCACAGTGAGGTCTCGAGCTGCTCACAGAGAAACTATTGGAAAAATCTCCGTGATTACAACCCCCTCCCCCCAAAAGTAGTCTTTAGCAAGTGTATCTCACATGACAGCCCTGGAAATGAAAAGTGAAATGTGTTAGTGGATACTCAGCAATAGCGAGAGGAGGAATTCAGGGGACAGTGTAGCCACATGAACAGGCTATTTTATTATGCTCTTGTGGGGGTTATCCAGAAAGAGAATGTTTCTGTGGGATAAAAAGCCTTGGGGGCAGGAGTTGGTTGTATCTGTGATAGGGGAAGGGAGCGTTTATACAGGTGCATGTGCTGGCGCCCGCCATCGGATGCTCTCCCGTGCTGTGGCGGCAGTCCAGTCTTTGGGGCAGGCTGACTCTGCATCACCTGTGACTCTCGGTGAAGATAACCTTGCTAAATACTTAATTCTACTGCTTTGAGAAGCTTTTATGTAATTGATGCTTACAAATGAAACTACTTTGCTAAACTGTGTGTCTGGATATTTTAATTATAACCCTATTTTTTTTTTTTTTTTTAAGATTTTATTTATTTATTTGACAGAGAAATCACAAGTAGTTGGAGAGGCAGGCAGAGAGAGAGAGAGGAGGAAGCAGGCTCCCTGCTGAGCAGAGAGCCCCATGTGGGACTCGATCCCAGGACGCGAGATCATGACCTGAGCCGAAGGCAGCGGCTTAACCCACTGAGCCACCCAGGCACCCAACCCTATTTTTTTTTACGTCTACTGAAGCGAGGGATGCTGGGGGCGCTGTCTGGTGTTCCGTGGTTGACCCTGCAGGTTACATGTGACCAGATTGCTGTGTGACCGGGTACCAGGCTGTGAACTCCGGGTACTGGTCACCTCCTGTGCTCTCCCCTGTGTGTGTGTGTGTGTGTGTGTGTGTTGTCTCCCCTCTCTGTGTACATCACCTATGTACACACTCTGTCCTTGGACCACAGGCTAATATCTTTCAGGATCTACATAATAGGAAAACATTCTGAGTAGATATGTTAACCATTTGCTAACCTATCAGTGCTAGAGAAGGAGGTGCTTGGTGATGACCGAGCTGTCCTTTCTCCCCAAATCAAGTTCTCCCCTTCTGGTGACTTGTGAACCCTAGATTTTTTTTTTTTTTTTTTAATTTATTTACTTGACAGGCAGAGATCACAAATAGGCAGAGAGGCAGGCAGAGAGAGGAAGAGAAGCAGGCTTCCCGCTGAGCAGAGAGCCCCATGCGGGGCATGATCCCAGAATCCTGGGATCATGACCTGAGCCGAAGGCAGAGGCTTTAACCCACTGAGCCACCCACGCGCCCCTGAACCCTAGATTTTGTGCATCTTCTTACCTGATGCTTCTCATGCTGAGCCGTACTGACTGGTGGTCATGTTTCTAGGAAGTGGGCCATTCTGATGGTCCCTGAGAAGTGAGCTCCGCAGTGAAACGGTGTGCGCAGGTGTATTTCAAAGCACACAGATTCACGCGCATGCGTGTTTGTGATGCCCTCTTTGCCACTGATTGGATGTGTGTGAAATTTAACATTTCAAAGTGGTAGAGTTCTTACTCAAGTCCGGATGTGTTGTGATGGTGCGTGGCTTTTTTGTGAAGATTTGTATGTATTTCTTTACTGTTGGTTTTGTTTTGTTTTGTTATCTGATTATGTTGGCATAGTTTTCATGATAAGTGCTTTTTGAACTTAGTAAATGGTGTTCTGTTGGTTGGTTCTTTAACTGTTCTAGAGTTAGTAACTTAAAGTTCGTGAATTCTGGTCTGTTTTGTGGGTACATGCGCTATCCTGAAATTATATGCCCAAACTATTGGGGAAATACTCTGTTGGTTCTCATTAAATATGTTTGACTTTCTTTATAGCCTCCAAAGAGGAGTATGTTTTCTGAAAAATTTCTTACCCAGGGTGAAATGGATGCTAGAGGTTGGTTCATCTTGTGTTAAAGGAGTGGTAATAATAGCGATTGGACTCACTGGGGAGAGAGCGTTATAGGCAAACATAATCATCCTACTTTTCACACTTAATTCAAAGCATCTCTTTGCTGTCATGTTGCAGAAACAGACTTAGATTCCGTTTGAGGTTTTACATGGCTACACGACAGCAGAAAGAAGCAAGGGGCCGTTTCTTTGTAGTTGGAGATCATCTTTTATAGTTTCACTTGATGACGATACTTGGTCTGTGACTGGGTGGTTTTCAACACGGAGACTTGGCGAGAGCTTTGATGGGCTCTTTCTCATTCCTGAACTGAGTTAGCCGGGGACTTGTAACAGAGTCACTTAGGGCAGGGAAAGTGGAAGAGCGAATTTAATTCAGGGATGCTGAAATCTCTTTGAGAAACAACAGATTGTTCTAACACTGTTGCAGCATTTCCTTGGGATATTACAGCACCGTTAGGAATTCTATTTCCAGAGTCTTCACATATGTCTTTCTGTACAGCATAATGACTGCCGTTGGGCACGAAGTCATCCCTTTGTTGTGGGGAGCCTTGGACTTTGCTCCTTGTGTTCTCCACAGAGGCTAGGCTTCTGCCTCATATACCTCTAGAGGATTATTATGTACCAAGGATTGTAGAATCTTCCTCTCCTTTAGCTAGATACTGCCTGGCTTTATTGTTGCCTTGGGTTTCTATTTTTTGTTTGTTCCCATTATGTAACCAGCCAGTAGAACTGTGTCTCCCTGTTACTAAGCAGCTCTCCCAAGTAGCACTGAACGTACTCACAGGTGAGGCGTTTGCAGGCGTACCAAACCCATGGTCATCGCCGCCTTCCTCCTCTGTGACTTCTTACTAGCATTATTGAGGAGTTGAAGGAGTGGTCCCCGCACTCAAGAAGTGGGCATGCTATCTAGGAAGCTAAGACTAGCACCTCAAACATGTAGATTTATAGGTATTTGCTTATGGAATTCTGCCAAAATTAAGGCTGTTTGTGTGTATACTGTACACCCACGTCGGAAGACCGTATGTTAAGACCTATTCTCTTATAAGTGTTTTGTCTTATGAGAGTAAATATTGCCCTTAAATCCAGTCTCAACCCTCTTGTTTACTTAAATGTGGAAAAAATATAAAAACCTAGTTCGTACTACAATAAATGACCAGTTACCCTGTCAGCCTTAAGTTTTGATGTTTTGAGTTTATACTGATTTAGTGTTGTTTTCCAGTGAGCATTTGAACATTTCCTTACAATCTGATCATAATAGCATTTATCTTCAGGATGTGATACCCTTGTATGGTGAGTCTTTTGATGTGTTAAATCCCCACCTGTAGTAGTAGTAGTAATTTTTGGTCTTAAGAAGATGTTTAAGGGAAGTCAGAAGAGGGTGGTTTTGGGGGGTTCCTAGAAGTCATTTTCAGTGAGCTGAGTTTTTTTTTTTTTTTTTTTTTTTTACCAACTTCAATTCTTACTCCCTCACTGCCCTAGATAACTGAGGGTTAAGGTACATAAAATTTCTTTAGATTTATCTTAATTTTACAATAATTCTTAATAGCGCTCTTTGTTTTTTCCATCTGATTCTGTGCCCCTCTGAATCTTTCTTTTTTTTTTTTTTTTTAAAGATTTTATTTATTTATTTGACAGAGAGAGATCACAAGTAGGCAGAGAGGCAGGCAGATAGAGAGGAAGGGAAGCAGGCCCCCTGCTGAGCAGAGAGCCCGACGTGGGACTCGATCCCAGGACCCTGAGATCATGACCCGAGCTGAAGGCAGCGGCTTAACCCACTGAGCCACCCAGGCGCCCCCCTCTGAATCTTTCTAAATCCAGCTGTGCAGGGGCCCCTGGGTGCCTCTGTCAGCTAAGCATCTGACTTTGGCTAAGGCCATGATCTTCGGGTGGTGAGATGGAGCCCTATGTTGGGCTCAGCTCTCAGGGCAGAGTCTACTTGTCCCTCTGCTCCTATCTGTTGTTCGTTCTCTCTCTCCCTCTCTCTCAAATAAATAAAGTGAGCCAAAATCAAGAGTTGGACTCTTGACAGACTGAGCAACCCACACGCCACCCTTTGATTTCTTTCTATCTTAACTGAGTGGGATCAGAGCCTGGCTCGGGAGAACACTGAAGGCATGGAAGTAACCCAAGGCTAGAAAATTCTGAAAGGTAAAAGATACCCATTTGCCTGGTGGGTTTTTGTGTATTTTCCAACAGCACTAACAGACCATCTAGCATGGTGAACACCATTTACCTAAGCAGGTACCCCCACCCCCAACCTTCCTGATAACCAAATCAAAGTAGCAACTTACAATAACTCCTAAAACATTGGCAAAGTTTAGGCATTCGGGCCGAAAAACTTGATATAAAAGTCCATGTTCCCAGAAACTGACAAATAGTAAAAGCTACATTTTCCAGGTCAAGGCCCCAGGCATATTTAATTCATGAGTTCAGGCCACCGGTACTTACTGCGTCACCTTCAGCACACAGTACTCAGCGGCAAGTGAGGTTAGTGCTGAGCAAATGAGTGGAAAGGAGACAGAAGACAAGAAGGAACCAGCTCACTGGTTCACTCAGGTCATGATCTCACAGTTACGAGTTCAGACCTGCGTCATGCTCTGTACTGGGTGTGGAGCCTGCTTGCGATTCTCTCTTTCCCTCTCTGCCCCTCTTCTCCCCATCCCCCACTCATATGCTCTTCTCTCTCTAAAAAGTTAAACAAAGAAGTTAAAGAGGGGAGCCCAGGTGGCTCATTCCATTAAGCATCTGACCTTGAATTTGGGGATTTTCACGTATGGGGACCAGTGGAGAGACTTGCCCGGAAAGCCAGGGATCTGGGAACCAACCATTCAGTGTTCTTTGACGGTAATCACATAACTTTTCACTGGGGCAGAATGAGCTCCTGCACCCTAACACCGACACCAAAGGAATTAGTGCCGATGCTTAACTGAAGAGCTCGGAGAGCTATTTGAAAACACTTCCTGAAGTTTTTCACTGAACCCTTACAGTTTGACATTGTTCAGATTTACCTTTGTCCTCATTTAACTTTATCCTGTACAAATGCTGCAGGGCTTAATAAAGGTCTATATGATCACAAAGGCAGCTCATAACCCAGCATGAAATTCCATTCTCATTTATTTCTGTTTGTCCACTGCCAAAGAATACAGACAACTGCATGCTTGTCTTACAGACAAGAGAGGGCAAGCTTTGGTCAGCAACTCAGTCTAAAAGATGGAGCTGAAATCAGTTTATGGAAAATAAATGCACGAGAGAGAAGAGAGCAAAACGTACTATGACTCTTCTGGTACGGGCTTCCTGCCCATGGGGTCCATAGAGCCGAATTGTGGGAGGCATCTCAGAGAATGCCCTCAATCTGTAGGTGACATTTGTCCCCCTGATGAGAAGTTCACATCTGTATAACAGGACATTTCTGGACAAAGTAAAGTAATTAGATTCCCACTTTATATAGCAGAATCTCAACTCCCAATTCACAATGCTTTTCATGCTCCCAGGCTATTCGGAGAATTTCAATACATAAATATTTTTGAGGGATGCCCGGCTGGCCCAGTGGGTGGAGGAGCGTGGGACTCTCGGTCTCAGGGTTGTGAGTTGAGCCCCACATCGGGCATGGAGCCTACTTAAAAACACTGTAGATATTTTTGAGACTGAGGTCTACATGAGTTTTGTAGTACGTCTTTCCACTTGCTTCCTTCTGCATCATAAATTTTGTCAAATAGAAAACCTCAAACTTGATGGACAGTTAACTCAGTGTACTAGGGCTTTAAGTCTGGTGAGTGGCCTTTTGTAAGTCATGTGTGCACACACGTCTTTGTTTTGCTGGGAAGAACAATGAGTAAGCCATGGGCAGAGCTCTTCTGCTCTAACACAGATGGTGGGAAGAATTTTCTTAGAACTGTTTCAAAAAAGAGGCAATAATGATAGTCATGTGGCCTGTTCATCCTCTAGATTCATTTACAGCTGAGCATGATCTTGACTATTACAAGGAAATAACCCTTAAAAATCAAATTACAGTAGAACTTTGCCAATTCATGCCTGACTAATTTGCCCACCCAGTAAGTAGTTCTTACTGAAATCTTGCTGTTCTTCTACTGACTTTGAGAAAAATGTAATAACAGGCTTCTGGGGAAGGCTCATGTTCCTTTTTCTTTCAAGGTTCATTGTGAAAAATATAATGCTATACCTTAAGGTATCATAAACAAATAAAAGAGAACACAAATCTGTCTGGCAAACCGTGAAGGGAAAGAAAGCATCTGCTGTAGGCTGGGTTCTGTCATCTTTCTTATTTTTAACCGTAGGATATTTTTAAGAAAACAGACCATAAATTTTCATATTGTAAAATAAAATTATATAAAAGCAATAAACTGTAGAGATAAACGTCAGACAGCCTATGTAAGGCTGTGAGGTGGGCTTTTAACATGATTTAGTAATAGTTTTATGATAGAATTTTGTTCTGTCGTCAAAGTGACTTAACTGTTCTCTGTAGGTTCATCGTGTTGTCCATTGAGACCTTTGGCTTGCTGTTTGCAAAATAAAGGAAATTTCAACTCAATGTTAACTTTATTTCTAGAACTCTGGTGGGTGCTGGCTAGATATGTACCAGTAGAGCATGGTAGGGTTTTTAAATTTTATTTTACTGAGGTCCTAATGAAAGTGTCTTAAACCTTGAACGTTCGTCATGTAACTTTTTCTGTAGTCTAGATAAATCTTGCTAACTTGCTACCAAAACCCTGGAAGGCTCAGATGGTGAAGGATATGTTCTTTCTCCGGTGAGAAGACAGAAGTAGCAGCAGTTATGTCATGTTCTCAGTATGAATTCGGCTTGGTTCTTTATGCCACAGATCCAGAACTATAAAAATAAGTGTACGGACCAGAGAAAAAGGCCCATAATTAGGTACCATCTCTGGGCCTAAGTATAGTTACAATGTAAAGTCTTTGCTCTTTTATTCTGAGAATTGAAACATTTCTGCTATACCGTTAGCTTCATTTGCATATTCATTTATCTCAGTTAGCTGTAAAAATGACCTAGATCCCTGCATTGACAGGAGTGCTAGATCATGGGTGAATGCTTCCCCAAGTAAATTTGACAGCAGATTGCTAATGTCTACTGAAGATCACTTTGCAGAAAGTGGCTCGCAGTCAAGGTTGCTGTCCGATAGCGTCACTCTCAGGTGCGTCTCAGAAGGTGCTGAGTGAAGAGGTGGAGGGGCAACAGGTTTCTCACAGGAGATCGCAGGTGACCCTGGGTGCCCTCGGGTGGCAGCCTTGGGGTGCGTGGCCAGGAGGAAGGTTTGAGAACCAGCAAGCGGAAGCATCCCACTTCCTGAATTCTTCATGTTTTGATTACTAGAATCTGCTTTTATACAGAGCTTTTATTTTTTATTTTTTTTTTAAGATTTTATTTATTTATCAGAGAGAGAGAGGGGGAGAGAGCGAGCACAGGCAGACAGAATAGCAGGCAGAGGCAGAGGGAGAAGCAGGCTCCCTGCTGAGCAAGGAGCCTGGTGTGGGATTCGATCCCAGGACGCTGGGATCATGACCTGAGCCAAAGGCAGCTGCTTAACCAACTGAGCCACCCAGGCGTCCCTGTACAGAGCTTTTAAAGGAAGGTTCCGAACAGAAGTGTGTTTTGCACACGGCCTGCGGAGAACACGCCTCTCAGGGTGTAAGACGAGTCATCCACACGCTCTCTCGCAGGCCTTTCCTCCAGGCCCAGTAGCTGCTGGGGCTGCGAGCAGCTGAATTGGGAGGAGTCTACAGGAATGAGGGAAGGAAGCGTCCACTTGACACCTCCTCACCACCAAGTGTTTATAAAGCATCTTTAGTGTCTAAGGCAGGAGAAGGTCGTCTGTGGGTTTTACATGTAAAGGGCTATCAGAGTTACAAAACCCCCTGAAATGTGTATGTGCTGAGTAGGAATATCTCTGCAGCTCTCTACAAGGTTTCAGATTGTACCTTAAATCATGTATGTATGTGTGTGTGTCATCTCTGCACCCGGGGTAGGGGTTAAGCTCATGACCACAAGGTCAGGAGTCGCGTCCTCTACCGATTGAGGCAGCCAGGCGCCCTTCACGTTCTGCCTTAAATTCAGTTCTACTTTAACTGCTCTCATCAGTCTGAAGTCTTACTCCAGCATCGCATACCACAGATACTCATGATTTCCTTGGTAGAATTCATAGAGTTGACTTTTGGGAGCATCATCCCTTAATTCCCAGGCACCCCTGTAACAGTGCAAAGTGAGATATTCAGTATCCATCTGTTTTTGTTACTAGAACTTTATACTCATAACTGCCAACTCTCTAGCAGTCAGACCAATATTTTAATAAATTGATATTGCAAACCCATAGATTGGTATTTGACTGTGGATGCTTGGAGCCTGTTAACATGCTTAGCGTAAAGCAGGTGCAATAGAAATTCGCTGCATGACTGAATAAGCCAAGAAATGACTAATGGGCCAACCGTTGATGATGCAGTTTAGTAATCAGGAAGTTCGGCAGGAATGTGCAGTGACCAGATTTCTTCTGCTAATCTTAATAGTGCAAAATATCATAAAAATAGGTCTGCGTTCATTGTTTGATCTAAAATAGATCTGAACCGATTGTTTGGCCTTCCTAAGGGCAGGACAAAATAGATCATACTTCCTGTCGCCTGCACGACGCCCTGCTCCTTGCTGAGGTAATCCTGCTCTCCTGGCAAAGGCGGAACAGTAGAGGGCATGAAACCTTGAAGGTCACTCCAAATGTATATAAACAACCTGGGCCAAGCCCAGAGCTGGTAGAGCATCTAAAAATAGATACGTAATCCCTTATCTTGTTGCATATGAAAACAGTGTTTATATGAAGCAATATGATTAGGAATGACGTGTGAGAAAAGAATGTCTGCAGTGTCTTCTACAGTTTGGAGCGAGAAAACATGTTAGCATGACTTTCAAGCACAGGATTAGTGCTGCTGGAATGGGGGCTGAAACTGTAGCCAGTTTCCCTTTGATGAGAAGAAACTGATGATTCCTGCTGACATGTAACAGTCTGTCTTGTAGAGACTTGTCCTCTGGCCACAAAGTAGCACCCTGTGGTGGGAAGCTGGCTGCTGGTGGTCATTAAAATAGAGAGGTGTGTTCACACACCGCCTCTCCTGTCGCCTCCCCCGCCAGAATTTTAGCTGAACACGCCAGAGGTTTATTTCTTATTCCTGCTACCTGCCAGCCCAGGTCAGTGGGCATTCCAGTCCACGTGGTCACCCAGACCCACGGGAGCTCGCACAGGATCTTTTCTCAGCCTCCATTCTGGCCTGACACTTGTCACCCCCTCCTCTGAATACATTGGCCCAGACTAGAAATACGGCCCCTGCCTGACTGCCAGAGGGCTGGGAAACACCGTCCTCTCTGCATCTAGGAAGGAGAAAGAACTGAAAAGTGCTAAGCAATGATTATAATTCATGAGCAGTATTATTTATATTAGAATCAGAGTGTGGTATGATACGTCCTTCACCAGAGGGGCAGTTTTAATTGGACTGATTTAATGAAGCCAATTCCATGTCCATTGGCTACTTTCTGAGCCCTAAGAATAACTGGATGCCTAATTTCCCGCTACACTGGATGCCTAATTTCCCGCACACAGCGAATGGGTTTTTGCCTGTGGTGTACTGTTGGTCTGTGAAAGACAGCACTCGTTTTCATGTCTGGTATTTTCCAAGACACTGATCTGATATATCCGTTTTTTTTTTTTAAATGTTTATTTATTTATTTGACAGACAGAGATCACAAGTAGGCAGAGAGGCAGGCAGAGAGAGAGGAGGAAGCAGGCTCCCCGCTGAACAGAGAACCGATGTGGGACTCGATCCCAGGACCCTGAGATCATGACCTGAGCTGAAGGCAGAGGCTTTAGCCCACTGAGCCACCCAGGTGCCCCCGATATATCTGTTTTTAAAGCTCAAGTGTGTCTGGGTGCAAGTAAGTCAGGACAGAAAATGTGCCATTGATAATTGTTGATAAACAGGAATTTCCTAGGATTTCCCCCCGTGGATAACAGTGAAGAGCAGCTGGGGTGATTTTCCCTTTCTCGCTTCTCCTGTCCAAATCACAGCACGTGGTGCATGCACGCATTCACGTACACACACACACACACACTCCCCCCCCCCCCCCCCCCGCAAGCTGTGCGGCCATCCGTTACCTGGAAGCCTCCAGTGAGAGAAGCACCATGAAAGAACCCAGGCTTGGGGGTTCACAGGAGGCTCAGTGAGAACTTGGACTCCAGGTGCTACGGGCCTTCCAGTGCGCACAGGAGGCACCCATGGGTACCGCTGGCCTCAGGTGCAGAAGCATGCTAGGAAATTAACAGTGCGTTCCCTCCCATTGCCACGTGGCTGCAGGGACTCAAGGACGAGCTGACCTTGAGCGAGTTCCTACACCTCCATCCCTGCTGCTGCCTCTCTGACTTCCCAGTGCCCTCCAGCGGGAATCCAGATGCCACGCGGGGCTCCGGGCCTTCCTTGCCCAGGTTTCCCAGGTGGTGGGTAGGCCTTTCCCCTCCCGCTCTCCTGGGTGTTCCTTTTCCGAGGAGCTCTTGCCTGGCCCTGCCTGGGAGGGGGTCTCCTTTCTGCTTCCACCTCAGCCTGCCACTCCATCCCACTCCTGCTTCCCTTGGCAGGACTCCCTTGGCCCCTCCATGGGCACCCTCACCCATGCCTCGCTGCCCCTCTCTGCTGCCTGTAGTACTTGACTTTGGCCTTGCTCGTGGCTGATACTACACTCTGCCCTGTAGTTACCGTATTTCTGTGTAAATCCCCCTTTACGTCCTTTTCTCTCAGCTCCTGGAAGGTTAAGGGTTGTTGTAGGCATTTTCTCATACTCCACGTTGTCATGCTTTATAATGTGACTGAATGCTCATTCAACTATTACATGAGTAAGTTTGTTACAGAGTACTCTTTGAGCGTGAGTGAGTATAGGGAGTGTTAGCTCCTCGGTATTTAACGTTTTTTGGATGATTAGATTACAGTGTACTTAATAAATGAATGTCTGCAAAATAGAATTCAGTCTGGAAAGTAAAATCGTTTTACCCATAGAATATTCATCTTAAAAACACATGAATTGACACCTATGTAATTTTTTATTCTTTAGTATGAGTTTAGCTTATGATAACCAAAAATAAACGGACCTGTCTTAGGGCTAGGATATATCTACGGTAATAGTTTTCTCCTGAATCGTTTTTGCTGGGTTTTATCCTGTCCAGCTGGGTGATGTCCAGGAGTATAAGTTAGAGGTTCAGAGAAAAACTGGTCAAACAAGACAGGGACATTTGTAATTGACCAGAGCAAAATGGATTGGTGTTTACCTGGTACTTAGATTTGTTTTTTGGTTGTGGGATAATTGCATCCTTGGATTCTTCATTAACTGTTGGATCGTTTTTCTTAATAGAATAACTTTTTATGAAGCTGAGAACTGGCATGTTCTGTTCTTGGCAAAATCAGTGCCAGTGTAGTTAATCCACCAGTCTAGCTGGGTTTTAATTTAAAGAACAAATTACCTCTGAAATAGTAATAAATCCCACTTCGGAATAGCAAGAAGATGTCAACTCTTGCACATGGGATAATTATCATGTCATTAAAAAGCACAGTAATTTTAATAACCCAGGTTGTGTGCAGTAAAGCTCGTCTTAAGAATACATCAGCCATGTGCTAGGATCATGTAATAATAAACTTCTTATTTATGCTCTTATTTATTTAAAGTTTGAATTAACATAGCCTAGTCTTTGCAAAACATCTTACTGCTTTTGACTCTTATATTCTCTGCTGTGTAATAATGGGTTCTTGTGATTTGTTTGTTTTAGATCTCCTGTTTACTCCAAGTAAGGGAATCTTGATATTAGGAATATCTTCTTTTTAAAGATTTATTCATTTATTTGAGAGAGAGAGAGACAGTGTATGTAGGGGGAAGTAGAGGGAGAACAGAGATAAAGGAGAGAAGCAGCTCCCCACTGAGCATGGAGCCAGAAATGGGGACTCAGTCTCACAACCCTAAGATCAAGAGTCAGACATTTATTGACTGAGCCACCCTGGGGCCCCTAGGAAATTTTGCATATACCAGTTGTCTTTAGTGATGTGAACCCTCCCTCCCCCCCACTTTTTTAAAGTAATCTCCACACCCAGTGTGTGAGGCTTGAAGTCACAACCCCGAGATCAAGCTGAGAACCCACACACTCCACTGACTGAGCCAACCAGGCGCCCCTGAAGGTCCGTTTTTTACTGACCTTCATAACCTTATACTGACTTCTCATGTGAGCACAGGAGAAATCTGGTAATGAGTCACTGCTATGGAAATGCACATCACATTTTTGGCTTGCTGCTTTTTCTCAAAATAAACTAAAGGATTCCCCTTCCTGCCACCTTCTGGTAATATTTTCTCACTTAATTTAGATAACCAAGATAATGAGAAGGCTTTCCTAATCCGTGGTGGGGTGTCTTACCGAGTCTGTTGAATTTGGTCTGACTTGGATTCATTTTGGGATTCCCTTTTTTTAGAATAAATTGCGTCTGGGGTTGAGGGGAAGCACTTTCACTGCATGGCTCCAAATTCAGTGTCTTATTTTTCAACCCAGCAGCTGTTCCTGCAGATTTCTTAAGAAGGGCTGAGTAAAAATATGGCAGTTCTGAAATGAACGCAATAGTTGCATTATCAAAAACCAGCAGCTGCCAGCATGTGATTTGATTTCTGTGCTACAAGTATTTGTTTTTCGTAGACATTCTCACTGTCCTATATTTGATTAAACTGCTGGAGCAGGTGATTCCCTCCCCCCTCCCCCACGCACCCCATGTTTGAGCTCCCAGGTGAAAGCACTGGAGTGATTTCACACTGTACATTTTGTCTTCTGATTCTAATAATCATCATTATTAAATAGTACTAAACATCACCCACAACAAAGCCCTCAAGTCTTTGAACAGCCCGTGGAGCTTGGTTTTAAAAGAAACTGTGGTTCAAATAAAATTTAAATCCCTCCCCACTCCCTGGTAGTCACGTGGCCTCGGGAACAACAGTGTGAGGAGCCCAAAAGCATGATGGGTGTTAACAGCATTTGCTTCAGGCTCATGTGCGAACACAGTGCAGGAGGACAGTTGTAAGAGACTTGTGTGCAAGTAGATGTACAACCAGATGGCTGTACATCTACTCCGAGGGCTCTGAGGGCAGGCACACAAAAAGGGGGAGAGTTTTATTTGTTGAGAAGGGATATAGCTGGCACATAATAGGGGTTCTCTTCAGAATCCTGGGAGTTTTATGCAGGGGGAGCGCAGGGGGAAATAGTTGTTTTAAACAGACTTCTGTAGGGCATTGGAGTAGAAAAAGGGATTTCATTTTTGCTTAGGTATTCTTTGCGTTTCCAGGAAGAAACTTTTTCCTTGTCTGTGAACACAGAGGAAAAGCTTTGGGCAGGATGGGAAATGTATTGGCACATCCCCACCGTTACTGAGTGCCTCGGAAAGTGAGGTCGGGGCAGACCTGCAGACGGTCTCCTGATCTCTCTTGCAGAATCTGAGTTTGGCCCGTGGATAGCATTTTCATGTTGGGGTCCTGCGCAGAATAAAAGTTTGCATAGATCCTCGCAGCACCACTAGTCAGGAAGCCCTCTGGGTAAGAATGGGATGTCCTGGGCGGTTTCAGTCTTCTGGATGCACATCAGGAGGGTTCTGCTCAGGTAATCGATGGGCGAGGCATCTCCTGGAGCTTCTGTTATTTTCCTCCTAAACAGGTTTTCGGACTGGTGGTCTGCCTTTGTATGCATTTCCTGTGGCTGCCATCTAACTAGTTACTACAGACCTGGCTCAGAAATGCAGGAACTGGGGTGCCTGGGTGGCTCAATGGGTGCCTTTGGCTAAAGTCATGATCTCAGGGTCCTGGGATCGAGCCCCACATTGGGCTCTCTGCTCAGCAGGGAGCCTGCTCTCCCCACCCCCACCTGCCTGCCTCTCTGCCTACCAATGATCTCTATCCATCAAATAAATAAAGTCTTAAAAACTAAAAACCAAAAACAACAAACAAAAAACACAGGCACTTACTCTGTCTCCATTCTGGAGGCCAGAAGTTCAAAGTCTGTTACTGGGCTGTTGGGAGGCTGTCAGCAGGACTAGCAGGACTGTGCTCCCTCTGGAGGCTCTGGGAGAGAATCTGTCCCTTGCCGCCTCCAGCCTCCCGGGCTGCCAACATCCGCTCCCTTGTGGCTGGGTCAGCTAGGTCGCTCTGGTCTCTGCCCTCCGAGGTCATGTTGACAGTATTCTCTGCCATGTCAGATGTCCCTCTGCATTTCTCCTGTAAGGACACTGGTGATTCCATTTAGGCCTACCTGGATAGTCTGCGGTCCTCTCTCCACCCCAAGGTCCTTCATTTAGTCACACCTGTAAAAACTTGCAGGTGACCCATACAGGTTTCAGGGATGGGGACCTGATATGTTCTCTGGCCGTTACGTTCAGCTTGCTATGCCCTGTTTTTGCCAGCTGGGACAGCTTGCAGAGAGAACTGGAGATTTCCGATTATATCCTCCAAGGGTCATTTTACTCTGAAACTAAACTGAGTGATTATTGAGAACATACTGTGTGTTGGTGCCGTTGCTAAGATACGGAGACACACAAAGCGGGGTGTGCCCCCAGGTTGTTTGTGATTTTAATGCAAGCGATGGGCATGTACAGCAAGTCCTCAGAACAGGGTCGCATCAGATCCTAAGAACCACAATGTGGTACCCACAGCGACCTTTGGGAGTCCCTGAGCTGCACCCTTGGCCTGCACGGATGTGGGAACATCTGACCCTGGGAAATTTAGTAGATGGCATGATGTTGTTAAGAATTCAAGGATGCCTGGTGTGCGGTGAATCTCAGGGACCCTGGTCATCTAAACTAAATATGCAGTGACAGCTTGGAACACAAGCCCAGCCCAAGTCTGAATGCTGGGTCTGTGCTCCCTGAGGGTCACCCTGGTTGTGGGTGCCTAGAGCAGGCTGCCTGACCTGCCTAAGCCATACTCTTCTCATCCTCAAAATAGGGCTAATGTTACCTCTCTCAGGCTTTTTGGGATGAAAATGAGCTAATGCATATACAGTGTTGACTAAAGTTTGTCTTTTCCTTCTCTCTCCCCTTTTTTCTTTAAAAAAAAAAAAAAAAAGGCCGGGGGAGTCAGTTTACTGGCCATGTTGAGCACACTGTCCCAAGTAATCAAACACTGTCCTGTCCAACCCCCCCAGCAAGCACATGATGACACGTTCAGCATTTCTCAGGATACCATTTCGACTTGGATATAAACCAGTCTTCTAAATTACATTTTATATGACAATGTGCCCCCATAATTTTCCTCTCTAAGGCTTCTTGAATTGCATCTTAGCATGTTTCTTCCAGTAGAACTTGAAATTAAATAAATAAATGGTTAAGTTGCCGACTGTAGCTAATAATGATTTGTACCAAGGCTGAGGATTACACGGCGGTTACATTTAATGGTGACAGTTGCCTTCAAAATACTTCCTTGAATCAGAGCGCTCGAATGTCTGCATATGCGTTTGTTTCTCATCTGTGATGTGTGGGCGCGGGCACGCACATGCGCACATGTGAGAGGGCTGAAGGGAGCGTGCGGTTGAACTCCATTTGGTCTAATTTGAACAGCAGTTGTTCTAGAGTTCATGATTCTATCTCGTTAAAATTATTACTTGAATTTCAAGAAAAAAGATTCCTTCCACACTCAGCCACTCACATAGGAAGAAGCAATTAGGGCAGGTGTCACCCCAGTTCCCTTGTCCAGCTGCCATCTTGTGTGTAATGGCCCCTTTGAGGGGTGAGGGGCAGAAACCAAGTTTGACTGAAATGATAACAGGTAGATTTCCTGGCTAGGTAGACACCAAGGTTTGTGTGTGTGTGTGTCTGTGTGTGTCTATTTATACATGCATATATACACATCTATTATATGTTACATATATACATATGTATTAATGCATTCTGTATGTGGATATCTATGTGAAGATCTATATTATGTATACACACGTTTACTCTGATGGATGCCTAAAAAGAAAAATGTAGTATGTGCTAATGAATCAAAAAGAAATTTTTTCAGGACCTTTTTCAGGACCTTTTTATAAATTGAGTAGTATTTTAAGTTTCTTTTGAAAATTTAACTCTGAAGCTAGTCTTCATCACTGTGGCTTTGAAATGCCCTAAATTATTTTCTGTGGGTGGGTAGACCCACTTTACCACCCATGGCAGCTTTCCAGCTAGGGTCCTAAAACGGATGTAAGTGGTTTGTATTTCATGAATTAGTAGATAAGCAGTCTCCTCCCCTGTACTGGCCCCTTCATTCCCCTGTACCGGCTGATGACTACAAATCACAAGGTTAAAAAACAGGACTAGTACCTTGAAAGCTTAGTTTAACCTGAAGGTTTCTATGGGAAAGTCAGTCAGGATTAGAATAGTGGGGAGTTTGGGAAAGACGCTGATGTTTATAAGTCTAAGAATCACATTGTTAACTCTTCCCAGTCTTCTTCAAGATGGTATCCCATCCAAGTACTAACCAGGCCCGACCCTGCTTAGCTTCCGAGATCAGACGAGATCGGGCGCGTTCAGGGTGGTATGGCAGTAGACTTCAAGATGGTTTCCCAAGTGAGGCTCAAGTTTGTAATTCTCCAAATGTAGTTGGTCCATTTATGATCTATTACCACGTCTTATATACTTGTTCTGAAGGGACAAATTATGTTAGTATCTGGGTAAGATTTTTATCCAGCACCCCCCCCCCCGATCTAAGAATTAGGGTTTTTACCCCCCGCCCAGATCTAAGAATTAGGGTTTTTACTTTGAATGTAGGCAGCCAAGCCTGTGGGAGTTTCAGACTATCCATACAGTTTGGGTAGGAGTTCAAACCTTGGCTCTGCTCCTTACCCCACCTCTCTGATGTTGGACAAATTCCTGAGCCTTTCTTTGCTTTAGTTCACTCCTCTGTAACATGCATGATAGAAGGACTAAGAGAGACAAGTTCTGTGAAACACTTAGAATGTGGACAGGGAGTTAGTGTCCCCAAATATGCTAATTGTTATTGTTGATTTATGGCTAAAAATGAATTGTTTCATGCAAACATTTAGGAGGTGGACCCACCCCCAGCTTATATAGATTTTACTGCATAGTTCTACCTAGAGATTTTTATGGGAAAGTCATCACTCTTGTCTTAAGCCTTGGAAATGTCATGGAGTTGAATGTAGAATTCTTGGGAACATTGAGGATGCCCCCAATTTTGCCCTGACCTCACACCCAGGTCTGGAGATGATTCACCTGTGCGGTCAGTCATTGTCCCCATGCCCTGCTGTTACCTGACCTTCGAAGTCCACCATTGTGCATCTGGGGTGGGGGCAGGCAGTGTGATGATGTCACAGCTTAGGGGAGTATTAGCTAAGGAGCTTGGTGCATTGGGCAAGTGAGGCTGGCGTCCTGGGATCAGGGCTGCTTCATGCCAGGTCACTGCATAGATGTGGTTGGCTCTTGCTGTGCGGCCCTGGTATCCCTGCCCGTGGGACCGTTTTCTTCAGGATTATAGGGTTGACATTCCCCACACCCAGTGTATTACGTAAATGGACGCTCAGGTGTAATTTAGTTGTAAGTTGAATAACCTCACAACAGATCAGCTTTTTTTTAAAGATTTTTTATTTATTCATTTACTTCAGAGAGCGAGCAAGCTTGTGCCAGTGGGGCAGGGGTGAAGGGAGGGCGAGAACCTGAAACAGATTCCACGTGGAGCTCTGGAGCCGGACATGGGGCTCGATCTCATGACTACGTGACGTGAGCCAAAACCAAGAACCAGACGCTTAACCGACAGAGCCACCCAGGCACCCCTCAGATCAACTTTAAAAAAAAAAAAAGGCGGGCATTTCTAAGCTTAGACAAGTTTTGTAGTCTTCCTTGGTCTTCCATCTTGGTCCCTAACATGGCATTTCATTTCCATGTATTTTTTTTTTTTTAAGGGATAGTTAATTTTGTAATTGTTGATTGTTTTTAGAGTTCTTTATCTGTTTTGCCTTCATAGGATAGAACAAAGGTTTTCTCAAACTGTACACGCTAAACTGTTGGCAATATAAGAAAAGGGTTTTGCTTGGACAGCAGACTAATGGAACCACCAAGTTTCTGAAAAGAGCTGTTGGCTTTCCAGTTGGCTGGGGTTGGCAGGGACCCCACGTCCTCCCGTTCCTCACCTCTGCATTTAAAATACTCCCTAGTAATAGAAGCTTTATAATGTTCAGTTGTGACTTACCCGAGATTTCCACGTACACTGACCTTTGAGGTGTGTGACCATTTATGAACTTGGAGGTGCACGTGGTCAGAGCCCCACGTTCCAGATGAGGAACCTGGTCTGGGAAAGGCTGAGAGCCTGAAGTTACCCAGCGAGTTGGTCCCTGCCCCAGTTCAGCACTAGCAGGCTGTCCCCCTCCCAGGCCCCTGAGGGTTCTCTTTTGGGTGCATCAGAGCCACACCTGCGGAGCGGAAGCTGGACTTCTCAGAGACTGTGCCTCCCTCTTCTTGGAGCTGTGGGTGCAGGGCAGACGGTGCCACACAGGTGTGTGTCAAGGTCAGGACCAAGGTGAGGCCAGGGAGGACTACAGGCTCCGAACTCATGTTGGTAGTACATCAGTACCCTGCCCCCCGACGGCTTTGCTGGGGGCATCCTAGGCCGATAGGTTTTACGGGCGACGTGGATAGGCCTCTGACATTCGCACTATGTGTGGGCACTTGAATGAATGCTAGTCCCTGTAATTCTAAGAGAAAGTCACAACTTCTACTAAGTTTACTATGTGTGTTGAGGCATCAGCAAAGACTTAAACTTTGGTACCTACAGTGGTTTGATTGTTCAAGGTCTGGTGTGATACTGAAAGGGGTACTAGGGGATTTTTCTCCTGGAAATTTTTTTTTTAATGATTTTTTATTTATTTGAGTGAGCATGGGTCGGCGTGGGTGGAGAGGGGAGAGCAAGAGGAGAGGGAGAAGCAGACTCTGCTAGGCAGGGACCCTGATGCGGGGCTCTGTCCCGGGACACCAAGATCACGACCTGAGCTAAAGGCAGCCAGGAAATTGACTAAACCCCCAGGCGCTCCTCTCCTCTCTGATTTTTGTCTCAAGTTCGTTCACACACACACACACACACACACACACACACACACACTCTCTCTCTCTCTCTTCTGAGTGTCTGGTCCTGGCTTCAACACCAGCCCCCGCACACTCCCAGTTCCCGCTCTCTACAGCACGGTTCCTTGTCCTGGGAATGTTTTTGGCCCAGAGCTTCAGTTCCTGATTGATAACTGCATAACGCTTGCTCTTGCTTTGAGACACAATGCAGGCAGGTGGGAGCTCAGCCTTCAGTCTCCGCTTCTCAGGATTTTCCTGGCAACCATGTGGTGAACTGTCACACTTGCTGCTCTTCTGTTAGGTAGAAAATAGTCTGGTGCATGTCACTTGGCTTGCATACCTCTCTTTAAAATCAATCAATAAATAGGTCGATCGATTGATTGATCTCACACACACACACACACACACACACCCCAGAGGTGGAAGGGAAACCAGGATAAGGATAAGAACCAGATAACTTTCTTCAGGTAAGTGATTGAGCTGTCCCATTCACCGTGGAGAGTGATTAGTCCCGAAGAAATGACACAGTATTGTGGAAACAGATGTTAAGTGTTGGAGTCAAAGAGGCTTTGGTTCAAATCTCTGCTTTGCCACTTTCTCATCATAGAAAGTTCTAGTTACACAGAAGCTCCCTGACAGTTTAAGGACGTGGGAGTTGAAAAATCAACAACAGATCACCAGAACATTCTTTACAGAATTGCCCAAAGGTGGCATGAACACCTTACAAAGCATAGAGTAAGGAAACAGAATTGGACAGTGGTTCTCAGCTGACCTATCCACCTCCCGCAACCCCCTCA
This sequence comes from Mustela nivalis, assembly GCF_964662115.1. Taxonomy (NCBI): domain Eukaryota; kingdom Metazoa; phylum Chordata; class Mammalia; order Carnivora; family Mustelidae; genus Mustela; species Mustela nivalis. The sequence goes on along the minus strand of NC_139033.1, from coordinate 36,288,323 downwards.
AGCTCTCCCCCACCGCAACCCTCTGTGCTTGACAGTGTTTGCAGACATCATCTGGTTACCACAGCTGGGGAATAGGGATTGCTGCTATACGTTGTGGGTAAAAGCCAGAGGGTGTTTCTAAAAACTTTACAAAACATAAAATAGCTCCCAACAAAGAATTATCTAGCCCCAGATGCCAGTGGTGCTGAGATTGAGTTAGGAGTAGTATTTATTGAATCTAATTGTCCCACTTAATATCCAGTGACTATGCAAGATGAAGTCGTTCTCATCCCCATTTTACAGATGAGAAGATTGGCCTTTAGTGGAGATTAAGAAACTTGCCTATTCAGCTACTTCTAGACAGACCTGGCATTTTGGAGTTGACATGTATGCGTCCAAAGCCTGTGCCCTTTCAGCTGGCCTCCGCAGTGAGTGCACTGCTCTGTCAAGCGATGGTCACAGCCAGGCAGGGTGAGCACCTGCTTGAGAGGGATGGATAGAGATGCTGGTCTCCACTGTTTGCACTTTGGAGGTGTCTTCTGAGAATCTCATTCTCGGATTCTTTTCTGAAAGGCGGTTTGTCGTCTCGGCCCCAGAATTACAGTGGCAGGCACATAGTCCTTGGCCACAACCATGAAATCCCTCTGCCTTGTTTGCACCTGTGAGTCTTATCCCTGTTCCTGTCCCAGCACTATCAGCCCAAGGGCTAGGGTTCCAGTGAGGGGCAGCCAGAATGCACCCCCTCCACCATCTCAGCCACCTTCTAGACCCAGGCAGTTCTTTAACCAACGCAGGTGAATGGGTCCGGCTCATTTTCCTTTGGGAGGTCCGTAGAGGCACAGACGTGGAGAAGGGAAAGAGAGGGCAGGGGAAGCTGTCACATACTTTTAGAGATTGCAGCTTTGTGTCAGCTTGCTGATCAGTGAAATTCTGCTGGTTTCTCAGGTAGAAATTCACAGGTAATCAGTTTCTCTTGGAAACCAGAGAGGTCCACTCAGTGGCTGTCAACCCTGGCCACAGATAAGAATGAGCTGGAGAGCTTTTTTTAGGGGGTGGGTGGGGCCAAGGGAGAATCTTAAGCAGCAACCCCCTCCCCCCCAGCATGGATTGTGACCTGGGGCTCATTCTCACAACCCTGAGATCTTGATGTGGCCTGAAATCAAGAGTCTGACGCTTAACCAACTGCATCCCCCAGGCGGCCCGCAGCTGAAGAGTTTTTGAAGGACTCCTGTGTTTGAGCCCCTCTACCAGAAATTTTGTCTAGGTGAGGGCTGGGTACCTGGGCTCTTTTTTTTTTTTTTTTTTTTTGGACTTCTCAAGAGTTTATAATGTCCAGCCAGGCCTAAAGAACCCCTGGTTAACTCCATGCTTCAGTCCTGCCCCTTCTGCTCAGGAAAACCCAACTCGGGGACCTGTTGACATCATTCTGTTTCTGGAGACTAGAAGGGTCGGGGGCGGGGGGCTGGGTTCTGTGTCCCAGGGTGGCCTCAGCAGCTTGCGTGGAGTGGAAGAGGGGCCACAGTCCGGTCTTAAATTCCCATCTGCCAGAACCTTATATTGACATAAAATTTCTCCTCCTCCTTCAGATTTCTTATTTTAAATGGCTTACTCTTAAGCTACATGTTATGTAATCATTTGGGTAATTTCTCCACAAAGCTTGGAAGTTTCCCTCTCCAGACTATGTCTCTCACCAACATTGTTTATAGAAAGGAGGTGATTTTCATTTCCAATTTTCCTTTTTATTTCCACTTTCATTGCTGTCTACAAATTCTGTACCCCAGAGGAGGAAACTCTAAATATTTAATGAGCTTTGAGGGAAACTTTTTAACAAAAAATAGCCTAATTAATGGCTTGACATCCTGATAGACGATACACTTGAAACTGTAGTCTCCAAACATTTTTGCTTAGCGAACCTTGTGAAAATTTTGAAAAAGCCATGTGTCACACATTTTATAAGAAATTTTTTTCTCATACATTTTTGACACCTGTAATTCGTCAGCAGCTCATTAAGTTATTAGTCCAGTGATTGCAAGAGATGTAATTTCTCACGTAGTGAGTACTTGAAAAATTTGGAAATTTCGTTTTGTAATTGCAGACATGCTCATTTTATGGGAAATATTTGCCATAAAATAAACACAATCATTCCTTATTGTTTAAAACAGCTATATGAAGTTTATTCCCTGTCACTAAAAATCTGACTTTATTTTAAAAAATTAAATAAGAGAATTGGGTGGATGAGTGGTAGATAAGCAAGACTTTCCACTTTGTGGGCCTGTCACCCAGGCAGTGGTGAAATAATCTGTCTCATGTTCTCGCCACTCTCTTTTCTCCCCCTGGGGCTGTGTGTTTTTCAAAGCCTTCCCTTCACTCTGTGCTTTTATACCCAGCCAGGTGCCTGCTGGTGAGCCTCAGGATGGGTGAGAAGCACATCTTTCTTTGGAAAGCAGGAGGGGGCGGGTTGTGATTTAGGTAAGAGCAGGTTGGAAAGGAAGGGCAGCGGAAGACAGACACTGTTCTCCGATCAGGTTTGGGGAAGAGAACATGTGGAAAGAAGGATGTAGAAAATTATTTCCTTAAAGCCACCCGTGCCCAGGTTTCTGGTAAGTCTTCGTATAGTCCCAGAGGTGTGCGTTCTTCAGTGTATGGAGCTCCACTGTGGAAGATATGGGGGTGGGGTGGCAGGTGGGTAGAAAGAAGAAAAATCATTCGGCTCCCTGTCATTTCATGTCCTGTCACTTTGCTCATTTCATTTATTAATTAGAATATAGATGAGAGAGAAACATACACAGGAGTGTACACATGACAAAGCCCAGATTATGTTAGAAATTGGCAGGTTGCAAGCACTGAATCTGGCAGGTGTAACCCCGAGGAGAGGAGGGAGTTGACACAGCCGAGCTAACAAAGATTTCCATATCAGAAGGAGGGGAGCCTGTTCAGGGTTTTCTGTAAGACCCGGTGTATGAAGTTAGGGGCTCTGTCTTGTGGTGGTAAAGAGCAGGGACTCCAGAGCCAGCCTGCCTGGGCTCGCATTCTGGCCACTGCTTACCAGCTCCGTGACCTTGGGCAAGTTTCTTAAGCAGCAGCCGATGGTTTCTGGCACATGATAGGTGAGCCATACATTAGCTTATTAGTCTTTGCAAGTCTTGAAGTTCGTTCCCAGACTGTGGCTGGAGCTCTTCCCCCAGCAGACTTGGAGTCTACTGGCCAGAGACTTGATGGCGGCCAGAGGATGGCCAGTGCGGAAAGGAGACCAACCAGGATCTACCTGGCGTGCCAGAGCTCATGCCAGGGCCGTTTTCATGGAACCTTTATGAAAAGCCAGTTGGTGTCCTGGTGTAAACCTATAAAACCTCTAGTTCAGACTCGCCACTCATTGAAATTCCAAGAGCGAGACCACATTGAGTTTGATGGAGTGTCTTGATGCTTGCTTGAGCACAGTGTGCCATTGGCTAGCTAGGCAGGAAGACGGACTGCTAGCTTCAGATGCGCAGAGATGTGGGAGGAAGAGCTCTCAGCAGGACGCGTGCTAGTCAAGCCCAAATCAAACATTGGGCTTCTGGGTACTTAGCTTCCCTTCTCCCCAGTATCCCAATCATTCCTTGACCCTGTTCTGCCTACTAAAGGTGTACGTTGTGTATTTCTTCAGGGTATGGAGGTCTGTTCTTTGGTAGCTGAGTTGGGAGAGAATCCAAGTGTATCCTCACTTTTTTTTTTTTTTCATTTATGCATATACTCTGTTTCTTAAATTGCTTGCAAAAAATTTTGATTTTAAAGCTTCTTCAGAGAAATGAGATACTTATCTTGAAAAAATTATTCCAAAATCTTGAAATTCATACAGCTGCAGGATGACACAGCATTTTAAGAAACCGTCCGTGTCCATGGTGTGGCTGGGCAGCTTTGTGGCAGGTGTCGGGTCACTGTGATGCCAGGCTGTGCCCCAACCCCATGGGAGGTGACGGCCTGTGGCCTCTTCCTTCTGCTGAAGATGGGAACAATTGTAGGGGCATATCTGTTCTCCTTGGTCTGTGTCCCTAAGCTTGTCCTGTATGAAGGGAAGGACCTCTCTGCAAACAGGAGTGTGGAGGAGACCTGCGTGTCCGGGTGTCGCACGGTGTGGGTGATGACACACCGCACCCTGCAGGCAGCCCACTGCCCTTGATGGAACAGCAGCCTGGCCACACCTTCCCCCTTACGTGGCCACCACCTCCACCATCTTGTGCATTCGCCTTCTGTCACTGAAGTCAAGGTCGTCACTGTCCCTGGTGCTGCTTCGTTCGCCGTGACACTGGGTCCTGAGTGTCCTGGTGGACACTGTGGTAAGGACACAGGGTGTTCGTGACTCCTCCCTCATTGCACAGTGACCCGGAGAGTCCGGGGGCAGAATGCTTTCGAGCAGGTGCTGAGCCTTCCAGGCACCTGCACGGTCCAGCCCCTCAGGCCGCCTCATCCGGACAGCTTACCCCCCGCAGCCCTCTTCCTCCCCTGGCGCCTTCTCCTCCAGTCACTTCCCCTTCCAGCACTCAGGGGACGTTTCTAAAATGCAGCCCCTGCCAGTCACACCCACACCCCACCCCGTACCTTCTCTTCCTCCCCCTGCTACACTCTCCCATGAGCCTCAGCCCAGCGCCTCTGCCTACACACCCCTCCCCTGCTACCCCCTTGCCCCCGAGGTCCCCCTGCGAACTCGTCTTCGGGACCCTGCCTAAGATGACCCATGGCAGACGAGTCCCTCCCCCAGTGGTGTTCCTGCCGTGTCTGTGCCTGCGGTATGCAGCGGCAGGTGGGCCATGGCGTCCCAATCGAGGCTTGCCGTGAGCCAGAGATGTGCACCAGTTTCAGAGACGTGGTGAAGAGAATGTAAAAATGCTTCAGTTACATGTCGGAAAGATATTTTGGGTGTGTTGGGACAACTACGATACAGTATTAGAATTGTTCCTGTTTTTTACTTTTAATTCTGACCATTAAGAATTTTTCGAGTTCTCCATGTGGCTCCCATTATGTCTCTGCTTCCCAGGGCTAGTTAGTTTCTCCCTGTAGGGAACAAGGGCACCTTGTCTCTGGAACCTTTAGGATGTCCCATTCTGGGTGTCTAGTCCCCAGAGTTCTTCCCCAGAGTTTCCACGTCTAGAGTTGATCGGACCAGAAGTTCAGATCGCCGAGTGCTCCTCGTGCAGAGAGCTGGGATTTCCGGGCCCTGAAGTCTGCTTCCGTGTGGAGCAGGGAGAGGACTGGACGTTGTTGAGCTGCCGCCACCCACGGAGGAAGGAGAGGACGCTGTGATCTCTCAGCCCCTTCTTGGGACGAGCAGCTACCTGCAGCCGCTGGGAGTCCCTTTGGGCTCGCACACAAGTGCTGTCTCACAGCCGTTGGGACGGGGCAGGGCTGCGCCTCACTGAAGGCCCAGCCTCTCCGGCTTCAGTCTTCGCCAGCGCTGTGCTGCTGTGCTGCTCGCTCCTTCTATTTCATGTTCTGAATATGGAGCCAAGTGTCCTTTAAAAGGGATAATCTTGGTGCACCTGGGGGGCTCAGTGGGTTAAGCCGCTGCCTTCATCTCAGGTCATGATCCCAGGGTCCTGGGATCCAGCCCCTGGTTGGGCTCTCTGCTCAGCGGGGAGCCTGCTTCCCCCTCTCTCTCTGCCTGCCTCTCTGCATACTTGTCTGTCGGATAAATAAACAAAATCTTTTTAAAAAGGTGGGGGGCGGATAATCTTCCCCATCACACATTCCTCCAGCATGATTAAATTCTGCCCGCCGTCCCAGTGCCATGTCCCAGGAGCCTCTAATGGTCCTGGTCCCGTAGGCTTGCCCCGACTTCTTGCTGACACAGAAGTCTTGTTTGTTGTTGTAAATAAGAGCCCGCGTCTCCAGGACACACCTCGCTGTCCCAGTGAAGGCAGGTCTCGTGCCTCAACTCAGAAAACTGAGTGGCGGAGGGGCGGGCGATGTGAGAGTCGGATGTGTTTCTTTGAGAAAACCTGAACTTGGTTTGGTTTTGTGTTCTGGGGCCTACCTGGTGAGTTCTGGCGAGAGCACGTGCGTTCAAGGAGCATCCCATGGTGGCACGTTTGGCTTTTTAGTGGGATGCCACGGGACCGTTTGATGAAGGGACTTCTGGGACCTATTTTTGAAGCCATTTACCTTGATGGCCAGAGGCATGTGGGGCTGAAACATTGGATTTTGCAGTGCGTGAGGCGGGTGGAGGCTGGACTCACGCCCTCTGCGGAAGCCACAGCCATTCTGTCCGCGTGGCCAAGGCTGATGTGTGGGGCAAGTGGAGGGAGAAGCAAGCCCATCTGCCCTTCGTCTTGTGTGTGGTGGCACAGCCGGCTTCACGCTCCGGTGGGGAGTAGACCGCACCCACCACTAAGTGCAGATCGACTCTCCGGTGACTCTCCAGACACGACGCTGTCGAGTTCAGATATTTATAACATTTTGTCTAAAAGTGTCTGTAAAAGGTTCTGAAGCCATTCATTATTTAGATCATTCAGGCCACATACTTCCCAAGTCACTAAAAATAGAACCCGTTTCCCCCATCGACTGAGTTCTGGTGCCGGACTGCGGGCCGTGTGCTTTGGAAGGAAGGGGCAGATGGGGACGTCGCGTGTAATGGTTCGGTGGGGAAGCAGAGGGTTGGGCTCCTGGGTGCTCAGTCAGCCAAGAGACTGCCTTCGGCTCAGGTCATGATCCCAGGGTCCTGGGATCCAGTCCCACATCGGGCTCTCTGCTCAGCGAAGCCTGCTTCTCCCTCTCTCTGCCTGCCACTCGCCCTGCTTGTGCTCTCTCTCTCTCTGCCTCTTTCTCTCTGTCAAGTAAATAAATAAAATCTTTTTTTTAAAAAAGCCAAGGATTCTTCTTCTGGCTGGGTGTTAGAGCTGTGATGTGTACCTTAGCCCATAACAGGCAAAAACCTAGTCCTGCTCTATCTTTCCTCCCAGATTCTTTTTCTGTAGTTTGTGTTCCGATTCCTCTGTATGTCTCTTCCATTTGTCCTGAGAAATTCTAAATCTAATCTTCCTGGAAGTTACTGCTTAATAATTTCTAGGATAAAACCCCAGGCAGTTGATGTAGTACCGAATGGTTTCTGCTTGAGAGGCTTTTCAAGTTTTGATTGTGAGACCAAAAATGGAAATTTAGATCATAACTTAGCACACATTCTCAGATGTATGTAACTGAAACGGTTTTCTTGAATCACTGTGTTCATGTGAGGCACTCCTGTTTTCTGTCTCATTCTCCTGAACTTCTAAAAAACGCTTCTCCTGGGCTGCCAGTGGGATTGCAGCTCCTGTGCCCCGGGTGCAGTCGGTTAAGCATCAGACTCCTGGTGTCGGCTCAGGTCATGATCTCAAGGTCATGAGCTCCAGCTCGACTTGGGCCCTGCACCCAGCAGGGAATCTGCTTGAGATTCTCTCTCATTGTCGCTCTCGCTTTCTCTCCAATGAGTAAGTAAATCTTTAAAAAAAAAAAAAAAAAAAAAAACCCACCGCCCAGCTGTACCGCGTGCGCCCTTCTCTTTCTCCTGGTGCTTTTCTCCTCGCACAGTGTTCTCTCCCTTCCACTCGCATGTGACACGCAGAGTCCCAGCCCTGTTCTCACTGCAGCCTCTGTGGTTCTCCTGACGTCATGTTCTTCGATGTGACCTTTAGCTTCTAACCTAAAGACTGAAAGTCTCTGTTTGTGTTCTTTGAGAAGCTGAGTCTCATTTCTTGAGTGAGGGCCACAGAGCCTGGTGGGCGCTTGACGGCCGGCAGCCCAGGCCAGTGTGCGCGGGCAAGTTTGGGAGACGTCCGAGGGCCGTCGTAGGGCTTCACCAGAGCTGTTGTCCTGGTCCCCAGGCTTCAGGTTCCAGTGGCATTCACATGGGTGGCAGCTTCCCTCTGCGTGGCGATGGCACACACTAGTCCCTTTCCTTTTTATTTAAATGGGGAGAGTTATTTTAAGGGGAGGGAAGGACGGTCTGTAAGATAGTTGATCATCGCCTAGTGGGGACGCTCCCGGCTGCGTCTGGTATGGTTACTTTACGTTTCCAGTAATGGAATATAGATTTTTGCTGCGCCTTATCTGATACGTTTCAGGGGCTCCATTTGGCCTTGTCATTACGTTGGAAAATAATTTGGCGGCTTGTCAGAAGGGAACATTTGTAACCGTGTTAGTAACCGGCACATGTTCAGCCTCGAGAATAGCAGGACAGGTCATGAAGGCTGGGACGGTCAGCAGTTACTTAACACATTACCGTAGGCACAAGGAATGCCCGTGTTCACTGTACGCGCTGAGACCCGTTTGGCTTTGTACACTCTTGTAGGTGACTTGCTGCTGGAGGGAGATACCTCATAGTAGAAACGAGGAAAATTGATTAATGTATTTTCATAACATTGGTGTAAAATGTCATCCTGTGGCAGCAGGGACGTCAGGAAGCTGTGCTGGCTTTAACGTTGTCTGTGCGGGGCCCATGGGTGGGGGTCCTGCCAGAGCAGCCCTACCTGGGTGTCCTTGACATGCCCCTGCTTCTCATCTTGCCATAAAGACCACCAGTAGGCTCTCTGAACCCCTCCTAGCTATCTTCTGTGGAACTGAAGACGTGTTATAAAATTGGTGTGTTGTCATTAACCTAAACGCTTTATATTTCCTGCAGTTTCTGTGGTTCTGGCAGCAGTGGGCTGGTTTGAAAACGTAGATCTCCCCACACGTTCTGTTTGGTGAAACCTTCGTGTAAGCCAGTTTCTTTTAACCTGGTGCTGTTCCGTACTTTTATTTTATGTTCCGCCTGTTTTCTTTAAAATCTGGTCTTTCTGCGGTCACCCTTGGTGCAAACCAGAGAGAGAGCCTTCGGTCTGCTCAGTGGGCGAGGTTGCTTCATCTTCGGCTATTTTAGAAACAGTGTGTTCTGTTGAGTGAGAAGACCTGTTCATGTCCAAGTGCAGCTGCTGAACCTGACCTCAGGCATGCCAGGGGTTCAGTTACCTGCCCGCCTGAGAAAAGCAGAGTCCGGACTGGAGACACTGTGACAGAGAATGCCCCACATGGGCTTTTTCGTAGGACTCCACCCAGCCCTGTCACACTGCTCTCATCACAGTCCCTTCCCGTCCATGTCATACTGAGCCAGTGTCCCAGGGAGAAGCCCAGAGCTGGTGCACAGCCATGCCTTCCCGCTGGTTACTGAGCCATAGGATGGTACTCATTTGTAGCCCAGACTCTAGAACCAGCCCGCCCAAACAGGGCTACCTTGGAGAGGTCCCACACCTCTCTGGTCTCTAGGTTCTGTGAAATGAGCACCATCATAGTGCCCACCTCTTACAGATGAAGTGAGACTAAGTGGCCCGAGCACAGCACCTGCTTCACTCCTGTAGCCCTATAGTGGCAGGTGCCCGGGTTAGAACTCTGACAACCTCTCCCCAGCAGCAGAACGTGGGTAGTGGGTGTTTTGTAAGTTTTTATTAAGATACATTGAGGTTAATAACTGAGGAGTAGCATTTCAGAGATGGGAGGGTATGGAACTCCTTTAGGTAATAAGCCCATCTTCTTCTGATATGTTTTTCCTTCATTGGGGGCAGCAGGGGACAGGGGCAGGTGGCAGTACCACTAGTTACGTAGAGTCCAACTTACTGTTCATAGTCAGCACACCTCTGGTTTTTGATCATGGAGTTAACTACCATCCCCACTAGCTACATTAAATCAGTCAAATGGAAAGTGGGAATGCCCCCCATCACTTTGGCTGGTGAAGATGTCTGCCTTTTCTGGACCTTCTGCTGACAGCTGCTGTTTCAGATCTACAGCATTAATCGGCACCTGTAGCTTTGTGTTAGATGTGGTACCTCCATGGTGGGTTTTAGCAGGTGCAGCCAGGAAAATAAAAGGAAGGATTGAGGCTAGTCTCATGCTTCTTGTACACCCGGCCATTGGTAGCTGGTTTTTCATTGTCCTCAGTGCATCACTGAGAGGAGGCAGGTAGCTTTCTAGCTAATAGGATTTTTTTAACTACCTAAAAGGCAGTCCTGCCTAAAAGGCAGCAGATCATTCCAGTGAATCTCATTCGTATTTCCCAGATGCTGCTTTATAAATGCAAGAAGAGAGGTTTTTCAAGTACATTTAAAAAGTAGTTTGTGTAAATTAGAGAATTCCTCAGTAAATCAGGGATGAGTGAAAATAAGAGCCCAGGATTTGGGGTTAGGAGGTGTGGATTCTCTCTTGAGCTTTCAGGCTGGCTGTGGGACAGGTCGGATCACAGAACTTCACGAGCTTTTAGGGATTTGAATGTGGTAGAAGCAACTTCGTGTGTTTATGTAAGGGTAACAGACTTACACCCTGGGGTCACCTGAGTGTCAGAAGCTCTGACACAGGCACCCTGCAGCAGGGCGTAGAGGCAGCAAGACCTGTCGGATGCCCTTTGGTCCAGGCCGGTGACCCCAGAAATCTGAGTTACGACTTCTCAGGGGACTCCCAGAGTCTGGAAGAGGACTTGTGAGTTCCTTCAAGTGAATGTCATCCAAGTCTCAAGTCAGAAAGATCTATTCTGTGTGGTAGCACAGAGGCAGGAAGAAGTATGTTTCACCCAGAAATTAACCAGCAAACTAATCCATGAACTTGGATTCCAAAGTAGCGTACTTATAAGATTGAAAGTTTGAGGGCCCCCCCTTTTTTTTTGGTGAGAAGTAATTTCTAAGATTTATTAATCACTAGATTACTTCACTTGCCCTGGACTCTCAGCTCTCAGGAAGCTCTTTACAGCACCTAATAAACATTAGGGTGTTCCAAACTTTCCATTACTGTCTTCCCTATAAAGTGGGCCACCTGCAACCCCAAGCCCTGTGTGGTCCTGAGTGTCCCTTCCCTTACTGAAGGCATGCTCCCCTGTTCCAAGACTTGATTTGTTTCCATTCACTTGGGTAGCAGCCGCCCTCCAGGGCTGCCAACTGTCACCACACAACACTGTGACAATATCCGGGACTTAGGTGGCGTCTTTCATCCGTGACTTACACAGAAACATCATATTAAAGAAACACTAAACATTTTTAAGATTATTGATACTCAGTGGAGAGATGGGGACACTGACTCTTTGCTTTCTTCTCCACAGACAAGGGACGACTTCCTGGGACAGGTGGACATACCGCTCAGTCATCTCCCGGTAAGGACCGTCAGCCTGTTTCCTGGGGCCAGTTTCGGGAGCAGTGCTTTCCGATTGTTTCCGGTTGGGTGTATTTCAGAGCAGTATTTCCTCAAGGCGGCTTCAGAGCAGGCTGAAACGTAGAGCATGTGCTCAGGCCCCTGTCCCTTTCTAGAAAGTGGTCCTTTTGGGGGGACAGGAGAGAGCTTAATTATGAAAGTCCGGCGTCTCTAAATCACCCACGCATCCCGGTGTGCATCACCAGCCGCCGCCTCTTCCGGCCTTCCTTTTGTCACATCATGGAGCAGCTCCCTGTCTCTGTCACACCCTCCTCCTCTGCGTGGAATGTCTTTACCTTCAGAGTCATCCTTCGGGTCTGATCAGACATTCATTCCCATTGTCTAGAATTACACGTGTGTTTCTCGGGTTACAGCCATACAAGCGAGTGCTTCCCAGATTCGGGTGTGTGGCTTTGCTCGGGCAGCATGGAGCCACAAGTGACAAGTTCACTCACTGTTCTCAGTGAACTTGTCAGCTGCAAGCACCCATTCCAACTTGAGAAGTTACCCTGAGTTAGCGGACAAGGTGTTGCTACTGTTCCTACCTGCTCAGATGAGTAGCAGAGTTTGGGGGGCTTTTGACCAATAACTGGGTGAAAGGGGTTTTGCGCGTGCCCCAGAGGCAGTATAGGGAGGAGGGGAGACAGGACCCGGAGGCCTTGGTGGAAGGCGGATCAGCTCGGGGTTTTCACTTTGTCCCATTTCCCATCCTGGCCCTTCTTCCTCTGGGCATCACAAAGTGACTCAAATAGCGTCACCTAGGGGACGGTGAGTCCACCGCTTCTACCTTTCAGGGGCATTTTATTAATTTTTTTAATGCTTCATGTGAGCGAATAGCTGAAGTAGTCTATAAACTAAAATGACTTAAACCACCTCTGGGAAGTCTGCCGCTGTGCTGAAATCATGGCTCTTACCGTATCTTACGTACCAAGGACGACTGTTGTCTTTCAGGAAGCTCAGATGTGTAGTGAAGGCATGGGATAGCGAGCAGCGGGTTCTTGCTTACTCAGGGGAGCTGTTAAGGAAGAAAGGTTTCCAGCACATTCCCTTCCAAAAAATCGGAAGCAAAACTGATACCATTAAAATATTTTTGTTTCTGTCTAAAAACCCGAAGTTCCAAGGTACGCATGGAGGGAGACTGTGTGTGCGCGAGACCAGCTCCATGAGCCGTCAGAAACCTCGTTGTCCTTCTAGAGCCCCGTTGAGCGGATATGGAAGTCCCAGTGTTGGCGACACACACCTCCGTGTCCGTAGGTCTTCTGTTTCTGCTCTTCAGGTCAAAGCTGTCCTCTCACATTTTGAGGCAGTGAGGGTTGGCCAGTTCTTTTGTGGGTCTCCCTAACCAGCCACCCTTTTCCCGGACATAAAAACCGACTCTCGGTCAAGGCAGATGATGTACTAACAGTCTCTGAGAGGCGCGAGTGGGATCTGTCAGGCATCCTGCTCCGACAGTCCCGGGTTTGAGCGAGTGAGTGCACGTTGGTTTTGAAAGGTTGGGCGGAAGGTGCACCTGGGTGGCTCAGTGGGTTAGAGCCTCTGCCTTAGGCTCAGTTCGTGATTTCAGGGTCCTGCGATTGAGGCCCGCATCAGGCTCTGCTCAGCTCTGCTTCCCTTCCTCTCTCTGCCTGCTTCTGATCTGTCAAATAAATAAATAAAATAAAATCTTTTTTTAAAAAAAGAAAGGTTTGGCAGGACTCACAGAGGACAGAGTAGTGTTGCTCTCCAGAGACAGAGGCCGTAGAGGGAACAGTGCCGCTTGGGGTTCGGGTGGAGGCAAGAGTGAGCTTTCAGCGGAGGAAGCGGTGATGGGGCTGGAAGCTGGAGTAGAAAGCGGCCAGTGAAAGGAAGTAGCTGGTGAGTGCCTGGAGGGAACTGAGAACTTCAGCGAGGGAGCGCCCTGCCTCACATCTGCGCGACCATGACCTTGCGTGGAGTGCAGCAGTCTCCGGACTGACGGACTGACGATGGGCTGGCTTTCTGAGCCACCGAAGTCCGGGAAGTGGGCCACAGAGGAAGCAGGAGTGGACCGAGGGTGCACCTTCGCCTTCCACGTGGTGGTGAGACGCAGCGAGCGTATTCTGAGTGGACGCAGCATTTTGGGCTCCGGATTTGAGGGGCTGCCGTGTGGAAGGTTGATGGTACGTGAGGGGAGCTCATGGGAAAATCACACAGTGTCCTTACATTTTGGGGAACACAGGTGTGGCCGGGAGAAACAGATGTCAGCATTTGATTGTGTTTTGTAGAGTCAGAGGTGGTCGCTCTTGATAGCTACATGACCATGGTCGAGGCCGATCATTTATGGCCTAGAGAGGCAGTTTTTGTCCACATCATCAAAGTTTAGGTAAAAGAGATTAGGAAAATTGTCTCCTTAGCAGTGAGGAAGGACAGGGAGTGCAGTAGCGTAGTACCGTGGTGGTGAATTTGCCGTTCCTGAGCCAGGCGAGTCTTTTAGAGGTTGGGGGTGTCTGGGCTTTGATTATTAACCTCATGCGGCCCCGTGAGCTGAGGGAGCTGGCGCTCCTCCACAGCTGTTTGCTCTCAGACGTGATCCAGGGTCTTCGGGGGGTGGGGGAGGGGTGTCCAGGCAAGCAGCTTCCTCCACCCCCACCCCCCTGCAGCCCGGCGTTGTCAGTTGTGACAGCAGCCACGTGCGCTAGCTGAGCCTTTGAAATGAAGCCGATATGGCTACAGAGCTGAATTTATAATATTTGTTTCAGTTTATCATTCATTTATCATTATTTCAGGTTAATTAATTAAAATTTAAATTTAAAAACTTTGCCACATGTGGCAAATGGCACCATATTGAATGGCCATGGGAGGGTGCAACCGAGCGCCCTGCCCTGGCTTGGGTAAAAAGCACGATTCTGGATTCCCCTTTCCTCAGATAATAATTCCAGCTGTTAGAGGGGTGCCCAAACCCCTACTGGTTTTACGTCGTGATTTATCATTTGTTTTTTTACCCCCTACCTGAGGCTTTTTTTTTTTTTAACTCTACAAGTCAGATATACTAAGAAATTTTAATTTAGGTTATAATAAAAAGCCCAGATGTTTGAAATTATAGAAACTTAAAAAATATTTTTTTGTTATTATTTGAAATCCATATTAACAAAATACCTAATTGCATTTGCATTCATGTGCATGTGTGCGGACAGACACACTTATTTTAAGACATTTTATTTTATGACTTTTTTTTTAAAGATTTTATTTATTTATTTGGCATACAGAGATCACAAGTAGAGAGGCAGGCAGAGAGAGAGAGGAGGAAGCAGGCTCCCTGCTCAGCAGAGAGCCCCATGCGGGGCTCGATCCCATGACCCTGAGATCATGACCTGAGCCACCCAGGTGCCCCTATTTTAGGACATTTTAAACCAAGAATGAGGCATTATCTTATTGCCACAAGATAGCATGAACTTTTATTTCTTTTAAAAATAAATCCTCCCTGTCTTGATTCTGGTCTAAGAGATTGCCTTAATTTAAATGAAGCCCTTTTCTAAGTCAGGAGCTTCACGGAGAAGATCCAGGACAGCAGAACTAAACTCAGTGTAATCTCTTGTGATCATTAACATTATTTTTGATAATTTAAATCCTATTTTATGTTTCGTGTATGTTTGAAAAATAACTATTTTAGGCCTAGCAATTGATTTGAGTCCACTGAAGAACCTTCATTCCTTGATGAAATTCTAGAGGCGTGTTGGCTCTGTTGGCGAGGGGATATTGGTGTTGCCGTGTAAAACCTTTTAGGATCTTAGGAGTGGCTTGCCTAAGCTGTCTATACTAGGCAGCTCTCATTTGACCGACACCGCTTCCCCACCCTGCCCCCCCGGAAGTCTGGAGGGTCAGAGCGACCCTTCCACTGGCGCCCGTGGGAAGTCACAAACACCTCAGCATCTTGGACCTGGTGCACGAGGGTCCTCCCTGGACCCCTGCCTGGCATCAGGTCCCTGGACTGTGGCCTCGCTGGACCCTGTGGGCTGGTGCGAGGGGCTGAGTTGGCATTCTGCCAGGGTGACAAGTGACGGAGGCACTCGAGAGAGGCAGGGCGGCAAGGCGCACCCCGCAGGCCAGTGTCACCACCTCAGTTCACCACCACAGTGGCCAGAGGAGGCCTGTGTCAGCTCTGTCCTTGTCCCCTAACTAGGAAAGAGGAAGGGTTGTTCATCTGGAAGGAAGTAACCTTGTTTCCCGTTCCGATGGTGGAACTCTCCATGCTTTATACCCCTCAGATACTCCCGGAGGGGGAAGCAAGTCCTTTTGGACCTGGGATTTACTTTTCATCCTTCCTCAGCCCTTAGAGTCCAGCTTTATTCCTGGAAGAAAACATGGAAAGGAAACAGGACACGGGAGCTCGGGACGGGAGGGACGTCTATGTCCTTTGCTCCCATTCTAGATGAGCCACTCATCTTTCATACTTCTTGTCCGTTTTACTTACTTTTGAGGGCAGGAGTGAGGAAGAGGAGCAGGGCGACAGGAGAGGGTAGATGAGGTTGGTGGATCTGAGAATTCAGAAAACATCAGTTCATGTTCACAGGAGTCTCCAAAGGTCAGGCTTTAAAAGATCTCCAGAATTGTTGGTCCAGACCTGGGGGATGGGCGAGTCGCCTTGGTGACCTTAATAAGGTAGTAATCCTTTTCACCTGTAAAAGGAGGGCGGGTGCGGAGAGGACCCCGGGTGTCCATCCTGCTCTGGGAGGCCACATCGTCACTGCCCCATGGCTCAGTGAGCAGAGGCACAGATCACCAAGATAACATGCGCGTCACCTGGGAGACTCAGGCCGCAGGGCTCGCTGGAGGCGTGCAGAGGCGGGGAGACTCAGTAATTTAGGAAGGTTCCCCTCCCAGCCTGACATCTGTATGGCAGGGTCATACAAACAAACAAGTTTGTTTGTTCCCACACGGGGGGCGGGGGGGGGTGCGCTTGGGTCAGCTCAGCTGTAACCCGGCTGCGAGGCCTGATTGCGCTTCAGCTACCGTTTTTCCATCTGCTTCTGAACTGCGGTGTCATGGTCTTGAAAAAGTTCATGACTTTCATGTTCACGTTTTATGACTTCAAGTTTTATGACTTGCCTTTACTAGTTACTTAAAGGCAAAATAGCTCCGAGGCTGGTACTCACAGCAGAAGGACATCTTCTGGCAGGTGCTTCCCTCTTTCACTTCTGCGATTTTCCTGGACTTTTCCTTCCGTCGTGCCTCTCCTGTCCTTTGAGCCCCCAGTCCCCCCCACCACCCCACTCCATTCAGCTACGAAATCTCTTGTCCATGGGAAACAGGCCAGGGTGGAGAGAGCTCTTCTAGAACATCGGTTTCTCCTGTTGTCGTCAGGTGCTCCTCGGAGCTCTCAGGGTAGCGTTTGGATTTCAGTTCTTTAGAGCGAAGCGCGGTCACAGTGGTGGCGTTGTTTCGGGTGCCTTGGCCGTACTTGGACCTAACTCAGATGATGAGCACCTCTTTTCTTTTTACAGCTGGTCGCAGGGTAATGGTTCCTTCTCGTGTGTGTAGAATTCAGTGTCCCAGAGCGTAGAGGGGCCTGACACCATTTGTCCACACCCTGCGTTTGACAGAGGAGGTTACCTGCGCCCAGACAGGGAGGTGACTCGCCAGTGATAGTAGGTTGGCAGCGCTGCTTGGCCACACCCTGCGTCTGCAGCCTGGATCTGTGAGGTAGTCAGGGTTCTGGGGGTGCGCGAAGGGGGGTCTAGTGTCAGGCTTGTGTGCTGTTGGTGGTTGCCTTCTGGTTTGGCGTCTAGGGTCCCGGGAAGTCTGCTCGCTTGCATTTGCCCACAGAGCTGTTCTTCTCGCAGTGATGGCGGTTCTTCAAGGTGGAAGTGCTGTCTGTCCAAAAGGTGTTCTTGGGAACGTGCGGTGCCCCGGAACAGGAGGCAGCTGTGTGTTGGAGATGGTTTCTAACCACTGCTGTCCTGGGAATCTCCACGGGGCTTTTTTCCAGCCAGTAGGATCTGGTAGGACCCTGAGTAATGCCAAAAAGAGTCCTGTCACTCTTAAGGCGGTCACCATCTTGTTCGCATGCAAGTATTTCCATGGAGGTGAATTTTCATTATTTTTTTTAAAGATCTTATTTATTTATTGGAGAGAGGAAGAGAGAGCATGAGAGGGGAGAAGGTCAGAGGGAGAAGCAGACTCCCCACGGAGCTGGGAGCCCAGTACTGGGCTCGATGCCGGGACTCCGGGATCATGACCTGAGCTCAAGGCAGTGGCTTAACCAACAGAGCCACCCAGGCGCCCTGAATTTTCATTATCTAATGCCCTGCCTTTTATTGGAGAACATGGAGATGACAGTATTCACACGTGACAGGAGAATGAGAATTAGCTGCTGGGGACAAATGGCCAGCGTGTGTGAAGTGTGCTGGGTGCCCTTGCAAGGACTTCATCAAACCGACTCAGTTGCTTGATTCACAACAACTCTGAGATCCTGTTACGGCCCCAGTTTTTAGATGAGGTCACTGAAGCACAGAGTGGTAAGGGACTTGCCCTTGGCCGCATGGCTCTGCCAGTAACGAGGCCAGGACACAGACCCGGGAAGTCTGCCTCTTATCTGTGTGGTGTTGGGCATTTGAACTATGGAGTTGTGTGGACAGGGTCACTTTCAGGGGAGTCTCTGCAAGCTCTGTGCTTTCCTCTGCTCACTGGCTCTTGTGCTCTCTGCTGACCCCAGACCCCCTCATGCCTGCTAAGGATCCTGTAGTTTGGTTCGTGCAGGATCTTGTAGCCAATTTTCCCAGCTTGAGCTATCCTTCCTGCCGGTGGTCCACCTGTCCACACTTGCCCGTTCATCTCCACGTGGACCGCACATACCCGGACCATTTTGATCTGCAAGTTGAGAATCAGCCCCTGCCCTCCACCCCAGGTCCCACGGAATGTGATCTCTCCACATGGGTGAATCTGTTCCACCTTAAGTTGAAGTTACTCATTGCTACCGCGGTCCCTGTTACACATCCTTGTTACTCTCAGGGCAGGCACCAGGTGGTAGCCACACGTCTTTCCATGGGTATTGTTCTAAAA
Organism: Mustela nivalis; assembly: GCF_964662115.1. NCBI lineage: Eukaryota > Metazoa > Chordata > Mammalia > Carnivora > Mustelidae > Mustela > Mustela nivalis. The sequence continues at coordinate 36,270,170 of NC_139033.1, read as the reverse complement.
CGTGTTGTGGTTAAATAAATGAGAAAAGGAAGAAATGCAGTAGTATTCTGATTAATAGGTTTTCCATAAGAAGTGGTATATATTTGGAAACCCTTTTCTTTAGAAAATGTTTCCACAATGTCTAGCAGGACCACCTTAAAGTGGACCGCCCAGAGAGTATAATTGACTTCCTTCAGCAACAGTGACTTTTCATGGCTTTGATCAGATGAACCAGTCAGCTGCTCATACAAGTGCCTGCTTCGTGCCAGGCAGTGTTTCTGCCACCAGCGATTTACTGGTGAGCAAATCCAGGTCTCCGACCTCGTGAGCTTAATTCTGAGAGTGATAGATGACAAATTAGTAAATAAGTGAATAAGATAATTTCAGAGGGCACAAGGGGGGAAGGTAACCGGGATGCTCTGATAGAGGGTGGTGGTAAGGGGAGCAGGTGGTGGCAGTTAGGATGCAGTGTCTGCGCATATGACCGGGGATCTCACACCTGGGTTCCGGAGTGGAGCCCGCTGAGGCCATTTGGAGGCAGAGCTGTCCAGCAGAAGGACCAAAGGCAGGATTGGACATGATGTGCACCAGGAGAGATGAGGCCAGGATCCTTGGAGCAAGGGGCAAATGGACAGGCTGGTTCACAGTGACGTTACAAGTAGTTAAGAACCAGGTTATGTTTAATCTTGTAGGACATACAGGAGAGAATGTTCAGTTTATTGTAAGCAGAGTAGAAAGCGATTAGAGTTTATTGTAGGGAATGACATAAGGTATTTCGGGTATAAATATATACATGCATCCCTCCGATACAAATCAGTACATCATGATACCATGGTTTGTCTCTTTCACTACAAAAGTAAATATTTTACCTTATTTTAAAGAGCCTAGGCATTTGAGGCTTTGCTACATACAGTATTTAAAAATTAATGAAATAATAACATTTATTTTTCCAACTTCCTTCTTGCTCTGACCAGTGAATTCGGCACAGTGAATACTGATTTCTTTAAAAAATATCACAGTTACCTTTCCTAGCTTCATGAAAGACGCACCAGCAAGAGGCTGATTAACGGCGCTATGGTCTCCATGGAGCGGATAGTCTTAATCAGTTATCTTGGGCTAATGATATGATACTCCAGTGTTAAATGTAAAGCAAAATTGCTTTCACAGGCATATTTTCCTGTTAATTCCATTTTTAGGTTTCTTGGATCACAGGGACAGGAAGGCATCAGTGACCACTGGTTCTCCAGAATTAACGAGCATTGAGATGGAGGCCTGCACCCTGTGGTTAGAAATTAGACTTGGCAGTGACGACTGTAATTTTGTCATTTGTCTAAGGCTGGGGTTGGCTCCTAAAAATGGGTGTTGATAGTGACATCTAGTGGATCTTGGGTAAAGTTTTGTGACCTATAAAATAATTCACCGTCAACTACTGGGTGAGGAACCAACTCTGTTTTTACCTTCCTATGTTCTAAAACACCGGCGTGTGTTCTCTGTGACCGATTTTGGTGTATCTAAAATACAACAGTATCAAGAGTTTTGAAATCTTACTCTTTCTTCCTGTAGACAGAAGATCCAACCATGGAGCGACCCTATACGTTTAAGGATTTTCTCCTTAGACCAAGAAGGTGAGGCTTCGGGGTGCAGGTGTCCTTCGTGCTTCGGTCATTGGTTTTCTCTGAGGAGGACTTCGCATTCTTTTCGTTTTGTGTCTTTTTTTAAAAGTCATCATAAATACGAAAGATGTAACCAAGTCATGTCCTTTATAACCAATTCTCTTCCGTTACGCAGTCATAAATCTCGAGTTAAGGGATTTTTACGATTGAAAATGGCCTATATGCCGAAAAACGGAGGTCAGGATGAGGAAAACAGTGAGCAGAGAGATGACATGGAGGTAAGTTGCAGAGCTGCAGGCCTTCCTCTGTTTTCTTTGCCCAAGATCGTGTAATATTTCATGTAAGACTTTATAATTTAAGGAAATAAAACTGGATAAAACTTAACTATAGAAAAACGTACCTGGGTCTTTGAATCTGTGATCCTCTACTGATGTTGTTGGCTGCACTTAAAAATAAATAAATTTAAAAAATAAACTTCTCATTTTATGTCACAGCACTCATAATTGAGGAGGCTTCTCTTGACAAAATGCTGTGCCCACATTTTGTGGCCAGCCCCTAGCCTGTGTGAAGCTCGGCTCACCCTATCTCATGCTCGTATTTCTTTGGACTTGAGCTCGTTTTCAATTTCCTCAGAGTGCTTGGAATTGCTTCAAAGCGGATGAAATGATTTAGAAAATCTCTTCCAAGTTCCTTATGCGTTTGGCCCACAGGTGATGCATTAGGAAAGCTCTCCTCTAGATAAGCCATTTTGGAAGTGGCCGTCCAGAGGAATTTTTCTTGCCTCCTGGCGTGGCTAGCTGCCTTTCGTAACTCCCTGGTCCCATGCCTAGATCGTGGGGCCTGCCTTCCCCGTGCATGCTTCAGACAGTGCTGTTGCATTAGACAGATTTTCCTGTTGTTCTGAAAATGTGCATGTAACGGGGCCTCTCTGGGGCTTACTTGCACATCTGTTTGCAGCTGTGGCATATACGTGATATGTGAATTATGTGTTACGGGCATGTTATCAGAACCCTCTCCAGGCCAAGTGGTCACATTTCCGGGCCGTGTTTGACTTGTGCATGTGCTCTCTATGGGGAGGAGCGAAGCGGGTGGTGGGCATGGACGTATGAACGTTAAGATTTCATGAGCACATCGGCCGATTTTTATCTCAAATCCGGGGAATTTTTTACACTCTTGTAGCTTTCCAACTGCACTAACCCGTGAATGAGTTTAATTTTCCAGTGACTTTACTAGGGGATGTTAGGAGGGAATACTTAATGCCTAAAATATGTGTTGCAAAAATGTAACTCATGACTCTGGTACCATGAAGCCTGTCGATGGGGCAAGCAGCAAGGGGGGAGGGCCTCAGTGGAAAGCTGCTCCTGGGCTTCTGCTCTCGTGCTCATACTCAATGCAGAGTGGGAGCCTTCCAGGCTTCTGGAGTTGGTCATGGTGCCATCCTGCCTGGGGAGTGATAGAGCCTGGGCCTCCTGGCCTCCTGGCCCCCTGGCCCCCTGTGCAGTGATCTCTGGTGGAGCACACACGTGGTACGGCTCATCGCCCCGGCTCCCTCTTACCTTATGGGGGCATCAAAAAGACAACAGTGGTAACGTGACCCATGTCCCTGGCATGGTTCTGCACAGCCCTGTGGAGGCCTTCAGGTCAGAGTAAACCCATCTGCGGAAAGAACATACGGGAATCAACACACTGTGTATGTATTCAAAGCTGTGTTGCTCTGTACTGTGCGGTCACGTTCAAAGGCAGCACAATTAATTGGTCATTGCTCAGAATTATTTTTTGAGACTCTTCTAGAATTGATCCCCCCCCCCTTTTTGAGACGGTCTTCGCATGTGGCTCATGAAGCCACTGAACAAGCCAGAGTGCCAAGGAGCAAGGAAGGGCCCAGAGCACCCCATGATTGTTTCTCCTCACGTCCACGGGGCCCACCTCAATGATCTTCATTTGCTTTTATTCCACAGCATGGTTGGGAGGTCGTGGACTCCAATGACTCGGCCTCTCAGCACCAGGAGGAGCTCCCTCCCCCGCCACTGCCCCCCGGCTGGGAAGAGAAGGTGGACAATCTCGGTCGGACCTACTATGTCAACCACAACAACCGGACCACTCAGTGGCACCGACCAAGCCTGATGTGAGTACCGTCCCGTGGACGGGAACCGGGTCAGAGCGGGGAGCGAGGTAGCTCCTTGGGGCAAGTAGAGTGATTAGTCTTGGATCAGAGAAAGTGTGTGGTCTTACCAGGAGCCCGTCAGAATTCACTTGTGCTAGAGAAGCACCTCTTGCCTTTGTTTCGTGTTCACCTGTTCTGAGTATGAACTAGTTCATTTTGTATGTCTTTTTATGTAGGCTCGTGAAATAGAGGTTATTTTTCCTAAGTGTATCTTAAAGGTGGTGGCGCTTTCACTTCCCTCGCACTCCTCTTCCTTTCCTGACTAACCCACAATGGAAAACAGCAGGCAGATAGGCTGTGCGATTTTCTCTGAAGTTTTTGGATTTTTGCTCCCTTTAATTATTTGATTTGGGAACACAAATTTCAGAAATTTGTAAATCACCCTCTTGATCTCACTAGACACTTTCGGGAGGGTTGCTAGCTCAGAGTTAGTCATTACTGTTTATTCTGTTCCCTCACCAGCCTCTGGGATGTAGTGAATTGATTACTGTTTTGTTCACACAGCAATATCGTATTTGAAGGTAGAAAATAAACACTAGTTAAACCTTAGCTGCATTAAAAAAGGATTTGAAGAAGCTTGCTTTTAAATCATGATATACAGCAAGACCAAAAACTGTTACTGTACAATAAAAAGCAAAGCAAAATATTAAAGAAAGGAAAAGGAAAAACTTATCTTTGAAGATTTGAGCTCCCTAGCAGCCAAGACAAGGAGGGTAATTATCAATGAGTTATATAATTTTAAAAGATTTTTTTTTTTTTTTTTTTTAAGATTTTATTTATTTATTTGACAGAGAGAAATCACAAGCAGACTTAGAGGCAGGCAGAGAGAGAGAGGGAAGCAGGCCCCCTGCTGAGCAGAGAGCCCGATGCGGGACTTGATCCCAGGACCCTGAGATCATGACCTGAGCCGAAGGCAGCGGCTTAATCCACTGAGCCACCCAGGCGCCCCTATAATTTTAAATATATAATAAAAACAAGTATATTAAGTGACATCATTCTCTCTTTAACCCAGACTCTGGAATAAATTTGCTCATGATGGTTTTTAAACAACTGTATTAGCCGTGTGATGGTGGTGTTGTCAGTAAGCCTCTTACCTTTAGATGTTCCAGAGAGATTCTGCTTACGACCCCACGTGGGTTGGGAAGGTAGCCAAGAAGTCTGGTCCAGGTTTCGTTTAAGTTGTAGATGAATCCAGTCCTTCCTGAGCCCCCAGGTGGGTTCCTGTGCAGATCAGTTGTCTTGGGTCAGCCCTCGACCAGCTCCTCATTCACAGGACAGTGTCAGCATCCGAACAGCCAAATGGTGAGCTCTTCTTCTGTTGTGATTTTTTTTTTTCCCATAGAAATACGAGTGGAAATGGTTTAGCTAATTCTTTCCTTTTTATTTTTTACTATTTCCCTTGGCTCAATCACCATTGCTATTGTGAAACCGTTTTAAGCCATTTGACTATTGGACAACCCCCCCCAATCAGCTTGGTTTCATGTCATGATCGGGAATCTTGAATCAAGAATCTCAGTAGCCATACCCTAAGGAAGGGGCCGTTATCTTCCTTTGCTGCACATCACTGGACACATACCATTCTGTGGACCAGAGTGTGCTATGACCTCTCTAGAAAAGTGACCACTGGCAGCTCACAAAGAAATAATCAATGGCCATACATACGTGTAATAAATACTCCCCTTCGTTATAATCATGCAGAATGAAGTCTGTTATTTTGATATAAGTGGAAATCTTTGCTTTCTCTGCCTCCCAGAGTTGTGAGACTCTGATGAGGAAGTTCCTGAGAGAAAACTTCGGATGTTTCTGTAAGCATACCACCGTGGTGGCAATGTCCCAGAGAACTAAACCAAAGCAGAAGAGATCATTTCTGCTGGGCTGGCTCATCCATTGTCCAGAGGGACATGGGAAAAATGCAGCTCTTCATCCAAGGTCAGGTTCACATGTAGTTTAGGGAGTGGTCAGTGGCGTGACTGACCCCATCCCTGAGGCAGCTCTGCCAAAGAGGGTAAACCAGGAAGGATGTCAGCAGAGCCCAGGTGGGGCCCAGGGCGTGCGTCCTCTCCAGTGGGTGTGGCTTCTAGAAAACAAGAGAAGAGTTAGTTTCTACAGTAACCTCTTCACCCTGTCTGAACTGTTTCAGGAATTTGAGGTGCTCTCTCCTTAACTTCACTTGGTTTGGCCAGAAACCCTCAAGCCTTCCGGAATTATTTTAAAGTACTGTTCTGATTAAAAATAACTACTTTCATAATTCAGTGTTTACAGAATACTGCCACACTCTTGGGGAGAAAATTGATATTAAGTGTCTTTTTTTTTTTTCTTTAATTTTTTAATTTCATTTGTTTTTTAAGATTTTTATTTATTTGAGAGCATGGGCAGGGTGGGGGGGGTGGGATAGAGGCAGAGGGAGAAGCAGGCTCCCTGCTGAGCAGGGAGCCCAACAGGGGGCTCTATCCCAGGACCCTTCGGTCATGACCTGAGCCGAAGACAGATGCTCCACTGACTGAGCCACCCAGACACCCCTACAAGTGTCTTCATTAAAAAGCTCGCTCTGTCTGAGGAAGTGCGACCCTGAAAACCCTATGCTAAAGCAAAGAGTTAAGGCCATCGCAGTGACTCTGGTCTTCCCCAGTTCATGAGGCCTGTACTCCGAACTTGAACCGCCTGAAAAATCCGCGGTGACAGCTCCTTGCCCTCTGGCTGTTCTTGACGCTCCGGCACCCTGTCTCTTGCCAGATCCCCCACCCACAGCCATGAACCTTCAGTGTGTCGAGTGGCTGGACCTTACACAGCTGCCGCCTCATCCCTTTCTTCTCTGCCCTGTGGACGTGGTGATGTGCCCCCCACCCCCGCCCCAGACCGGAACAGAGCTGGAAGGCCCCTGTTCTTCCGGCTGCCTTAGAGGTCAGCTTCCCCCAGCATAGCATGGAGCACACAATGCTCCCCCTTGCCAACTTGGAGCTGGGATGGTGTTTTCTTCCTCACAGATCCGCCCCTTAAGCAACCGGCCCCAAGGAGGAGCTCAGCAAAGTGCCTCGTAACTGAATGAATGAGCACAGATGACTCACTTCGGAAAGTGATCCCGGGCACGCGGTTTAGTGAACCGTCTAGGTCTGCATGTAGAATTCCAGGATGGAAGGCTAACGACAGAATGCTCCCAGCTCTCTCCAGATGGAGGGTGTCTTTTCAAACACCCCTAATGTTAGAATTCTCCTTGACCCTATTTAAAATGTTAGCTGTAAGCTCTTTACTGTAAAACACACACACACACACACACACACACACACACACACACACACACAATTTTAGGGGCACCTGGGTGGTACGGTCCATCTGAGCACTGGAGTCCTGGTTTTAGCTTGGGTCATGATCTCGGGGTCCCTGGGACTGAGCCTCACGGCAGGCTCTGCGCAGGCTTGAGGTTCTCTTGCTCTCTGCCCCCCCACTCGTGTTTTCTCTGTCTTTCTCCTCTCAGAATCTTTAACAAATACAATTTTAAAAACCTGCTGAAGGGGAAAAAAAAAAAACCTGCTGAAGGATTGAAATTAATGTTATAAATGAAGATGAATTTGAGACTGAAACAATACCATTTCCTCTCTTTCTGAAACTTCGTACATCTTCTGTCATAGCAACAATGTTGTCCTCGTGCAGTAACTCCTCTATGGGAGTGATCTCACGCGGATCTTCCTTGGCACTGAACTTGATAAGCTGCTAGTTTATCTTGCCTTTTTCCACTTTTATATTTCCCCATGAATATCAAATGAAGAATATGTCAATGAAGTCAGTGACTGAAGAATATTGAAATAAGTTTGATAAAATATTGGCTTGCCCCCAGTAAAGTCATTTTTGTTTTAATCTTTCAGCTCAGAAATATTTTTAAACGTTCATCTTCCCATTAGTGACTCTTTAAATTTCCACTTTCAACAATCCTCACATTCAGTTGCTTAGTGATAACCGAAGACCTTCTTTGTGTGAACATTTCCACTTTATCACTAAAGATGGTAAAAACCCAGGTTTGGAATTTCAAAATCAGAGGTATCTTCTCTGTGCTGTTTAGTTGTTTCTGGTTCACACCGATTACTATTGTATGAGCTGGTGGGATAAGAAAGATTTGCATAATTGGTTTTAAGTGCACCCCTTTTAAAAGTAAGTCCTTCCAAAGCAATGGAATTTTATATACTTCTGAGAGACAGAAAATGTAGGCATCATGGTATTAAAAGCTCATTTCTTCTCAACCTCTCAGAAGTCCCTGTAGCCTTGCAAGTATGCATTAGGACCTGGCACAAAGCACATGCACCTTAGTGACTCATTGTTGACTGAATAAATGTTGATTGGCCTTTCAAGTGAAGATTTACAATTTTGATGAAACTCTTATATACATAGAATATTTTAAAATAGGCCCGTCATAGGGTGCCTGGGTGGCTCAGTCAGTTAAGCTGGTGAGACCCTTCGGCTCAGGTCACAAGGGAGTCTGCGTGAGAGTCTTGCTGTCTCTCGCTGCCCTTCCCCCTCCTTGTGTCCATCTACCCACCCCACCCCCAATAAATCTTTAAAAAAAAAATTTGAATTGAATGACTATGACAACATAAAATCACAAATGTTGATATTACCTTTTCTAACCTGTCCAACAAAGTGTCTTTTTTTTTTTTTTTAATCATTTTGTTTTGGTGGTTTCAGAAATACATTTGTATCCTTCTATGTCCCTTGATTTTAACTATTTTCTCTATAGCCAAAGATATTTCAGTTTTCTATTTTAGTCTAGTTATAGTTCAGTAGAACTAGAAAATATGCGAGATTTTTATTTCTGTTAAGAGTTCCAAAGTTTATGTATTGTGTATGCAGGTATAGGAGAACATAACTGATTCAGATTTCAGTAAGGAATTGTCATTCTGATGCTGATTAGATGGAAACTGACCATATTACCATGTTTACCAGAAGCTATGTAAAGATGTTTGTTGGAAATAACACTATTTCTGAAATGGGCTTTGAGGGGTTATTTATTTACTCATTCATAAGGTTTTATTTATTTGAGAGAGAGAGAGTCAGAGAGCATAAGTGAGGGAGAAGGAGAAGGAGAAGCAGGCTCCCCGCAGAGCAGGAAGCCCAACGTGGGGCTCCATCCCAGGACCCTGGGATCATGACCTGAGCTGAAGGCAGATGCTTAACCCACTGAGCCACCCAGGCACCCCAAGAGTCACCTATTTATTTGTAGGCAGTGGTATTCACTATTCCAGGGATCCAACAAGCTTTTTAAATTGGGATATAGTAAAAGTTAAAGAGTATATTTGAATATTTTAAAACCTGTGTTTAGGAAGAATCTATGAAGAGGGCCCTTGATTAATACTCTCTTCCAATTAGTCTGAAATAATGTTTTCAAATATTTTGAAAGGTTAACTTGCAACAATAATTTTTTTTTTTAAAGATTTTATTTATTTGTCAGGCATAGAGGGAGAACGAGCGAGTGAGCACAGGCAGACAGAGGCAGAGGGAGAAGCAGGCTCCCCGCCGAGCAAGGAGCCCGATGCGGGACTCGATCCCAGGACGCTGGGATCATGACCCGAGCCGAAGGCAGCCGCTTAACCAACTGAGCCACCCAGGCGTCCCAACAATAATTTTTTTTTAACTGAATAGGGTGTCTTATTCAAAGAGTTTTGAGTTTTCTCCAAAAAACATTTTGTTCCTAAACTTCTGCTCTAAAAGCCAGCAAGTAGTATTTCTTCCAAACGGTGATTGCCTGTAATTTACTGCAAAAATTTTCGAGATTGAATTGATGCTTTCAGAGCCTGAACTAAGATACATGACCAAAAAAAAAGGAGGGGGGGGGGGAACAGCACATGAAGTTACAGTATTCTTCAAATTTCCCTTTATTTGGGAAGTTACCACCTGATGTTTGTGTGAATTTTTAAAAGTGGTTTAAGAGGGAAAAATACGGTGTCCTGATTCAGAGATTCTGTCAAAATGTAACCCACGGGGCCGCCTGTGTGGCTCAGTGGGTTAAAGCCTCTGCCTTCAGCTCGGGTCATGATCTCAGGGTCCTGGGATGGAGCTCCACATCTGGCTCTCCGCTTAGCAGGGAGCCTGCTTCCCCCTCTCTTTCTGCCTGCCTCTCTGCATACTTGTGATCTCTGTCAAATAAATAAAATCTTAAAGCAAAAATGTAATCCATGGCAACCAAAAAAATTCATGTTGGACCAGGAGCACTTTTCTCCAGATCTCAGCTTTGGGTTTGTCGTATTTCTATTCTTTGGCCAGTTAAAGACCAAAAGTTACTGCCTTGGCATTGTAAGTCTCTTTGTAGGGTCACCACCGACTGGCCCCAAATCTGAGACTGGTCACCTGTCCTTTGAGAAACCTGCCTTATCACTAGAGTAAACGGATGGAGGTCTGTGATTTCTCTCTCTCTCTTTTTTTTTTCTTTTTAAAATTTTATTTATTAGAGACAAAATGAGCAGTGGGAAAGGGCAGAGGGAGAAAGAGAGAAGCAGACTCCTTGCTGAGCAGGAAGCCCCATGGGGCATGATCCCAGGTCTCTGGGGTCATGATCTGAGCTGAAGACAAGATGCTTAACCAACTGAGCCACCCAGGTGCCCCAGGGTTGTGGTTCTTAAATACTAAAGTACCTTTTGCAGTTTATGACTGAAAAATACTCAGCCGTCACCCCGGATGCATTTCAACACTGTATTTGTTGGATTGAAATGAACCTGCAACTATACTTAGCCTGGCTTTGCAGGGAGAGTTCTCCTATTTACCGGCCAGCTGGTTGTCGGTGTCACACAGGACGACCCTGACATGTCTGTGAGGGGAAGGCCCCTGGAGAGCGCTGGACTTTGGCCCAGGTGCCGGGGACCAGTGCGAGCTCTCCCAGCTCACTTACCCTTGCCCCGCACCCCCAGGGACGTGTCCTCCGAGTCTGACAGCAACATCAGGCAGATCAACCAGGAGGCCGCGCACCGGCGCTTCCGCTCCCGCAGGCACATCAGCGAGGACCTGGAGCCCGAGCCTGGCGAGGGTGGAGACGGCCCAGAGGTAAGCTGGACCCCGCGGCCTCCGCACAGCTTATCTTTGTGTGCCCTAGGTTGCTTCCGAGTCCTTGGTTTTGCTCCAGGTAAATGCAGTCTAAAAACAGGCGATCGGGGTCTCCTGGCCCACTGACGAACATCAGGGTGTCCCTTCATTTAGGAAGTGCTTACAGGAGTTGTGTTTGATGAATACATGTGTCTGTGCATTACAGAAGGGAGTGACATTGTTTCTAATAGTGGAAATCTTGATACTTTCACTGTATAATGTACTTTTCCCCAGAGTCTGACTGTATCTCACTGGATAACAACATGGTTGTCCTGTTTCTGTGGTTGAATGAGCTCTGTAACTTGTGTGGGTACCACGAGCTTTCACTGAGCGTTGTTGCCATCATCATGAAAGAGATTTATTACCAAGAAAACAAATTTGGGTGAATTTAGGAAGGTTTATTATTTTTCCCCTTAAATATTTATGTTAAGTCACTAGAGGAAAAATTGGGAATTGAACAACAAATGAGCAATTTCTGTAACTCCATGCAGCCTTAACCAACTCAGTTTCCTTACTAAAAATCCATTCTTTCTAGCCCGTGTGTTAGGAAGAGGATCATTCACAAAATGTTCCAGTGCTCAAATTTGGAACAGCAAAATTAATGATGATTAATTCACTAAAAGTTACTTAACAGCACTTTTTAATTACAGCTTATAGCATCTCTGCTGTTTTCATTTTGACTCCTCAGCAGTAAAAGAAAATCCCTGAAAATCGTGACTGCATTCCTGAGAACATTTTAACCCATGCATGTAGTCCCTCCTGCTAGAAGTGAGTCACTGCTCGGAGGAGTGGTGGTAGACAGTGGTTAAGAACGCAGCCCCTTGAGCCAGGCTTCCTTGGATCCATGCCTGGCCCTGCCACTTCCTCCCTCTGTCCTCTTTGGCATGTTACACTCTGTGCCTCGGTTTTCTCATCTGTCAGTTAGGGTAGTAGTCACATCTTCCTTGTCGTTATAGAAAAGGTTGTGTGTCTTCTCAGTGCCGGGTGAATGTTAATTATAGTTAATATATTGGTGGTTGTTGTGGGCAAGGTGACGAGAGGATCCCTTGTTCCTGCCATTGACCCCTGCGTCTCTCGTTCCTTGATAGCCTTGGGAGACCATTTCCGAAGAAGTGAACATCACTGGGGACTCCCTCAGTCTGTCACTGCCCCCACCGCCGTCCTCTCCAGGGTCTCGGACCAGCCCGCAGGAACTGTCCGAGGAACTGAGCAGAAGGCTTCAGATCACTCCAGACTCCAATGGGGAGCAGTTTGGTTCTTTGATTGTAAGTGATGGTCCTGTTTGAATGAGAAGTTGAGCAAATGTTTTACCATTTCTTACTGCCTTAAGAGAGTCTTGTGTGCAAATAATGATCAAGATTCTGCCAGCTCCCAGAGAACTCTTATATTTTCCAAAGCTCTGCCTTTCCTAAGAGGACGATACCAAAATTAGTCCAAGCAGGTGAGACTCTGTCTTGATTTGTTAGAGCTCAAGTAAATAAGAGTCCATGACTTTTTTTGTTTTTACCAGCTATGACCCTGAATGTCTTTTCCCAGCCAAAGGCTCATAAATAGTACCTTCATCCCAAAAGTGGTAGGTAGTTCACACTGGGACCTGAGCCATTGGGCCTCTTAATGAGTTCTCTTAATGTGTACTCTGCTGCACCCTTCATCATTCTCATGTCACAGATGAGGCATGATGTTGAAGGGACCCATCCAAGAGAAAGTTAGAATGGGAGACAGAAGACCTCCCTTAAGTCCCAGAGAACAAATCCTTAAGAAGGATTATGAAGTTGTGGCAAGGACCTCAGGGTAACATTTGAACTCGGGTTCTCCACCATTGGGGAGCCTCTTTCTAGAAACTTAGGATGGGGCCGAGCCCCAGTAAGAAGCAGCATGAAGTCCTCCCTGTTTGCCAACACAAAACCGTGCAGAAAAGTCCATAGAAAAAAAACCTGCTTGTATATAAAGTTGAGAACAAATGCAGTCTGAATGTTTCTCAAGAAATTGAACGTAAAGATGTGTTATAGTAAATGATAGTAGTCACTCCACTGAAAATGGCATCCTAGGAAAATAGTCGTTATTACAGCCACAGCAGACGGTAGTGGATGGGACGACCTCGTCAGTTGTAAAAGCGCGTGAGTGTTCAGAGTCATTACTCCTTCAGTTACGGTGTTTTCATTTAAAGACACCATTGGCCTATATTGTATGAGTCGATGTGATTACTCAGCTAATGGGGCTTTATATTAAAATACTGTAAATGTCTTTTAGAGAAACACCACTGAGATAAAAAAAATTTAATACTAAAAGGACAGGGGAAGAAATTATGTGGGGGATATTTGCATTGGTGAAACTGTTGCTGTGGAAATGACCTAAGCAACGAAGCCATATTTAAAACCTATGAAAGGTAGTAAGTGATGCAAGAACCACAGCAGGTGTCCACCTCTAGTCTACCGAGTAAAATAATCAACATTATCTTCACCATTAGTATTAAGTTAGTATCTCCACTTATTTTTATGGGTACCTGCCTGCATTTAATTATTCAGGTGCATAAAATACTTTCAATATCCAAGTGCAAACAAACAAACAAACAAAAGATCCAAGTGCTGAAGTCTGTATTATTTTAAGATTGTTTTGAGTCTAATTCAGCGATTAAGAATGTCTTGGGAAAAAAAGAATACGGGACTCTTGGATTTTGCTTCTCAGGGTCACTCCATATTCAAAGACAGTAGCATGCCCTTTTCTAGTGAAGGGATCCTTCACGCTAACCGTCGTGGAAGGGCATGAATAGGGCCCCGTCACTGAGGCAGAGTCTATGACTTTACCCCACTTCACTTACCATTGCAGGATACCGTGAATCAGGGAGTGCTACGCACACACTTCTCCCACCGGTGAACCAGTTGCTGATTAGACACGTGGCCTGTGTGTGTGGCCTACTGCTGTTCCCTGATTGGACCTGTGAGGCATTTTTCCTCACAATACAGATTAATAGAAACGAGCGGAGGAACATGATACATCGCACATTCGATGTTCTAGCTTAACGTCTCTATTTTCCCTTATTCCTGTTCTGTACGACTTCAGCTCCATTTGGAAGCCAAAATGATAAATGCGTGAGCCTTAGAAGTAGCACAGGAGCGTGTCTGAGCTCTCTGGACTTTGACTCCAGCTGACCCTGTCAGTAGAAATGTGCACGCAATGTCTGATGACCACGTGTCAGTATTTGGTCGTCTGTTCACGGCTCACGGGAGCTTACCCCGCGGGCGCATCCCAGAGCAAAGCAAGGACTGCTGGCTTCCCGTTTCCATTCGTAGAGCAGCACGGGAGCCTTACACTGACCTCTTGAGTCCCCTTTCTTGTTTTGGCCTCTCTCCTATTTTTGCTCTTCCTCCTTCCCAAGGACCAGTGAGAATTCCAGTCCGCCCAAAGCACTTGAAAATGCAAGATTACTTGACTGCTGGATTACTTACCGCGTGGCTCAGGAGAGCTGGTGTCTCGTTTAATTATCTTTTGATACCAAAGAGCACTCGGGAGGCTTGAGGGACCTCTTTTCTTAAGCCAGCGAACCTTGTTGCTGTGCCTGTGTTTTCATAATGTTCCGTGTCCTTTCCTCCCTTCAGCAGAGAGAGCCGTCCTCAAGGTTGCGGTCCTGCAGTGTCACGGACGCGGTCGCCGAGCAGGCTCATCTACCACCGGTAACCACGCCCCCCGCCGGTCCCTGGTTGCCTGACGCAGATTGTATTTGAAATCATCTGGGCTACGGAGGAAGAGTTTTTCCTGTGCAAATCCATTCTCTGTCAGAATGAGACCTTAGGCTTTCCTAGCAAATTGCCCAAGGAGAGTGGATTTCTAATAACTCAGAGTTATTGCCACAAAGGCTCTGAAATGCTAAAAACTTTGCATCGCTTTGCTTTTCCACCCAAATGAATACCAGATTCTGATGTGCTTACCTGACTTAAACTACTTAACCAGAAGCATGCTTTAATAATTCTTTTCTTTTTTTAAACTTCATTTAGTCACTAACGCTGTGCTCCAGGGAGTGTATCTCAAGACCGTTCTGAATCCCTTTGAACAGGAAGAACTCTTCTGGGTTTGCGGGGAGCGGTTCTTTCCCATCACTAATGGCCTAAACTCTTAACCCACAAAGCACCTGTACCTTCTCCGGAAAGGCAGCTCTACTGACTAAAGAATTGGCTGTTATTTCCCACCCCCCCACCATGATCAGCACTACCAGTAAATACGGGAGAATGAGGAATGTTTGTCAATATAGGACAAAAATAAGAATGAATATTCAAATTGGAAGGCAGACCAGGACTGCCTTGGGAGAGGTTTGGCGTATGCAGTAAAAAGATTTTTGTAAATTTGTTTCTTTTGGAGGAGAAACTATTTTGTGGTTTTAGCATGTTCAGCTTGTTGAACCTTGACCAGTTTTTGTTTTTTATTAGTACAAACCTTTGCTCATTTGGGGGGGACTAATACTTTATCGTGTATGAAGTTAAAGGAGAAAAAGATAGCACTTATAAGTTTTTGCAATCATGGTATCTTTCTGTTGTGTACATTTTTATTCCAAAGCCTGTTGCTGCCCATGGTTTTTACGGTGACTGAATGAATTCACGAGTGTGCTGGTGAGCTGAGTAGTCAGTACGGTACATTCCGTTGTGGCGCACATAGAATGGGCTTGGCGCCAAGAGCATCCTTGCTGAGATGGTTTAGTCCAGGCCTCCCCCAAAGAGCAGAGTACTCGGCTGTGATCGCCTGGGAAGGGGATCCTGCTCTACCTGATGATTCTGTGATTTTCCTGGATGAACTAATGGCACTTTGCCTCCTTTTCAAAAATCAATGTCAATTTTATCTATCAAAGAGCTCACTCTCCTGGAAAGCTGTTGATTCCTCCCTCTTTCCCTGTACTCTGTAAAGCTGTCCACTCACTGATCACTGGTGGCCAAATTACTCAAATTATGAGTTTGGCAGATTTTAAGAGTCTGCCTAATTATTTAACAATAGGGGGGCAAAATCAGAGTGGTTGTTTCAAGTAAGACCTCTCACATTCCTGAGGTTGCAGTCCATTTTTCCCCGAATCATGGCTTCAGCCTGAGCCTTCTCTGGGTGGGAGGGTGATCGTGTCCCTCTTTTTCTCCCGGTCATCAGTGAGTGGTTGCCCAGCTTTCTTTGGACAGGGTGGATTTCAGGGATTCTGATTCATATCACCTGCCTTACTGGCCTCAGCAGTGATTCCTGATTCAGTAAGCAATGGGTGGTCTTCCTGATAAGTGCGTTTCACTGATGTGAATTGTCATTCAACAGCCCAGCGCCCCAGCTAGGAGAGCGCGGTCATCAACTGTCACAGGTGGTGAGGAGCCAACGGTAATGATGCCCTTGATCAGACATGATAGCAATACTGGGGGTTTCAACATTTTGTATAATGGTGACTATACCTTTTTTGGATTAGCTCAGCTTCTTCGTGCTACAGAGCTGTACATGCTGTAAACCTCTCACATTGTTCAAAGGTAGTTAAAACTATGATTTTTCATTTCATGTAGCTTTATTGGGAATACTGTGTCAGACTTCGATAAAGAGCATTTAATTTTATTTAAAATATGTTTCTGGGACACCTGGGTGTCTCAGTCAGTTAAGCATCCAACTCTTGATCCCTGCTCAGTTCTTGATCTCAGGGTCATGACTTTAAGCCCTGCATTGGGTTCTACACTGGGTGTGGAGCCTACTTGGCAGCACATCTACTAGAATATATTGCTACCTTTAATGTTTGTATTCCTGGTCAGCTTTTCTTGTTTGTTAGACTACTTGGGTAAAATAATAGGTTTGGAGGAGAATAGAGAAGTCACAGGAACCATACGCAGTTACGCTGTGGATTATGGTCTTGCACACGGCCCGCCTCTCTTGCCTATTTCCCATACCAGATTTTACATGCTGCGCTAGATTTACTGTGTCGTGAGCATGAACTGGTGACCCTGCTCTGCCACAAGGGTCTCTACTCAGAGGAATGAACAAACGTTATATAATTTGGGGGCAGAGATGAAGGAACGTGTTTAAGAAGTTTAAAAGATCTAGGGGAAAAAGTAGTTTCTCTGAGCCAAGTATACGTTACTCTTATTGATTATTTTAAGTAATTTTTAGCATTCACGTTTTTGGGTGACTTGGCTAGGACTGTGTACTTCAATTGCCTGGTTTTTGCTTGACCCCCAGAGACTGGCTCAACTTCGAGTTTAGCTTTGATCTCCTGTAGCTCTTAGAAGAATTTTCCTTACTGTGTCACCATTGTTAGGTTTGTAATAACACCTATTACTTGAGAATACCTTTAAATACACATGCAATTGCTGATTTTTGGCAGGACATGGACGTAAAGGAATAATTCAGTTACATTGTTAGACTTTAATGCTCAGTATTGCGCACAGGAAAATCAGATTGGCATGCAACAAATACGAGCCCAGTGTGAGGTATTGAACTGTAGTGATTTCTGTGCAAGTCAGTCTGTTGGGTGCCCAGGCTCAGCCTCCAGTAGAATTGAAGAAATTCTAAATGAACTAGTGCATTTCCTACTGTGCATGAGTAACTTTTACCAGAAGCAGAAATTTCAAGGTGGACAAGATCATGTCATTAAAGAATTCCAGTAGAATTCAGGGCTCTTGAGCATTCTCTGTCACCCATTTTTGCATTTTACAGGAGCCTTGGAATCTGCTGTTAGCACTGGAGTGTTGTGATAGCTGAGGATATTAAGCGATAGGATAAACCGAATTTTGAGAGCCCGGGGCTCCATGGTGAGAGGTACTTGGCGGGACAGAGTGACCCATCTTAATGAGGTCCTGTGGCCCCTGCCACTACCGTGTCTGTGCCCTCCCCCAGCCGTGAATTAAAAATACGTGTTTGGTTTTGTTTATTTTTAAGGACTGGGTAGTAGTCCTTCCTAAATGCTTTCCTGCTCTCATGTTTCCCACGTACCTGGTGACCTCTCAGCTGCCGTACGCCAGCGTACCTGATGGCTGCGTTAGAAACTGAGGTTTGATGAAAGTTTGTTTTTCAGTTCCATCTCTCCTCTCTACATCCTCTCCTGCCCCTGCCTGCCAGCCCCACGTGTTCTGTCTCCTGCCGGAGCTACCCTGGGACCTACCCTCTCCCTCCATCCCCCTGTGCTCCCGCAAACACACGTGGCACATGTGCACACATGCAGCTGGGATGTCGTGTACACGTCACGTAGCACCTCAATATTTTTCACTTGTGGTCCTTCCTCTGGGACCTGTTAATACCTACTATCAGCAATGTGAATGTTTGTCGGTTTGTATCATTTTCCCCCATCGGGGAGCATTCAGCTTACCCATATCCTCCTGGGGTAGGTTGCGTTAACCCTCCTGGGGAACATTTCTTCTCATGGAAGTGCTTTGACTGTTGCAGCCTTAATGAACAGCCCCTGGTTCTCACCTGCGGACCCACAGCCCTTTGTTTTGAGAACAAACACTGGTGTATACGCACACACGGTACACACTGGGGTTGCTTTCCGGCCGGCCATGCAAACTGGCCTGCTCTAAGATAAAAGGGAGAGAGATAGTCTGGTCCTTCTGGACTTCGCTGTATATACCTAAAAATACGCTGAGTTAACAGAATGGTAGGGTGTGAGCAAATCTTGGGGAATCTGTGATAATACCAAACTGTTGATCATCTTTAAAAGCAGATGGAAACTTTTGCAGTTTACACATAATGGATTTCTCTGTCTTAATGAAATAAATGGAGCCACTAGAATAGGCTGGTTGGCCGTGCAGACACAATTGTCTGTTCAGATGAAAAGCTGGAAATTGTTTAATTGCTCACTAGCACTTTATAACTTGTCTCTTGATTGATTAACTTGCACATGTGAACACACACACGCAGCAGCAGCAGAAATTGGATTTGGGCTCCAGGGCTGGGTCTGTTGTACAATCTGCCTGGAGAAGCTGAGTCCTGGCTCGTCCCTGGCTGCATGCAGGGAGAGCAGTGTTACGGGTCACAAATGCTGCTGTTCTTGCAAATACGGTGTTCTCCATGGCTGTATAGAAAGAAATCCGTAAAGACGGATTTGAATAACACTGTCTCATATAAATGGAGCTAGAGTATAGGTTGCCCATTCAGTTCTCAGTACAAGGTAAAATGAGCCTGTTCATCAGAATCACTCTTCTCTCCTGCACTCTTAGTTTCCAGAAGCTGATTAGTCCCATTAACTGGATCTGTGAGAGGAACCCAGTACAGGAGGTCTTAACCACTTTCGAATTTGATTCTGAGATTAACCATGGTACATCCAAGTTTATATTGTTTATGGTGTCTCCCCATAAGTACTCTTCCAGGAATTCTGTCACTTTAATACTATCTTGATGGTTTCCAGAACAGAGCTTTCAGAGTGCAGATCTGAGTTTCCTCTCCCCAAACTTAACTCAGTGGAGAGGAAAACCTGTATATTCCATGCAGGATTCCGTTTAGCCCAAGCGCTTAGGGCTGTCATATAAGCAACAGTAGGTCAGGGATGGATGGCGGATACTTTGCCAAAAATAAGAATTGATCACTTTGGTTACAGCGTGGGTTCTGACTCAATTCAGCAGAGTCCAATTTTTATAGTTCTGGAGAAAAAGTAGCCTAGAAATAGCTCTTTTGGATGGGTGCCCCAGCAAGGAAAGGTGGGAGATTAGAGCTTGAGGCTGCAGATGAATTCGTCTGTCTTCAGTCCTCACAGAAGACTCGAGTCTGCACGTTGACATCACTTCCTCTCTTGCGGCCCCACACCTACATCACGACCCAAACGGTCACACAGTCTGGAAAGTACCATTTAGGACCTTCAGGACTTCATCTGGGAAGAGGTCAGGAAAATAGTTACTGTAGTTTGAGCCCAAAGTCCTCTTACAGATAATCTTGCGTTGCATGGGAAACTTGTTTTAGAAATAACCATTGAAGCAGCTGCTTCGTGGCTCAGTTTTTCTCTGGGATGTGCTGTCAGGCTCAGAGAGTAGAATATTGAGGCTCAGGAACTGTACTCCCCAAAGTACATGGCCATGAAGTTGAGCGCACTTTCCAGTTCACGATTGTGCAGTGGCCCACGGGCCCTCTGACCGGGACCCGCCTCGTCAAGGCACAGCGTTGGTAGTGACCTGGAAAGACAGGATGCGCACATGGAGTTGGGCTCAGAGACTCACCTTCTCACCCTGACACCCACCTGGTAAAACACCCAGAGGTTCCAAGATCCTGATGAGGGAAGATGCAGCTTCTTTTGTCACCTCAGGGAGGGATGATTCCTGATGTATGGCCTCCTGCAGCTTCGATATTCTCCCAGCAGGCTTGGTGGCCGCGGTTAGCTTGTTTCTGAGTCGCCACCCTTGGGGTAGCACCCCTCGCTCATTTCCAGAACTTCTGTGCCGCATCCAGGCACCCAGCACTTCCGGGACAGCGCGGACCTCCAGGGTCCATGTCCTTTTCCATGAATCTGAAACATCCTTGCTATTCCCATGTTCCTCCGCCCAGGCCAGCATTTCTCACACGGCTTCCTGCAAGCAGAAGTGTCTCAGGAATCGGTCTTATTTGGACGATGCTGGTGCAGTCACTCTGGACCGGACGAGTCTCTGAACCCAGAAACTGTGTGTGCTGCTTTCACCCTTTTAAAGAGAGACAAGCTCGGTGTGGGAGGACAGGGACAGGTGGAGCCTCGATTCTCCGTGTCCTCTGGAATTCTAGCCTTAGCTGGCCCCGCCGACTTCCTGATGGGGACAGCTGAGCTGTCCTGGTGGGGCTTCATGACTGCGTGCCCTGGTGTGCATGGCTAGAGGGGAGACTGTTTTTGTCCCTGAAAGCTATCGTGGCAGGTTCTAAGCTGATGGAGACTTTAGGAATTAGGCGAGCATCTCCGTGGCAACTATATTGAGGGGAAAAAGTGTTCCGAACATCCCTCTCTTGGTAACCTTTGACAGTTTGAAATAACTTTAAAGCTCTGTGTGGTTTGACAGTAAAATCTAGTAACGGAAACCGATTGTAGGTTTCTCTTACGATATGAGCAACAGTCCTTTAAGGGTTCAGGCCTTTACAGTGGACTTCAGTAAGACTTTGGGCCTTGTGGCTGTGTGGGGGTTCATCTTATAATCGATGGGAAGCTGTTGGAAATCAGTTGCCTTCTTTCCGGACACTGTTTTCAGTACAAGTGAAATTAAATTACCTAGTCTAGAAAAAGTAATTCTCTGGGTGTACGTTACTTTATTAAACTGATGAGAAAGCAAATGCAGGATATTAAATAATGATGATTTCTTACACAAACAGCCATCAGTGGCCTATGCGCACACCACACCGGGCCTACCTTCAGGCTGGGAAGAAAGAAAAGATGCTAAGGGACGCACATACTATGTCAATCATAACAATCGAACCACAACTTGGACTCGACCTATCGTGCAGGTATGCAGACCGTCTACAACTACAGTCTCAGGTCGTAGAAGCCAAAATGTCCACGAGCTCGCTGTTCCCGGGGTGAATGTGTTGTTCTAAAGGACCCATGTTTAGGAAGATGTTCTCACAAAGAAAATGTGTGACTCTAAGCCTGATACTTGCCTGAGGGAGAATTCGGTCCGCAGATCAGTCCATCCCTAGAGCTGGTCTTAAAGTGGGGCGTGAGAGCCTGTCACAGTGTGTAGCTTCTCTCCCTGCCCCCCTGTATTCCCCAGGCTGGTTCTTACGCTGGGCTGGTGATTCATTTGTTTCCTTTGAATGTGTTCCTCCATCCGTGCCCCCATCATTAGGTTTAATCATTTCCTCCACGCTGGAAATCGGCCAGACCTCTTATTAGTGCTGGCTGCCTTGTTGTTTGGGTCTGCGCTCCCGATCACTTGCACAGGGGGAGCCTCCCGCGAACCTAACTTGTTTTTGCCTCCAAAATAGCTCGCCGAAGACGGTGCGTCGGGATCCGCCACAAACAGTAACAACCACCTAATCGAGCCTCAGATCCGCCGGCCCCGTAGCCTCAGCTCGCCGACCGTAACCTTATCCGCCCCGCTGGAGGTGAGAAGGCTGCCTGGTGCTCTCACCGGGTCCCTCTGTCCCGGCACTGCTCGTGCTCCTTGCTCATCTCACTGGGTTTGAGTTCTGCAGCCCCGGTGCTCTCTCTGGTCAGTCGTGGTGTCTGTGGTGCGGGGCGCCCTCGTGCAGGCTTCCCTCGTCCATCCTTCATGCTTCTCTGTGCCGCCACGGGTCTCCGTGCTGGAAGGGGACGCGTCTCTTCCACGTGGCTCCATTCTCCTTGTGTTT
Source organism: Mustela nivalis (assembly GCF_964662115.1). Taxonomy (NCBI): domain Eukaryota; kingdom Metazoa; phylum Chordata; class Mammalia; order Carnivora; family Mustelidae; genus Mustela; species Mustela nivalis. The sequence goes on along the minus strand of NC_139033.1, from coordinate 36,248,117 downwards.
GCTCTTGGCCGCGTGAATAACTCTCTCTCTCTGAGACCGATGCCTCCATTGTGTTTTCAAACACGGCTGTGGCTTTGATCATTTCTCTTTTTTTCTTTTCAACTGGAGGGCCTGTCGCCATACAGGCATCGTGTTTCTGATGCACACTCGCATCTCGAAGCCATGGCTGGGCATCTGCTTGTGCTCCCCTGTTTGTGTTGGTGTTGGTGCCCTCCCTTCACTTCACGAGTGTCCGAGTTAGAGAAGCCAGAGAGTGAATGTGGGAAGTTCTGACCTTGACTGTGTCTTAGAGCTAGCCGTGGGCCCCATCCCGGGGCTCCTGGTGCTGACGACTGGGAGTGGATGTGCTCACTTCCCAGCTGGGGTGTAAGTGCTGCGGGTGCCCCGTGCTCGTCTGACAGCTCTCTCTGTGGGTGCAGGGTCTTGTCTCTCTGCTCTCGAAACTGCCTCCCCCTTCCTCATTAGACTGTGAGCTCATTACGAGCAGGGGCACGCATTCCTCCGCCCTCTGTAAGATTTCCATCGTGTTCACCACAGAACCATGTTTTGAGTGTGTACTGAGTAAGCCGTCCAGTGACCTTGGTTGTAAGTACTTAATATTGTTGTGTGTTTAACCAGCCGAGAAACTTGGAAGGTTAGATAGGTTGAAAAGTAAATGGATGACAGAAACAGGTTTCAGGAGCTTCTCTGTCGTGCCTCCAAAGAGGAGCGTTCCTTGTGTACCCAGGTCCGTTTTGAGACCTCCGGAAGAGCCCCTGGTCAGCGTTCTAATGCTCCTTATTATTCCTTAGGGCGCCAAGGACTCGCCCATACGCCGGGCTGTGAAAGATACCCTTTCCAACCCACAGTCCCCACAGCCATCACCCTACAACTCCCCCAAACCACAACACAAAGTCACACAGAGCTTCCTGCCGCCCGGCTGGGAAATGAGGATCGCGCCCAACGGCCGGCCCTTCTTCATTGACCACAACACAAAGACTACAACGTGGGTAAGGCTGTTGGTTTCATTTGGTTCCGTTTTCATCGCGAGGTCTACCATGGAGTTCGATTTCCTTCCTCAGGAGCCCTGCTTCTTGGAGGGAAGGTTCCCTGACCCTGAAACACGGCCCCAAGAGGACCTCCTCAGCCTACATCTGGACATGGCTTGGCAGGGCCGGTGGGGGTGGGGGGTGGTGAGGAGGGGGCCTCTGGGCTCGGGTTTGTGGCTGCCTCTGGGATTGGCACCATTCCTTCACAGGACTCCTGGAAGGTTCTAGTCCTGACAGTTTACCATAGTGGGGAGAAAGGTGTCGTGCTCCCCAGGGCCAGGAATTTGATATCATGGCTTCATTTCCCATGATCCTCTTAATTTTATTAGGAGTTCTAATCTTTTTTTAATCATTTCTCCTCATCAGTTTTTTTCTGCATTTCTGTTGACATGATCACCTTTGTTTGATGTGTCCTTTTAGTCTTCACTATTCATGTCACGTTCATGTTTTATACTCCTGTCCTCTGTCTCATTCCTTTGATTGGGTGTTAAGAGATGTACCGAGGACTTCGGTTGTAAATTTGATAGATCTTTCTGGTGAACGTTTTGTCAAAACTGATTTCTTCTGGGCGCCTGGGTGGCTCAGTTGGTTAAGCGACTGCCTTCAGCTCAGGTCATAATCCCAGGGTCCTGGGACCGAGTCCCACCTCGGGCTCCCTGCTCCACGGGGAGTCTGCATCTCCCTCTGACTTTCTCCCCTCTCGTGCTTTCTCTCACTGTCTCTCAAATAAATAAAATCTTAAAAACTGATTTCTTCTGATGCTGTTGCTCTACCACGTGCCCCTGAATCCTGCAGGAGAGACAATCTGTTGGATTAACGAACACAATGAGATGAATCAGAGGTGCCCATGTATATCTCTGTATGCCTCAGTCCGTCTTTCATTCCTGAGCTGAATTCGTGGTGTCTTATTTAACATAGCATCTAGGTCCTTTTTAGAAGTCAGTGGTGTGTTTCTGCTCTATTGGTCTATAGACCTATGATTAAACCGCACTTGGTTTTCTTGTTTCTATTTCTGATGCCACAGGAAGTGTTGCTTTTCTTCCTGTCCCTTGTCTCCCTGCCTAATTCTCCGGGTACAGAGCTTAAGTCTGTCCTTCTGTCTCTCATCTGTACTGGTTGAGTTTGGGTGATGGTTGCTGGCCCAGCCATGTGGGCTTCCAGTGAACACGTGTAAATTCCCACTTCCAGTGAAGGCACCAAGTGTTGTGTACAGTTGATAGAACAGTAGTGTTGTGTTAGGAAAGAGGCCTGGACCGCAGGGCCAGTCACTCCCACTTGGCCCATGGTGTCCGTTCACTTAGTCCCTAAAGGGTTCACACTCGAACATCCGGTGGCTTGTGACACAGTGCGTCTCCACAAGGACGTTCTCTGCCTTTGGGGCAGGACCGTGCCTTTCATGGCGGGGCATCCAGTGTGCTTGGCTCCTGCCGCTGAAGGCTAATAGCCACCGCCCCCCCCCCCCCCGGGACAACCCCGCCACAGGGACAACCAAAAATGCCACCATATGTTTTAAATAGTCCTTACAGAGACCCACTCAAAGTTCTTTTTCAGAGGTGAGGGGAATTCATCATGGAGATCTGGTGACATTTCATTTAACGAATTCACAACCGTTCCCAAGGCCCGTGGTAGTGTGTCGCTCTGTCCGACGTGCCTTTTCGCCCAGAAATAATATGACAGGATTGTGGGCAAGTTGAGAATGAAAGATAGGCCGCTCTTTGGAAAAGACAGTCATAGAGAGAAGTCTTTAAGCCTTTCTTTCCCTAGTGGATGTGGAACCTGTGGTTGTCACACTGTGTTTTCCAGCCCAGAGCCAGAAACGGGAGCTCCAGACATAGGGTGGGTGTTGTCGGAGGAGATGGATGAGCTAATGTACGGGCCGCTGTGCTCCCCCCCCACCCCCAAGCTGCAGGTGGAGGCATTCGAATGAGCTTAGCAGTCTGGTCTCCGAACCTTCTCTCCATTGTTCATGCCACAAGTGCCGTGGAATTACAGCTGGCGCAGGTTTCTGTTAAACCTCCACACCAGCTTTGTCTGTTGCCTGCATCGTGGCTGAACACACCCCAGGTTGAATTTCCCGTTGCCCCTTTCCGCCCAGATCCTTGCTGTTGACTCATGTACTCATTGCACATTTCAGTATGTTAAACTAGTGTTTTGTTGCTGCTGCTGCTGTTGAAAATCCTCAGGGTAACAACGAGGAAGTCCTCCAGTGACTCCCCTTCCCCATTCAGCTCGGAGGTGCTGGGCCAGCGACATCACCCATTCTAGAAAAGGCCTGTACAGAGTGCCCTCCGTGGAAGGCATTCTCTCCCCTGCCCCTCTGTTTTGATGAAAGACGGAGGGAAGGGTAAAAGACGGTTTTCAGCTTAGAATCTGTTTGGAGTTTGTTCGTGTGTGTGTGTGTGTGTGTGTGTGTGTGTGTGTGTGTGTGTGTGTGTGTGTTTTAAGAGAACAGCATAGCTATTCTTGGAAGGTTAGCTTTATAATGGAAACAGGAAGAGAAACTGGTAGGACAGGTTGGGAATTATGAGAGCACTGGTCCTGCCTCAGGGACCTGCTTGTAGGTCTTTCTTCCTGCATGTAGCCAGCAGCACGAAAAGATACAGGCCGACGTGTCCCCTCGTATACACTGATAGGGGCAGATTCCTTTTGAAGTCTATTTATAAAACACAGCCTTTCACACAGCGGGTAACGCAGGCCGGATGCCAGCGGTCTGTCCGGGATAAGGTCAGACCACATCCATGGGGCATCACTGTGTCCCCACCTGGGTTCTCAGGGCCAAGGATGCATGCTGGAGGCCACCAAGTGTCTGAAGGCAGATGACACGAGGCCCTCAGGTTGCCCGTTCTGCTAAGGAAGCAGCTGGAAGTGTGCGTATGTAAGAGTGCATTTATGTCTTCTGGAGGATAAAGTGTTGGCTGGTTTTGTAGCGAGAGAGAATGTACGTACCTTCAGTCAGTGGCAGGTTTGTTTTGTGCCCAGGTCCAGCCTCATAAACTTGGTTGTTGACTTCTCCCAGGAAGGAAAAATCACAGCTGTTGATTTGACCCAGCCAGCCCTGTGGGGCATTGGCTGCCTTCACCTGCTCCACTAGCTTGGGGGCCAGTGGTTCACGGGACTCCCCGTAGCGGAAGGGGCGGGGGGAGGCGGGGGTGGCTCAGTAGCGCCCTCTAGGTTGAGCCTGTAGAGCTTGGTGGAAGGCAGGTGCTGCCATTGTTCTGACTTCCGGTGGTATAATAAAATAATAGAACCCCAAGGGTATCCAGCCCTCACAGTCTGCGAATTCCGGGTTTGCATGCCAGGCCATTTTAGCAGACCTGCAAAATTGAGTTTTCTGCATCATGCTCCTCATCCTCACAACCCCGCATTTTTCTGTAACTTCACCTGCTGCTTTCTGTTTGAGTGTCCTTAAAACCATCAGCTTTTTACTGACTGTCTCTCACAGTAGCCTCTGTGGGTGAGGGCGGCAGGGCGGGGTTGCATGCGGCATCCGGGAGCTCACATGGTCAGCAGCTGGGAGGGGGGTACCCAGGGGGCCTGTGGTGGGCATCTCCAGCGCCAGCTCAGAGCTGGCTCTCAGTGGGTGCTCCCAAGTTTTTCCTCTGTCCACAGTCAACCTGTCAGAAACATTTACCCAATTTCCAGCTTCTTGGACCTTACAAATCCAGAATCTTACTGTGTGTGTTTACTATACTGCTTGTGTTCCAGTATACAGCAGAATACGGGACCGATTGCATGCCTCTCATTGCACTTTAAAAAGGGTGTCAGTGAGGGGCACCTGGGTGGCTCAGTGGGTTAAAGCCTCTGCCTTCAGCTCAGGTCATGATCTCAGGGTCTTGGGATTGAGACCCACATCAGATCTCTGCCTGCCTCTCTGCCTACTTGTGATCTCTGTCTGTCAAATAAATAAATAAAATCTTTAAAAAAAAAAAAAACATCAGTGAGGTTCAGGGTCAATAGCCATCATAAACTCCTGACACAATTTACTTCTTCAGGTAGTTTGGTCTAGTGAATAGAAAGTCGAGGTTGGCTTTTGGGGGGGTTTGTTTTTTGCTTTTTTAATAGACTTAGCCAGTTCCAAAAATCTGTCGCTTTGTTATAATCCAGTGATGCTAACAGCTTACACTGTTGAATTGGGAGATATTTTTAACAGCTCTCTCGGAGTATAACTTATGTGTCCTACAGTTCACCTGTTTAAAGATACACAAGTGGGTGGTTTTTAGACCATTAAATAAATATGTGCAACCCTCACTGTAATCAGTTTGAGGTCATTTTCATACCCATCAGCTGACACAAAGTGATTTTTATTATTTTCTGAGGTTTATACCAGTTATTTCATTTTCTTGTGGCCTTGGGAAAGTGGTGAGGCAGAAGACCTTTTAGTGATTTGCCAGCAACAAAGGCTTTCATATAATTGAAATAAAGGGGTTTTTTTAGGTTTCCTTTTGTTGTTGTTGTTGTTGTTTTTAAGATTTTATTTATTTGACAGACAGAGATCACAAGCAGGCAGAGAGGCAGGCAGAGAGAGACCAGGGAGGAAGCAGGCTCCCCCCGGAGCAGAGAGCCCGATGCAGGGCTCCGTCCCTGGACCCTGGGATCATGACCTGAGCCGAAGGCAGAGGCTTTAACCCACTGAGCCACCCAGGCGCCCCTGTTGTTGTTTTTTAATCTCAGGCTTATTTAATTGACCGTGTGCTATTCTGAGTTTTATCATTTGTTTCCTAATTTTTTGAGTTTAAAGCATGAATTCTCCGAAGCTCATTGTACTTCATTGGGTCTGTGTTCATGAGAGGGTGCTCCCAGACTCTGGGTGAGGGCTTTCAGGCAAGTTCTCCTGATCTCACAGCTCAGTGTCCTCATCTAAAGGAGCAGAGATCATGTGTGCACAGCCTTCTGATTGACACCTGCCTGTTCTTTGTCAATTATAAAGCATGACCCAAGATGCCAGAGCACAGATTTCTCCTTTGTTGTGTTGGTTTGTTTTTTTTTTTTTTTCTCTCTTTTGTTGGTTCTTCGTAGTATCTTATGAGCCATATCCCTTAAGAGAAATCTTTAGCAAACTTTTAAGTATTGAGACATAAATGAGAATCTCATTTACAGGACCGCATCAGGAATCTCAGTAAAGTTCTCTAGTTAGGGGTAGGAGGTATCACGTAATGAGGCCACCAAACCCTGGCCAGGACACGACTTGACCCTCAGATCAGAGTCACAGATCAGGGAGTAGAAGGGCATAGTAGGAAGCTTGGGACTGATGGGAAGGCTGGCTGCCCTCACCCGCAGCTCAGTAGCAAAGAGACATGTACACACCACCATCCCCACCCCCTCTGTCCAGGAGAGCCTCATCTGCACAGCCCCCTCCGTTGTGGTTTCCATAGTAACCTCTCTGCTGGGACTCTTCCTCTTCACCTGCTAGAAGCCTCAGGGGAAAACACTTCACCTTTAATTGAAATACCCTCACTGTTCTGCTTTCACCAAGGACAGGAGAAGAATAAAATCTTTCTTGAGAGCTGGTCAACCAGCCTTCCTATACAAAGAGAAGACCTCTCTTCCCCAGGGCAGGCAGGCAAGTGGCTCCATGCCCTTGGACTGCCCTGCTCCAGAAGGGGAGGAGCCAGTGACATCACACACAGAGTCCCTTGTAACGTCCTCTGCCTTTGACGTTTTTTCTTGCAGGAAGATCCACGCCTGAAATTTCCAGTACACATGCGGTCAAAGGCATCTTTAAACCCCAATGACCTCGGCCCTCTTCCTGTGAGTACACTGGAGACACGCAGACTAGTCTCAAAGTATTTATCCATTCATCTGCGCCATGTTGATGGAGAGACCCTGTGGGCCTTCTCTTTCTCTAGGCATTTTTTGGTTTCATTGGTCTTTAATCGCTTCATAGAATTGGGTGCATGGCTGAATTCCAAAAGCACATTCAGTCGATGCCCTGTACTTGTGAAAGAGGTTTCTGAATGTTAGCAGCTCAGAGAAAGTAGACCCTATAACTAGAATGTCAGAGGTGGTCTCTACACGTGACCGGCCACTGGCATTTATTTTCTAATGTTGTAGCCGCTCGGTTCCATCCGTCCTGCTGATGCAGTCACTGGAACAGAAATATTGAAAACAGTGGGAGACAAAGGAAGTAATCACCAACCGTTTCTGTAAATCATTAGCCTGCAGATGTATTTTAAGTTTTTCTCTCCTGTTGAGGACTGTCTATAAAGTTTAATTTCTTTGATGTTTATTGTCTCTGGGGGGCCCAAGTGGGCGTTGAGCTCTGTTTACTCCCATGTTGGGCTGGATTGAAACTTTACTCACTACTTTCTCAGCCTCCCCCCATCCACAGTCAAAAAACCATACGAGGGCAAGAAGGTGGGGAGACTCGAGGCTCCTGTAGAACGGGGGGTGCTGGGAGTTCTCGAGGGGATTTTCCCAGTGCCAAGAACCTCTCCATTGCCTGGCCTGTGGTCTGTGGTGGCACAACTTGAATCTAGAAAGGTTAGGGGTCAGTTTTCGTTCCTCGGGCTTTACACAAAGATCCCTCCCTCTCCAGAACTGTCTGGTTCCTGGGTTGAGCTGGAGAGAGCCTGGAGAGAGCCAGAAACCGAGATCAGATACGAAAGAACGCGGGTTGTCATCCCGTGTTGGATCCCTGAGTTGTAATAGCAAGTAGGCACCGTTCAGATAATGAGGGCATTCCGGCCTTCCCTCGGAAGAAATACCCAAATCTGTTTCCTGAGTCCAGAGAGAGAGAGAGAGAATCTCAGTGGTAGGTCCCTCGGCCACGCGGTGACAGGACTAAAGCCTCTGGCTCTGCATGTTTAAGTCAGCCTCCCTTCTCCCTTCAGTTCTCAGTATGAGCTACTCAGTCCTAAACCCGGCTGTTCGTGGAACCCCGGAGTTGCTCTTGGAAGCTTTTGACAGAGCAGGCCCTGCTTCCTGGTCATCACACAGCCAGTGAGGGCACCAGAGGCTGGCGGACACATGATATAGCGTGTTGATAGATGTTGACGGGTTAACGTGAGTTGTTTGTGGTTTGTTCTTAACCTCACAAGAACCCTGGAAGAGAAGAGCCAGAAAGTGTCCTTGGAGTGTTTAAATTTAGCCATTGAGATCGATTGATTGATTTACTTACCTACTTATTTATTTATTTACTTATTTATTTATTGAAACTATTAGGTAATGGTTGTATATTTTTTTTCTTTCTTTCTTTCTTTCTCTCTCTCTCTCTCTCTCTCCCCCCCCCCCCTCTCTCTCTTTTTCTCTACTACCAGCCTGGTTGGGAAGAAAGAATTCACTTGGATGGCCGAACATTTTATATCGACCACAGTAAGTAGGCTCTTCCATGGACACACAGGCATGGCAGGTGGAGGGACAGGGGAGACGGAATCATCCGGATGATAGTGAAAGGCGTGTCATTTTACTCTTCGTCCAGGCAGCCAGGTGTTCTGTGGCGAGAATGAGCCCAGGGAGTCAGTGCCCTCGTACGGTACTGTGCATTCCTCCCAAGTTTGCCTGAAAGGAGCCCATCAAGCTTTTACCCAATTTGATCTTGTGACCTATTAACTTTTTTTTGTCCCATTAAAAAAATTTTTGGGTCAATAACCCCTTGATCTCTGCGCTTTTAATAAATACACTCTAGTAATAGAAAATAAGGTTAGAAGTAACAATGGAGTCAAAAATCTGTGTGAGCCATGCTGAAAGCAGCATGTGTCCTCAACACCACCATCAGAGGTCTTACGGCAAGAAGCCCATTCTGACTTATTTTCTATTCATAGCATGTGCCTTTACACCCAACACACTAATCTCTATGTAGTTCATATCTTGAAATTACAGTTGCTCCAGCAGCTGTGAATAAATGTGCGGTTTCTCATTTCAACTAAAAGTTAAAATAATGAAGGTTTCACTTTTAGCCAGTGTTGTTTTTGGTTTTTGTTTTTAAGGCAACATGCCATCCATGGTAACATACTTGTATATCCCCCAGAACTTCTAGAATATGTGTATGTAAGAGAAGTCTTCAGTTCTGTTGAGAGGCGTGTGCAGCTGGTCGGATTTTGTCCTGTGTTTTCATTTGGTTCCTAAAGATCAGCGAGTCGGCCTCAGGTTTCTCCAGCGTCGCATTCTCTTAACTCATCAAAAGTCCCCCGGGGAGCCGGTGGCTGGAGAGTCGGACCACGGGTGTCCTCAGGAGCCTGACAGACTTTTTATAAATTAAGGAGCCCAGCAGTTAAGACTTAAACCAGAAGTAGAATTCCTAGGGCTCTGGAGAGAATGGGCTACCTTTGGTTAAAATTCAGTAATTCAAGGTACATAGGCTTAGTTTTGTCTTTGACAAGTAAAAGTACTAAGGGTTTGCCTGCTTTCCAGAGTTTTACGGTGAGCCTAAAATTGCTACCATAAATGTTATAAAACGTGTGTACTGCCACTTTTTTCTCTAATATGCTGTTTGTTATAATTCTACTCCTAACATAATTTGTTAAAAGAAGGGAGGGGAGACACTCTTTTTTCCACAAAAAACAAAAAAAAAATCCTCTTTTAGTTTTAATGCTTTGCAGTTTCAGTTTTCAAAGGTAGGTACAAATGATAATGATCTTTTTCTTAAAATCTTAACCAGTAGCCTAACCTTGGTCTGCTACACACAGACTATCTCTCACAGCATCGTGGCCATGTTCTGGCTGGTGACCTGACGTTCAGGTCAACCTGAAAAGAATTTTATGAATGTCCTTAATGCCACGGCCCCCAAACAAGAAAAACTCTATTGCAAAAGTCCATCCTACTGTACATGAGAAATAATAAAGATCATAGACTATTTTCCTAGTGCTATGCATAGATTAGTATAATGCGGAGTAGATGCTTAATGAACAGTGACTTGAAGCTAATTCACGGAGGGTCCGTGGTGAAGGCGTGAGGCAGGTGAAGTCCTTGGTCGGAAAGTGGAGAGAACTCGCCTTGGGGAAGCAGCAGCCAAGCTACCCCTGCTTCTGTTCATCAGGAGGCAGGAGAGGGTAGTTCTGCTAAGTGTCTGGGCTGTTCCTCCTTCCTGACTGGTCCAGCAGCCCCTCCCAGCACTCAGGCCCTCCCTTCCCACTCCCCTTGCCAGAACAGACCACCTGTCTGAGGCTCCTCTTTGCTCCCGGGGATGGTATAAACCACATACAGTGCCTGGCTGAGCTGAGCTACAAAAGGTGGTATTTTCAGTCCTTTCCATGGAGATTAAAGTTTGCCTTTGCTCTCTACCCTTCGAAAAGGGTCTCTGAACCAGAGAATAGTGGAAATGAGTAAAAGCCGCGAAAGAGAAAAGATCGGTTTAGGATCACCTCGTTTGCTGTTGATGCAGCGTTTCTGCCATTTCTCCCGTTTGTCAAGGTTTATTCAATGGAAACCTATAAAGGGATACATGTCAGTGAAACCGTGAACTTCATGTGCTGCTTCACCAAAACCCGGCCTGTGAAAAGCACAAAATACATGTCTCTTTAAAAAGCTCTATCGGGGGATGCCTGGGTGGCTTAGTGGGTTAAGCCGCTGCCTTTGGCTCAGGTCATGATCCCAGAATCCTGGGATCAAGTCCTGCATGGGATCCTTGCTCGGCAGGGAGCCTGCTTTTCTCTCTGCCTCTGCCTGCCTCTCTGCCTGCTTGTGTGCTTGCTCTCGCTCGCTCTCTCCCCCCCCCCCCGACAAATAAATAAATGAAATATTTTTAAAAAAAAAAAAAAAGCTCTGTCGGGCTGACAAGTGCTCTCCAGATTGCCTTTCCTCACCTGGTAGGTGATGTTTTAAGAATGCCTTTACCTTCCAGATGAGCTGTCCTTCCAGGCAGTTTCCCCACATCAGATTTCTTGAAAAATTCTGCATCTCCCTTTGCTGTCCTGCCTCGAGCAGGGCAGAAGCCATGCCATCCCTACACATGGCATTTTACTGTGCGGCCTGTTGTCTCAGGACAGATGCAGAGTCGTCCTGTCTCCATCATCACCAGCACACGGGAGTGCACACGAAGGACAAAGACATCAGTGCCCTTGTCCTTTAAACAACGAGGCTATCTATTTTTGCTTCATAAACTCTTGAGAAGTCAGACACTTTGAGGATTAGAAATAACCATCTTAAAGATATCATTTCAGAAGAGCCAAAGTATTGCCGTTTATCAGATAGCTCCTGTGTCGAGCCTGGGGTAAAAGGTTAAGGGAAGATCTTGAACCGAATCTGCCTCTCTTAGGGGTCGTGTGGTTCTTAAAGATCAGGGATGCCCTTCGTCTGCCCTTTGTCTCAGTCCGTGGCCACAGGTGTCTGAGACACAAAGCTAGAACAGGAAAGAGAATTCCAGTAAGGCCAGAAGATCCTATTTTCGTCTTTCTTGCTAGCAGTCTTAGCAAACCTGTTAACCGTAGCTGAATGAACTGAGTTTGTAATTCTTCTTCATTCTTGTCCCTTTATTTCAAATACAATGACGGCATAAAGCAAGTTTACATTCAGAAGTTCTGGAGAATGGATAAACGGCCACTTCACATTCCTGTCCTGTATTGACAATACTTAGCTTTAAATCGATCTGCATGGTCACCACATAGAAACTTGGGAGCCCCAGGAAGCATTTGCAGTGTTGGGTAGAGGAGTGAACCAGCTCTGAAAAAGCAGAACAAGTAGAGACCACACTAACTTGCCATGTGGCCCGGCACCAGGGCTGGGGGGCTGGCTGCAGGAGGGCCTTAGGAACAGATGAGTTTTCGGATGGATCCTAAGTGAGGAGTCACATTTACCCAGGAAAGCCCGGTGGAGAGCGAGCCCCGGAGGGAGAAAAGAGGCAGGTGTATGAAGGTGTGTGGACTGGGCCACAGTCCAAGCGCTGTGGTGGGGCAGCAAAGGGCCAGGGCTCCGTGGAGGCACGTGGCTCCAGTCCAAGGGTGTCCACCAGGGGTGGGAACATAGGTCCCTTCTCCTGGCAGGAGGGAGGCCCTAAGGGTTTTTCTGGAGGGGCCTGACAACCGTCAGATTTGTTCTCTAGAAAGATCCTCATGGCAGAACTACCGAGGAAGGCTCGAACTGGGCTGAGTGAGCCCAAGGCCAGGGAAACATAGGGCAGAGTCCATGGAAGCGATCCGCCCTTCAGAAAGCAGCTTTCTCGGTGAGACAGGGGACAGAGCTTGGTGAGCGTCGGAGGAGAACGGCCAGGGAGGATAGGGATGGGGCCAGTGCCGGGTTTGAACCCGAGGAGCGCTCTGGTGCTGGCATTTGGGGGTACGGGAGGAATGGGTTTTGTTTCGGGAGGATTATGAGTTTGGTTTTGGTCAAGTTGGAGTTGAGGTTGCCATGGAAATGCAGGCACACGTGTCAAGGGTAGATCTGGATAGACTATGGGAGGCGCCATGTGTGTGTCGTCATCAGTTAACTTTAGCTTCGACCTAGGTAGCTAGGTGATGGGACTATGGTCCAGGGAGCTGTCACTCAGCTGTAGTCTCTTTATTTGGTTTTCTTTCATTCTCTATCACAATGGCAACTTTTACTTTCCAGATTTCTTATGTATGAGGTAAGGGACTCAAAATGCCTTTTGCTTCCATCAAAGTTCTCTAAGACCATTGAAATGTCTCATGTGCATTTCCTGCCAACATGAATCTAGAATCCTGTGCTTCAGCAGTGGATTTTAAAACTTGACCTCTACTTTCGTTAAAATAATTAGAATACCAGATTTGGAGAAATTTCTGCTACGGTCACTAAAACCAAATTTTTTGCTTAATCTTATCCGTCTGTTTACAGGATATGTAGGAAATGAGCAGAATCCATATTTTTAATTTCCTGTTTTGTTTTTTTTAACCAGCTTAGATTCCCTGAAGTCCCAGAGAGAACCCATTGTCCCCCAGTCTTCCTTCCCTGTATATTTCACGCGAATCCATCCCTGCCTCCCACACACACCGCCATCCTGTGGCATAGTCCGAAAACCCACGTGATTCGGGGCACCCAGGGCACCATGTCACCTGCACCCCTGGAATAATTAATTGCACAGGCGCCATTGAACAGTCTTGCTGACACTGACTCATTTATAAGAAAGAAACGCACTTCTTGCCAACATGACCAAAAGGGAAACCTTTTTCTGTCCTCTTCATTGGCTCTATCTGATGCTCATGGTTGTGGACTCCTCAGCTGCTCTGATTTTTGTGTGCCCATGAGTAATGGATCATTCGTTGGTCCAGTGTAGGATTCTTAGTTGAAAGCAGTTTGCCAACACTGTAAGCAAAGAAAAAAATACTTGAAATGAGAAAAATCGTGTGTGTGTGTCTCTGTGTGTGTTAACTTTTTAGGGACTAAGATTTGTTGTGCCTTTTTTCAGTTAAAGGGAGATCAAGATCAAGTTATAAACCCTTGAAAGAACAGGGGTTTATAATTGAAATTTTGGCAGGCTTTCTTGCCAAAAACAGTGTGAATAGATGGTTTGGCTTTCGTCGTGCATTTTTGATGGAGTGTTGTGGACTAAACAGTATTGGGGGAGGGGCTGCCGTATAGACTAGGTGCTCTTCTAACCCTGAAATGCTAAGTTACTCATTTTAGGGGACAACTTTTGAAAAACCCAGAAATAATTCAATTTTTTATAACATTTTTGACACAATAGATTGGAAATGCTGATTTTTTTTTTTAAACATTAATTTTCAGATAGCAAAATTACTCAGTGGGAAGACCCAAGACTGCAGAATCCAGCGATTACTGGTCCGGTCAGTATTCTCAAGTTTTCACTCTTCGGTGTAATATTTGGGTTGCATCTAGACACATAGTTCTGGAGTATGGCCGCTTCCCCAGTGCCGGGGCCTGGGGCGGTTGGCTAGTTCAGAATGGTCCTCATCTCCTCCTCACTTGAATTCCTGGGTGGGATCCAACTGCATTTGCCTTTTCGAAGGGCTTTCACTAGAAAGGAAAAGAAAGTGCTTGGCTAATGGTAACAAAACTAAACGTTTTCTTTTCACATTTGTAAAAAGGTGGATTAAAGGTCCAACAATTAAAATGTTCTCTCTTTTTATACAAAGCCAAGCCCTGTATCTGTAGCCTTCTGTCCTTTCTTTTGGCCAAGGGTGGTAAATGCGTGCTAACAAATTTAAGCTGTATTCTGACTCTCTTCCAGCGTGGGACGTCTGGAAAAGTTTGGGTGAGGTTGTAGCCAACCTCTGGAGCTGGCGGAGTTAAGAACTCCTGTCTCTGCTGACCCACTCAGTTCCTCGCAGCCCCCACGTAGACGCCGGGCGCAGAAGGAAGCTAGGTAGAGCGCCCTCTTAAAGTCCTGCCACACGCTGTGTTCATAAGGACTTGGTACCGAACACCACGTGGGTGACGGTCACCGGCAGGGAATGGACCAGCATCTCTGGCCAGTGTTTATAGGAGTGCGGGGAGCTAATTTGGAATTACAGGAAACATGTGGCCTCAGCAAAGTATTGCAGACCTGGGAATCTGCTAAAAACTGGAGGAGGCGCAAAAGGAAAGAAAGCATATTGAGTGCTGAACTAAGACGCCATTAAGTATTTTTAAAATACTGCTTTTGTGGCTTTAATCTGATTCCATTCAAATTAGGTTCTCAGTTAACAAAGGTAAGTCCGTTTGAAAACGTGAAAGGTAATGCCATGCAAACGTACCTTTGATATTTGATATCCCCTTAGTTTAAATTGTTGGATTTGTTTATTGGCTTTGTTCAGCTCCTTTGCTACTGTGTAACGCCAAGTGCCCAGTCATACCTCAGTTAAAACAGCTGCTTTTTATGTGACTTCAACACCTGGCTTACTACCATGGCTTCCTTTTGATACATTCACAGTCACGATAAGGTGTTAGAGTCCTGTTTTCTCTTCTACATCCTCACAAACAAGGTATTCAGGAATCAGTGCGGTTTTCAAGTGACAGAGGACTTCTGACATAATTCTGAAGCCTTTGAAAACATCTCTATCACTTAACTGGTCATCTACCTTTACTCAAACACTGTTAGTTCTTACTGGTGTTGAAAATTATTTAGCATCATATATCCAAGTAAATTTGACCCAAAGAAAGATACTTTTTTTTTTTTTTAACTAACAAAAGAGCCTTGTTTTATTCTTTCATTAGTAATAGGGATGCTTCTTTCAGGAAGAACATGTATATTTAGGTAATTATCAACTTAATACAGACAGCTGGCTTTTGTTGTCATTCAGTTCTGAATATTTGGTAATTTCCATGATTTCTTTCTCTCCTTGACTTACAAGCTATTTAGAATGTGCTTTTCGTTTCTAAGAGTATGGAAGGGTTTTTGCCTATCCATTTCTTACTAATTTTCCAATTTTACTGCATTGTGGTCAGAGAATATTATCTATGGAATATTGATTACCAGATATTTGAAACTTCCTTGGCAGCTTGGCCATTTTTTCTAAATGTTCCTTTTGTGTTTGAAAAGAATGTGTATTCTGTCTTTGTTGGGTATAGAGTTCTTTACATGTCCATTAAATTAAGCATATGGTGTTCAAATTATCCATTTCCATCACTGCTTTTTTTTTTTTTTTTTTTTTCTTGGCCGTTCTGTCTAACCAAGACAGTAGTGTCAGACTCTCCGATGGCAAGCATGGCTTTATCAGTCCATTACATTCACTTTCTCTTCTTTAATATTTCCCTGGTATGACTTTCCTCCCGCTCAGCTACCCGTATTTTTCCCCTTTCCTTACCTTCTGTCAGGTTGAGGAAGTACCCTTTATTTCTTTTTGTTTTCTATACTTGCTTTGAAGTTGTATTTCCTATTTCTGTGCTTCTGGTGCTTACATTAAAGTTTTCAGTCAACGTACTTCATGTCAAAAGTAATAGCTCCGTACTCACCTCCTGAGCAAGGTAGGACTTGAGGGAACTCTCAGCCATTCTTCCACTCACTCTCCATTGTTTGGCAACATTTTAAAACTTTCCAAAGAGCCATTGATATTTTCCCATTTCCACAACAGACAACGTGCTTATTTCCTTCCGGTGTGTGTAGACAGATTTCTGCGGCCACATTGGTTCTTAGACCTGCTGTTTAAACACCAGGTTATCCTCCAAATGAATATGATTCCTGGTTCTCAGAGTGTTGTCTACAGATCAGCAGCATCAGAATCATCTGGAAGCTTCTTAGCTGTGCAAATAGGGGTGTCCCAGCACAGGCCTGCTAAAGGTCAGCGAGGTCTGTGTGTGAACACCTGCTCCCACGGTTGGCCTTGCCGCTCAGGCAGCACTGTCCGAGAGTGGGAGCTCTTCGTCTGAAGGGAGGGCTTATCTGACCTCTCAGTTAAACGGCACTTGAGCTCTAGAAGCCTTGGCCAACAGTTGTTTTCCTAAAACTTTGGAGATTTTCTTTCTTGTTTTCCAACCTCCACGACTATTGAGAAGGTTGTTGATTGTCATTTTTTGGTAGGTAAATCTTTCTTTTCTCTGGCAATTTTGAATTTTCTCTGCAACTTTGGCACTGTATCATTTTACTCTCATGAACCTAAGTGTGGATTTCTTTATATTGATTCTGCTTTGGACTCACTGTAATTCTTCAGTATGAGGACCCTGTCTTCCCTCCATTCTAGAAGATTCTCAGCAGTTATTTCTCACATACTCTATCCTTGCCATTCTTCCTGGTTATCTGTACCAGTATTCCTCCTGGGTATGTGATTCACCTTTACCTTCTGTCTTCCTAATCTCTTAGCTTTCCTGTTTTCCATCTCTCTCCCTTTCTCTCTCTCTGTCTCCTTCTCTCCCTCTCCCCCTCCACCCCCAGCATCTATCTCATTGCTGTATTGCGGGCTCAGTTCTCAGCTGATTCTTTCTTATTAAGCTTTTTATAACCTGCCCTTTACCAGTTCATTGGGTCTATTCTTCATTAACTGTGTTTAATTACTCATCATTCTATTGGGTCTTCTTAAATTTGCTTGGTCTTTTCAGTTACTGTTACTCTGTCATGCTCTTTCATTTTTTATTTTCTTTTTTAATTCATCCATAGCTCTCCGATCATTCTTAAAATGCTTATTTCATATTCTCTTTCAGATTATTCTGTTATCTCTGAAATCTCCCATATGTCGTGTCTGTAGACTCTCCTCCATGCTAGTACAGTTTAGTTCGGTTTCTAACCAGTTTCAGTTTATAATTTGTGTGTGTGCGCTCATCTTTTTTTTTTCTTTTTTTCTTTTCCTTTTGTTCCCGCCCCCCCCCCATGAGGCACTTATAAGACCTGGCTTGTGTTTACCATGAACTTCTTAGCTTGGGATCATGCAGACCCAGTTACTAGAACTGTGGACTTCATACCCACTTTGGTGTAGGCTTAGAGTATGACTGTATTACAGGTCTGTTTCTTTTTGTTTTTCTCTCGTTTGTGGTCCTGGACAGAAGGTAAGCTTCCTTACAACTTTCCTGGGCTGGCGGGTAGTTTTCTTGTCCCCATGTCAGATGGAGGTTTTAAGCAGGGAACTCTATTCTTACTCCCTAGGTCGTGCAGACTATAGGCCAACTTCTGTGCCCTCCCCCCCGTGAGGATTAAAATCCCAGCCCAAGCACCAAGTCTAGGTCCAATGCCCACTTCTTTAATTTTAAGTCTTTCTGCTTATCTGGAACCTCAAGTTTCTCTTTTCCCCCAAGTTTAAAAAAAAAAAAAACCAGTTTCGGGGGGCGTGGTGCCTTCCTGTGGCAGCCAGCGCAACATTACTGTAAGTCAGTAAGCTCTCCGTGTTCCAGGCATCACCAGCGCGAGTGTTAAGTGCTGTCCGTGCTTGCTGCTCTTATGAATGCTCTCATGTTTGTGTCACGCTTTGTACTTTGCTGAGAACTTCATAATCAGCTGCTTTGACCATTCAGAGCAGGTCCCCTCCGGAAGATAGGGAAGACAATGCTCTTCCCAGTTTGTCAGCAGCTCAGAAAATTAATTGTGTCGCCCTTAGTTCCAGCAAATGCCAGAAGTGGAAGTCGAGCAACAGGTGTGCTGACCTCTCCCCTGAGTCTCCGTGTTGGACACGAGCCCTCCTCCGGAAGGAGCTCTGGCACCAGCTGGGCTAGGATGGACAGAAAATACTCAAGCCCAGCTTCTGCCACAAGGCAGCATGTCACCTTTGCTCAGAATAGGAAACCTATTTAATAAAGAGTGAAGGGCTTAAATCAACAGGCACGTTAAATTCTGAAGCAGGCTTTATTTTATAAGCTAGATTGCACATAAGAAAATAAGATGCCACGTTTTCAAGAGCGGGAGTAAACGGTCTGGCCTGTCCAGTACAAGACATGGCCAGCCTACGCTTGTCATTGTCTTCAGAGGCTCCACAATACGGATGTCTTCGTCCTGCTCTGCTGTTGACATCTGTTGAGAATATAAAAACCTCCTTAATCTTCTTTTTATTCATAAGAACTCTCTCTAGAGAGAAAAGTATTGGAGGAAGATAATGATTTTTCAGTTCTCATGCCTCATTCCCCAGAAAGAAAGACCAGAAATACCTCAGCATTTTATTTCCTCCCACGTGTAATCAGCACCTCCCAGTTATAAGGCAGACAGAAGAAGAGAGAGCTCAGGCTGGGGGCAACATTTTAAAATACATTCCCTCCCCTTCCCTGTCATTTAAGACTCTTGAACTTGAATTTTAAGCCTTTCTTCAACATTTTCAGGGAGCACACAAAACAAAGTAAGAGCTGGGGATCACAGAATTTTGGAAATGGAAGAGCCTTGAAGTGTATCTGGTCCATTTCTTCTTAACTGTGAAGAAATTCTGTGGTCAAGAGGGTTTGTCAATGGCGAGCTGGCATGGGGCTCTGCCTGACAAGTCAGGTCCGCTAAAGCCGGCCTGAGGCAGTGGAAGGGCCTGGCTTTGTTCAGCTTTACTTTCCCTCTGTCACTGTTAAGTGTAACTAAGAGCATCGGCTGAACACTTTCCTTCCCGAGACTACACACACTGCTTTTGTCCCTCCTGTCACTCTGCTCTGATGTCCCTTCCACAGAGCTGCCTTCCCTGACCACTTATACCAAGTAGCTTACTGGGCACTCTCTCTCCATTTTTCCTCAGTACATTCACCACTCTTCGTGTATTTCCTACTGCCTGTTGCACATAGTAGCTTGCAAGCCTGGCGAGGGAACAGGGAAAGAAATCATTGGTTGAGATAGCATTACTTCCCAAGCACCTCAGATGCCCAGCACGTAGTAGGTGCTCAAGAAATGTCTGTTGAGTGACTCAGTAAAGGAACCACCAAATAGTGAATATACAGGAAGTCTTAGTTTGTAATGGGCTCTAGTGTTAGTAAAGCCAAAAACATGAAAATGTCTTCATTGGCTTATGTCAGAACATTGGGTCCTTTCCCTTATGTTGGTGGTTGTCCAGATATTGGCAAAATTTCTGCCTTTTCCAGAATCAGGACCTTCATACGTGGTATCATCAGACTAAACAGGGCCCAAAATAAATATGATAATGTGGTCAGATCTAGAGCTCAATGGAAAATCAAATGAAGAATGGCTTAAAAACTTCAGAACAGACCCCAGGTACTCTAAATTGTCCTTAGACTGTCCTTAGGACACATGAACACTTTGTCTTTATTGGTCTTGAACTACAAAGCAAAACACTGACATGACTATTGTTTTCTATAAGAGTGGTTATTTTTGTTTTGGCTTCTTGTTTGTGTGATTGTGTCTTAAAATAGTATGAAGGAGGGAAGCTTTGGTTCCTCACTTTTCCTCTTTCTGAAAGTGTAAGGTGGCGTTAGGCTTGGAGTCTGGAGACACTTGCTAAGGATAAGTTTATTTTATTAACTTAGCCCAAAATGATATCGGCAAAACTGTTCTTGCCCAAATTCATACTATTTGTGAAAAAGCAATGAGTTTTTCTGAGTACGAAGCTTGTCCCAGTTACGTCCATGTGTGTGCAAAAGCCAATCTTTTCTGCTTCATAAAAAAAATTCGAAGGCTTTTCAGGAGCCTGAAGTCAGGGCTCTGGCTCTCAGATACTGTAAGCTACTTTACAACATCGCAAGTGAAGAATGTAAGGGACTACATTAAAATGTTATTACTTCGCCAGGAGAGATTCTACAACTTTTGAGTAATGATCGCTAACTTAGTTACTGAATCCCCCAACTTTGGTACCATCACTCTGCTTCCTAGATAAGCTATTCCACATTTAAAGAAATCCCTGCCCGAGACTACTAACTAGTAAGAGGCAAAACTTCTGATTCCTAAACCGAAGATGTTTCCAGAATGCTGTCTACCTGGTTTTAGAACCCTGGACAAGAGTATCCAGTCACTGGCCTTGTCATTTTATTTCCTCCCCATGGTTTTTAAAAGCATGGTTAGTCTTTTCAAAATGACCACATAGGTCATTTTGGGTTTTGTGTTAAAAAATCATAACCAGTAACTTTTTCCTAAACTTAAAACAACAAAAAGGTTACACCCTGACTCCCATTTAGACCAAAGTCACATGGACAGTGCTTTGCTTTATGTGACAAATCCCCAAAAATGATTTCTTAAATATCAGTACCGTTGTTTTCAGGGGTGAAAGCCTCCCCCAATACAGTGCTGATTAGCCTCAATAATTTCTAGAACTTTCCCGTGTAGACATTATATAAATTTCAGTGATAATATGGAGAGTGAGAACTATAAGGTTTATGATTTGTGAAATTCTGTGAATGTTGGCTCAGTATACATAAAATTTCAAGTGTATTTGTTTACATTATTTATATTTATAAATTTATCTTCCAGGCTGTTCCTTACTCCAGAGAATTTAAGCAGAAATATGACTACTTTAGGAAGAAATTAAAGAAACCTGTGAGTAACATGTCCTCCAAAAATGCTGTTTTAGTCCTTTGTAAGTGACCAAAGTGACTTCAGTGAGAACAACTTGTGTGTTACCGTGTGTGTGCACTAAAAACAGTTATCTTCCTTTTCCCATTGTACTTTGATCCACCTGGCTCTTCAGTCTGAATTTTCTTTTTAAGAGACCTGGTAAGTGAAGACTGACTTAGTATTACATATCAAATCAACCTGAACAGTTATGTCTTACATAATACATCGCAAGGTAAAAATGATTTTAATGGGGTATAAAATAATTAGGGACCTACTGGGAATATGCAGAGAAGCCTACAGTGATCGTCTTGAAACCTGACCCTACTCAAAAAAAGGTTCCTATCCTTCCCTCCCCATTCAAAAGTATAGTTTTAATTATATGTATAACACAAAAAAAATTTTTTAAATTTTATTTGACAGAGCGAGACAGCAAGAGAGGGAACGCACGCAGGGGGAGTGGGAGGGAGAGAAGCAGGCTCCCCGCTGAGCAGGAAGCCAGATGTGGGTCTTGATCCCCAGACCCTGGGATTGTGACCTGAGCCGAAGGCAGACACTTAACGACTGAGCCACCCAGGCGCCCCAGCACAAATACAGTTTACCATATTAAATTATAATATTTGGCATGTTAGGAGCGAGTATAATTTTCAGATTGAAATTCTCAGTGGGAAGCCCTGTGAGGTGTTTACAGGCCACGTTTTAAATCACAGTATTACACTTCTGCTGACACCATCCTGTGGTCCATCCCTTCCTGTTGTTCCCACCCCCACCCCCACCCCCCGCCCCGGGTCTTCAGCACTGTGTCTTCTGTCTTCCTATTTGACGTCACCTCCCTGGTACAGATTCCGTCTGTTTTCCCCTCAGTGTGTGCGCTCGTGGTTTCTGCACCGGCCATTGTTTCTTGGCTTCCTCCCCTCGGGAAGAGGCAGTGTTAGGCACAACTCCCCTCGCCCCAGTCTGCCCAGGTGTCATCTTGGTCTCTCCTGCTCCATGGCCTTGGTCGATGCCTCTTTTCTGGGTCTCCATGATGGCCAAGGCACTGGGGACACACAGGTGCATGGGGCACAGTCTCTGCGTCGGGAGCCCCCACTTTGGGTCTTCTCCCCTCCAGCGTGCTGATGCAGGTAGCCCTCGGAGAGCCGCTTTTGCAGTGGCTCTGTAACACACACGGGAAATTCATCAGCGTTACTTCGTGAGTATCCTGCATGTCCCCCAGTGGCCGGGGATGACTCTGCATAAGAGCATGTCCCGCTCTGGCGTCCCGCCAGGGCGTCCGCTGTCGGGGCAAGGCTAACCCTGGTCCTCCTTTTTCCAGGCAGCAGTGATTCACAGCTTCCCTTAAGGGCCTGTTCATGGTCACGTTCTTTAACTGTAACCTTTGTGTTGCTTTTCCACAACCTGGTGTGATCCTTGAGGGCCCGCCTCTCGTGGCAGCAGAATTAGCCTGTAGGCATGGGTCACACGGCCCAGCTGAAGGCCGGGCCAGAGTTGAGAAAGGGTCTCCCCTGGGCCGGATGGGGATGGTTTTGTGGGTTATGATGACCTGGACTACCATTCCTTTCTTCGGCAGAAGCAGTATGGAGAGTTGACCATATTTCAGAGGTGGATGGGTACCTCACAGCTATTTATGGAAGGGGGAGAGGTTGACTGTCCAAATTCTGCTCCGTATCGTTTCTTGTGCCTCTGTCGGATGGCTGCTGGGACACGCTCTGTGTATCTTGGCCACACACAGTGAGGCGTGCTGTGTGTGAGGAAATCCCTGAAGGACGGACTCTCTGTTGGAGCCCTTCGTCTCTGCTTATTTGAAGACTGCTGTCATTTCTACTCTTCGTTGTTTTCTCTGTTCAAAAGTCGGATGCGTATTTGCTATATGATTACGTGCTTGTTTTCTTCTTTCGTGTAGGCTGATATTCCAAATAGGTTTGAAATGAAACTTCACAGAAATAACATCTTCGAAGAGTCCTATCGGAGAATTATGTCCGTGAAAAGACCAGATGTTCTGAAAGCTAGATTGTGGATCGAATTTGAATCGGAGAAAGGTCTTGACTATGGGGGTGTGGCCCGAGAGTGGTTCTTCCTACTGTCCAAAGAGATGTTCAACCCCTACTATGGGCTTTTTGAGTACTCTGCCACGTAAGTATGCCGAGGGCACTCAGAATGTGCTCCCTCCCCACCAAAAAGGGTTTTATTTATAATGAATTTAAACTTAATGGGAGAATGAGTGGCTCAGTCATTCAGGACGAACTAACACTGCTGATTTCAGAAACCCCTCCCACCCCACATAAGTCTTGAACGGGTTTCCACTCCACATGGTGAAGTAATGTACTCTGTGAACACCTAAGAATGATTTTTCCCTTGTCATTCGGGTTCATGTAATCGAAATGGAAAATGTGCTGGGTACTTCTGGTGAGGAACAAGAGGCAATGTTCATTAGTAATGCTGTGCTAAATTGGGAGCATTTGTCAGTGTCAGAATTCCGAAACTCATCATCACGTCAGGAACAAGGACACTTTCTGAAGTTCTGTTACTCAAAGGCAAATGATACGAACTTTGAGGACCCATTCTTCAGGATCTAGAGTACCATCTCGGTCCTATAAAGGAAGAAACAGATTCTCCCTCGTATTAGGATTTCATCTTCGCCAAACACGAAGCTGAGACAGACTTAGTTGCTTTCTCAGGAATCAAACACCCATGGCTTACACAGCTAGGCACTCCTTCCAGGCTGTGGAGTCTCCAGAGACTTGGGCTCGGTTTAGGCTTGAGGCCCCAGTAGAACAGTCCTTGACCTTGCTGAAGGGCAGCCTGTGCTGTAAGGGGACCTGGGTTCTCCTGCATCATCTACCTGGTGCTGCTCCCCTGAGAGCTCTTTTGGAAGCCAGTCTCCATGCCCTCCTCGGTTGCTCTAGCCAGGAATTCCCATTTTGGTTTTTTTTGTTTGTTTATTGTTGTTTCCAAGTCCCATGAGAAAGCCTGCAGTGTGAAATTGATAAAAACCATTGAAGTGGAGGGCAGGGTAGGGAGGTGAGACCCTTATCTCTCTCCCACATTCCCAGAGAGACACCACCTGCCCTGCCGCCCAGGGATTCTGTGGAGCCCCTTTTGAAAACCACTGATCCTCCAGATCTTGAGACCAAAGACAGATGAGTAGCTACATGTGAACATTTTGAGGTTGGCATTGTTGAGAGAGCCGCGTGCTGCTCCCAGTGTTCTTGGAGCCTTTCCGGGCAGAGTAGTGGTCAGACCAGGGTTGGGTCCATCGGAAAAACTTTGATCTCCAAACCAAATGTCTCTCAAAGGAATCAACCCTTATCCTCACAGAGAAAACCCGTAGTACTCACATCATTGGGAATCGACACACGGCCCTTCTGATATATGGTATTCCTCATCCTCCCAAGATACTTGATTGAACCGTATGAAATTGACATTTTTTGTAGAGTAAAAGTAGTCAGATATCAGCAGTTTCTTGCGGTGTAACTTACATAGGGCATGTGCGCCTGCTCTGTTAGACATCAGTTGGTCACAGCGGGGCTAACTAGACAGTAAGTTGTGTTCTCTAGCATTCCCATTGGGTACAGTGCTCACAGGTGTGCCATGCATGTCTAAGGACGGGTGGCAAAGGAGAATTCAGACTGTTGAGTTTCTTATTTAAAAGTATGATTGTGGGGTGCCTGGGTTGCTCAGTGGGTTAAGCCTATACCTTTGGCTCAGGTCATGGTCTCAGGGTCCTGGGATCGAGCCCCACATCACGCTCTTTGCTCAGTGGGGAGCCTGCTTCCTTCCCTCTCTCTGCCTGCCTCTGCCTGCTTGCGATCTCTGTCAAATAAATAAAATTTTAAAAAAATCAAAAATAAAAGTATGATGCGCTTTACCTCTCTCTCCCTCCCCAAAGGGACAACTACACACTTCAGATCAATCCCAACTCTGGCCTCTGTAACGAAGACCATTTGTCCTACTTCACTTTTATTGGAAGAGTTGCTGGTCTGGCGGTATTCCATGGGAAGCTTCTAGATGGTAAGTTACTGAGATGTCATGACGTAACGGAAATAAGATGGGGCTGTCTGTGGTTCCTTACTAGGCGTCGTGTCTTCACATTGCAGTTTTAAGCAGAAGTTTCACTAATTCTCTGGAGTTGGATAAATTCGTTTTATGGTTTGCCGTGAAAGAGGTGCTTTTCCCTGGTGTCATCCTAATTTGAGCACCGAAAACAGTGTCTGCACATTTAAAAAAAAAAAAAAAAAAAAATTTTTTTTTAACCTTACAGCGTGAAGCACAGAACATTCTGTATTTGCACATTTTCTGTGTTTTCCAGAATAACTTTTTTTTTTTTTAAGCAAGAGGTAGATTTGGTGACAGATGGAAAAGCTAATTGAAAAGTTAATTTAAATGATCTAATCCATCCAATATCCTGCTATTGTTCCATTTGTCCCTGAATCATTACTTTTGAATGCAAAGAGATTATAAATAATTTCAAAGCCATGCTATAACCAATGAAGACCTCGACCCTGGGATCACTGCTAAAACAGACGGCACGGAAGAATCTCATTATTACTCAGAGCATATAAGTCATGGAAGAATTTCAAGGCACACTCACAGTTAGAAGTCAGACTCCCTCCCTGGCTGGATGCATAGGCTTAGTTAGAGGAGAGACCTATGCTGGGTTCTGACACTTCAGAAGCAGCACCCATAAGAGGGCCTCGCAGAAATCATGGGTGAGGCGGTGGAGTCAGAAATATCTTTGAAGGGAGAGCCTGGGTGGCTCGGGTTGAGCATCCAACTCTTGATTTCAGCCCAGGTCATGAGATAAGCCCCGCAAAGGGCTCTGCGCTCAGCAAGGAGTTCGCTCGTCTCCACTCTACCCCTCCAGTCCACCAGCTCGCTCACTCTCTCATAAATAAATAAAAGCTTCAGAAATACCTATTTTTGAAGAATTTGCGCTTGAGACAGTTGAAGATAGGCCAAAAGTAAAATTTGGGGTCAAAATTGTGATTACCATAGAAAATGAGGTTTCCTGGGGAATTAATGTTAATTGTGTTTATGGAACCTTAGATATTCCAATCAATAATTGATGGCCCCTCTGTACTTTTCCTCTTTAATGTGTTTTTGCTGGTTCTTGCTAGCTGGTTTTTGATCTTCTCATTTCATATTTTCAGTTGAGAAAGTAAACATTTTTTTTTCTCGGTTAAAAGGAAACTGCCCTTGGTATTTTTGTACATATAAAATACATACATATGTAGTGTGTGTGTGAGTCTATTTTACTTTGCAACTTTGGAGTCATGGCATAGATTATTTCAGCCTATGCAGATTCATTTCAGCCTTAGAGGTCCGTTTACTTACCTTCTGCCAAGTGAGAAGGCATTCTTAGTTACTCTGGAAAAATCTAGAAAGTAGAAGATAGGATTCTGACCTCAGTGAACTTCTGTTCTCTTGGCTGGGGGGAGCAGGAGAATCACAGCACCAGGAGAGGGTGTCTTGGCTGGAGGGTCAGGAGCGTTTGACCATGATGTGTTTGACCTCGGTGGGGTGAGGGGGGTAGGACTTGCACAGGTAGAAGCTGGTATGGCTTAAGGACAGGGACTCTGGAGGAAGTAGCAGGGACGGGCAGGAACGTACCAGGGAGTGGAGGAGATTGCCCTAGGGAATTGCGGAGTTAAGAGCCAGAGTGGTCAGAATGGTGAGTGCGCCGGTGGCCACAGCCTCTGTTCTCTGAAGGTCCGCCCACCCCTCCCTTCTGCTGGTTTACTCCTTTCACCACCTTTTACCTCCCTAGACCCCGAAGGTAATTGAGCCAGCAGTGTTGGGAATATGTAGCAGAGCTCTGTGATAGATCAGATGGGGGGGCGTGGTGAGAGGGAGGGAGGAGGTGGCGTCCAGGGATGCCGGCTTACGTCGGGGTCCCTGCTGGCCACCTGTGTGGTGGTGGGGTCCATCGCCAGAGGCCTTCATCCCCAGCCCTAGAAGGCTGCACAGCTTTCGAGTGGTCTCCCTCGTTGGCCCTGTGCCGCCTTCCTGGTTTTCTCCCCATTACTGCCCAAACAGTGGTCCCCAAGTGCAGGCGGAATTTTCACCTGGCTTTTCCCTGATGACTGATCCCTGCAGGCGGGGCCTGACTCTCCAGCCCCGTCACTGGCCTGTCCTCCCCAGGAGGCGCTGTGCTTCCGCAGTGGCCCACCTTGGCCAGTCTCCTTCTGGTCCCCTCTGCTTCCACTGCTCTTTGCCCTCCTGTTCATGTGCCTTGTTTGAGCTGCAGACTCCTGCGTGGCCCGGAAGAAGCTCTTTTTCCTCCTCCCAGAAGCCTTTTGACCCCTCACTGCTATAGTGTCCTTCCTGAGCCCCGCCTTCCCCTAGGCCATGCCTGGCCCCTCATTCAGCCCGAGGGCGGCCTCACTTCTGTTTCATGCTCTGATGCACGGCACTGTCAAAGCTCTGAAACCAACCCTATCTTTCCACCCGTCCTAGGTTTCTTCATTAGACCATTTTACAAAATGATGTTGGGCAAGCAGATAACGCTGAATGACATGGAGTCTGTGGTGAGTAAATACGGAGCACGGCCGGGCATCATGGGCCCCTGTGCCTTACAGAGGGGTAGCTGAGGCCACGTTGTAGCCACAGTGATTTTTGTGGGTGTCATCGTTCAGTTTGAACAACAGGGAACGTTGACTTGTTCAAGAAGTTAATTGAGCTCCCTGAGTTTTCTAGTCAGTAAATCGTTGTTCACGTTCCCTGGAATTGTGGTGTTTGAGGTGGGTGTAGACTCCAGTCTCAGCCCCCTCACTTACCCAGAACTGGTTGGACCAGTTTAAATCCACGGGGCCACTGGCGGTCCCGCGGCAGCTCTTGCTTTCCATCGAGGCCTGCTCCTGCCAGTGTTGAGAGATTTCGTTGCCCGCCCCTTCGTTTTCTGATCTCAGCACAGAGCAGGAGCAGAGGCCAAAACATAGATAAAGGGACGAGCATGTACCCTCGCCCCGATGCGACAGTGACCGGTACGGTGCCGGGGACAGGATGAACCCAGTTAGAGGAGGATGCTGGGAGACCTTCTGAGACGGGATTTGAGTTTTCACGTTGTAGTCGACGTACCCATTTTGTCTAGGCTGACCATTGTAGGGCCGGAAGGATTTTCTATAAAAACAAAAATGACGCTCTTCCCATAATGTACTTACTGCTTCTGTTTTTCTTTTAATTTACGCATCCCCCCACCATCCAGCTCTGGCCGAGCATAGGGGTATTTGCCCAAGTGCCAGCGCACTCACTGGGCCATCAGGAAGCTCTCTGTCCCCTTAGGACCTTTGCATCACTGCTTTCATATCCTGTTACTTGACAAGAAAGCACCTGCATCCCCTTGACCTTGCTGCGGTGTGATGGTGTCTGTTAGATGGTTGGGCGTGGGAGCCGTGTTCTCCTCGCTCACGGGCATCCGTCGGGGCGCCTCTCACCAGCTCCGTGTGAAGGGAGCGGGTGACGCTCGCGGGGTACCGGAACCCACTCAGCTGGTCTTCCTGCGGGCGAGTGGCTCCCCAGAGCCCGAGCACCAGCCTGAGATGGCTTCTCAGCTTCCACCTTTAACTTACACTTTTATAGCTGGGAACGTAGAAATTTCTCTTCACGTCTAAATTGTATACCATCTCCTGACGGTTGGTGCGCACATTCCCTTCTGCCTTCCCGGAGCCTGGCCAGTGTGTCCCCGATCCCAGGCCCTTGGGCCTTGTGTTCCGGCTGTGACATCAGAGCAGCCATCCTGTTTGCTTACAGGACTTACAGAGCCCAGTAAAAGCGCAGGAAGGTGGTATAAAACCATTGGTATTTAAGTAGAACATTCTCTGTCTTTTTTGTTTTCCTCTGATATTTTCATCCTCAAAAGATGGGGAGTAAGTTGATCTCTCCATGGTCAGCTTGGGAATGTACCTTCTGCTGGGCCAGAGCAAGTTGCTTTCTCTATGCTTCATGGAGGACAGCATTCGAGTCCAGTCCCCTGTTACCACCAAAACATTGGTTGGGTTTGGTTTATATTTTAAATGACCGGGGAAGCGAAGGTTTGGAGCAGAGCAAGACACCTGTTAGTGACTAGTAAGCCTTGAGCATTCTGAATGGGATTACATAACAAGGAGTTAATGGCATGAATAAGTCAAATGAGTTTTGGGGAAGGAAGACTTAAGTTCTGTGTCATTTTCTATAGGATAGTGAATACTACAACTCTTTGAAATGGATCTTGGAAAATGATCCTACTGAACTGGACCTCATGTTCTGTATTGATGAAGAAAACTTCGGACAGGTACGTGTGGGGCTCTCCTGGACTCCCTCTTTGACTTTCAGAATCTTGGCTGCTTCACAGAAGGGCTAGGCCTCCGCTGGGCAGTTAAATCACCTCGGAGAGTTTTAGATGTTAATTAGCATCTCATCATGTTGGTACCTCCTGTCCCGCCCAGAAACTAAATTCCGATCACAGCCCCTACCACCTCTCCTTCCCTAGAAGTTAGAGATTCTGAGGCCTCTGGGGCGTGAGGTCCATCTCCTTCTCACAAATCGAAATATGACTGTTTGGGCCTTGGTTTTAGCATTGAAGTACTTCAAAAAATAGTATGTATATATCGTGGTTTAAGTACATGACCAGGAGAGGTAATTTCGGGAGGCCTTTAATGGCTCTTTGGTCATGATGGGAGTTGTCTTGTGGGGCTCAGCAGGCACGGATCTTTGTAGCGTTCCCTTCTTTTTTGGCACACACCGTGTCCTTAGACTAAATTCATCATAAATGTCCATGTCAAAAAGGTAAAGTTGCCTGCTGAGAATTCTCGTTACTATCATAAAGTTCCGTAGGATGTGTTTGTCTTAAACCCAGAACCTTCCATTCATTTGTCCCTGGTGATGACAGTGCTTCTTGGGAGGTCTTATCCGATCCTGGTCTCTGTCCTTTCACGAGAGCCGAGACACGGTTCCCATCTCCCAGAGCGGACCTCCACGACCAGGGAGCCTGTTCGAAGGTTGCCGTATGGGAAGTGAAACGAGTCTTCCTTACTGCTTCAGGGGTTGTTAAAAGTGGACTCTGCTGTCAAAAACCACCTGTCCCTTTTTATACATTGAGGTGCTCAGCGGTGTAGGTGAAGCCAGGAAATCAGGTGCCTGCCCTTTCGGGTCCCCTGTCTTCAAGAGCAAACACAACCATGCAGTTTGTCTGCTTAAAAATTCTTTGTTGATTTTTCTGTGACCCTCAGGGTAAATTGAAACCTTTTTTTTTTTTTTTAAGCATAGCTTATGACCTGACACTGTCCACCTTTAGCCTTGTCTTTTGACCCCTCCATTTGCTCACTTTGACAACCATAGTGTGCCTATGACCTTGTCCCCAGAGATACTTCCGAGCCAGCTCCCTGTCTGTGCAGCACCCTCCGCATTCCTGCACAGTGTCCTCCCCTCTCTCAAAACTCTGCTCAGGCTGTCCCCTAATCATTGCTAATCCACTGTCTCCTGTGAGCTGACCTCAGTCGCCTTGGCGCCTCCAGCACTTGGTGGCCCCTGAGACCTGCTTATTGAGCAAATGAATGATGGTGGTAACCTAGTTAGTTGTTTTTTTTTTTTAACTGTTAATAATATAGTGAGTAACAAGCTCCGAGTGTGAGAAAACAAAATAATTTAAATTGCTGTGACTTTGTTTTGTAAGCAGGATCCACTTAAGGGTCTTTACTGCCAGTTTTCAAAGGGTAATACACGGATAATCCTCCTGGAACTCTGTCTTCCTTTCATTTCTAACACAGAGGAAGGAGTAGCAGTAAATGGGAAGAAAGGCGGGGGGAGGGGAGGGCTTCTGAAAGGGCTCTCCAGGGGCCAGAATGACAGAGAGGCCGAGAAACTCTGCACAGGGGAAGGAAATGAGTGAAAGGCAGACACTGGATATAGGAGGAAGGGTGTGCAGCAGACAGGGCAAGGTCCTGGCCAAAACTGGGAAGGGCAGAGGCTCTGGCTCCTCAAAGGCCCAGGTCAAGGAGCTAGACTGATGACACCTGTAGGGTAGAAGGGGAGGTTGACTCGGATGCCTCGTGGCTGGCTTTCATGTCTGCTTGGAGAGAGGCTGGGGAGGGTGAGGCGGCTTGGCCCCCTGAGGCTCATCCTGCGGGGTACGGGGGACATATATCCTGTGAGCAGCTGCGTGTTTGCCCGGCAGTGAGCAGCGCCCCGGGTTGGGGCCAGAGGCAGATGCACCTTGCTCTGCCCGAGTCCCACGTAACTTGAAATGATCCAGGCAGTTTCTCAGCAGACGCTCACACATTCGACATACAGCACCTTGGGAAAAGCTGGGGGATGTGTATGAATCCAGAGCTTTAACCTGCCAAGGAAGAGGGTCTAGATTTGTGAGAGTCCCATCTCTGATCTCATTTATAGTCTTTGTGAAGAAGAGAGGTGACTTTGTACTCAGGCCAGTAGACTTTTTTAAAAACGGGGATTTTTTCAGAAGCACCTTCTGAGCACCTCCTGTGGGCAGGCACTGGGCCAGTGTCCTTTACATCGGGTCCTTGAGTTCAGACACGACAGCGATGACCCTGGCCCAGAATAGGTGTTCACGAGAGGTGGGGAGATGGTGGGGAGATGGTGGGGCGGCAGGAGGCCACTCCCCACTTCCTGAGTCTCCCCTCTCCGTGAGAAAAGGGCAGCAGTGGCACCTGCCTCGTGGGGACTGGTCCGTGACTTCTGTGATGAGCACTGCACCCGGAGCACGGGGAGCGGCCTGTGTCTGGCCCTACGCAGCCGGTCTAAAATGTGGAACTGGAAGCGCAGCCAGAATGGCCCGCTCAGGTGTTGTCGGTGAGGAGCCCGAGCAGAAGGGAGAGTGACCACAGAAAGCTTGAACTGAAAGACATTGCTGGCCGGGCTCGGGGAGCAAGACCTGGAAACCAGCCTTCCCTCCCTGCCAGAGAGACCCGCAGCCAGAGTCAGCCACAGAACCGGACGGCTGCCCCCGGACTGGACTGCTTGCTTGCCCTCCTTACGTAACACAGTATGATCCCCCCACTTTTTTTTCTTTCAAAAACAATTGTATTCGTTTATCTGATTACAAAATACCAAAAGTTTAATATAAGCTACTGCAATCCATCGCTCTTACCACCTAGAGAAAATTTGCGATTAAAATTTTGATGCCTTCCAGAAGTACTCTTTGAACGCACATGCATACAAGACTTTCTATTTTTACAGAATGAAATTGTGCATTGTGTACACTGCTAAAAATCCCAGATACCTTTCTGTGTCAGGTCAGGAAATGTGGAGGTAGGCCATTGTAAGGGCTGCACTGAATTCCATGTCATAGACTGTACCTTTTCTAGCTCTGCCAAGGGCCCTTGCTGGGCATGTAGTCTGTTTTGTTACTTTGCTATTTAGGCAGCATAATGATTATAATCTTGAAATATACATTTTGTTCTTCTGTCCAATTTTTTCCCCTTGGTATAAATTCTAGAAGAGAAAGTATTATGACGAAGGATGCTGTGCACATTAAATTTAGTTTGATGCCTGTTGCCAAACCCAAAAGATTTGGAGCAATTAGATTCCTACCAGCCGTGGAGGGAGGAACGGTTTCCCTGCGGTCGGCAGTGCGGGCTGCCTGCTCTTTTCTCGTGGCCGGGTGTTGCTGTTGGCGGCACCAGACGTGTTTTTCTCCTTGCCCCTCCCCGACCTCGCTGTCTCTGGTCCATCGTCTCCTTCCAGAACTCTCTGGAAATTGCAGCTCCTGGAAAAAATTCTTAGTATTGCCGAACTGTGCTGAAGACCTCTCAGTACCAAGAACTGGGCTTGGATTAATGAACTTGTTTGGTGTGGATCAGATGGGAAAAGTCCATTCCTGAGCAGGAATAGCATGACAGTCTTTGGGAAGAAAAGGAAAAAGCATCAGGAGCTATTTAAAAAAATGCAGTGGTATAAATGAATACGGTCCACAAACCTCCAAAGAGGTTATAGTCCAAGAAATGTCCCCACCTCACACCCTAAGCGTGTAAGTGTGCACCATCCTTGAGGATTGGCCCGGCCCCCCGAGGCCGGGCGGGCAGTCACAGGGAGAACCCGGCGAGGAGGCCAGCCACGGAAAAGGGGAAAGCGGGCTGGAAGGAGGGGCTTGAAGAGAACGAGAAACACGGTAACAGTTGAAATCCACATCGCGGACGGAAAAAGAACTGAAGTGACATCATAGAGTGGAGTTCGGCCATGGCATGGAAACACCAGATCTCTCCCCAAGCAAGAGGAAGGGAAGAAGTCAGGAAACGGAAACTGAGCAGTGACCCTGTGACTAATCTGGAGGCCACTGGGAGGCGAGCAGGGGCTGCGTCTCCGGGTCACGGTGGACCCCCTGCCCAAGCAGAGTTCATCGGTGCTCCAAATCTCTTCTCCCTCGTGAGGCATGTGACCCGCAAACTTACCAGGAAAACCCTCTCCACGGGCTTGGCTCACTCTCTGAAGTAGCCAGTTCTGCTTAGAAAAAAGAGGACACCTGGGTGGCTCAGTTGGTTAAGCAGCTGCCTTCGGCTCAGGTCATGATCCCAGCGTCCTGGGATCGAGTCCCACATTGGGCTCCTTGCTCCGCGGGGAGTCTGCTTCTCCCTCTGACTCTGCCTTCCACTCTGCCTGTGCTCGCTCTCGCTCTCCCTCTGAAAAATAAATAAATAAAATCTTAAAAAAAAAAAAAAACAAAGAAAAAAGAGGAGAGGGGACCCTGACGGATCACGGATGTGGCTGTCTTTGATTAGGAGACATGCAGGTGGTATTTAAAATTTAAAATATTTATAAGAGTAAACTTTATTTTTAAAAAAAATTAAAACTTTATTTAAAAAATTAAAAAAGTCCCTCCCTTGCTTCCTGCTAGTTACTGCTTTCTGTGGCATGATATTTGTGGGAAGTACAAAAGGTCGTGCTTCCTCTTGGCCAATTTGCTCTTAACAGTCCTGGGGGGCCCTGCAGGAGGAGCTCGTCTGGGCAGTGAGTGAGGAGGCGTGCAGGTGCCCATAGAAAGCCAGGGTTCTCAGAACCCATTCCTCAGCCGGGCTTCTTAAGCTGCCTTTTCTTTTTTCTTTTTTTGAAGTCCCCATGTTTTGCCTTCTTGAGAGAAATTCCATGCATCTTTTTGTGTGTGTGACTGTAAAAATCTAATTTCCAGAAACGGAGTGCATTAGAATTTGGATCTCTTGTAGTCTTGATGAGTGTACCCTGTCTTTGCTGTTATACATAATTAATTCCTTGATAAATGAGATTACAAAATGTTGCTCCTCTCCATTGCTGGTAGTGTATGAAGAATAATTAAAACTCATAAATAGCCACAAAATAATTCACCTTTGATAATATCTTTCAGTGTGTAACATCTCAGCAGTTTAAAAGGCTCGTTAGATATTCTCTTGTACTCTGAGCCCATCTCCTGGGAAGTCTTCTTGAATGAATGCTGCTTATCTTGCTTAGTAAGACATCATGACTCAGTAACGTGCACGGCACCTTCATGATGGTGATTGTTGTTATCTTTCCAATTACAGACCTACCAAGTGGATCTGAAGCCCAATGGGTCAGAAATAATGGTGACAAATGAAAACAAGAGGGAATATATTGAGTACGTATACACAGATTCGCAACCTTTTCTTTTATTAAATTGAACCGTCCGTTTGGTCGATGTCTCTTGCTAACGTAGCTCCTGCCTGTCGTGGGCACACTTCAGTAATAGGAGCTCCTTTCTGGCTTGGGCTAATAGAAGTTGAATTACAAGATGGAAAGTTTGACTTGTATCATGACTTCAGTGAGCCGCCTTTTGAAGGAGTCATGAAAGGAGAAAAAAAGTGTACAGTATTGAGTAATACAGCAAACTTGCTTTTGGAGGCTCTGACACGTAGTCTAAAATTGAGATTTGCAATGTTGGAACATAGTGTCAACAACCAGTGGGGTAAAATTAGAAACAACCAGAAATAAAATATTTCCTCTCTCTCCTGACTTCTTGTCCATAATGAAAATGGAAGAAAATCATTAAAATGGGTAGGAAAATGCACAAACACGAAACACTGTGAATTATTTCTGATATTTATGATGAACCCAATATCAGTCTCAGCTGGTGGACCAAAACGTTTAGTCCTTTGGGAACCCAGCAGTTAAGCCATCCCAGGGCACTTCTGCTGGCCAGAGGGCCTTTGTCTGGTGGGCACATGGCACTTTCCTCTTTGTATGTATTATGCTTCCAGCACGCAGGTGCGGGAGCTCCCTGGCTAGCCCTGGTGCAGGGATGAGGTCAGCACAGCCGCGTCACAGTGTCTGCCCCTCACTGGTTGCCATGGTGGTCTGAGTACCGCGTCTGCCTTCAGCCCTCCCGTTTCAGCTGGTCAGAGGACTTGAATTTGGAAAAGCAGCCAAGAGTCTTGGCATCTCTTAGTGTCCTCTACAAAGAAAAAGACATCCTTCCTGATTAGGGAGAAATGGAGAGTGTTGGAGCCTCTACTTAGAGACCCTGACAAAGCACAGGCTTCCCCTTCCTTCCCCCATTCTCACAAGGTAAAAGCTCGCTGTGCTTTAAAAAACAACATCAACATCTGTGAATAAGCTACCACAGTTCTTAACCTGGTCACATTAATCAGCACTTGGGTTCTGACTGGGAGCGGGCAGGACGCCACCTTGCAGACCCCACGGTCTCCCTGTGAAAGCACAGGTGTCCCGTGGATTTGAAAGCGCCGTCCCTGAGGGTGTCCGGGCTCCGAAGTCTGAGGGTTTGGATCTGGCGATACGGGTGGTAGAGCAGCCTTTGCAGCTACTTGCTGTAGGTTATTCAAAGTTGGTGGGGGGTGGGCTTGGACAGAGTTGCAGCTGGCTTCCCTGGAAAAGAAAGGAGGGCGAAAATCTCCGCCCGCCCTCCGGCACCCGGGCGCCCCTGAGGTGCAAGAAGGCGCTCGGGCCGATGGGTGCAGCGGTGCGGCGAAGCCTCGTGCGGCTGAGCAGGGCCCGTGCAGCGGGGCTGGGCCTCGGGGGTCTCCTTGCTGGGGAGCGCCCTGCCTGCTCCTTCCTGACCAGATACCTTAGCTGGCGTCCAGCGCAGACTTGCCTGGCATTACGCTCTGCTGTGCACTAAACATCATCACCGAGAAAACGTTTTCTGTTAAGAGGCCGTACCGTCAGTCCTCCAGATTTTGGTGTTAAAGGCTTAGCTTAAATCATTTTACTGATAAGTTTTGTGTCACTGTTGAAAACAGTACACTGGACACAAGTGCAGTGTACCACAAAATGTTGTACTAGATACTCCTTTTAAAAACATATGTACATGTTTAGGGGTGCCTGGGTGGCTCAGTCAGTTGGGCATCTGCCTTTGACTCAAGTCATGATCCCGGGGTCCTGGGATCGAGCTCCGCATCGGGCTTCCTGCTGGGCGGGAAGCCTGCTTCCCCTCTCCCACTCCCCCTGCTTGTGTTCCCTCTCTCACTGTGTGTCTGTCAGATAAATAAATAGTATCTTTTTTTAAATGACGAAATGGAGAACAAGTTTCTCCCTCTGCCTCTTCCCTCTGCTTGTTCTCTCTCTCAAATAAGTAAATGAAATCTTTAGGTTAAAAAAAAAGGAAAAAAGAAAAGTCTCTGTACATGTTTACGCACAGGTGGGAGTGGGTGTGTGTATGCGGGTGTGCATGTGAACACATGCGTGGTGTGCCTGTC
Source organism: Mustela nivalis (assembly GCF_964662115.1). Lineage (NCBI taxonomy): Eukaryota > Metazoa > Chordata > Mammalia > Carnivora > Mustelidae > Mustela > Mustela nivalis. The sequence continues at coordinate 36,211,737 of NC_139033.1, read as the reverse complement.
TATCCACGGCCCTTTCTATCTCCGTCCGTGTGGTCCTGTCTGTAGGCAGCTTTGGTAAACTGAGACTTGATCGGGGGGAATAAATTACATTAGAAACGCTCAGAGTTGAGGTCTCCCAGCTACTCCGAGGGCAGTACTGAGTCAGCAGTGCCGGGGCTCTAGACCCTCCCTGTGGTCTGCTGCGGCAGGGGTGAGGGGGGCGTCCTGCCCTCCTTCCCCCTCGGGAGAGTGTGTGAGGAAATGCGTGGGGCTCGTGGTGACAAGGGGGCTCACTGCTTCTCTGTCTCTCCCGCAGCTTGGTCATCCAGTGGAGGTTTGTGAACAGGGTCCAGAAGCAGATGAACGCCTTCCTGGAGGTAAGTCGTGCACCCTCGGTCCTGGGTGGAGAGACGAGCGCTCTGGTCCTTGGGGCAGGAAGGGCACCACGCACACCACGGCCCGGCCCTGGAGCACCTAGCCGGCCATCCTTTCTGTTCGGTGTCCTCCTGCTCTGCACAGACTCGGTTCCACACCGGTACAAGGAAAACACACCCGTCTCTGGCTGGGTTTTTATCTCATGCTGAGCCGTTTTGCGCCAACTTTGCTCCTGTTAGAGGGCGAAGCCGCTGCTTCTCAGATCCAAATATTTAATGTCATTGATGCTCCCAGGCCCCTAGCAGAGGGTGGTGGGATTCATCATTTTTGAAAAAGGGTTCATTTTGGGGGCATCTGGGTGGCTCAGTCTATCAATTATCTGTCTTTGGCTCACGTTATGAGCCCCTTGTTGGGCTCCTCTCCCACTCCCCCTGCTCATTCTCGCTCTCAAATATATAAGTAAATAAAATCTTCTTTGAAAAATGGTTCACTCTGACCACAAGTAGAATTCTTTTTAAAGTCCTGACAACAGAATTCTATAAGGAGAACGTAGGAATAAGCCCCAAGTGCTTATTACGGATTGCCGACCCTGGCAGAACACTCAAAAAATTCAGGGACTTAAGGGCATAAAATATGTTAGACCCACAAGAGGACAGAGGGTTTCATACTTTATTTACCTAAGAAACCCAGGAGGCCAGGTCCTGGCCCCGCCCCAGGCAGCCCCACATTCGGAAACGGGACGCCTGCACGGCCCCGCTGTGCGGAGCATCTCCCCGGCCCGCCCCGGTGGTCAGGGTTAACCCGGGAGCTAGAGCTCAGTCCCTGCGCTCCTCCCTCTGCTCTCCTGGATCACGCCGCCCCCTATGCAGCTCATCTCTGTACTTTCAGTACCTTATTTTTAAACATGTTCTCTTGCACATCCGTGGCTCGTGCGTTCTAGGACACACTGACTCATAGCGATGTCATAAATGGCTTTTGGAATTCGCCTGCCTACAGTAACCCATATTTTCAAAGGGCTTCTGAAATTGCTCAGACACCCGAACCTTCTAGATTCTCCTACTTTTCTGAACTTTTACATTGTGACTGTGCTGTTTTTATTAGAACTACAGTTACGGGATACTGTCGCCGATCTATACATCAGCAAAGAATGTTGTTTTTTCCCGGCTGTTTGTTTTTTCTGTAAAATTTGTCTCTTTCAAGGAAAAAGGTGTTGAGGTGATTTTTTTTTTTTTTCTCTTTCAGGGGTTCACAGAACTGCTTCCTATTGATTTGATTAAAATTTTTGATGAAAATGAGCTGGAGGTTTGTATTCTGAACATACTCTGTAAAGTAGATATTTTTAAATGGTATTTTACTCTTCTCTGGCCCATGATGTTCTAGGAAGTAAGTTGAGATGGATTTTATTCTGTGTCTCTCATGGGGTGCGTGTGTCAGTCACTCGGTAGGGAACAGTGAGAGTAGCCAGCTGTAGGTAGCTCACCCAGGAGAGGGTAGTTCCAGAAGACATCGGACAAGCGGAGACCCACCGAGCTGGGTTGGCTTCATGGCCAGGTGCACCGGGTAAGGAAAGTTGCTTCAGATAGAGTCATGGTTGGGACAACCAGTTGGGGTGGCAGTGTGCTGGGCTGGCTTGAGATCCTGCTCCCTAGCTGACTGTGACCATGGTGGCGAAATGAGCACCAGGGGCTGTGGAACAGAGAAGTCTTTGTGAACTTGACCTGGTTTTATTAAGGAAGAAACTCAGAAGACTATGAGGTCGAGGCAGGAGGCAGTTTGAATGAGATTGCTCTGACTTCTCTGTGGACCTAGAGGAAAACTTAGCAGCCGAAAAAGCACAGGGATCTCCCACCGTGTGTTGTGTTGAAATAGGAGGAGGAAGGCTGCGTCTGCGGAAGCTCTTGCCCGATTTGTCCAGGCCACGTTTCCCATGAAGCGTGTCTCACAGGCTAGCCTTCTGTTCTTCTGGAAGTAGAAACTTCAAGACAGATGATGTCAAAATCCTGTAGTGTGAGTCCTTTGTTTTATAAATAGGGAAACTGCTCCCAGGTTTACCCAGCAAGTCAGGCCTGGGATCTAGTCTTGGGCTTCTGGCGTGGTTGTCTTTCCATTTTTTTTTTGGTGCCTTTGTGGGAATAGCAGGCTCACTTATCCCAAGGACACCTTCCCTGCTCGGGGGGTTAGGTAGTAGGAGGAGCCCTTGGACTCCATCACAGACCCGGTCATTGCAGGAGCTCGGGTCAGCGCCGGCGCACGTCCGGTCGCCAGGCTGACGGGGAGGAGCTCTGGCCACCGCAGAGCACACATTCTCCTGGGAGTTGGGACACGTCTCAGGTCCTGAGACACATAAGGTTTTGGAAGGGGAAACAGCTAGAGTGACAAGCAGCTGTAAACGGAGCACAAGAAAGGCTGGGCCCCGGGCTCAGATGGGAGGCGTGGACGAGAGCCAGACGCGGAGTGGCACTGCCACCGTGGGGGGCTGTGGCCTGAGCAGGCGTTGGTTCTGGGCCCCCATCCTTCCCTGCGTTGCGAAGGGACAGGAAAATGATGTCCGCGTCACACGTTAAGAGCCACCAGCTTACCTGCTCTGCACACGACAAAATGCTGGTGTGGAGAAAAGGCCATTCCTCTGTGGGGGTCTGTGCGGCGCTCACGCGGACCCACTCATGCCTACTCCTTCTCCCCGCTAGCTGCTGATGTGCGGCCTCGGCGACGTGGACGTCAACGACTGGAGACAACACTCTATTTACAAGAACGGCTACTGCCCAAATCACCCTGTCATTCAGTGGTTCTGGAAGGTAAGGCCATGGCCGTCCCCGTGCTCTCCCCAGTCGGCATTGAACCCCTGGGGGCGGAAACCCAGCTTTTTCCATGGCTGTTGGTAGACAGCTGTCCCTGCCGCAGCTCCATCCTTACCAGAGCACTTTGTCCTTCCTTAGCAGCTTGACTACAGCAGCTCTGTTGGAGGAGCCCACGAGTAGAGTGAAGTAGCTCCTTGGGTTCAGGAGTTAGAACGGGCCTGCCCAAGTGTGACTAACAATGGGAAGCTTCTCAGGGCAAAATGTGTTTGGGGCTGAGTTTTCCAAGATCCCCTATTTGCTTACAAAATATTTTTCCCATTTTATTGGTTAGTTTCAACAAATATTTTGATCTTTATATCCTTCGGTGAGAGATGCAAATGAAATTTGATTTACTGTTTTAGGGCCAGTGTTTGCTTTCTCTTGAGCTTAGGAGAGAAGCAAAATGGTGAGTTAAGTCCAAGGTAGAGACTATAAACTGCCAAGCATCTGCCTTCGGCTCAGGTCATGATCTCAGGGTCCTGAGATCGAGCCCTACTTTGGGCTCCCTGATGAGCGGGGAACCTGCTTCTCCCTGTCTCTCTCTGCTCATTCTCTCTCTCTCTCTCAAATAAATAAAATCTTTAAAAAAAAAACAACTTTTTTTTCAGGGGGGAGAAAAGGCTGATGACTTAAGTAATAACTCCTATAACTTGTTTTAATTTCTAAATATCTATTATTACTATTTTATATGGTATAACATATAATACTATACTACCACTTGTTTTCATTTCTAAGTATGTATTATTAATACTATTTTTTTTAAAGATTTTATTTATTTATTTGACAGAGCTCACAAGTGGGGGGGGCAGACTCCCCACTGATCGGAGAGCCTGATGTAGGCTCTATCCCAGGACCCTGAGATCATGACCTGAGCTGAAGGCAGAGGCTTTAACCCATTGAGAGCCCCTATTAATACTATTTTAAGTGCTAGCAGTCATGTAGAGAGAAAGACGTCACAAGCAGACTCTTCAAAGCCCAGTCCACGTGTCTGCTCAGTTTTTGTCCTGATTCAGGTGTGTGGCACACACTACTGTAGAGGCCTACCCTGTCATCTGGTTTTCTTTCTATAAAACGTTCTCTTTAGAGAATTTGTCTATAGTCTGGAGTCTCACATCTCGTGTCCTAGCCTGGGTTCCCGTGGTGTTGGCGCTTCTCCAACTCCGGGTGTGTGTAACTGGGCCTGGGGGTCCTGCACGCCTTCCCCAGAGACCCTGAGCTCGGCGCCAGCAGAGTGTTTGCTTTGTAAGAAAGAGACCTTGGGATCTCTTGTGCTCTGAGATTACACAGGTGGCATTCTGGTGCCCATTTAAAAAAAAAAGCCCCATTCTCAGTCCCCTGTCCCGATCTGCTACCACAGCCTTGGCGGTGGAGTCTTGGGTGTCTGCGCTAGTGTGTCGTGTGCTGGGCATCCCACGGCGCCCTGACCACCATCTGTCCCCGTCCCCATGACCACCGTCTGTCCCCTTCCCCAGGCCGTGCTGCTCATGGACGCTGAGAAGCGGATCCGGTTACTGCAGTTCGTCACGGGGACGTCCCGAGTGCCTATGAACGGCTTTGCCGAACTTTATGGTGAGACTCACTGCTGTTCCCGCAGGGTCAGGCAGCACTGTGGCAGATCCCGTGCAGGGGATCGGGGTTGGGGGGTGCTTTGGGGTGTGTCCAGAAACAGGATGGTCATTTCTGTCTGCCTTGTCTTGTGGTGTGTCTCGAAGGACCTCGGGAGACAGAATCACCCCGTGCTTACTGTAGAGATGTTAGAAAGTCACGCTGCTCTGCACAGTAAAGGTCGCGTTTCATCCCTCCCCTGAAGGAGCTTGTGGTGTCAGCCTTCGGTGCTCGGCAGAGAGGCTACACCTGTCCGCACCTCTGCGTGCCCTGCAGCGCTGCGCCCCTCCAGTCCCAAGTGACGTGGGGTCTGTGTCCCGAGGCTATGGGGGCCTCTTGCTTCTCCCCACAGCAGATCTCGGTACCGCCTGGACCCGGGAGGGTGTCTCCGGCTCCCGCTGGGCACGCCGGCCCACCTGCTTCCCGTTGAAGCCCTGCCACACTTAGCTTTGTTCTCCGCCTGCTTCTCCGACGCTGGCATTTATTTATTTCTCTGCTTTTGTCTAGGTTCCAATGGTCCTCAGCTGTTTACAATAGAGCAATGGGGGAGTCCTGAAAAACTGCCCAGAGCTCACACATGGTGAGTGACAGAAGCACGGTTGTCCACAGATTGGGCTTTAAATACTCAGCTGAGGCTGCTGCTGTCACAGGAGGCCGTGTTGCCTGCCCACGAATAGCACAGTACGAGGTGTCAGTGATGGTGACGAAGTGTAAGTTGTGATGCTGATAAAACACAAACCAGGGTCTGAATGGACCCGATGTGTTCGGCTCAGAAAGGGTTAACCGCCACCACCCCCCCCAGTCCTGGGGGATGTTCCTCCTCCTGACCCCATCCTTCCCTCCTTATTCCTGGAAGCAATAGTGCAGTGTGTATGCACTCGACATGGAAATGACTGTTCTCGAACGCTGTAAGACAGATGGGATTTTTACTCCAACCATGAGTTGGTTCTTATCCCCAGAACTTGGGATAAAATTCCCTGGAAAAACCTTGTTTTAAAAGGTCTCTCATGGGGGGACCCTGGGAGGCTCAGTCCATTAAGCATCAGACTCTTGATTTCAAAGGCTCTGGTCATGATACCAGGGTCGTGGGATCGAGCCCCGCATCGGGCTGTGTACTCAGAGGGGAGTCCGCCTGTCCATCTTCTCACGGCCACCAATAACCCCTAGGACCCTTGAATTTAGCAACAGTTCGACCGGCTAGAGGAGCGTGAGAAGTGTGACAGGCCTGGTCCCCAGGGGTTGGAGTCAGGGGATACAGGGGAGACAGGTGTGGAGCAAGGCAGCCCTCAGGCCTCCAGGATCCAGGGCAGGAGGAGGGGCCCCTCATGTCTCTGAAGGGTCCCTGAACCCAGCAGCTCCTGGGCGAGCTCTTCCTGACGCGAGCACGTGTGTTCTTCAGCTGGTTCCCCCACAGGCTTTCCTTTCTTGCTCTTAGAAGTATGTGGCGGTGGGCCATCGGGAAGACGGCGAGTCCCCAGCTCTCCTCTCGTCACCAGCAGTGAGGCCCTCCGGAGCCCACTCGGGGCTACACGGCGCCACCACACTCATTGCGGGAAGCGCCTCCCCGCCCTCCCAAGTCCCAGCGAGGGCAGAAGTCTCATGAGAGTGTACTGTGGAAAATTGGCTGTGGGAGGTCTTTTTGATTCCTTTGCCTTGCCAGAGAGAAAGTGTTCCCCATTTAGACCATTCACGGGACTCTGAATGGCATGAATATGGTCCTTGCCCATCTGATCCTCACAAGCGCGCGGACTCCAGCTAAAACTGGCGGGTCTCCGGAGCGCTGATTGCTGCCATTCGTTTTCTTCTGGGGGAGAAGGAGGTGGTATTTTGGAGCTCTTATTCCAAACGCTGAGTCGTGTTATTTTCTGGGTCATGATGGCCTTCGTCTGGAAGGCAGGCAGCGTGGGGCCGAGCCCCGGGACTGCTGGGATTGACGCACAACTCCCAAATTCTGGTCTGTCATGATGGGAGGAGGCAGTGCTGGATTCGTGGGCGCAGCCGTCTTCTGTGGACTGGGCGCTGTGGGATCTCTCCCGCGGCTTCTGGCGTGCTGGCATTCCCTTAAGTGGTGGGGAAGCTTTGCCCTGTGATCAAACAGCTCAGAGTCCCAGAGCCCAGGATTAGAACTTCGCTCTGTCCGAGTCAGTCTGCACACTGGCTGCCGCGCTAGGATCCGCTGCCTCTGTTGCTGCGGAGCCCTTTCCTTGGAGGCTCATTGAAGAGAACCAAGTAATGTAGTGTCCAGCACGGGCTGTCCCTCTGTGCCCCTGGGGACAGATGTCTTCCTGTTGAACTTCCCCTCTGTTTCCAAGTCCATATGCTTGGGTCACAGCTAAAACACGGTGGTACCCAGATAAGGCCTCTGAATTCATTGGTTCCCAGCGTCGGCTGCACATTGAAACCGCCTAGAAAGTTTTTTGTTGTTGGCTTTTTTTTTCTTTTTTAAATACGGATGCCAGGGTCCTGCCCCCAGAGACTTGGAGTTCGTGGGCTTGGTGTGTAGCCTGAGCTGTCGGGTTTTCCAAACTGGAAAACCCGACAGTTTTCCAGTGGCTCTGGCAGACAGCTGGAGTTAGATTCCTGCCCTTCCCTGGGACGGAGCTCTGCCCACGGGAGGAGACCAGCCCGGGGGGCTCTTACAGGAGCCTCTTCTTGGCTTCTCTGTGGGTCACAGCATTGGATTGCTGATGCCCCCACAGGTGACTGCCGCCTACCGAGCAAGGGCGCAGGGTTGCAGGTGGGCAGGGGTGCGGCTTCGAGGGGGCATGCATGAATGTCTCTCTGTCTGGCCAGTCACTGCCGGCCCAGCCCCGGGGAAGGAGCTTGGCTGGCTGCTTACAGCAACAGGGCCTCCACCAGCTTTAGCTGGAGATAACCTGATTTCTTCCGAGTTTTATGAAAAGATAAAATTGACAGTTAAGCTTCAGAATCCAAACCTGATTCAGCAGGAGAGCGAGAGCTAGCGTACTTTTTATAAATCTTGCAGATGTGATTATTGATGTGATGGAAAGGGCTTCAAAGATCTATCAAAGATCAGTCCTTGGATATTTAAAATTACACTTTATAGAGAATCACAGACCCACCTGCTCATTGGAGTGGAGGAAAAATGATCTCCCGAGGCCACTCAGCTGTGCCAGGCCAGAGCCAGAGCCCTGCCCCCCGCTGAGCACACTTGGCCAGCACTTCCCGTGTCCCACACAGGGTCCTGAGCACTCTACGCTTTAGCTCCTGTGGTCATCTCGATAATTCTGAGCAGAGGGTCCCACACAAGAGGAAGGTGGTCACAGATCCTAAGGAGAATGCAGGCCCCCAGGAATCCCCGGCCCTGGACTCCGAAGGACCCGCTGCGGTTGACGCAAAAGCCACCTTCTGTGACAGGCTCCTATTCAGTTCAGCCTGCAGAGGTGGGGTTCTGTCTTCACAACTGGTGAGGGCATGCTTGAGAGCATTATCAGACTGAAAGCCCTTTCAGACGTCGCCTTCGGGATTCCCACGTTCCCGAGAACTCCAGTTTGAGCAGCACTGTGCGCTCCTTCCCGTAACTCCTAGTGCTTGCTGACTTACTCTCAGTGCTCAGTGTGTCTCATGAAGCACACGCGGGGTTTTGACAGGGCCCACCGGGGACGTGCATCTGTTTCGTCCTACTGCTGACAGCAGTGAGTTTTCGGAATGTGGGGGCTCTGTTCATATGTGGAATCCCAGGTGACCATCCAGAAGTTACTATGCAGAAAAGCACTTGGCGTGGGATCTAGTGTAGAGGACGCGAGGGCATTCCAAATAGACTTGACCTTGGTTCATCCCTATCGTGTTTAAGTGCTTGGCGGTCGAGGGCCTGGAGCTCGGTTCACACCTCAGGGACCGCTCCCCTTTCGAGCTCCCCCCGACCCCAGCTGGGCCTTCCCGGCCCCACATCTGGCTGTGGTAGAGAGGTTTCGTGGCCTCTCAGAAAATTCTCGCCTCTGTTCTGGAGGTTATATAACCTCATTGGCGTGGGTGGCTGCATTGCCCCATTTATTTTTAATGACTCAGGATTGTTGCCGAAGACTTGTACATTCTCCTGCCCAAATACCGCCTGCCTCCTCTGGCCCCGCCTAGGAAACGCTGTCGTGACCACAGGGTAATAAGGATGGCCTTTGACTTACCCTTTCTGTTACTTCTGCAGCTTTAATCGCCTTGACTTACCTCCATATGAAACCTTTGAAGATTTACGGGAGAAGCTTCTCATGGCTGTGGAAAACGCTCAAGGATTTGAGGGGGTGGATTAAGCGCCCCCCACTCGCTCCCCAGCCTCGGGGTGGCTGTTGGTCCAGCAAGTCCTGCTTGCACTTTTGCATTTGCCTAACAACAGACTTTGCAGAGACCAGGCAGAAAGAGCAGCCGCAGGCATGGCTCTTGAGCTGAGCCTTCGCGAGCCTTCGCCTGTGACTTGCCCAGGTTCGGACGTGGGAGCCCGGTCCCAGGTCGCGTTCCTGCATTTTCCACCATGAATTCTCAACTGGTTGATGTGTACACTAATTACATTTCAGGAGGACTTAATTCTATTTATGTTGTGCCTCTGTAGGCAAAGCCCTTAATAAATATTTTACATACTTTATAATGACAATGAATGGAATTAATCACTCTACAGGTATAGTATTACAACTCATGTTTACTTTTTAAAATGATTTAGACCGATTTTCAGATTTTATTTCATTACAATTAAAGATGTCTCGTGTACTTGGAAAAGTGAGCATACTTTTTTTGTATTTGAATTTCATACCAGGTTTAATGTCAGTGACATTTTTTATTTTTGAAGTTTTAGTACCCTCCCACTCCTTACTTGATTAGAATTGGAAGACTGATTTTTGTCCAAACATCTTCTACAGACAAGTACTTTGAGAGCATTTAAACTACAATGTTAGGCATAATGATAATTTGCTCCATACTCAGAATGCAAACAAACTGGATATTACATTTTTTTTTTTGTACAAATTTAGCATCCTAGCTGCAGGCTGAGAGAATTGTAACATAGCATGGTAAATTCAGTGTTGACTTCAAAGGAATCATACCGTTATTCCTTAGAAGTAATTACGTGTGCCAGAACACATCTGGGGACAGGGTTGGACTGTCCTTTCTCAGAAGAGACCTTAGCTACCGCTCTCTGACGCTGTACAGTCCTTCCCTTCTCGCCTTTTCTTCTTTGCTGTTTGTAGTAGAGACATTTGAATGAACCTTGGCACCGCTTGATTTGAAACTGCAGAAACCAGAGATGTGTTTCATGTCCTACTTGTATGCGTTGGCTAATGGTCGCGAAATAACCAATTTTTGTTCTAACTGCACCAATTCTGAAGGCACTTTATGGACCACATGGAGGTCCCATCTGGTTTTGTTGATGTTTTCTTTTTTACCATAGACAGTCATTGTGATGATGCTCTCTTCTCCCTGCACACATCTTTCCGGTGCAGTGTGTATCCGTTGTGACTCTCGCTGCTGGTGTATAAAACCTAGCTGGAAAGCTGAGCCTACAGACTCGTCCTCACCCGCTGTTCCGCGATTTCTCTGCAACTACCAAGATTCACTGAATGCACACTTCATCTGACCGGGTTTTGTCCCCGGGACGTGTTGCATGCTTCCACACTGTGTACTGCCTGAGTGGTGTCCGTTCTGTGCTGGACTAAAAAGTGGGCGGGAACTTGGATGTGAGCCCCACGGTCAGTCAGCCGATCGGGTGGTGGGGATGGAGGGTTCCGCGCACTTGGATTCTTTGCAGCTTTGAGTGTTTGTTGCAGAATTCCGTGGTGTCTCTAGAGAAAGCCTGCAGAGCTGCATAGGGGTTCAGCAGCCCTGCTGCCCTTTTAACCTGTGTTACCCTAAACCCTGTTATGACAGGGGGCTCTAGAGATATGATTTCTTGCCAGTCATCAATAAGACAAAATTGGGGTTTCGGGGCCTCCCTGTTTGTTATGTAAGGACCTTTTGGTGTAAGAAATTCATTGTTACCCAGCTCTGGGTGGCTGGTGGAAAAAAACCGTGAATGTTCGTGATTGTAAGTGAGCTGTCTTCAAAGGTGCAGACGTCGGGGGGTTCTGAGAGAAGGTGGATTTCTACGGAGCTGAGGATTAGTTCCCTTTTCTATTGACTTAAAAATCTCCAGTAGTGATCAGAGAACTTAGATGTTGAATGATTGGAAAAAAATATCACACTCTTTTTTTTTTTCTATCTGTGGGATTTTTTTTTTCCCCTGGAGTCAATATATAACATGTCTCTTGGCAAAAACCCACTTCATGTAGCCCCTCCTGGTCCAGAGGGCTTTCTTTCTAGAAATCGCACCAAAGCCCGTGTTCGGATGGATTCTGAGAGTGGTCGTTTCATCACAGAGAAAGCCTGCGGTTCTAGCTGAAGAACTAGGTTTCTGTCATTTTGCAAACTGAATATTCAAAAAATCAGAGTATTCCATGTAAATGCAAATTAGGCAGTGTTAAAAAATATGAATGAGAAATCCATCCTGAGATCATTTCCGTGCCAGGAGCAGATAGGGATTGTCGAACTATACACCCCTGTGAATACTTGAAAGACCATAGTTGTGATGACCGTTCCGTTCATCTGCCGCTAAATGCGGGATTTGGTGACGGTCAAATAGCAAATGGGTTCGGGGTTTGTTCCTGTTTGGCTTTTGATCCATGCCACATCCCCTCATGTCAGCAATTCTCAGTGTTTCGGTCTTTGTCTAAAATAGTCCTAGATCTTGTTTTCTCTAAGTGCTGACAACCACTCGCCGATGTCTTCCCGACAGAGTCCTGGTGGTGGTTGACAGCAGAATGCTGGTGGGTCCCGTGAGCAGGCACCCCCAGGGACAGGGTCCAGGACGGGCTGCTGGTCCTGGTTACCCTCCTCTCTGGCGCTTCGGAGTCCAGGGGCTCTGCACCTTCTGTTCCCTTAGAAATTAACCCAGATCAGGCTGGATCTAGCTATTTTTCAGTTGCGTGAAGAAGGTGCAGTTCTTATGGGTCATTTTGCCCCGAGGTTAAGAAGCTAGTTCCAGAATTAACAGCTGCACTGTGGACATGAGCTGTCACGTCCGCCTGTAGGTCCTGGGCGTTTCTGTCCCTGTCCGTTGTTGGCCTGCAGTCGGATTTGGAATGTCTGGATTAGCTTCAGGAGGCGCACTGCTGCTTTTGTGCTGGCTGCCTCTGCAACAGGAAACCAGGAAGCATTTATCTGTTTTAAAGTTGTATTCAGCTCTGAAACTGTTCTGTTCCGTACTTCTCTGTAGCCAGTCCTGTACCAAATCACAAGAATGTAAGATGCTTCTTTGATTTTTGTTTACGAGGCCCTTTGGTCGACCATCGGGTTTTTCCTGTGGTCAGATGTCAGATGCTCTAAAGTGACCGAAGTGGGTTCTTTCTCCCACATAAGGGTGTAGCGAAAGATTCTGAGAAGTGGTTGGCCGAATATTTGAACCACATTCCATATCTCACAGCATTAAATAGACAACAAGTACCGTGGCTGTTCCATCCTGCCAGATCTAGACTGGCTCTCTCGAAAGCCAAGTTCACATGCAGCAAATTACTAATTGTTCTAACAGTTAACTCATTGTTTAACACTTGGCTGTAGCATTTTCCTAAGTCTTGTATTTCACCTCTGAACTTGAATGTGGAGAGCATGGGTTAATCTGTTCTCCAGCCCCCTCCCGGCTGTGCTAGCCATCTTCTTTATTTTCCTCTTTCCTCTGCACCCCTTATTGACAGGGAGAGACGGGCACTTAACGTCTGGTATCATTTCCTGCCTTGTCCGGTAGGGGGTGCTGCTGCGCAGGGTGACTGCCTGGTCTCCTCCCTTCCTGGCCCCCAGGCACTACCTCTTGTCTCCTTCGGGCTTTGGGGTACATCCTGAGAAGTCACGTCAAAACTGCCAATTTCAGGTCTGAGATGCGTTTTTAAAAATCCTTACAGACTCCACTTTGTACTTTAGATTTTAAAACTGGGAAGACAATGGGATACACTTTGGACCACTTTCTAATTTATCTAAGCCTTAATGAACAGCGTATGTACACTTGCATACGCACACGCCCGCCCCAGTGTATGTTCAGTGTCAGAAACAATGCTGTAGCATCAGGACGTGAGCTGGTGTCCTGTTTTATTTCAGAAAACGATAGCTTTCTCTCTATATGAAATTTACCAAGAAAACTTCTCATTAGGCGTCTGTTCTTGGTGAAAGGTGTTGTGCGTGTAGCAACACATGTTTTAAAATGCATGTCTCCTTGTTCGTTGGGCTGGTGTTTCTCGGGAGCATCAGTAGGAGTCTTATGTCGGCTGCAGACCTCTGTGTCCTGCATCTCAGCCTCGTGTCAGAGCATCGAAAGCCTTTCTAATGACCATGACCCTGTGTCCGCAGACCCCTGTGTTCCTGTATAAGCCAGTTCGCCCTTTCATTCAGACTGATGTCATCAAAATTGTCACGGTTTCCTTCATGTTAACTTTGCGTGACTTTGTTTTTCCTTTACTAGTACTTACGTGAGATGTGTATACATACATACGTATGTATGCTGTCCAAATATATCTATATATTTGTATAGCATTTTTACACCTTTCTCGAGTAATCTGGTTTCGAAAGGGAGTGAGAGAGCTTAGTCCTTCTACAGTTTCCTCCAAGCTACGTCCTGAGATGTCTGACCCTCAGAGCCTGAGAAGGACCCCAGGAAAATGATGCTAACATGCTGTCATTCCGTAATTCGGGATCTTTTACCAAATGAAACATTAAAAACAAAAACAAAAAAAAAGCTACTTTAAGGTGAAAAGAGTTTCAAGCATTCCAAATGAATTCTGTGTTTCGTAACTTTTTATTATAAACCCCACTTCCTAATAATACAAAGCCAAGTACTATTTGATACAGTGATTACAAACCAAACTACTTTGAAATTTTTTTTAAAGACAACTTCTGGATAACGCTCCTTTTCACAATCAGAATGGCTTTAAAATACGGTTGAATTTGATACACACAGGAACAGTTTTGTTTAAGAACAAATCTTTTTTTGCTCTTCATTTTTCTTGAGAGATCTAAAGAGAAATTGTAGATTGTTTTCCTGACAGCAAAAGAGTAATGTGACAAAATGAAGTCGTTGTAAAGAAGTGATACAACTTGTCAAATATTTAATAAAGAATTATGGAAGCTGGAACGTTTTCTACATCGAGTATTATGGGTTGTTTGATTTCAAGCTTCTCCATCAATGCGTTGTCTTAATTGTTGCGGGGGGTTAAATGCCTACTGATGGAAGAGCGCTCCTTTCCTTAGTATCCCTCAGAGCCCCACACCTTTAGGGCATCACCAAAGTTTGCCCAGACCACAGAGTCCCTGAGTGATCCCAGCACCTCACCTCGGTCAGTTCAAAGCCCCCAGTCAAGCCGGCCGCGCCCCGCGTGGGAATCCAAGTTTCTCAATCCCATGGTTCGCTTCTGAGGGTCCATGACCAGATGGCCTCTGGGTGTGAGAACACAAAAGCCACAAAGGCAGACCCCCTCACCGAGCAGGGAACACTTCTTGAAAAGCACGGTAGGTTCCCAGAGAAAGTCTTTATGGGACTTGAATTGGACAGGAAAACAAATTGATGGTGTCTTAAGACCTGGTACAGACTCCTTCGTTAGTAGACCACAGGACCCTGTCACGACCAGGGGAGTGGGGGGCACGGGTGGGGACTGAGTGAGAAGGAAGCTTTCCTCCATGGGGCCGAGCTCAGGCAAAAGATGAACCATCCCTGCCCCCAGCCTGTCCCCTCCTGCTCAGCACCCCTGCAGAGCTGCACAGAACACGGTGTCCACCGAGTGGACTCGAGAAGCTTCAGCTGGCTCCTCGGACTGAACCCCCTTCTCAGCCGGGTGCCCAGCAAACTGGCTGTTCCGTACACGCTGTCCCCTCACATGCGTGAGGCACCTGTCACCAGCAGCTCTGTGGCCCGGGCGCGTCGCTCCCTGTTGGAACAGGACCCCGGGTGGCAGAGGCGAGGGCTTGGGGCCAGCATGGTGAGGAGGGAGGGCACTGGTTTTCTCCCAAAGCTCCTCTCTGCTTGCCTCACCACACCCCCGTGCTCAGAGAAAGCCTTTTCTTCCTCCCTGAGAGAACAGCTGACCTGGGAGGGGCATGGGGCGCTGTGTGCGGCAAGCACGCCGCCAAGACCGACACACGGAGCCCCGAGGAGGAGCGCTGGGTGAGCAGCTCAGCCTCAGCCCTCTGGGACTAAAGGCAGAGTCTGCTTTGGGCCAACTTTTAAGCAGCCCTTGCGGCAGGCGTGGTATAGAGTTCCCAGGACTGGGAAGGCCCACTTGGCCTGGTCCAGACGAATAACGACACAGGCTGAAGGTAGAAGCTACGAGTCCTCTAGACTTCGCTCTTGAGAGATTTCTGTCCATCCTTAAAGCTGCTCTCTACAGGGGCGCCTGGGTGGCTCAGTCGCTTGGGCGTCTGCCTTCAGCTCAAGTCATGATCCTGGAGTCCCAGGATCGAGTCTCACGTCGGGCTCTCTGCCCAGCAAGAAGCTTGCTTCTCCCTCTGCCCCTCACCCCACTTGTGCTTGCTCTTGCTCTCTCTCAAATAAATTTTTAAAAAAAATTTTTTTTTAAGTTTCTCTCTACTTAACACCGCTCAGCAGAGACTGGTAATGCCATTTTCCTTAGTACTCCAGACAGTCCGCTTTGAGTCCCAAAGAACACCCCCCCACCCCACCCAGCGCTTTGTTATGGAAACATTTAGAAGAGCTGAATAGTGGGGTGAACACCAGGACACCCACCCCTAGTTCTGCCGTCCTTTTTTTTTTATATATACTACAGCATGCCTAATACTAACTAGATTTTGTCATTTCGATTTTTTTTTTCTTTTGCAGAATGAAATAAAATTTGAACCGGGTAAATTCGGAGATATAATTGACTTTACCAAATGATTCATGAATCAGACAGCATCCAGTCTAGCCAAGAGAAAGGAGCTCCAAGGAGCCATACAATATGGAAGGTTTTTAAAGGCAGGAAGGGAGTGGGGAGAAAGGTTTTATTAGCAAAGAATGCATTGTGTCAAGCAAGTCCTCCTCCTACTGGGAAGGGAAAGGGTCTGCCTGTGAATTAACCTCCCAGAGCTGAACAGTAAGTTCCAGGTTAGCTGGTTAAAGATCACATTCCTGGCCGTGGGGAGAGGAGAGAGCCCGCAGTTAGGTATTAAGTTCGGTTTTGCTTAGCACGAGTGATTCCATTTTGGACTCACTGCCCTTTATAAACGGAGGTAAAATTCACAAAAAAGTACATCTTCAGTGTACATTCCCAGAGTTTTGACAGATGCATGCATTAGTATAACCCAAATTCCCGTTGGCCCAGAAAGTTCTTTGTGTCTTCTCCTGGCCCATCTCCAGTCCAGTGTCGCCCCCCCACCCCCGACCCAGCCACTGCTGTTCTGAATTTTTTTTTCCCCCGCACCCTAGATTAGTTTTGCCTGTTCTCAGATTTCACAGAAATGGGACCATGAGGTTTGTTACAGTGACTTTTTAAATTGTAGCTGGTGTATGTACTGCTAGAGCTGTGAACCCCGTGGAAACCCATTAAGTCAGTGGGTAGGAAGCCGCCGGTCATCACTAATGAGAGTTTGATGCCCGAGTAGTGTCCCTCCTTTCGTATATAACATAAAAATCTCCACTTCCCAAATACAACCACTGTGTAGGATGTTCAAGCCTGTTGTTTATATACAGCGATCATCTTGGACTTAACAGGTTGAAGTCCAGGCACGTCTTGCTGTGCCTCACGGCGGAGAGGGTGGCCTGGATGGCTCCCCAGGGCCCCTTCATGAGTGCATCCTGCGGGCAGAAGAAGGCAAGAGTTTGTCGGGGCAACTTAATGGCGTCACAAGGAAGCCTGAGCGGTGGCTTAATACGAGAAAGGTTTATTCCTCACAGGCCTGTGTAGGTTGGAGGTGGCGCTCTGCTCCAGCTGTCCCTCAGAACTCGGCCACCCTCCCTCACCGGGGCACCACGGCCTGGGGCAGGGTCCTCCGAGGCGCACAGGCAGAGGCTGAAGGCAGCCTGTGGAGAACGGCCGGACGCCCGTGCCCGGAGGGGGACGAGCCCCACTGCCCGCCTCGCCCGGGCCACACGTCCCTCACGTGGCCTTTCCTGACCGCAGAGAAGCATGGGAGATGCCTGGTGGTGCCAGGTGCAAGGGGAAGGAGTCTGGGCACAAGCATTCACTCGGGCCCCAGTGTCTCTCAGAGGGAACGTCCCCGGCGCCCGGTGGCCGTCTGCCATTTGCCAAATTCCTGGAGTCCTCGGTTCACTCTGTCAGGATCCTACTGCTGGTCCTTGCCATAAATCTCCACGTCAGCCTCGGGAGGCGAGCGGCAGGCGAGGCAGGCCGACTGGGAGGCCCGGAGGCTTGCAGAGTGGTGAGCTGAGCCCCGCCACAGGCCACCGCGCAACACCCGTGCTCCGCTGCCCCGCGCCATCCCGCCACCAACCCCTTCTCCGAGGGACGAGCCCACACCCTGGGTTACGTCAGATGTCAGTGACTGCTCAGACCAGAGGGACGCATGGGCCCTTCCAGAAGGATTTTCATTTTAACCAGTTCCAAAGGTGGCGGCTTAAACCCAAAGGAATAAAGACGAAAATGATGGCGTTTGGGCCTCCGCAAACTGAGTGGAGGAGGGTGTGGAGGGCAGGGGCCCTGCTTGAACGGCCCCTCCCCAGGCCCTCAGGAAGCCACACCACCTCTCCCCTGGCCACAGGACCAAGCTGTCTCCACCCTCGAAAGCAAGGGCATGTTTTCCAGATAACCTTCCAGGGCTCTTTGGGCAACACAGCGGAAGGGCCAGAAAGGACAGGGCTGGTGTCTCTGCTCCCCAAGAAGTATTCCAATGAGCACCAGGATGCTGAGCACCAGGATGTTGCTCTGTGTTTTTAAGATTTTGTTTGGTAATGGGACACTTGGGTGGCTCAGTTAAGTGTCTGCCTTTGGCTCAGGTCATGGTCCCAGGGTCCTGGGATCGAGCCCCGCATCGGGCTCCTTGCTCGGCAGGAAGCCTGCTTCTCCCTCTCCCGCTCCCCCTGCTTGTGTTCCCTCTCTCGCTGTCTCTTTCTCTATCAAATAGATAAAATCTTTAAAAAAAAAAAAAGTTTCTGTTGGATAAAGGATTTTTGGTATTAACGTGTAACATATTTAATACTGCTTGTGGCGGAAAGTTTGGGTTTGGGATTGGTCTTTCCAGTACTAGTTACTCAGCTCTCTTAAAAATTCCAAGGGCTCCTCGGCCAGGAGGGTCCTGCCACTCACTCCCCCGACCCTCCACCTCCTCTCCCGCCCTCCCCACCCTCTCTTGCCTTCTTCGCTGTGTTGACTTAGAAGATCCTGGCTTGTTCATCAGTTGAGATTATCAGGGGGACATGCCCTCCCCGATGTAATGAGTGTTTAAACACAAGTCAGGCCTTTGAACCCTGGACTCCAGTTAAAAAGTAACAGGCTGGCGACTGGATCAATAGGGGACAAATATTAGCTGTGGGGACCGGAGAGCCACCGTGTTGGGAAATTCCCATTGCCGGTGACACAGAGAGAGCTGTGTCCCTACCCCTCTTGAGAGTCTGGAAAACTCACGGGCCTCAGGGACCTTGGGCCAGTCATCTTCTTGCTCTACGAGTTGAACACTGAAGCCACCAGCCCTTACGTTAGCTTCCAGAACTCCCTTGACTCAGGATGCCTGTGGAGCCCTCCTGAAGGGTGTGGCTCCTTTGTCCCCTCTTCCCAGCCAACCCGCACTCTTGTCAGACTGCCTCCAGCAAAGCTCTGAGCATCTCACTCTGCCACGTGCAGAACTTCCACGTGCTCCCATCGTCCCCCTGCCGGGCGCTCAGGCCACGTGGGGTGTTCAGACAGTAGGACAGCAGGTCTCTGCGCCCCTCCTGGCCCGTCCCTAGTCTTCATCCTCCCCTCATTGTGAGGGGTTCGGTGCTACAGCCCTTGCTTCTTTCTTGACATGCCCTTTGGTTTCGGGGACATTTCACCTTCCTGATGGTTCTCTCCCTCCCCAACTTGTCCTGCAGCTTTTCTCCTCCCCTCAATGATGTTCCCCCAGAATTCGCTCTCTCCTTCTCTCCCTCCACCTCCACCACCCCGTCCACCTCCTGGTCTTCTTTCTTCTCCTCTTCCTGTGGCTTGAAGTCGTCACCTCTGGGCGGCCAATCACCAGGTCCACCCCTTACCCCTCCTAGAGCCCGCCACCTTCCTATTCCAAATCTCAGCACACCCCAGTCTAAACTCACTTCTCTCAAACTTCTCCCTTCTTCCAGGCATCTACAGGATGTCCACGAACTTCATCTTTGCCTTTCCGTTTGGCTTTGCTCCCCAAGTCCAAAGAGGGCAAAGTTCAGTTTTCCATTCATTCAGCAAACGTGCTCTGAGCAGCTACCATGTACCACATACTTGTAGGGGCTAAGAATACAGCAATTACAAACGAAACAAAGCCAAAAGCCATTCCATGAGGAAATATCTTTTCTAGTGGAGGCAAACAAATAGGAAACATATACATAAATAAGAGGTATGTTACATTAGATGTTGATGAAGCCACAAAGGGAAAGCACACTTGGGGATGGGGAAACCGAAACACAAAGGCTCTAAGCCGGATTGAGGAATAAGGTCAAGGCCCTTTTGAATATGCTAACGTGAGACACCTGTTCGACATCCAAGTGAAGAGGTCAAACAGAAAGTTGATCGTGGAAGTTCAGGGAGAGGTCAAGGCTGGAGATAGCAATGTAAGTGCCCTCAGCATGTCGATGTTATTTAAAGCTTTGAGATTGGAAAGGAGGGTCCCAGGATTGGCAGATGAGACCATTGGGATTGCAGTGGCCCAGAAACCTGGCGGGAAACCGAGAGCCAGTGGGGCCCAAGAAACAGGAAGAGGAGAGCTTATTTCTGAAGGCGGGAGACCGTGTGTGTGTCAGTTACAGACAGTCCCAAATGTTTAACTTCATGATTTTTTAACCTTACGGTGGTGCCAAAGCGATATGCATTCAATAGAAACCGTACTTAGCAGTTTGAGTGTTAGGTTAGTGTAATGAATGCATTTTTGACTTAAGGATACCCTCAGCTTCTGCTGGGTTTATCAGGACGAAACCCCATCATGAGTGGAGACAGATCTGTGCAGTGGTTGGTCCCCAAGATGAGGGCTGAGGCATGACTACTGGAACTGGCCGGAAGGACGACACTGGTGATCTCTGTAGAGATGGGGGGGGGACCCCTTCCGGGAGAAGCAGGAGGGGCAGAGGACAGCAGGAGCACCCTGACCAGCTCAGGATCTGCACCTTCTCCTCCCCCTGACTGGCCTCGGAAACATCTGTCCAGCTTACGACAGTAACCTCCGGACGGCGCTCCCCGTTCCTCCTCGCCCCATTCCCAATGCAGTGCACACACAGCCCAGCTCTGCCTTCTGCACCGTCGCCTGCAGAAATCCTTCAGTGGCTGCCACTGGCCACCAGTGACAATCTGAACTCCTCCGCCAAGCTCTCTAAGCCACGGGCAGGCTTCAGATCACTTCCCCTTCCTGCCTGTATCTTCACCTTCTTACAGACCTCTCCCCGCACACGCCTTGTTTTCCTGCCTTCTTGCCTTTGTTCACCCTGTCCTCTCTACTAGGAGTGATCTTCCTACACATCAACTTTACTCAAAATTCAGAGTCCCTCCCAGATGTCACCTCACCCAACGAAGCCCCTCCTGGCGCCCCCAGCCCCTGAAGGTCCTCCCCTCCTCTGAGCGGGCAGCGTTTGGCCCCTTCCTTGTCGGGATGTCGGTGTCCTGGTCCCCTTCCTACCATCACCACAAGACACCTGATGGCACAGGGCTTCATCAGCCCTGATGGCACAGCTCTCCCCCAGATGCTCGAGAAGGCTGGTCTAAACAGAACCGGACAGGGGTCTGGGGAAAGGCGTGCAGCTGCTGGTCACAGTGAGCTTGGAGGTTGTCTGTGGATTTCAGTTTCGAGAATCCTCACTGTTTCCTGCCTCTGTCCACTCCCGAATAATAATCAAACATTGGCCCTTCACCTCATGACCCTGAAGAGGGACCCAGTTGTCCGTTAAAAAAGAAAAAAAAAAAAGGCATTTGAGGTCCCTGGTAAGAGAACAAGAGAGGAAACAAGGAGTCAGGAAAAGACATTGAAACCCAAAAATAGCATGAGTGTTTTGATGCTGTCAACATTCCTTGTTGCCTCAAACAATGGCCACTCAGCAATGCCAGGGTCGCCTTTTTGCTCCTTTCAGATGTGATCTTCAAGCCCCAGAGCATAAGCCACACTTCAGTCCTCAAGAGACAGTGGTCTCCTTGGAGACCTGCACACATCTCGGCCACACGCAGCTGTCTCTGCAGAAGCACCTGGCAAGTGACTTCTGGTGGCTGCTCAGCGGTGTCCTTTGAGGGCTGACAAAGCCCTGCTCGCAGCTATAGGCAATTTGGACCAACGTGAGATTTGGGCTTGAATTATCTAATAATTACCCATTTTTCTTTACTTAGAATGTGACTCTTGTCCTACCTTGTCACAATACAACCCCCGTAGGGGTTTTACCTCGTGTACACTGGGAAGCAGATCGCTCCTAAGTGTCTCCAGGCCTCCACATGGTCTCTTCTCCTGGGGATGCCAACGTGTCTTACCCACTGTCCTGTGCTGGAGGTCTGGCCTCTGTAGGGCTTGGAGGCCTGAGTCAGGTGGGGCAGCCCCTCCTTGTGATGTCTTACAGGTAGAACTTTATCTTGGGGAAGGAGAAGGAAAGGAAAATCTCAGGAGTGAAGACTTCAACTCATCCCCACCCCCAGTCTCGGAAAGTTCTTTTATTAAAAGACATGCCAATGCCCCGGAAATGGTCCCTCTTTTTTTCAAAACCCCACTCAAAGAAATGGAGTGTGGAAGAGCCTCGCTGTTCAAAACACCATCTTCCCAGGCCCTGCCCATCCCAAATCCGGAGATAGCCTACACTGCAGCCCCGGCCCCAAGGAGGAACAAACAAAGAGCCATGTGAAGTTAGTTTGACAAACCCTTCCACAGATGTCATGGCGTGGTGGGGAATGTCACAGACACTGAGAAAGACATGTACAGGTTCCCTACAAGAAGCATTCCTTCATTCATCCACCCATCCATTCATTCATTCAGGTAATACTAACTGATCATTATTCATACCAAATATTTGCCCTTAAGATTTTCATTTAGTGGCAAGGCAGAAGAGAAAGCCAATAATCAGAGCAAAACATGCTTTAGATCCACAACCCAAAACTCTGGGGGCCAGCTGTACTTTGGAAGGCAGATTTTCAAAAAAAATTTTTATTTTTTATTATTCTTTTTGTATTTTAGCAAAACATGGTGTTCTATGCCCCGTGTAATGTGCTGGTAGAGTCTGGGGCAGCCTGCTGTCATCACAACCATTAATATTGCTACATCCAAGCATTCTAATACCTACACCAAGTGAATAAAAACTATAAATAACCTCATGTCAGTTCAGGTCAGGTTTTTGTCATCAAAGGCCCCCAGTGAGACTGATTTCTTCCTCTTCTTCTTCTTCTTTTTCTTCTTCTTCTTTTTTTAAAGCTTATTTATTTATTTATGTCCTCTCTACACCCAGCGTGCAGCTCAAACTCACGACCCCGAGTGGAAGAGTTGCACACTCTTCCGACTGAGATAGCCAGGTGCCCCAAGATTGCTTTTCACATTTATAAAAGCTGAATTTTGGAATGACACAGAAGGGATTGTGCCCCTGCTCAGAGATCTGTCAAAAAGTCAGGTTAAGGAATTCTTCTCCGGGCAAGTACTGTTTGAGCGGAAATTGAAAAGATCAGCTGGTAGAGAGGAAGAACTTGGCAACGCACACCCGCCAGCCATGTATAAAGGCTCAGGCAGGCCACAGGGCAGCCCGGGCCAGCCATAAGGGAAGCCGGGTCCTGCTGCTACAACAGGGACCAGGCGGTGCTGACCAAAGCCAAGAACCCCTCACCCAGAGCCACCCAGAAATGGAGCCCAGCACACTCCACTTACACACACCCCAGGGGATTCTGATTCTGACTCGTGTCCTAGCTCAAGAACCACTAGCTTATTTGAAACCCCCCATTAGCCAGGCTGTATTCAAAGCTGCTTTAGAAATAAGAACACAGATAATCCTCCAAACGGCCTATCTAGGTAACTGCATTATTATTCCCATTTTTCAGATGGGAAAAGGAAGGTGAGCAGAGGGTAAAGTAAATCTCATCCAAGGTCACAGAGCTTGTGAGAGACAGACCAAGAAGTCTGGCTCCAGAGTTTGTGCTTTTAACCAGAACGGGATACTGCCTTGCACTGATTCAGACATCTGAAGGTTCCACCTGCAGCCGCTGGAACCCTGAGACTTCGGCTGCCTGGAGTCCTGAGGAAGCATCCTGGGGACTGCAGATCACGCCCTGGTCCCCCTGCCCGTGGGGACCGGACCATGCAGGGTGGGGATCAGGGAAGCGGGGGAGGGGGGAGTTTTGGTCTTTCACCCCTGGGGGCTTGCAGCCCGGAAAGAAGCTGACCAGTTTGCAATCAACCTTTTGGCCTTCGGGTTCAAAGCCCATGTTGCCCTGCTTTTTATCTATGTTACTGATAATCTGTTTCCAGAGTTTGTTTGAGGAGATGCGAGCCAGGAAGCTGGGAGAGGGGGTTGGAGCCAGCTGACTGGATGGTCAAGCCTGGTGAGCAGTTTGCACTCTTCTTGTGTCAATTCCAAAAGGCAGCGTTTGGAAATAAAGTCAACAGAGAGCTTTTCTTCATCTGCACATAAACAGCAGTTCACCCGTGTTTGGAGAGAGTTGGGCAATGCTGAAGGGAGCTGGGTCAGGAGAAACGTCAACTTTGACTTTTAAGTCTCTGAAGCTGGCTTTGGTTTCCTTGTTTGTACGAGCACACCTACAGCTCGCGTCAAAAAAGAAATGCTCCAGGCTTTTGTGTGCCCCCCCTCATCCCCATCCACCCACCATGGAATTATCATGGGCATTAGAGAATGTTCTGGAACACTCTGCCTTCTTCCCTTACACTGGGTGTCTGCCATCGCTGCACAAACCGTCACCAAGCAACCTCTTTTTGGTGGCCCCAGAGTTCTTGTTCAAGGACAACTGCTCTCTAGCTTAAGCCAATTCAGAGCCGACTGGAATCACACGTGTAGCAATGAAAGTGGCCAAATGCCATGGGTAGGCATAGCAACCATTTACTCGGAGAGTTTTTTTTACATAAAGAAGGAACATTAGACATTTTTTGCTCCAAACCTCTTGCTTTGCAAGAGAAGAAACGAAGGGTTGAGGGTAGGGTTGGGGTGGGGGGCTTCTTGCCCCAAGCACCCAGTTAACAAATGGCGGCGATAAATCAGAGCCCACTCACCCAAACCCCAGCTGGCTGGAATTATCTCCCACACTCTTCAGCCTCTTATTGGCCTCAAAGCTTTCCAATTCACATTCTCAACCACCCATTCAGACTTTTATTCTTTCTGGAATAAATATTTTCTGTGTGCCCAACGATGGGTTGGAACCTCGGGATGAACCCGTAACAGGATCCACCCCTTCCTTCGAGGGGCTCCCGTGGGAACGCTTCATGCGCTCTCCTTCCTTCTGCCCCCTTCCCTTCAGAAATGGCTCTGGGTGCCGTGTCTCCTCTAGCAAGTGGAAACAGAATCTCTGGGGCTGGGGTCCAGGCATTGGTAGCTTAAACTTCTCCCTGGGTCAATCAACTTGAAGGTCCAGCTTGGAGGAAGTCACGGAGCCCAGTTCTACTTGATTTGTCTCCTTGGACCCTCTCTCCTACTGCACAGGGCAAGAGTGAGGGGGACCCAGCATTTTCACATCTGTTACCTGTGCAAAAAAGGAGGCTAAGGCAGCTTCCCAACAAGTCTCTGGGGTCTGAGGCCACTAAATAAATAATAAAATAAAATAAAACGAATAAGTAAAAGACTTTGGACCATAGGCATCTCTAAAGGAAAAGAAACAAGTGAGCTGGAACGGTAGCTGGAGTTTGAAACATGCAGAGGAGACGATGGGGCCCGTTCTTGGGACTCAGTTTTTCCTTCAAGGGAATGGAGCCACGGTTGTGTTGGACTGATCTGGTAAGTGTGTGGTGCAGTTCAGAAAGCACCAGGCAGCTTCCTGTAAGATCACTGAGAGGGTTCATGAGAGCCAAAAGCATGAAATAAATCAGCGAAGGAACGGGGTTCTGGTTAGAGCCTTGCTCTCCCCCGGAATGCAATCTGCCACTCCAAATGACTCACGCACTGACAAGAAAGACTAAAAATATTCAAGCATGACATTTGCATCTATTAAATAGTCGTTCTGTCACACACCGTTGGAGACTGGGTTTTCTGAAGGTTACTGGGAATGATCTGCATCTGCGGCTCGGTATTTGTGGCTTCAAAGTGAACCCCAGCGTGGGAGAGGCTCCGACGGGCTCAGTGGGCCTCAGCACCAAGTCACGTCCTTCGTTGGTATATTAGAAGCATCTGTAAGATTCAAGTATTTTTACTGAAGTTGGAAGAGTGCCTGGCATTGCCCTTCGCCTGACTGGGGAGGGATGAGCGCCAGCGGACCAGGCGTCCGCTGTCTGAGCCAGGAGCGGAGCAGCTGGATTCCGAGCTCTGCACAGCAGCTGGTTTTTCTTTGTTCCTCCTTAGATAGGCGTCAGGTTTCCTCCTTGGTGCTTACGGTGAGCCAGGTTTGGCTGTGGCTTCTCAGATGGCATCACCCAGGACAGATGAGGGAATTCAGAGCCCCTCATTCTGTAAATCAACCCTGTCATGTGTCTGACTCTGGTCTGTTGCACAAGCAAAGGCCGGGCTGTCCTGGACCCTCCTACTCTGTCCTAAGAGCTGCTGAGCAACACAGGGCCGGAGAGCCAGAGTTCAACCTCGAGGGGAACCAAGAGTTAGATTTCTGCCCCCAAAGATGCAGAGGGAGGAGGAAGTCCCTAAAAGGACGAGAGCGAGGGAGCTGGAAGAAATGGCCCATTGGGAGGACCTAGGACTCCACTGTTCCCAGCCCTCCTAGGCAGAGCAGATCCTGCCCCCCACACTCCCCACCAAGACGGCCAAGTTCAGGTGACCAGCAAGGGGGAGCAGTCTAGCTCTGGGGCTCATAGCTGCCAAGAGTTTGAGTTCTGACAGGACAATGGCCTTTAAGAGGCAGGGCCTGTGTTTGGATTAAGAAAATGCTAGAGATGCTCTCCGGAGAATTTGCTTGCAGATTGACTCAAACTAGATGCGCAGCTCCAGACTGGGGCAAGGAGTTGCGTGGGGATGTCATTTGAACTTGCAACAGGTGAACGCACGGATCCGGGGACGCAGTTAAACAAATTATGGTCCTCCCTTACGATGGAATGCATGGTGGCCGGAAGCAGCCCACAGAGCAGTCTCACAGGGTGTAAGCAAGCTGTCCCCCCCAGAATCACTGCTAGCAGCTGGTCTATATATCATCTCCCTCCCTTTACTTTCCCCTAAAGCCAACCTGGGCAGCTTTAGCAAATTTCCATTATTGAAATATGTCCGGTCCTCTGTAAAACTCCAACTCCTTTAATAATTCACAGCATTCTATGACTCAGCCAAAGAGTTTCTCTGTGCACTGATACAAAGTGATCTCAAAGATACATTGTGAAATGAAAAAGCAAGGTTCAGAACAGTGGATAGGACAGTCCTAGTCTGGATTTAAAAGGGAGCTATATATACACACAGGGGTCTGCGGTCATAGTCTCTACAAGAAAGGACTAACAATGGTTATCTTGGGGATGGGGTGTGGGGTCCCACTTTCACTGAAGACCTCAATAAAGGGTTCAAAGCAGGCACCCAGTTAGAGGTAAGCACCTCCCCTAAGCTGGAAAAGGAGACAGAAGCCAAACTAAATGGGCCTTTCCACGCATTTAGCAAAAGTAAGCAAGGAACAGAAGAGCAAGGGGGTGGATGTCACCAGCTCGGTGTGTAGCAGAGAAAGGGGGCATGGGTGCCAGCCAAGGAAAACCACGTTACTGGGTTCAAAAACAGTTGCTGGCCATGCAGCACCTGCTTGTAGAGGACAGGTTGCCATGAAAGGTGCTAGTGAGTTCATATCCTTAAAACCAGAGGAAAAGAAATGAGAGTTGTTGGAAGAGGGGAAAGCAGAGAAACGTTTGTATCTAGAGGTACGGGCACAGATTTCACTCTGAGACTCACGTACGAAGCCTTGGCTGTATCTGCTGCCTTGTTAAAACATCACAGCCACTTTGTAGAGGAGGACACTTGGGGCAGGGAGCTGCCATTGTCATGTCACACAGCCAGTCCATGGCAGAGTGGGGGACTGTACTCAGTTGTGGCTTTTTTTTTTTTTCTAATTCTAAGTGTGATTCTATTTTCCGCACCCTTTTGTGCAAGTCATGTGCCCTGCAGGGAATGGTGAGCCTCTGGATGCCAAATACACAGTAACCCCCACAATGTGCCCTCTCTCCATCTGTCTTCCCACCAGCAGCTGCATGCTGTCTTTTAGAATTCCAATTTTTTAAAAAGATTTTATTTATTTATTTGACACAGAGAGAGAGATCACAAGTAGGGAGAGAGGCAGGCAGAGAGAGAGGGGGAAGCAGGCTCCCCGCCGAGCAGAGAGTATGATGTGGGGCTCAATCCCAGGACTCTGGGATCATGATCTGAGCTGAAGGCAGAGGCTTTAACCCACTGAGCCACCCAGGCCCCCCTAGAATTCCAATTTTGAGCCATGTTCATATGATACCGACACCAAGAAACATCAAATCTTACCAGATTTGCTCTCTGATCCTTTTCCAGTATGTTTTTTTTTTTAAGATTATTTATTTATTTGACAGACAGAGATCACAAGTAGGCAGAGAAGCAGGCAGAGAGAGAGGAGGAAGCAGGATCCCTGCTGAGCAGAGAGCCCGATGCAGGGCTCGATCCCAGGACTCTGGGATCATGACCTGAGCCGAAGGCAGAGGCTTTAACCCACTGAGCCACCCAGGTGCCCCCTCCAGTATGTTTTATTGCTGGAACTATGATCAATTAGTCCATTTTGAAGGGCTAATGGATGAATGGGTGGTACTCTCAGCCAACATACTGGAACTTAACCAGGGGCCTTTGGCGATGAAGACTGAGCTGAGATGTCTCTACCCACTCCCCAAACCCCAGGCACCCCTTGTCCCTCTTATGGCAACCTCTGTGAGCAGCGTCTCAGGTGTCCTGCCAGACAAAGACATAGCTTACTCTTTTTTTTTTTTTTTTAACTTTTTATTTTTTATAAACATATATTTTTATCCCCAGGGGTACAGGTCTGTGAATCACCAGGTTTACACACTTCACAGCACTCACCAAAGCACATACCCTCCCCAATGTCCATAATCCCACCCCCTCATAGCTTACTCTTTTTCCTGTTTTCACTGGCATGGAAATAGGTTACACACACAGCTGAGTCTTCTGGGTTTTTTAACTTACTAAAACTTTGAGAGTGCTGTAAGAGTTTGGGGTTTTTTGTTTGTTTGTTTTTAAATAGGCTCCACCCCCACTGTGGCGCCCAACCTGGGACACAAACACAGGACCCTGAAGATCAAGACCTGAGTCAAGGTCAAGAGTCAGAGGCTTAACCTACTGAGTCACCCAGGTGCTCCGTGTTCTAAGAGTCTCCTAAGAGCAATAGATCTTTGAGATTGATTCACAGATTTGTTTAAACACACACACACACACACACACACACACACACATCTCACATTATTTTAATGGTTCCAGAATATTTCTCTCTATGAATACGCTTTATGTTATTTGACTATGCCTTTCTAATGGATATATGCTATGTTTTTAATCCTTTGCTATATGAACAATACAGCAGTTTTGCATGTATCTGTAAAAGAAATTCCTAAAAATGGAATTGTATGTCAAAAGATGTAGTCATTTGTAACTCTGATCATTTTCTTTGCAATCTCACCATCAGTGGATGAAGGTGCCCATTCCCCATACCTTTGCCAACCCCATGGAGAGCTGGTAGACTTCTACAGGGGACAAGAGGCAAGACAGTGGCCAGAGTTAGGTTCTGTATGGTGTCCTGTGGCAGCTTCTGGTGCTTGAAAAGAAGCTTAAAGGTGCTGGGGGTTGCCCAGGAGAAGAAATCTGGCACCGCAAAAGACATTAGAAGCTCTGAGACCAGCTCTACCTACCTCTCCGCCCTGCCAGGGTGAAGACAACAGAAGGGTTCCATGGTCCACAATCACGTTGAGGTTGATGTTAAGACACAGGTTTGCATTGTGTTGAGGGGAAATCAAATCCAAGCATGTGAAGAAATGGCAAATGCTCGAAGGCGATTGCCTGGGTTTGCGAATCTTCGGGCACAGTGGCTCCTTGACTGTGTCTCATACAGAAGAGGAGTGACCAGAAGTAATGAGTTCTTTCTCTACCAGCAGTGTTCTAGTTTCTCCAAAAGGATCGTGAGGTCTGAGAGAGGAGGCCTCCGTCTTTGCCTACCCCTGCCCTCTCTACACTCTGGAAAGGTGGTTTGAGGAATTGGAGCCTGCAGTGATGGCCTCTGACCCCGGTCTTCTGGTCTTCTGGTCAACAAAGACAGGCTTCTCTTCAGCTTTCTAAAGACAAGGCTGGCTGCTACCCTCGTTCAGTCAGGCAATTTTCTGGCCATGTTCACTCTACTTCTTTGGGACTTAGATACCAGTGTGAAATGTCAAGGGCTTAAACTGACCCCTTTACTGGCATGATGCTGCTTGTCTCTCCTGAGGAACAGGTGGAGACATGGCCTGTCTTTCCGGCAGGAAATGACCTAACGACAGACCCTTATCTGTAAACAGCTAAGGGATCCCGACGTATTTTGATCTTCTCTGTGACTAATCCTCCCTGCCCAACCTGGCTAGGCATATACACCATCCGTGGGACAGACATTCATGGGCAGAAAAGGGAAATAAAAGAAGTAAGGAGCAGAGGATAAGAAACTGAATATACTTGTCACAGAGTAACTGAATCAGAAAGCCCCAGAGCTTCTGGGGGGGGAGCTTCGAGGGGATTGTGTCACCCAGTCTCTGAGTGAGTGCTCCCCACCCTGAGAAAATGAAGGCTATGCAGGTGAGGCAACTCATCCCAAACCAAAGTCCCCACCATTCAGAGCTGGTCTCCATCTGATTTAGGATGCCTCATAGGGAGGTTTGTGAATTTCATAGACATTGATCTTTTTGCCTTATAGTGAGTGGTTGAAACATTCTCCTTCACCTGGAAGTTTGCCATGACACCAACCCAAGTGGATGAAAACAGGTGCAGAAGGTTTCTGGAAGGTCTGGATGCATTTCTTTTTCCCAGTTAAGCCAAGCTAGGGGGACACTCAGATGAGCCCCCCTTGAGTGTTTCCTGGGCAGACAGGTCCCAGTGGGACTTTGTGAGTAACCTCCAACATAATAATCACTAACAATAAAATATACTTAAGTCGTATTAATTAAGAAGAATACCCTTTCGGATGATTTCAATTTTTTTTAAAGGGCATTGATAGTCTAAGGAAGAAAGCTCATTCCAGGTATTACTCACCAGCTCTGTGCGATAATTCACATCCCCATGGTGTCTCTCACCAGCCAGCTAGGTCCCAACTTCTTTTTCATTTAAAAAAAATGTTTTGTCTTCTATTTCTATTATTGGTACTTTTATCACCAGGCTTTCCCTGCTGTGTAGATCGGCTCAAATTCCAACAGTTGGCTAACAGCCACTGAACAGCAGCGCCGTTCCAGACCCCATAAGCATTACTTTGACACTCTAACAGCATTACAGAGGCAATTATCAGACTTATGTCTTTAAATATATGAAAACAGAGTCCATCACACAGGCACAGCCTATAAATCAATGTGAGACCCTCAATGGTTAATATATTGATCATATTGGTTATTAACATATATACGCTGAATAATATCTTGTGATTTTAGCAAAGGTTATAATTATGTTCCTATCAAGTTATTTAGATGGCTTCCTTCTGTCCTCCAGAATACTTCCTGAAATCCCACCAGCAGAAATTGGTCCTTTGTATTAATGTTCACCCGCTTCAAGGCTCCTCTGTCAGCACACACATCCCTGAGGAAGGGGTGGCAGGCACCATGCGCCCCTAGAACACCTAATCTCCGCCCATACTGCTTACCCGCTTCGTTACCTCTCCTGTCTGCAGCCTAGAAGGGAGGAGGTCCTGAAGGCAGGAGAGAACCTTCCAAAGCCAGAGCCTCGGGTTTTCCTAACTTAGAGTTTTGCCAGAAGGTCCTGTCCGTAGGGCTTGATGAAAAGCAAGAAAGAGGCTGAAAAGGTGGTCGTGCCCCAGAGCACAACAGTTCTACTTCTAATGGCTGGTCACCACGAAAGCCAAATGCCGCCATGGAAACAGTCAGCATCTCTGTGTACCCCGACTGCTGGGAGCAGAGGGAGGCCGGGGGCACAGATGGGAATGTGGGGGGCAGATGGGTGCCTCAGAGAGTCTGCAGGCTCCCACAGCTGGTCCTCAGATCGTGCACCTTTGCCATCTCTCTGCACTTTTGGCGCCCACCCTCACAAGCACACCGCAAGGCAGCTTGGAGCGGAAGGCGTGCCGGCCGGCGGGGCAGAGATCACAAGAGATACCCAGAAACGTCTCTCCAACTCCGGCACCAGCTCTGCTGGCCCCACTGTGGGCATCTCATCCCTCAGAGGGCCTTTCCCAGAGCCTCCAGACTTCCTCTCTTCTCCTTCCCCACATTTCTTCCTGCCCACCAAGTGATCCCGTCTAGATAAAATCAACACCCTTCAAGAGCTTCCAGTGCTTAAAATGAAAAAATAAAAGCAAAACAACAGAACGAGAGCAGCCCAGTGCTCTTGGGATAAAGATGAAACCCCACAGGAGACCGCCCTGCCTATCTTGGGTCCTCCCTGTGCACCATTTCCCACTGCTGGGTTTGCTCCAGCCGCGTGGGCTCACCTTCCGACCTCTGCCTCAGGCATTCGCACATGCTGTTCCCTGTACCTGCTATCTTTCCAGCCCCCTCTGGTGCCTAGACAATCCCTATGCCTCCTTCAGCGCTCAGGCCAAACATGGCTTCCTAGCGGAGACGTTCATGACCCCACTCCTAGGTCAGGCCCCCCGGGATCTCCTCACTGACACCCCTACCACTAGCACACACTCGGGGCTGTCTCCCTCCCTTTTGGATTGAGTTAAAGCTTCCCTAACTCCCACCCTGACTGGCCCCAGGACTGCTGAGCATCAAGGCCCTCTGCTGCCCATTGGAGGCGTCTCTGTAAACAGTGCAGGCAGACGACCGTGACCTCTATTTGCGAGCCGGCAGGCCTTCATCTGTACAGAAACTCTAGTCCTTTGATGTCACACTGTGTCTGTTCTCAGCTTTTGGAAGAAGAGACCATGTCTTCCCTCACCCGTTGCCAGGTTCAGAAGCCTCAGAACTCTGCTTCTGATCTTCCAAGCAATTAAAAAACAGCCAGGTAAAGCCCAAAATGCAAAAGCCCCCTACCCCACCTCCCAACCCCTAATCCACTCCCCTCCAGGCCCACTGTCCACTATGTCCTTTGCGTCTCTCAAGAACAAAAAGAAAAAGTAAACTATTACCACCAAATAAATGCATGTAACAAACACACATAAGTATTTATTTAGATCCTTTTTTATTTTTAAAAAGATTTATTTATTTATTTATTTATTTGAGAGAGAGAGAGAGAGAGATTGAGAGTGAGAGAGAGCATGAGAGGTAAGAAGGTCAGAGGGAGAAGCAGACTCCCTGCGGAGCTGGGAGCCCGAGGCGGGACCCCAAGGACTCTGGGATCATGACCCGAGCCAAAGGCAATGGCTTAACTCACTGAGCCACCCAGGCTCCCCTCAGATCATTTTTATTTATACCCAATGTATTCTGATCTATTTTGGACTCGGGAAGCATGGCGTTAGTCATCATCCCTACCCCAGGCCCCAGGCTTTTTCTGTTTCTGTTTAAATGTCTGCACGCTACGCAGGATGGAGCGGTAGGGTCACCGCGCTGCGACAGAGCTCTGTTATTCACCCACCCACTCACCAGAGAGATTTCATTTGCTTTGCTTTTTGTTCTTACAGTGCTGCAATGAGTATTTTTATATACGTGGCTTAGTATCCTTTCGTGAATATGTCTATGCAGTAAGTTTGCATTCACAGAATTACCAGACCTGGAGGGATGTACTTCCAATTTTAACAGATATTGTCAAAATCATCCTTTAAAAAGTAGACCATGAACACTTCTGGCAACAAGTGTCTGAGTGGGGCTGGTGTCCCGCAGCCTGACCAATACCGGATATCGACCAGCCTTTTCATTTTTACTTGTCTGCTCACTGAGAATTAATATCTTATCTATGTTCTACAATTATGAGTGAAGTCAACCATGGGTTTGTGTATTTATTTTTCTGGAAACTCCGTGTTCATACCCTTTCCTGATTTTCATGTTGAATTATTCAATCTTGATTGAGAGGAATGCTCTGGAAACTAGAGAAATGGGACTGTGTTCTGTATCGCTAATATTGTTTTTTGCCTTCTGACTTTATTATTTTAATCATCTACTGTTCGAAATTCTTGAGTTTAGGCTTTGTGTGCTTCTGAGAATGCATTCCCTGGCCCCAAATTATTGGATTCTTAGAAATTTTTGAGAGCTAGACACTTGCTTCAGGCTGTTATAAAGATTCAAGCCTCGTGTCTAGCGCTACTGGGCCTCTGTTGGGATATCGCAGCCTTAACACAATGCTGACAGCTTGTCTTCCCTTTCACAGCCCTAGCTGGGATGTCCCCCCACTCAGAAATTCTGCCTAAGTAGCCAATACACTTGAGGTTAATTCAATTGATTTTTTTTCCTGTTCCAAATTCTACTTTCTGCTGCTCTTTATGCAACCTGGATTGAAGGAGACATCCTATAAACACAGGTCTAATTAAAATCCTATTTGAATGTCGGTCCTAAAGCTTTTGGAGGAAATGACTTCCCTAGCTGTTTTTGGTCTTCTGCGGGCAGCCCCTTTGGCCGAACCATTCTGAAGAGTGGGGGGCGTTTTTCTGACAGCCTGAGGAGTAGCTTTCTTCATGGGGGGAAAGGGATGAATAGGGGTGACTATGGGAGGAAATCACAGCAGCACATACGTGGGAAAATTCGGGATGTCTACAGCTTTGGCATCATGGGATTGTTCCCCATGAGTTTTTAGATTCTCATGTTTGGTGACTTGTAGTTTATTAAAAAAAACAACAACAAAACAAAAAAAAACCCACTTTCATGTAAATCAGCTCACTGCTGTTTTTTAATGTAGCAATACTAACGAGAGTTGTAATGTTGTTTCCTATTTTTTATGTAGGAAAATAGGGGCTCCAGGAGATGAAGGTAACACAGTTAGGAAGGGCGGGGCTGGGTTGCTAATCCCTGCCTTCAGATTCTTGGTTCTTCCCCAGTTCTCCCTGTCTGCCTGGTTGATAGTGACTTTCACGGAAAGGAAGAGCGAGGGTTAAATGCACGCTTTCATTAAAATCATCATGTGCTCAAGGAACAAAGTAACTCTAAGAAAGCTGGCCCTCAATTTCCAAAAGGAACTGAGCCAGGTCAGCCCAGGATCCCGCAGATTCCTAGGATACATCCGAATAGGGTTGCTATGTAAAATACAGCATTTCTAGTTCAATTTGCATTTCAGATAAACAATGGATAATTTTTAGCATATGCCCCAAATACTGCATGGGACGTACATATACCAAACATTTGTTTATTTGAAATTAAAATTTAATTTTAAATTCTAAAATGCATGTCTTGTTCTTTTTTTTTTTTTTTTTAAGCTAAATCTGGCAATTCTAACAGGCGAAATTGTAGGTCAATAGATATAATAACATTTGGGATTCCCACCACAGAAATGAGCAAGGTCACCTTGTAAACTTTAGATCTCATAGGCAAAGTATCTCTGTCCATTTTTCTTGGTACCAAACTAAAAATTAATAATGCAATATGTATCAAAGTCCTTTAAAAATTACAAAAGCTGTGTGCAATTATTTATCTCTAAAGATGGAAAGATGGTTTTTGGATCATTATTAATAATTCTGGGAAAAAAAGGAAGCACCTGTAGGGTTTTAGTGAATGATAAATTCAGTCAATGAAACACAATGAAATAAAATGGAATCCAAGGTTATTTTTAAGAATGTTGATATAGATAATCCTTGACATGAAGTATTTTGAGGGTAGAACATTGAATGAGAAATACAGGTTGCTATCACATTTTTTCAAAAGAACTGTGTTTTGCCTAATAAGGCATACTTTTCCCACTCACGTTTTAACATCTCTAAAATTAGGATACCTTTAGGATTAATGGTGTCATCATCGCCATTGGGCAGGCGGCAGACATGATGTAATTGTCATCTCTGTGGATGTGAGCCCTCAGTCATTGCTGGTCACGGCATCACCTCAGTGGAGTGATCTGCATTGTCGGTACAGAATATTTTGAGTTTGCTATTTAAAACGTCTTCCAAGATGGCGCTATGATTCAGCATTGAAAAGTTAATTTCTATGCAGAAGCATGAAAACAAAGCAGAAGGGACTCGATATGATTTTAGTGATAAAAAATTTCTTTTTGGGAGCGCCTGGGTGGCTCAGTCGGTTAAGTGTCTGCCTTCGGCTCAGGTCATGATCTCAGGGTCCTGGGATTGGCCCCACGTCGGGAGACGGGGGATGTCCCTGCTCAGCGGGGAGTCTGCTTCTCCCTGTCCCTCTGCCTCCTCTCCATTGCTCATGCTCTGTCTCTGTCTCTCTGTTTCTCTCAAATAAATAAAATCTTAAAAAAACATTTTTTTTGTCATGGAGAAACCATCACAGTTATATACTTTCCTGCAAAGCAGCAAATAACCATGTGCTTTCTCGAACCCAAGAAATGAAGACACTCCCAAGTAGAGGAAGGGGTGTTGTATTTTGTTGCATTTTGTTACTGAGAAAAGTGTGGAAAGATTGCCTATCACAGGCCAAGTAAAGCAACTGAAGACAATTAATTTGCTTCTGTTCCTGTTAACCAGGGACAGGGGAGGCTGGGGCAGAGCTAGGGAGTAGAGTCCAGCCCCGGCTCTGGGTAGTGCGGCTGCCATGGCTGCCCTGTCGACCTCTGATCCAGTCCCGCTGAGATCCAGGCAGCTAAAGTAAAAGGCAGGGAGAGACTGAGAAGGCTCCACATGGTGCCTGGGCCTCCCTAGTATCCCTCTCCAGGGCCAAAGGAGCTATGTGAGGGACAGGAGAAGGAATGGTTGTAGTTAAAAGGTAAAAATAGACAGGTAAGGTGCCCCCATTGGATTAGCCTTTCATCTGGTCACCCAGGAGACTCAGGCAGAGGGGAATCCTTGGGTCGCAGGCCAGTGTCCAGATTTACCCACTAGGCTGGCTCCAAACCTCAGACCCAAGGGTCCTTCTTCCTTAGCAAAGTGAGGAAGGTGATTTGCAGCAACTGGAGTCTAGGGTCCCAGCTGCAGAGAAGGCAGGAGCCATTAAGGAATGGACCTGTCATCTCCCATGATGATAAAGCATTCCATGCCTCCCTCCCACAAAAGCCAACTGAGTGTCTCTCCTCTTAGGTCTTCTTCTGTAATACCTGCTTAATAACAGTAATAATATTTATCAGTTGCTTACTACATGCCAGCTCCTGTACTAAGTATTTTGTGTACATCAACTCATTTAATCCTCACCACGGCCTGGGAAGGTAGGTAGATTAGGAAATTTAGGCTCCAGTTCACTCAGCCAAAAAGGGCAGAAACAGGATTCAAACTTGTGATTCTCTGGCTGCAAATCCCCTGCTCTGAAACAGTACTTGTACTGCACTTCTCAGAACAAAGATCCCTGACCCACTACCTGTCGATCCTTTCCAATTCCACTGCTTCCATCTCACTCCTGCTTCTTGGGCCGGCCTCCTCTCTCCCCTTCCTGCCTACATGCAAAGCAGATCAGGAAAGAACTGCCTGACATTCATTCATTCCTGTGACCCTGTGCCTACAGCAGATGCTCAGCCCCGTGCAACTCCCACCATGCCCTGCCTCCCACAATCCCCTGCGCTCCCCGTCAGGATCTCAGCGCTGTGTCACCCACAATCCCTTGTACCTCCCATCATCCTCTGTGCCCACCATTAGCAGATAATGTCTCCTAAGTACTACATTGGGTCCAGCAGGTCGCCATGGCTGGCTGGATGAAGCCCTTCTCCTCAGCCTGACCTCTGATCGTTGCTTGGACCTGTGCTTATGGATCACAGGGCCTGGCCTAAGCCCAGAACCAGGCTTTACGAGTGCCCTCCCCCGATGGCGGGCTGGCTGCATCTCGGTCCAAGACCACCACTCTGACCCCTGCGTCCCCGCTCTACCATTCACTGACGGGTTTGTGTGCATGTTACCCCCAACGCAGAGTTATTTAGCAGTTCTAAAACCCGGTCTCTTCAATTCACTTGTGGGCTCCTTGAGGCCCGGCCCCCGTTCTGACCTGAG
Organism: Mustela nivalis; assembly: GCF_964662115.1. Taxonomy (NCBI): domain Eukaryota; kingdom Metazoa; phylum Chordata; class Mammalia; order Carnivora; family Mustelidae; genus Mustela; species Mustela nivalis. Next base: position 36,174,506 of record NC_139033.1, on the reverse strand, counting down.
CAGTCAGTGGCGGTCTATCTACTTGGCTCGAGAGTCCACTCCAGGCCCGGGATGGGCGCTCTGCATAAACACTCCTGGAACTGACCTTGTGTTGTAACCATCAGAGTCCCCTGGCCTGACATTTACACCTTAGGAAGTGACAGGGGAAAGCAGAAGAGGAATGAAGGGAACAGAATGACATCCTCTCGGGAGTCCAGCTGTGACACTGAGACCATTGCTCAGAGAACTAGTGTGGCACCTGCTCCGAATTCTGGCATCTCTTGCTCTGTGGTTCAAACTACGCACCGATTCTCTGCTCGACTCTGCAATGAAGGTGCCACAGAAAACAGCTGCAGCCAGGATAGAAGGCAAATAAATCAGCTTAATTTTTCCAAAAGAAATTGTTAGTTTTTTAAATCTATTTTCATTCAGAGTAATTCTTGGATTGATTCTATCAAAATCTAAGTGTGTGCTGGTGCGGGGGGCGGCGGGGATGTGCTAAAGAGGAAACAAGGAGAGTAGAGAAGCTTTTGTTGGGGGCTGCTGGCGGGCAGACCTCAGGGGAGGCCCAGCCCCCAGGGTTGGAGGCCAAAGCTCAAAGCTCACAAAGGCTGCCCTGTGCAAGCAAAAGGGGGAAGGCCCTGGGGCTGAGGAGCAAGGAGAGAAGAGGGAGAAAGTCACCTGCACAAAAATTGTATGTATGTGTGTGTGTGCGTGGAGGGGGGTGGTCTTCAGAGAACTCCCCATCAAAGTGGGGTCTAGACAAACTCAGGGATGAGCTCAAAGACCCCAATGCATAACGTGAATACGTACTCAGGATTTTCACCCAAACTTCTCAGCTTCAATCAGCTGAACATCAGACTCTTGATTTCGGCTCAGGTCACAATCTCAGGGTCGTGAGATCCTACCCCAAGTCGGGCTCCACACTGGGCATGGAGCCTGCTTAAGATTCTCTCTCTCCCTCTCCAACTGCCCCCTCGCCCCCCAAACAAACAAACAAACAAACACACAAAACCTTCTCAGTCTGACCCTGGACCTAGAGGGAGACAGAGGGAATGTATTAGAGTAACCAAATGGCTCAGAATCTCCTGCCAAGTTTCAATTTCAAGGAAACCGTGCACATATATATATATATACATATGTATATATATTTGCTTTGTGGACTGGCCTTGATCTTCCAGAAAATTATAGCAGACACTCAGAACCTGGGGTGCATTTGAGATTGTCCAAAGTATGTGGTTAAGATCCTGGCCGTATATTTGCAATGCATGTGAGTGTGTGCTGCGGGGCTGGGGAGTTCCTCACCACCAAGCAATCCTCAGACACCAGGCAGATACCCTACAGGTCAGTCCCAACAGTCTCTAGCCAGAGACAGAGGGATGTGGGACTCTCCCCTCGCCCTACCGCACTGACCGGACAGGACTTCTTCCCGTTTGCGACACACCCAAGCATGCAGCCCCTCTTCCTGGAAATGCTCTTCTCCCAGGGAACCCTCAAGAGTCACCTTTTAACCTCCAGCTCTCTGCGGAAACCCCACCTCAGATATCACACTATTTTAACCTGAGCCCTTCCCCCAAACTCGCTACACCTTACTCTGCCTTTCTTTAATTATCCTGTTTATTGCTTGCTTCCTGGATGTAAACTCCAAAAGGGAAAGCAGTGCAGGATAGGTTGATGGGTGGATGGTTGATTGGTTGTTTTTTGCTGCTGCCTACCCAGTATCTAGAATAGTGCTGGAAACACTGTGGCCTTCAACAAATATTTCATCCATGAATGAATGAGATCTCATTGGAGATTCTGGTTTGATGTTTAAGGAAGATTTACTTAGGAAAGTGTTGCTCATTTTCAGGAGGGGGAGGGAAAAGCCAAGTGTTTGGTTTTTTTTTTAAGACTTTATTTATTTATTTGACGGACAGAGATCACAAGTAAGCAGAGAGCCAGGTAGAGAGAGAAAAAGGGAAGCAGGCTCCCTGCTGAGCAGAGAGCCCAAGGTGGGGCTAGATCCCAGGACCCTGGGATCATGACCTGGGCCGAAGGCAGAGGCTTAACCCAGTGAGCCACCCAGGTGCCCTGGGAAAAGCCAAGTTTAAAGATATAAAGTTTTAAAGGGCCTGCGTCTGGGCCTTTCTCATTAGAAGTCCCAGAGGAGTGGCCAATCTCTGGAAAACCTGTGATGGAAACATAACATTTTGACAGTGGCTAGAGAGCACCAGATTACTTTTGTCATTTAAACAGTGAGGGCGGGACCCCCGGGGGTGGGGGGGGGCTCTGTTGAAAGCACATGGGACTCTTGGTCTGGGGTTGTCAGCTCGAGCCTCATATTGGGTGTACAGATTACTTAAAAATAAAGAATCTTCTAAAAAAATTTTTAAGAAAACCAATGAGGAAAGAAAAGCCAAATGCGAGGCATGGATCTTGACTGTAATATAGTTGATTTTTTTTTTTTTAAAGAAAGAAGAAAAGTGCTAAAAAAGATTTCAGAGGTAATTGGGAAATTTGAAAATGAGATGCTATTAGGGGATTACTGTTCATTTAGCATCCCCCCCACCCCCGCCCCACGGCAGGCAGGCTCCTCCCCTCATGTCTACTGGTGTTCTGAGCCTGTAACCACCACGAGGGCGGGACCTTTAGTGGGACTACCATGATGAAACCAGTACGGCGTGCCAGCCTTCTGCATTTTCCCTGAGGCCCTGGATTGTGACACTGGTTTGAAGGTGACTTTGATCCTCTTGGGAGCAAATCTGAGGCTGTGACAGTTCGGAGTCCTTCCAGTCCCTCTGTGCTTGGCCCTCTCCCACACGTGCTAAGTCTGACTCCTTCCACCTTTTCCTGTCCTCGTCCAGTAGACCACCGCTACCGGTACCACCACCGGTAGTCCATACCGCTCCTGCCCCTTGTCATCGCTCTCTGTCCATCCTGGTTTTTCTCTACGCATTAATAAAAACTCAGTCATCTCCTGTTTCAACTAATGTTTCAGAGCAAATGGCAAGCAAGTATTCTCAGCTTTGCTACCCAGAGAGGAAACTGAAGTCTCGGTATAGTGTCTTGTCCAAAGGCAAAAATCCAAACGGCAAAGAATTTCAAAGGAGACCCAGGAGTCCCAGTACCCAAACTTCCGCCTCCCTCCTGGCAAAATTCGACATTCTTCACTGAAACAGAAGGCTTTTTTTTCCATTTCAAAGAGGCTGAGGCTCTGGGCAGAAAGAGGAGAAAACAGAGTCACCCATCAGGCCTGTGTGGCTTCCAGCTGTCTCCAGTGACTTACCTGATTTTGATCTTCCCTGTTCCCGAAGCCCAGTTTTGTAGCCTGAGTCTGAGTACAAACACTAAAGATGCAGGCATTCCAAGCTGAACTGCAGCCTGGCAGGATTCAAATCTATCTTATCTTAAAAGAATGCATCCCCTTTTATTTAAAAATAAAATAAAATAAAATTCAATTTTAAAGGCAGCTGAAGTAGGGGTTGTGGGATTTGCTGGAAGAAGTTTGGGAACTATTACAAGTAGGCCACGATTTATCCTTTCTTTGCAATCCAGAATCCTTGCGAATCCCATGTCTGGGGATTTAAAGGAAATCATCTAAAAGCTGAACATTTGTCTTCATCATGGTTTTCCAAACAAAGGGAAAACTCTCAGCAAAAATGCAGCACTCATAGCCCAGGGAAGCTGGTGAAAATGACCCGGATGTTTACACCCTGAAGCTGGGCAGTAAGGGATTTGCCCTGCCCTTTGAAAGAATGTCTACATGAGAGGCTCTGGGGAATCCATTTCGCTTCAACAGAGAGAAATCAACAGTGATTCTGAAAAGAACTGAGGTGGTTGTAACCAGGAGAACAATCTGGAAAACTACAAAGCAAGTGACCTACAGGCAGTGCCAGTAACACAAACTTAAAAAAATCCTGCCGCCACCACATCCGTGGAACAAAGCTGGAGCGCATGGAGCCCTGGTGACTTCCACAGGGCTCTGGAATGTTCCCCTGTCAGGTTGAATATTTGGGCTTTTACCACAGGAATGTGTGTGTGGGCTTTTGGAAGGTCACAGCCAATCCCTCAGGCCTCTTGGGTTAAGACTCTGGTCTTTTCTAGGGGTGAGTTTACAGGGGGACCCCAGGTGGTCTGAGGCAACCCAGGAAGGGGGCTCCCTACAGGCACTGAGGGAGAAGTAGCAGGGTCAAATAGCGAGCAACACTTTGGGCTCATTTCTTTTTCTCCTAAAGATTTTATTACTTATTTGTCAGAGAGAAGGAGAGAGCACAAGCAGGGGGAGCAGCAGGCAGCGGGAGAGAGAGAAGCAGACTCCCCACTAAGCAGGGAGCACCATGTGGGGCTCGATCCCAGGACCGTGGGATCATGACCCCAGCTGAAAGCAGATGCTTAACCCACTGAGCCACCCAGGTGCTCCTGGGCTCATTTCTTGAGATTAGTTCTTGGGGCCTGGGGTTAGGAGGGGCAGAAAAAAACACCGCATACTTTGCTTTCCACTTGCACCTGAAAAGAAACAGAATCACTACAAGTAAGGGTAGGGCAAAATGACAGCACCTGGTAGGTAAGGCCGCCCAGTGCCTCCCATCACCACGCACTGAGGCCAGGATAACCAGACCTCATTTCACATCGCATTTATCACTGGGGAGGGGGTCAAGTAGCTTCCTTTCTAAGAAAGCAAAGTGACAGAGCAGCCTGAGGGGGAAAAGAAATGATCAGAGACATTAAAAATAGCAGTTATGTAAAGAACTGTTGAAATCTCTAGATCGTACACCTGAAACTAATACAACACTGTATGTTAATTCTACTGGAATTTTTTTAAAAACCCAAATTTTAAAAATAAAAAATAAAAAAATAGCAGCTCACAGACCCCATTTAGGAGCGCCGGCAGCCCCCTTCCTACAGAAGCCTCCCTGCTTCTGTACGAATCTGTCTTCCTACCAGTCTTGTAAACTCCGTCAGTCTTGCTCACCTTTGCATTAGGAGAGCTCAGCAGATAAGGAGGAGCTTAATAAATAATTATTGGTGTGAACAAATAGATGGTAACTACGTCAGAAACGATCAGCTCAAGAGAAGAATGAGACCAGCTTCCAAATATTCTTCAAGCTCCATGTGGGATGAGTCAAGGATATATTTAATATATTTAATAGCCTCCTATGGCCCAGTGACTTCTCCGGGTCTTGAAATCGGAGGAGGTGACGGTGTCACAAACTGCAGTCTTTCTGAAACCACGCAGGTTTCCAAGGAGGGGTGGTGGGGGAAGGGCCGGCCGGCAGGTGCAGCGGCCTGCCTTCCCCGCCGCCCCCCTCCTGCCTGCAGGTCGCCACCCGGCCGAGGGGGGGCGCTGGGCTTCCCCGCCCGGCTTAGTGCGCTTGACCAAAGGTGACGATGGCTTAGTGGGGCTAAGGTCATGCCCTCCCAGCCTCCGAATCGATCATTTAATGTGACTTATCAGAGACAGAAAGAACTGTTTACTTTAAATCCCTGGATCCCATAAAGGGAGAGGGGAAGGGCCTACACCCCACAGCCGCTCAGGGCTCGCGGCCGCCCCGTGCAGCCCGCACAGACCCGCAGCCCGGCGGGGCCCGAGGAGGCCCCAGACCCGGCGGGGCCCAGCGCGGACCGGAAGGTAAGCTCCCCGCGCCCCGCGCCCCGCGCCCCCTCCGGCTCCCCGGGCTGAAACAGGCCGTGCTTGAGGGGTGGCCGCCGACTCGGAGGAGCAGGGGCGCCCCCCGCGCAGGTGTTTCCAGAAAGCCCGCCCGGCGCCTGCACGACGGGGAGTGTTCGCCACAGCCTGTGTGAACTTGCCTGCTGCGATGACTTTCTTCAGGGAGCCCGAGGAACCCGGGGACCTCCGTGGAGGTTCCTCTCAGCCCAGAGGAGGAGAGGAACCAGGGAGGACTGGAGGGCCCAGAGACGCCCCGACTTTTACCGGTGCCCTCGGAGTGCCCCGGAGCCACTTCCTGTCCAGGCATGGTCTGACTTAACAGTAACACCGAGGCCTTCAGACAAGATCCCATGAGCAGGATATTTGGAATTAGGGGCCTCGTGTGGCCAGGAATCCCTGGCCTTACCCATGCGTTGGGGCAAGCACCCCGCAGGGCTCCCTGTGTCCCCCTCTGATGCTTCTGAAAAGCCAGCCCCGGGGTTGTTCCTCTGGAGCCTTGTTGCCTTCGCAGCCCTGCAGTCAGACACCTGCGCGGGAATAAAACTGGTTCCCAGGACTCCCCAAGCCTCAGCGACTCTGTGAGAAGGGTCTGTTGAGACCCCAAGCTGCCTGAGAGTTTTCCCCATCTGCCCCCACCCCTGGTTGGTGATAACGTGGCTAGTTAACTGCAGGCCTAAGGAGCTTTCCATGTTTCCCCTTGTAGATGGATTTCAATGGAAAAAAGAAATGTGCCTTTGCTCCCTGTTGACAAGAACATTCTATTTTAAAATTTCCATGTACTTTCAAAATGACAAGACTCGGGCATATGATACTGACTTCCTTTGCCTTCATCTAGACGGTAACAGTTTAAAAGAGTCAAATTGATGCCTCTAACACATCCGTTTGAAATGACAGTAAATGTGGATTTGGAATTAAGAAAAGCATTTCCATTTATCTTTTGCTTTTTAAGAAAAATTTTTTATGCTAATAGGTTAGATTTGCAGAAAGGTGACACTTTACAGACCGTGGAAGCACTCGGTCCTCAGGGCTGGCCCTAGAACATTCTCAGCCCCTGGAAAACAAAATCTGAAAGCATAGACAAGCTGCTCATGCCTAGATCTGACAAGAGAAAGAATAGGGAGTCTTGTGATATTCCTTGTACTTTGCAATCTACAACACCTTGCAAGGAGCTGTGAAGCACACACAATACTTACAGGCTGAAGAATTTGCTAGAAGGTTAGGCCTGCAAAGGCTTCCTCCTTCACGAACTCTCCCTCCCCACTTAGGGAAAGAAACCCATGTCATTAAAAAAAGGGAGCAAACCCAGGCTAGCCTGTTCTTCATACCCACAGACTCAGTGGGAAAACAGCATTCAGAATGGACCACGGCAACTGGAAATGTCTAGAGATTCATTCGAGGCTGAGGGAAGGGAGATGGGGACACTCGACAGAAATTGAGTTTTGATAGCTAGACATTTAGAAATGCATAGCGGGTGACTTCTTTTAGGAAGTAAGACAGAAGTTCCTTGTCTTTTCTAAGCCGTGGGAAATGGACCTGGCCTCTGCTCCATTACCCTGAATAACACCCGACACATCTTTGCCTGATGCATTACTTTTCTCACAGGAAGTAACAGGTATAATAAATCCCCAACCAGCTTATAAACATTCTGTTCTTTGTTAATGGGTACTATTTAAGTGCACTTGTTAAATTGGAAAATACTAGAACAAAATGTTTCTTAAAGCTGCAGAATGAGAAATGACTATGAAATTAAAAAAAAAAAAAATATATATATATATATATATATATATATATATAATCTCCAAGGAGATCCTGGCATTAACCACTTCTATTTTTTTTTAATTAGTGGCGTATTATCGGTTGGTATTTGAAGAAACCAAAAACGTTCTACTTGCTCCTATAAACTGCTTTGCCAATAGACAGTTTACCCACTCCTACAGAAACAAACAAGCAATGAGAAACGAGGGCCGATATAACCACGTTTAAAAAATTGTGGTTTTTAGGCTAGGCTCTCAATCAGTATGTTTATTGACAGATGCAATAAGACCATAAAATTGTTGTTCTGCATAATAAGGTATCTCACTAATAATTTGCTAGGAAATTAGCCTGAGGCTCCTCTCTCTGCACAGCCCTCACTTTGCAAGCAGTGTAAGCTCTAACCTCTGAATTTCAGAAGAGCATTTTGCAGGAAGGAATTTTTATTACGGGATCCACCAAAGAAAGAAAGAAAGAAACTATTTTTAAAAATTGTTTAAATTCTAATTATTTTTCTCATTACAAAAGTACTACATTAATTGCAGACATTAATAAATGCAGAGAAACAAAAGGAGGAAAAAACCAAACTATAATTCCACCACTCAAAGATAACGAGGTTACCATTTAATGTTTTCACCCCGGGCGTATTCGCTTTGTCACAGAAAAGAGCTCATGCTGGGTATACTGTTCTGTAAATGACTTCATTCAGTCACATACCTTGAATCTCTTTCCAAGTCACCTCAAATGACTAGGTTATATTATAAATATATTACCCTTTTCCTATCATATGGGTGGTTTGCAATGTTTGCTATTATGAACAGGGGCTCCATGGACAACCTTACAGGTAAATCTGCATGCAGATTGGTAGAAAAGAAAATCTTTTCTAATATTCAAGGGCTTTTCGCTTGCGATAAAGTTCTTGGACCAAAGAAATAGAGGTTTTAATAAATAGAAACAGGAGTTTTGTCAGCCTTATCTGAAACACCTTAACTTTCTCTTCTCTTCTTCCCTCTTCTCTCTTTCTTCCCTTTCCTGTCTTTGGCAGATCGTTAAGACACCTCCTGCGTGCAGAGCCCACCGGGAGAAGCGCAGGTGTCCTCAGGCCCTGCTCTAACGTCCTGAGAGGTGGAATGGGCCCAAGCTCTTGCCCGATGGACGGCTCTCCAAGCATGTCCTCGCAGGACCCTTCTAACCAGTGAATTGTTCTCCACCCAGTGATTCTTCCCGACTGAGGCCAAGAGATTTCTGGATCTTCTTGTCATGGGTCAGCAACATCCCATGAGTGACCGCGAAGTGGGGGTTTCTAAGTCCCTCAGGCAAAGACAAAGCAGATGAGCCTAGCTCTGGGGGGAAGCACAAGAGTGTGTCCACCATGGCTGTGCCCGGATGCTGAGGGCTGGCCAGACTGGGGCCAGCTGGAATTCTAGAATTTGTACTTGGTGTGAGTCATACCAAAACTGCCCAGGTGAAGAGCTTCCTCTGAAGACAGCTGGTCTACCCATGGGCCAAGTGGCCCGTTCCTGTTGCCTTGCAAATGACCACAGCCTGTCAGGGCAAGTGAGGGTCGCAGACTGGAACCAAAGGAAGTCAGGCGCCTCATAGGAGGATAAGCAAATCAACCCAGTCAAGAAGGTAAGGGGGAAAAGAGGCAGGGTTCACCATGCCATCCCATGGAGACTGAGAGTTTTGTGATGTGCTAAGAGCTGCACATTCTAGGTCCAAGAGGGTGACTTCATGGTCTGCATGTGAATAAGAAGCTATTTTTACTGAAAAATGCAGAAGGGTGCATATTCAGCTGGTAAGAATGAGTCAGTTCTATGACCAAAGCAAGGTTCTGGTCAAAGGTTAATAACTCTGTTATCCTGGGAAAAGACCAACTGGCCCCCAGCCTTTGCCTTTTCTAGCGTTTGGGGGAAAGTCAAGGATTAGGTAAGATGATTTATTTCCTCCCATTCTCCATGGTGGACAGGAGTCCGTGTATCAGTTAGAAACCATTCTTAACAGGAAATCCAGGAAAACCGAAGGGAGTTACTCATAGGAGTCTCCCTTTTACTAGAAATTGAGTATTGTAAACAAAAAACCGAACCGTTCCCCCCTCTCTCTCTTTCCCTCTTTTCTTTATGTCCTTTCATCTGCACCCCTCTACATTGGTGGAAAATGACCAAGGCGGGTAAGAGTTAAAATCTGAGCACCATCGGATACTTTGGTATACGGTAGATATTGCTGAGAGTAAATTACAGCACATCAAAATGCTATCCCCATGCAACATCATTTTAATTTTCTTGGACTGCAGAATTTACCATATTTACCGACAATGGCTTGAGATAGATGGGAAGGTCAGAGCTGAGGAGGAACCCATGGATCTGGTGATATTACTACAGTTTATAATGCAGCTTTTCATGGAGTCTTTGTTCCCGAAAATCAATTCCCTTTAGGGATTCCTTCTCACTTAAGGCTCTTAGATAATTGATGCAAACAGATTTTCCATCCATTTCCATAGGAAGCTTCCTTCCTATCAGTGGGAGGCCTTCTGTGGGGTGGTAACAGCGGACACAAGGCAATGGGTCGCTTTGTTAGCTCAACTGTTCCAGACACAGAAGCCTGACCTTTTTCTCTCTTTCTGTTGCTCAAGATGCTCCCCCCCCCACTCGTGATCCCTCTTTTCTCTGCTCAGGTCACTATGTGGAGCTGGCAAGGTTCCCTGATGGTGACCAGTGGCCATGGCGGAGTGTGGAGGTGAAGTTACAGATTTTCCTTAGCAGAGCTGTGGAGTGTGACAATGGTGTTTGTGTCCAAACTATCAAACGCCATTATCACACTAAATAGCTACTGTTAGGCAATCCTTCCGCTCAATAAATGCCTTGGCATCTGTGTGGTTTGGGCAAGAAGGTTCCTCTTCCAGCAGAGCTCCCAGTCCTGTGTGATTACTGGGTAAATGCAGGCCCACTGGTGCTCACAACCAGCCTGTTGTCCGAACTTGGCCTCTCACATGCTGTTGTTCAATACTTTAGCTGGTGATGAACTTTCTTGTTTTCCCGAGTCAATAAAAAATATGGTCGTGTCTCCCGGAGCGCCCGGCACAGTTGTTCAACCCAGGCTTGTTGAGTTGAAATGAGTAGTTAGGCAAGATCTGGAAAACAAAAAGTGGGTTGAGTCTAAGTTGTACAAAGCAGAGGCTTATAGGAACAGAATTAAGTAAGATGTGTGGGTGGGTCCTCACTTCCCATTGTAGGAAAACAACCTTCTAGTAAACCTACACATGGCTTAACCGACCTTTCAGAAAGTCTTGAACATATTTGGTTTCTACTGATGTTAACTGGTTATGAGGCTGATTTCTGAATTTGTGTAGTAAGTCCTTTTCCTTCTAGTTCAATGAACTATCATCGGGAAATGTTATACAAACTATGTGTGAGTTGCCATAGCAAATCTGAACATTTTAAACCCAAGCAGTTTCCAGGACAATTGGACCAGCCAGGTGTTCTCGTTCGAAATACATTTTTTCCTCTGAGAGGTGTTTAAAATAACGAGTAGGTTCTGTTTGTGCTGGGCTGAAGCGTCTTTTCCGTGATTGGCTACGTGAACTGGGATCTGTTTGATCAAACTGAAGGGTTTGAAGCAACCATCAGAAATAAGTTCATTCAAGCATTCAGCCATTCATTTACCAAACAAATCTATATGGAGAGGCTGTCAAGTGTTGGGCTCAGCCGTAGGCACCGGAGAAGCTTTTAAATTTAATGCGTCTGACGTCACTTCTGGTAAAGGGCATTCCCGGGCTCACGTGCTGTCTGGGACCATTCTGATTGCTCCAGTTATATTTACTAGGAAGCTCAAGGAGCAGACCTTCGCAAAGTAACTCTAAGTCCCTGGCTGAAAAGCACCCTGTGAGGGCAGTGCCCCTATCTATGATGCACTGTAAAGTCTCCAAGGTCCCGAGAAGCTTCTGTCCGAAGAGGAGCTCCAGCCCTGCCCGCTCTGCGTCTCCCTCCATCTCCCACTTCTTCCCTCCTGGCATTGTTCACTGTCAAGAGGAGAACCAGCTTCCCGCCCCCAAAATAATTAACCCACTAACGTCCTTCTGTGGTTTTCTGGAGAGAGAGCGCCAACTGAAGGAGCAGTGACAGAGGGCTCCGTGTAAAGCAGATGACCCCCATGCGTGCTATTGCGTCCGACCCATGCAACACAGGGCAAAGATGACCGGTTTGGGGGTCCTTCCACGGATGGCAAAGGGAGACTGGGTATGGTCCTGGGGTTGTCTAGAAATGCAAGCACAGCTCACCGCGGTCCCCTAAAGCTGAAGGTCTGTCCTTTGCCTGTGACCTTATTTGGCCTGGTTATTCCTCAGAACCTCCTACTTCACAGCTGTGGCTAGGGGCAAGTTGGTCCCCTGTCTCCTTTGCCAAGGGACTCTGAGGGAGGGCCTCTTTCCTTCCTTATGACGAGCTTTCCTGTGAGTGCCCATAATGCTGAGAAAGTCAAACAGCGAAACACCGTTGCCATGAAGTAGAAGGGAAGGGACCTCTCAGCGGTCGTGTTGGGGTTAGGACGGGGATGGCCAGACTGTCTGCAGTGACCCAGCCCCGGCGGTGGCACTCATGGACCCAGAGCCTCAGGCTGCAAACTGTTCCCAGGCTCAGGGACAATCCCAGGATGGCCTCAGGCATTCCTCTTCCTCATTCCCACTTGCCCCGAGATTTAGTTCAGACAGAATCAGACAGGAAGCCACAGGAAGCTTTGCTTCCATCTCTCCTGCTGCCCCAGGCATGATTCCTGCCCACGTTCTCTAATAAAGCCTTCCTGGGAAGCCCTGCAGACTCCGAATACAGGTTATAGGATGGATAGGTCCACTTGGAAGTGCAGTCAAGGTCACACTCAAGGGGCACCTGGGTGGCTCAGTGGGTTAAAGCCTCTGCCTTCGGCTCAGGTCATGATCTCAGGGTCCTGGGATCAAGCCCCACATTGGGCTCTCTGCTCGGAGGCAAGCCTGCTTCCTCCTCTCTCCCTCTCTGCCTGCCTCTTTGCCTGCTTGTAATCTCTGTCTGTCAAATAAATAAATAAAATCTTTAAAAAAAGAAATCACACTCGAGCTGGGAGGCAGCAGAGCACCCAGGCGGCCGCCTTGAGAGGTTTTCCTCTCCAGGACACAGGCCTTACGCCGCTTCGTGAGCCGAGACTGCGAGGCCCTCAGCGTCCTTTCGTCTCAGTACAATGTGTACCTCGAATGTGACAGCTGCCACTTAGGGCCTGTCCAGTGTCCCAGCCATCCCCAGAGGAGGTTTTGTGACATAGCATAGCAGCTGACCAGAGGCAGATGGCTCTCCACACGTTTTCTCCTGAACTCTTCTTAAATCTGTATTTTCCACTGGGGTGTGTGTGTGTGTTTTAATCTGAAGCTACTGGAATGTTAGAACTGTATGCCAGTGTAGGCTTTATTCCAACACAGAAACTGAAGCCCAGAAAGGCTAAGGGACATGCCCAAGGCTGTTCAACTGGCCTGTGGCCGAGCCGGACCCTGTGTTCTGAGGTTACTGCTTGCTAAGAGTAGGCACAGAGGTCAAGTAGCTCTTGCTGAATGAGGGAGTGGATGCCTTGTCAGAGTCCCCTTTCCTTTTATTCCTCTGAGAACTGTCTCGTTCAGGTTTAAAGGAATGCTCCCGAAGGCGGTATTCTAGAATTTGGTGGTTGGGTCCATGTGGGGGCTCCCTCTTCCTTGCATCAGGCGGCGTTCATTGGGAAGACATGGTGGTCTGGTTACTTTGTGCCTCGTACTGTACTGAGCTCTGGGGACACAAAGGAGAAGGAGGCTGGGTCCCTTCTCTGAGCTGCTCTCAGTCCAGGACTTGGACAGAGGTCTAAACAAGGACACTTAGGCCTCAGGGTCCTAGATGCCCCCACAGAGCCTTGGACAAGGTATTCGAAGGCTTTCCTTACGGCCTTCCTCTCTTTTCAGATGAAGAAACACTGAATCTTTGACATGATCATCTTTTTTGTTACTATGGGAAAATAATCACTCGTCTTTATTTTGATGGTCCGACTGCCCACGGGCTCGAGGTCAAGGGCGTTTTGTTGCATTGGGTAGCAATGCTGTCCGTGAAGATCTAGCTGCGTTTCCCTTGTCATCTGGCAGCCTAATGGGCAGCGTACGATGTACCGAGGGGCCTCAGCAGGGGCCGGGGGATGGACTAGAGCACTTTCCAGTCGTGTGTGTGTGAAGAATCTGCAGTTTCTCAGAGGACTTGGGGAAGATGCAAGCTGGCATCACAATGCCACAATGCCTTCTGTAGTCTGAGTTTGTGCTCACGCCCGTGGGCCACCGGGCCCATTCCTCCCCTGCTCCCTCCTTCCCCGTCACAAGAAGCCTCATCCCAGGTGACTGTGGAATGCCTCAGTGCCTCTTAGCTGCCCCTCCCTTGGGACAGGCTCCAGGAGGCTGCTGGGTACGAACCCATGCACCCAACATGCACCATTTCTTCTATTTGAAATCCAAGTTCCCTTCCAAGCTTTGGAAGGAAAAGGAAAGGTTCCAAAACATCCAGGTTTACCAAAAAAAGTAGATGGCCTCTGCAGATTCCCAAGGGTTTGGTCATAAGGTAGCCTGCTTTAGACAGCCCGGTCACCCTCTGTCTTCTGATGAAAAGATTGATGTGACGCAAAATTATAGTGTACTTAGAATACTTAAACACTGCACGGGATACAGTCATTCATTCAAACAACATTCAGCCATGTGTTCCTACTATGGGCCAGGTGGTAAGCTAGAATTTAACCTAGGATTTAACGGTAAGATGCTTCCTCCAACATCTAGTGTTGGCAACCTAGTGAGGGCTCAGACAGGCACATGAGTCATGGCAGTGCGGAGCCCCAGAGCCTCTGAAGTAGATATGGGGTGTCATGGGGACCTCTAAGAAGGAAGTGCCATCAGTGGTAGGTGAGATAGGCAGGTGCCAAAAGGAGACGCGCTCTCCAGGGCAGAAGCACTCCGGTGCTCCAGAACAGCTGTCCAGTTACAGAGAAATTTGTGACCTTGGCAAGTGAAGGATAGGAGTGCTCACCATGTCAAGTTTCCACCTTGAGCTGCCCGCAGGTTTCTAGATCATTCCCCAGGAAGCTCCTCCAGACAGCATTTGAACTATGAACCTGGAAGTCATTTGGTGGGGATTTTCCCCTCTCAGAAAGGCAGCCAAACATCCACAGAAAACAATCACCATTTTCTTTTCTTTTCTTTTTTTAGGATTTATTTATTTATTTATCTGACAGACAGAGATCACAAGTAGGCAGAGAGGCAGGCGGAGAGAGAGGAGGAAGCAGGCTCCCCGCTGAGCAGAGAGCCCGATGTGGGACTCGAAACCAGGACCCTGAGATCATGACCTGAGCTGAGGGCAGAGGCTTTAACCCACTGAGCCACCCAGGCGCCCCAACAATCACCTTTTAAATAAAAGGAGCACACTGTACTATTGGGCAGGTGACTGGGGCACGTGCATGTGTGTGTAGGTATGTTTGTGGGACACATGTTTGTGAAGAATTTCACTTTCTCAAAGGAGCCGGTAAAATGGCTTTAAGGTCTCATTCAACTGGAGTTTTACTTTATTTTATTTTGTTAAATCAGGGAAAAGCCAGGGCTCTGATCTCAAACTTGGGCCGAGGTGGACACCCCTCTGTTTGCCCGCCCTCTAAGCCCGGGACCATGCGCTACTGGGGATACTGCCCCCTCGTGGTCGGATGCACCCCTGCACGTCCTTGACCAGGCTTTCGCGTTTGCTCGCTCAGTATTCCAAACCCATTGCATTCAGAGCTTCCCTGGTGGCACCGTTCAGCTTTAATTTTGATAAAGCACGCTTTCAAAGGCTTGAAGGGGTAGGAGAGAGCGGTGGAATTCATTGTTCTATTGTCTGTTGACCTGTTAAATACATCAGACAAGAACTAATCTTGTTCTACCTAGAGAATAAGTTCAAGTCCCTTCATTTTCACTTTTCTGGCACACTTAGCCCAGACAAGAGCTAATTAAAGCCCTCCCCATTTCTTAAGGCTTCCTGTCTTCTGTGCAGCACACCTTGTCTTGCTTTTCCACTTGACTTCCAAATGGCTCTGGATACAAAGAAGTCAAAGAATCGCCCACTATTTGGACGGGACAGACGCTGTGTTTACAGTCTCTCTCGATGAGCGCTAACACCCTATGCCAGAGATTTTCCCAGTTTCTTCTTTATCTCTGCATGAGCTTGAGCGATCCCAGTAGGATCTCTGGCTCAGCAAGTAGAGAATGCGATATGCTGGCTTGGGTAAAACATGGCCAGGTCGCTCTGTGTGGACCAAAGCAGGTAGCCACAGATAACCACCCCAAAATGTAGGTGGTGTATTAGGAAATTCTGACGGCAAGAAGCAATTTTTTCTTAGATTATCTCAAGTAATTCATCCTACAGCAGTGTTTTCTTGAGCATCTGCTATGTCGAAGGCAATGAGCTAAGGAAAGGTGTTTGGAAGCGGCCACATGGCAATGAAGGGACAGGAATCACACAGAAGCTCCCAATCACCAGGGAAGACTCTGTGGAAAGTGGCAAATTGTCTGGACTGAGGCATGAGTGCTCCAGAGACTGGGCTATCTGGTCACCCCCAAGGCTACAGATGTAAATTTAAGCCGCTACCATTATGGTGATGTATTTATTCCCTTTTTCTGCTCTTGCTGCTATCCTATCTGTGTCCATCCTCACAGTTTCTGCTTCCCTATAACTGGTATCTCATGTCTTCTGCTAATTCTGGGGTCTCAGTGGCCCCGTTACTTCCTGGCTTCCCCGCCTGCCACCTTTGGGTGTCTTTTCAGTTTCTCCGCATGCTACCGTGTTAACTTTCCTTCCCTGTCTCTCCAGTTTGGATCCCGGAGCCACAGAACTGATTGTCTCAGTGAAGCCGTGAGTTCCCGCTGGGGCAGAGCTTTCCCTCCAAGCCATGACACAGGCTGCTGGTCGACCGCTGTGGCAGGAAAGGATAAAGGGGGGTATGGATGAGAAAGTCGAGTGCAGGAATTAGCATGTAGGCTTTACTCTGAGCAGGAGCTATCCATTCCCCAGATGAAAAGGCAGGGGACGAACTCTCAGGGAAGAGAGTTGGCATGAGTTTAAGCCCAAGTAAGACAGAGTTTGGAAGAGTCAAAAAACTTTAAGCTGACCGGTGTGGTAGAAGCGTGATGAGCAAAGCAAAAGATGAGGCTGGAGGAGCAGGGGCGGGGAGGCTGGCATCCGCGGCCGCAGGATGGAAGAGGGACCTATGAGGAGGGCAGGCATGGTGGCCACCATTATTTTGTGGTCATGCTTTTTGTTGATGGGTCATCAAGACCAGGGGTTGACAACCGATAGCCCGTGGGCCAAATTCAGATGATTGCCTGCATTTTTTTTGAAAGATTATATTTATATATTTCACAGATAGAGAAAGCATGAGCAAGGAGGAGGGACAGAAGGAGAGGGAGACAGAGAACGAAGCAGACTCCCCACTGACCGTGGAGCCAGACGTAGGGCGTGGTCATGACCTCACCTAAGTCAGACCCCTACCTGGCTGAACCACCCAGGTGCCCCTGACTGCCTGTTTTCATAAGAACTAAGCTTGGCTTTTATATTTTTAAATTACTGGGGGAAAAAAGCCTAAAGAAAAATACTAACTCATGATATGTGTAATTTATATGCGAGTCAAATTTCAGTGTCCATAAATAAAGTTTTATTGGAACCTATAATCATTCCCCTTCACCCAGACTAACCCAGTTTGGCACTGAACGTCTTTGATCCCTGAAAACCCCTCTGTTCCAGGCAAGCTGGGATGGTTGTCACCCAGAACGCAGCCAGGCTCACGTCATTTTTATATTGTCTGTGGCTGTTTCAAATTCCCATGACGAAGTTGAGTAGTCATGACAGAGGACATGTGGCTCCAAAAGCTTAGAATCTGGCCATTTATAGAAAAAGCTTGTTGACCTCTGACCAAGACCAATGAAAAGTAATAACTTCTCTGATAAGACAAGGAAATAAAACTAATTGTTACCTTAATGAGAGTGTTAACTATGCCTATTTATTTTCTCCATCAGAAGCTTGATTCCTTATTAAAACCTAAATTAGAGCATGTCACTCTCCTGCTCGAGATCCTTCAGTGGCTTCCTATCCCACTGCCAATAAGGTCCAAGGATCCTATATGTCCGTCTCAGACAGACCTCATCTTTTTCCTTTTCTTCCTCTTGCTCACTCCACACCATTCCCACCCCTTGCTCTTCCTCAAACATGCCAAATGTAATCCTGCCTCAGGACCTTTGTACTTCCTGCTGTCTCTCAAGACCCTGTGTCCCAGGTCTATGCACACTTCACTCCTTCGCCTCATTCTCGTTTCGATTCAAAGTTACCTTTTCAATGAAGCCTCTCCCTCCAGCACAGCCCTCATCACCTCCTGATGTTCTGTGTCTGTACTAGAAGGTCAGGCATGTGGAGACAGGGACCTTGCTGGATCCTTGCTCCTAGAACAGTGCTGATCACATGTGGGTGTATGATGAATATTTGTTGGATAACTAAGTGGTTAAGAATCTTATGCACGTCTCCAGGGTCATGTACCCACTCACTGGGCCATGTTACTACTAATCAATATTTTCTTTTAGCCAATATTGGTCCTGTTACAATTATGTAGCTGCCTGTCTCTGGCGTCCACTGGCCTCTTTTCCTGCCAAACACCTTGTATTTAATCATCTGAACATCTGCTCTGTGGATATCTCATGCCAGATGCGAATCTGGGAGTCTGCCATTTCTCCTGTCGTAAGGATGGATCCGATAAGCCTAGGGCTCAGGGGTGGGAATCGGGGTGATTCTTCAACCCCTGAAGCTGACAATGACATTTTATGCATAGATGCACTTTTCCAGGACAAGGGTCCAGAGCTGTTATCCAATCGTCAGGAAGAAAGGTGAAGAGCTACGATTTTAAGAAACAGCAGTCCATTCGCTTAAACGTGTGCCAAGGTCTCTAATCTGTTACTGGCCCTCCCGTGGGTGCCTTCCACTCTCCAGTATCCTGTGTTCTTGGCGCTCAAGCTGCTTCTGCTGGGATGCTGTCTGCCTCTGGAAGGTTCCTCCCTTCTGCCACATTCTGAAACATGGTGAACACATTACCAGGCTCCTGTGCAGCTCAAGGCCCCCCAAGGGGCTGATCTGCAGCAGCTCTTTTCTTCAGGGCCACAGAAAGTGCTGGACCAGGCCTCCTGAGTGGCCTCAAACAGCAAAAGTCTCCCGGGAAGGGCCCCTGCCTGGTTGGCTTAAGATGCGCTTCTTGGAGTGTGAGGCCTCATTCACGTCTTCAGTCAAATCTCTGTGCTGTGGGATTGTTTCCTGCCAAGGCTCCCTGCTCATTTCCCCGAGGAATCGGGAGCCCAGGCGCGGGGTTCCTGGCGGGAGGCACGACAGGAAAGCACAGTCCTTTCTGAGAGCAGCTGGCAGGAGGAGACTTGGGCTCTGCCCTTTCCCCAGCTTTCAGAGGCTCTCCCTTTCCAGGAGGAGGAGGAACTTTCCAAGAAGCTCTCCTGCGAAGGCGGCAGCTGTCTGTCTCTTTCTGAGGCAAGGAGAGAGGCCCCTGCTTGGCTCAGCTCTCCTCGTGTCCCTCTGACCTGCACTCAGGTGGCCATTTGTGACTCTCCCCACCAGCAGCATGTGGGGAATTCTCAGACTTCCTGGGCCCAACCCAGTTACAGACTGCCTAAGGCCATCGGACGCGAGCTGGCTAACCCATCCGTGTTGGGCAAACAGCAGTGACCCCTACACTGTCAGCGAGGCCTTGGAAGGGAGGTGTGCCCTCGTGTTCTCTTAAACCCAATGCTCCTGACCTTGGGGCTGGAGAATTCTTCGTTATGGGCAGCTGTCCCCAGCCCTGTAGGATGTCCAGCGACAACCCTCGCCTCTACCTGCCAGATGCTACGAGGATCCTCCGTGTTGTGACAACCCAAGACAGCTCCAGACGTTGAAGAATATCCCACGGGGACGAAAGGGCACAAAAGGAAGCAGCTACCCCTTGGCTGGGAACCTCAGAACAAAAGGTAGAAATGACAGGAGGGTATATGGAAATAAAACACGTTTCCATCTTCAGGAGGACAGAGAGTCAATGAAGCAATTGCACCCAAGTACAAGGAGATAGAAGTGCCAGGGGCTCTGAGGGCATAGACTTGGGGGCTCAAAGGAAGACTTCCTGGAAGAAGTGACATCTAAGTGGAAACGTGGAAGATAAGTAGAAGTTTTTCAGACAAATGAGGGGAGGGAAGAGTATTGGCGTAAGCTTCTAGAGCGCTGTTACCACCTAAAAAAGGTTCACTTTTTAAAAGAGAACAAGCGAGACGCCTGGGTGGCTCAGTGGGTTAAAGCCTCTGCCCTCGGCTCAGGTCATGATCCCAGGGTCCTGGGATTGAGTCCCGCATGGTGGGGAGGGAGGAAGGGGCCATGTCCCTGCTCAGCAGGGAGCCTGCTTCCCCCTCTCTCTCTGCCTGCCTCTCTGTCTACTTGCGTTCTCTGTCAAATAAATAAGTAAAATCTTAAAAAAAAAAAAAAAAAAGTAAAAGAGTAAAAGCTTTTGTTCTGCTCTCAATAGAGCAGGAAGAGTAAAGCAAACCAGAGAGCCCTTGGGGCCTGGTGGGGTGGCAGAACCAGAAAAGGTCACAAAAAGAAGAGGCTTTAGGGACAAAAGAAACCACACCTCACCTGACCTGTGGCATCAGCCTCACTTGGGAGTTTGCTAGAAATGGAAATTCTCTGTGTTGCTCCAGAACCCTTAAAGCAGAAACTCTGCAGGGAGGACCAACTGCCTGTGATTTAACAAATCACCCCCCCCCCCCCGACTGGGATAAGTCCCTGAGCTCTGGGCAGCCCACAGTGGTGTTTATTAGTGTTTAATGAGAGAGCAATGGAGAGAATCAATCAACCAATTACTCTTGCCTTGAGAAAGAGAACAGAGATGTTCTCAACCGGAGCTGCACATCAGAATCACCCTGGGGGTTTTAAAAACCCCCTTGCTCAGGCCATGCCCCAGAACAATTACTCAGGAGTCTCTGAGGGGGACCCAAGCCATGGACGTTTTTTAAATCACACTAAGGGACTCGAATGTGCTGCCCAAGGTGAGCATCATCGTTGTAAGAGAAGGTATCAACGAGATCCTCTACTTCGAATGACTTCGAGAATTT
Source organism: Mustela nivalis (assembly GCF_964662115.1). Lineage (NCBI taxonomy): Eukaryota > Metazoa > Chordata > Mammalia > Carnivora > Mustelidae > Mustela > Mustela nivalis. The sequence continues at coordinate 36,153,957 of NC_139033.1, read as the reverse complement.
ATCTTTAAACGGGAACAATTTATATAACAGTATGTATCAAATCACAAGTGATTTAGACAAACTGGAACTTTATTTTTCTCTCCTTTAATTAAAAAAAAGTCAGGAAGCAAAGAGCCTAGGACTGGGAAAGTGTCTCTACAATGTCTCAGCAATTTGGGTCCTCTGTCCTAGATGACCACTCTGTCCTGTCCTCATGGTCACAGTATGATTGCGAGAGCACCAGCTATCAACTTCATCCTCCAGGAAGGGAAATTTAAAGGCTGAAGGGCAAAAAGGGTAGTTGCTTGCTAGATCAATCCCCTATTTATTTTATTTTTAATTTTAATTCCAGTATAGTTAACAGACAGCGTTATATTAGTTTCAGGTGAGCAATATATATATAGATATAGAATTCAATAACTCTGTATATTACTCAGTGCTCATCATAAGTGTACTCTTAATCCTCTTCACCTACTTCATCCATCCTCCCACCTACTTCCCCTCCAGTACTCATCAGTATGTTCTCTAGAGTCAAGAGTCTGTTTCTTGGCTTGTCTCTTTTTTTCTTTGCTTTCTTTCTTAAATTCCATATATACGGTGCCTGGGTGGCTCAGTCAGTTAAGCATCTGGCTTTGGCTCAGGTCATGATCCCAGGGTCCTGGGATTGAGTCCTGTGTTGGGCTCCCTGCTCAACAGGTAGTCTGCTTCTCCCGTTCCCTCTACCCCATCCCCTGTTGGAGCTCTTTCTCACATTCTCTCTCTCTCATATAAATAAATAAATAAAATTCTAAAAAAATTCCACATATAAGTAAAATCACATGGTATTTATCATTCTCTGACTTATTTCACTTAGCAGTATACTCTCTAGCTCCATCCATGTGGTTGCAAATGACAAGATTTCATTCTTTTTTTTTTTATGCAGTAATGTTCCATTGTGTATGTATACCACATCTTTATCCATTCATCTACCACTGGACATTTGACCTGCTTCCATAATTTGGCTATTGTAGATAATGCTGCAATGAACATAGGGGTGCATGTGTCTGTTCAAATTAGTGTTTCATATTCTTTGGGTAAATATCCAGTAGTGGAATTACTGGATCATAGGGTAGCTCTATTTTGAACTTTTTGAGGAATCTTCATACTGTCTTCCACAGTGGCTGGATGAGTTTGCCTTCCTGCCAATGGTGCCCAAGGGTTCTTTTTTCCTCTACATCCTCACCAATATTTGTTGTTTCTTGTATTTTTTGTTGTAGCCATTTTGACAGGTGTGAAGTATTTTCTCTCTACACCTCCTTTGTTGAGGGTTTTTATCACGATTGGCTGTTGTATATTTCCTCAAATGCTTTTTCAGCATTGAAACGATTCTATGGATTTTATCCTTTCCCTTGTTGATGGGATGTCTCATGTTGACCGATTTGCAAATACTGAGCCACCCTTTCATCCCAGGAATAAATCGCACTTGATCCTGGTGAGCAATTTTTTTTGTAAGTATTATTGAAGATTTTTGCATCTATGATTTTGTTTAATGTATTGTTGAAGTTTTTGTTGAAGATTTTTGCGTCTATGCTCATCAGAGATATTAGCTTATAGTTGTCTTTTTTTGGTAGGGTTTTTATCTGGTTTTGTTATCAAGGTAATGCTGGCCTCGTAGAATAAAATTTGGAAGCGTTCCTTCCTCTTTTATTTTTTGGAATGGTTTGAAAAGAATAGGTATATAATTCTTCTTTAAATGTTTGGTAGAATTCACCTGTGAAGACATCTGGTCCTAGATTTTTGTTTGTTGGGAGTTTTTTGATTACTGGTTCAGTTTCATTGCTGATACTAAGCCTGTTCAAATTTTCTAATTCTTCTTGGCCCAGTTTTGGGAGGTTGTATGTTTCTAGGAATTTATCCATTTCTTTTAGTTATTCAATTTGTTGACATTACAAGTTTTCATAATATTCTCTTACAATCCTCTGTATGTCTGTGGTGTCAGTTGTTATTTCTACTCTTTCATTTCTGATTTTGAGTCTTCTCTCTCTCTCTGATGAGTCTGATTAAAGGTTTATCAATTTTATTGATCTTTTCAAAGATCCAGCTCTTAGTTTCATTAATCTATTATGTTGGGGTTTTTTAGTTTCTCTTTTGTTTATTTCTCCTCTAATCTTTATTATTTCCTTCCTTCTACTGGTTTCAGGCTTTGCTTATTCTTCTTTCTCTAGCTCCTTTAGTTGTAAGGTTAGGTTTGAGGTTTTCCTTGCTTCTTGAGGCAGGCCTGTATTGTTATAATCTTTCCTCTTAGAACAGCTTTTGCTGCATCCCAAAGATTTTGAATTGTTGTACTTTCAATTTTATTTGTCTCCATGTGTTTTTTGATTTCCTTTGATTTCTTGGTTGACCCTTTCATTGTTTAGTAGCAGGTTATTTAACCTCCATGTATTTGTGGTCTTTCTGCATTTTTTTTTCTTGTGGTTGATTTTTCTTTTTCTTTTTCTTTTTTTTAATATTTAGAGAGAGAGAGAGAGAGTGTGTGTGTGTGTGTGTGTGTGTGTGTGTATGTGAGAGAGAGGGGGAATACAAGCAGGGGAAGCAGGAGAGGGAGAAGCAGGTTTCCTGCCAAGCAGGGAGCCTAATATAGGGCTTGGTCCCAGGATCCTGGGACCCATGACCTCAGTTTAATGACCGAGCCACCCAGGAACCATTGTGGTTGATTTCTAATTTTGTAGTGTGGAGATCAGAAAAAAATAGATGTTATGCCTTCAATCTTTTTGAATTTGTTGAGACTTGTTTTGTGGCCTAATATGTGTTCGAGTCTGGAGAATGTCCCATGTGCACTTGAAAAGAAGGTTTATTCTGCTGTCTTAGGATGGAATGTTCTGAATATGTCTATTCGGTCCATCTGGGCCAATGTGTCATTCAAAGCCACTGTTACCTTGTTGATTTTGTCTTTGGATGATCTGTCCATTGTGGTAAATGGGTGTGTTAAAGCCCCTACTATTATTGTATTATTATTATTATTGATTGGTTTTTTATGTTTGTTATTAGGTGCTTTATGTATTTCAGTGCTCCCATGTCTGGTGCATAAATATTTACAGTTGTTGTATCTTCTTGTTGGATTGTTCCCTTTATCATTTGTGTCTTTCTTTATCTCTTGTTCTAGTCTTTGTCCAATGTAAGTATTGCTACCCCAGCTCTCTTTTCACTTTCATTTGCATGATAAATGCTTTTCCATTCCTTCACTTTTTCTTTTTTTTTTCTCTTTTTTAAAAAAAGATTTTATTTATTTATTTAACAGAGAGAGAGATCACAAGAAGGCAGAGAGGCAGGCAGAGAGAGAGGGGGAAGCAGGCTCCCTGCTGAGCAGAGAGCTCGATGCCGGGCTCCATCCCAGGATCCTGAGATCATAACCTGAGCTGAAGGCAGAGGTTTAACCCTCTGAGCCCCCCAGATTCCCCTCACTCCTTCACTTTCAATCTGCATGTGTCTTTAGGTCCAAAATGAGTCTCCTATAGGCAGCATATAGATGGATCTTGGCTTTTTATCCATTCTGTTACCTTGGTCTTTTGACTGGAGCAGGTAGTCCATTTACATTCAAAGTAATTATTAATAGGTATGTACTTATTGCCATTTTGTTACTTGTTTTGTGGTTGGTTTTTATAGTTCCTCTCTGTTCCTTTCTCCTCTTACTCTCTCCTCTGATGGTTTGCTGGCTTTCTTTAGTGATATACTTAGATTTCTTTCTTTTTATTTTTTGCATATCTGTTACTGGTTTTTGACTTGCAGCTGTCATTAGGTTTACATATAATATCTTCTGCATGTAACAGTCTATATTAAGTTGATGGTTGCTTAAGTTTGAACCTATTTTTTTACTCCTCTCACTCCACATTTTAGGTATACGATGTCATACTTTACATCTTTTTATTTTGTGAATCACTGGACTGATTTTTATAGAGAAACTTCATTTTACTGCTTTTATGCTTCCTACTTCTCTTACTTCTGCTTATGGTCTTTCCTTTCCACTCAAAGAGTCCCCTTTAACATTTCTTGTAGGGCTGATTTAATGGTAATGAATTCCTTTAACTTTTGTTTGTCTGGGAAACTCTTTATCTCTCCTTCTATTCTGAATGATAGTCTTGCTGGATAGAGTATTCTTGACTGCAGGTTGTTTTCTTTCAGCACTTTGGCTATATCATGCCACTCTCTTCTGGCCTGCAAAGTTTCTGCTGAAAAGTCAGCTGAATGCCTTACGGGGTTTCCTTTGTATGTGAGTGTTTCCTTTCCTCTTGCTGCTTTTGAAATTCTCTCTTCACTACTTTTTGCCATTTTAATTACTATGTGTCTTGGTGTGGGACACCTTGGGTTGATTTTATTGGAGTTCTTTTGTTCCCCTTGGATCTGAATTTCTATTCCTTCTCCAGATTTGGGAAGTTTTCAGCTATTATTTCTTCAAATAAATTTTCTGACCCTTTTTTCTCTCTTCTCCTTCTGAGATGCCTATAATGTGAATGTTATTACGCTTGATGGTGTCACTGAGTTCCTTCAGTCTATTTTCAATAATTATTCTTTTTCCTCTCCCTTCTGTTCAGCTTGATTGCTTTCCATTACTCTGTCCTCCAGGTTGCTGATCCGTTCTGCTTCCTCTGGTCTGCTATTTATTCCCTCCAGTATATATTTAATTTCAGTTTTTGAGTTCTTTGTCTGTGATTGGTTCTTTTTTATGTTGTCTGTCTCTTTGTTGAGGGTCTTACTGAGGTCCTCCACTATTTTCTGAAGTCCAGTAAGTATTTTTATGACCATTACTTTATATTCTCTATCGGGAATATTACTTGTTTCTATTTTACTTAGGTCACTTCTGTGATTTTGTCTTGTTCTTTCATTTAGGACATACTCCTCTGTCTCATTTTTTCTGTAACTTTCTCTTTCTATGTATTAGGAAAGCCAGCTATCTCTCCTGCTCTTGAGAGTAGTGGCCTTATGAGGAAGAAGTCCTATAGTGCCCTGCAGTACAATATCCCCTGTTCCCAGAACCTGGCGCTTTAGGAGTGTCTCCTATACGTGTTGTATGTGCCCTTCCTGTTGTGGTTGAGCCCCATGTCCTTCATTCCGGTCATTGGCAATGGCTCTCTTTGCCTGTTGTGAGGGGTGTTTGGTCTCTGTCTTGTTGGAGGGCCAGTCTGGAGCTGCCTTCAGTTTGAGTTGAGTCAGATCAGGCATTTGCCCAAGATGCAGTAGCACCAAAGTGCTGTCCCTGTGCTGTCCCCTAAGAAGCTTGCACTGGTGGGCAGGCGCTGCTGTCTGACCCGATGTCTGCCCCCAGCTCTCTGCTGTGGCCTCAGTTGGACCGGTATGTGTGGTCATCTTCCCCTCTCCCCGGGGCAAGAGTCATCTCAGAGTGGAGCTGGCTCCTGTCTGGGCTGCTTGCACACTGCAAGGCTTGTGACACTGCTTTGGATGGGCTCTGGCCAAGGGTGTATTGGAGGGGATGAGTTCATAGGAGAACTTGGGGGTGGGGGACAGGTCATAAGGTCTGCACTGGTCTGCTGTGGAAGGAGGCCTGCAGCCACCCGGAAAAACTCCTGCCCAGGCAGGAATGGAAGCAGCGGGTGTGCAGGAGAACTCAGAGGCAGGGCACACACTGTTAGCTAGTGAGTTGGAGTATGTGCCTGCTGATCTGGTTCCTCTGTGTGTCTGTGTGTCTGGGCTAGGGGGCAGGGGAGGGCAATGACACCACCAGCTCTTTTGTTCTTGGAGAAGTCTCCCGAAGGGTCCCTCCATCTCCAGCACATGCTCAGAAATTAGTAAATAAATCTCCTAAGTAAGCCAGTCTCCTCCTGTATACCCAGTTTTTCAAACTGCTTCTTCTATGCTCCATCTCCATGGGGCTGTTGTGCTGTCTCTTTAAGGGCTAGGATTATTTCCTGTCACCCCCACCCCCAGCTCTCCTGGAGCTGCTGATTCTTAAAATTCTGGGTATTGAGCCCCACTGCTTATCAGGCCCCTCTGGTTTTCCCAAAGCCAAATGTTATGGGGATTTGCTTTCCCCTTGTGGGCTCCTGGGGTGCCTAGCATGGGAGTTTGCTCCTCTCCCCTCTCTGTGCCCACCACATCCCTCCCTCCTGCAGATAACTCTCTGCCCTTCCTACCCTCTTCGATGCGGCCTCTTCTCTACACTTATCTGGGGAGAGTTTGTTCTGCCAGGCCTTGGGTCATTTTCTGGGTGACTTATAGTAGTATGGGTGTTATCTAGGACAGCTTAGGGTCCTCCTACTCCATCTTCCCTGGAAGGCTAGTTCAATGCCCTTTAAAGAACATTCCTGGAAGCCCCACCTAGAGACTTCTGATTAGATCTCCTTGATCAGAACTATAGGTGGGGGTGGACCCCCAGAGCTGGAGGTGGGATATGAAAGGCAAAGCCCTCCCCCCAACCTAGACCCCAACACAGGCTAAGTATGAGGACTGTCTGGTTGTCAGAGCAGCACGCAGCTTCATACAAAAGGAGGGAAGTGATGACTCACCATCGTGGGAGAAAGCAGAGTGACCTTTGAATCGCCCACTCACATACCATGCATTTAGGACCGACTGCGCATTGTGTGTGTCTCTAGATGGTATAAATATATACATATATTTATATGAACTGTGGCAATTCTCTTGAGCTGTTATGTAATAAAGATGAAAGGATAAAAATAGAACACGAAGGTTATTTGGTGAAACATCTCATAAGCAGCCTGGAAAGTGTAATGCTGACAGATGGGGTAACCCACACAGGGAGGTCTCTCTGTCTCGCCTCAGTATGAAGAGAATAAACATGTCCAAAGCTGTAAGGCCAGTGATGTCAAAGGCAAGGTAGGGACAGGGAAACCCCAGTAAAACAGAGAGGTCAACTAAGATGGTCTGGGGGCAGGAGGAGGGGCGGGGCTTTTTTGCAAACCACCCCCCCACCCCAAACCCTTGCTTTGATATTCTTCCTGGAGGTTCCTAGGGCTAAGATAAACTAGGGCTTCAGGCTTATCTTGGGGGTCATCGCCCAAAACACCTGCTTTCCCCCTTGCTTTGATATTCCTCCTGGAGGTTCTTAGGCCTAAGGTAAGCTAGGGCTTTAGGCTACATCACCAAAAACACCTACCTCAAGGCAGATAAGGCATGAGTCAGATCTGACTTCAGTGCTGGCTCACCTGCTGAGCCATGAATGACCCCTGGGAACTCACCACTGGGAACTCACTCCACACTCAGCTACCCTCTTGAGAAACGGGGCATTCAGATGCCTAACTAATCCTCCTGAGCTGTCATCAAGCTTCTGGCATCGTCCACGTTTTCAAGAACGGACAGCTGCATACGAATGGAGCTTGGCATTATCCCGCTTCATTACCAGGCTGCCACCTTCCCTCCACGTCTCTGCGACCACCAGCCTTGGGGCTGAGCTTTCGGGTACCCCACGGAAGGAGGTGACCAGAGTGATCCTCTCACATGGCCTACGTGCATCATTTCTTGAGACGCAATATTTTCACCCAAAAGGTTGGCTTTCTGGGTGTGAGCCTAAAGGATGAAGAAAGTGTTTTGTGACAGGGGAGCACTTGGTCCCCTGATCTCCAGTCACACAGGCAGCGACTTACTGAGCAGGAGTCAGTAGGGCTCACAAGCATGGAACGGGCTGCTTTCTCAATTTCTGAACATGGTGCTTAAATTTCTTGGTACCACTTGTAATTTGGTGGAACTGGACATTTCAGAAAAATAAGCTTGAGTGTAGGCTCCTTCCTGAAAAGTTCTGCATCTAAGTGACTGCCTTCCTTTTAAGGAGGAGGAGTGCCTCCTCGATGACTTGGCTGGGGACCAGTACTCAAGGGTGTCCTCTTGTGTGCCATACTGGTCACTGATGCCCCCCATCTCAGGGAAAGTTGCAGGGATGGGGACAGTACTGTTAAGTTTTGTCCATAGCTATGTGTAACTTTGTGATGCTGTGATTTATTTTTATTTTTTATGTCTTTATTTTTTATTTTATTTATTTTGTGTGTGACACTTTGATTTATAACAAGAAATAGAGATCTGGTCTTTGTTGACCTTTCTGGCTTAGAGCTCTCCTAAAACCCCTGGAATCTGCGAAGTGAGGGGAGTAATAGAGGTGTCTTTTGTTATGTTAATGACATAATGGATAGCCCCTCCCTAATCTAATGTAGGTGTGGTTGCCAGGGATACCAGCCACGTGACTAAAGGGTTGGGGCTTTTGGCTCCACCCCTCAACCTCCAGAAGGGAAAAGGGGCTGGAAGTTAAATCAGTCACCAGGAGTCAGCGAGGTAACCAGTTGTGCCTACATGATGAATCCTTCATAGAAACCCAAATGATAGGGTTCAGAGAACTTCCAGGTTGGCGAACCTGTGGAGGTGGTCGGAGAGGTGCACTCCATATCCTGGAGGGGTCGTGGGAGGTGCACTCCATATCCCCCACCTGGCTATATGCAACTCCTCCATCTGGCTGCTCCTGAGCTATATCCTTTTATAATCAGCCAATGATCCGGCAAGTAAAATGTTGCTCTGAGTTCAGGAGCTGCTCTAGCAAGTTAATGGAACCTTAAGGGGACTGGGGTCTTTGGAATCTCTGATCTATAGCCTGTTCATGAGTCAGAAGCACAGGTGATAACCTGGACTTGTGATTGGCATCTGAAGTGGGCGGTGGGGACAGTCTTCTAGGACCGAGCCCCGAACCTGTGGGATCTGATGCTATCTCCATGGAGATAGTGTCAGCATGTAGTGAAATCTTAGGGCACAGGGCTGTGGTTGCAGAATTGTTTGGTGGTACTGGAAGAACATATTGGAACACAAGCATGTGAACGAATCTCCTGTGTAGGCTTGCATCAAATCCTACCCCCCAAAGTAATGAAGTGAGTCCCTAAATCCCACTGCGCAGGCTACACCCCAGACCAGTTCGATCAGCAGTTTTGGGGAGTGGGGGGGGCGCAGAACCTACGAACCGTCCTGCTGTTGCAATGCCCAGCCAGGACTGAGAACATGGTGAGCAGGTTAAGGAGGGTCCCCTGAGAAAATGCCTTTTGAGTAGAGATCTAAAACTTAAGGAGAGAGCCAAGAGAAGGTTTGGAAAAAATATCCAATGAAAGGCATTATTCTAGTAATTCAGAGAAAAATGACTTGTTTGCCTTTTAAAAAATGATTATTCTGTAGGTAACTGTGAGGGCAGCAAGAGCCTCAAAATCCAAACCAACTAGGAGAGGGGTTTTTTTGTTTATTTTTGTGGTTTTTAGATTTTATTTATTTACTTACTTGAGAGAGAGAGAGAGAGTGTGCTGCGCATCCGGGGAGAGGCAGAGGGAGAGGGAGAGAATCTCCCGCAGACTCCCAGCTGAGCATGGAGCCCAATGTGGGGCTCAATCCCACCACCCCAAGATCCCGAGCTGAGCTAAAACCAAGAGTCCGACTCTCAACCTACCGAGCCACCCAGGAGCCTCAGGAGAGTTTTTATAAGGACAGAGTCCTCCACTTCCCCCAGGATCATTAAAATAGGGGGCTCAATGGAAAATACTTTTGCTGGAATGAGGTTTTTAGGACTCCCCTTGCTACATACAGTAGGTGTCCAGGGACCTGGCACCCCAGGAGGAGAAACGGTGAGGGGAGAGGGCCGCAGAGCAGGGGCCCTCGGGGTCCTCTCCTTCCTTCTCCAGGGTGGGTAGCTTTCCTTCCGCATCAAGCCTGTCCCACGAGGGTGGGCAGGGAGACGGTTCAGAGGCACCGAACCTTGTCTGATCGGAACCCCCAGTCTGGGGCAGTGAGGGGTTGGTTTGAGTTGTTGGTTTTCCACAACGCAGATGTGGAGACAATAGTGAAGTCTGTATCGACCTTCAGGACCGGATCGTGAGGCACTGTTCGCAAGACATGTAAGGACAGAATAAAGCATGACCAAACAGGACAGCCTCCTGGGAGCCAGAGCGTCGCGCAGGGCTTCAGTTATCAGGGCTGAGCTTTCCTGGGGCCGGTTGATTCCGAGAAGTAGCCGGGACCGCCTGCGAACCCTGGCCCCCGCCGCAGAAATTCCTCTGCCCAGCAGAGAGCGCCAGGCGTCCCCACCTCTGCCACTGGCTACCCTGCCCACTCTCCTTCAGGGCTCAGGGGGCCCATGTGCAGGGCTGGGGAAGCCTCCTGGAGAAGGAAGTTTCCAGATGCTGGAACTTAATAACCCTAGTCAGGTTTCTGCCTTGCTCTTATTTCGGAGCCCTTCTGGACACTGTGTCTTTCCGATGTCCCGGGGCCTTCTGCGTGTTGTCCCAGAGATGCTTTCCGCGGTAAGGTGTCCTCCTCCCTGCTCCTCTCCTGCCTCCTTCCCGGGCAAGCTCTACAGGCTCCAAGTCCCAGCTGTTCAGGTTGTGCCCCTGGCGAAGCCTCCAGCACTTTGTGAAGCCGCAAAAACCAGCCCAGATTCCTGAGCCATCTGCGAAGACCTGGCCTCCCTTCATACCCCAGCCTGCTCCCGCTTTTTCCTTACTCAGTGCAACCCCTCCTGCGTTTCCAGGCAAGTCTGCTCGTCATCGTCCAAGGACGGCATTCTCCTTGCTTCTGAACCTCGGCTCTTGAGACTGTCCCCGTGGGGGCCACCTTCCTTTTTCCTCTCCGCTGATCCACCACCTCCGTTCATGCTCTGCTCAAAATTCCCCTCTTTCCGAAAGATGAAAGGGAAAGTAGGAGCTGGTGCAGCTGTGAATCAAAGCCTCATCTAAAAGGAGCATGAGGATCATGCAGACGGGCTTGTCGGTGACTGCTGGACCGTTTCCAGGGAGCCAGGGCTCCCCGAAGCATCAGAGTGAGTTCTAAAGAGATGTGCGGCCAAGGTATTAGAACTTCGACTGCCCAGCCCCCCTGAAGAGACGGGTGGCTAAGGTTAATGGAGGGGGCACATAGCACAGGACTGAAAAAACAGTGTGAAATGATGTTTGAAGACTGAACCCTGAAAAAAATCTAGGACATAAATCCATCCTATGACAAGATTTCTTGTTTTTCCTCTTAATGTCAGTAATAGAGAAAAGTATACTTCCTTTCCAGTTGTAAGTCATTTTAGGTGATCTTTTGTTATACCTTTTTCCCCCAGCAAATAGCAAAATGATTTATAAAATTCATTTTTCTCTTGTGACTAAGAGATATCTATGGATTAATAGTTCTAAGCTAAAATAGATATAAAAGCTTAGTAGTTATAATAATGATTCATAGTTACTGAATGCCACTCTAGGCCAGTTATCTTTATACATAAAATAATTTTCATATCCCCAAAGGGTAGGTATCCTTATAGTCATTTATCAGATGAGGAAGTTGGGGTTCAGCGAGATGAAAGCAAACTCCAAACTCCCACAGCTGCTAAGCGTTGGAACTGTGACTAGACCCCGGTCTATTTGATTCAGAGACCAGATGCTTTATGGCCCATCATGTGACCTTCTTGCTTTGGAAGGGTTTCAGCTCTGATGACCTCATGCCAAGGTAACAAAGGAAGCTAGAGTTTGGGGTCATATCAATTTGAGTTAAATAAGGATTCCCAGCCTGTGTCAGAGTAGAACACCAGCGAGGATGGGTCAGAGATATTCATGCTGTGAACAAATGTTTATCACAGGGTCTTCTGTGAGCCGGCTATCCTCTAGGTACTGGGATGCAGCAATGAATAAGCCAGAAAAAAAAAAAATGCTGCCATCTGGAAATTTGTATTCTGGTGCAAGGGAGATTGACAAGTTTAAAACAAGTACAACATATATTATGTCACATGGTAATAAAGGCTGTAGAAATAAAGCCCTGGAGGGGGATAAGGGAATCAGGGAGGCGGAGCAACTTAAACTCAGGTGGTCAGGGAAGGACTCCCCGAGAAGCTGACTTTTGAGCAAAGACCTGCAGAAGGTGGTGGATATCTGGAGAGGAACATTCCAGGCAGGGGACAAGTGCAAAGGACCGGAAGATTGCTGGCCTTGCGCCAACAAGTGGCGAGAGGAAGTGAGACAGGATCTGGGGGATCCTGTGGGGTCTTGTTGGCCTCTGTAACAAACTGGACCTTTCCTCTGAAGGAGATGGGAAGCCGCAGGAGTGGCAGAGGGTCCTAAGACAGCATCTCAGGATCTTGGTTTTAATGGGATCACTCTGCCTGCTCTCCGGTGGGGGGGGGGGGGGCAGGCTGAAATGGGCACAAGGACAGAATCAAGGACGCAGGTTAGGAGGCCACTGCTGAAGACCAGATGGGCGATAATGAGGCCTCGGGCCGGGGAGATAGGGATCGAGGCGGTATTGGATACAATTAAAGGGAAAGGAGGGGCATCTGGTAGTGGACGAGGTGTGGTGCATGGCAGGGAGAGGAGACAGGAATTACTGCCAGGCCCGGGGCCTGGCCAGCAGGAGGCATGGAGCTGCCATTGTCCCCGCTGAAGGATTCTGGGAGCAGCAGATGCGGGAGTACGCCAAGTGTTCAGGGCTGGAGGTCTAAGACTTTGAGACCAGGTGTGAGACTTCAGCTGGAAATGCAGATGGAGATGTTGAATAGGCTATTGGAGAGCTGGGCCTGGAATTCTGGACTGGAATTTCGGACTGGAAAGTATAGAGGTCTGCTTGCGTGTGACCGTTCTGAGGTTCACAGCCAGCCTGTGGCCCAGCGCAAGCGGTCATGTTCCTGATTCTCCTGGGTGAGTAGCAGCCCCTGGGCTTATGCACAGAGACCCCACCACCACCACCCAGATTAATTCCACCTCTTCCTGCCCCAGCTCCCTAGAAGTTCTGGAATCCACGGGTGAACGGGGAGATGGGATTGAGAGTGGGGTTTTGCGGGGTTACGTACAGACCCACCAAAACGGGCAGTGGGAGAACGAAAGCTGGAAGAGGCTGTGAGCAGACCCGAGAGGGGAGGGGCTTCGGGGCGCTGCAGGACAGAGGAGGGCGGGCACAGGTGTTACTACATTCTTAAATGGGAGAGGGGAGAAGAGGGCCAAGTCTCAGCATCCGGTCTGCTGAAAGGAACAAAAAGAATGAAGCGTTTGGAAGAATGTCCGATATACAGAGAGCAACCAGAGAACAGCCATAATCCAGACCACAGTCTGGAGACAGTAGCCACTGCAAACTGCTAGGCATTAAAGGAACGGGACGATTGCTTCACCAAGTATTTATTGAGCCTCTGCTATGTTCCAGGCACTCTGGGGCGTTAGGGATCCAGCAGTAAACAAAGGAGACGAAGATCTCTATCCTCATAGAGCTTACACTGCAATGGGGGAGATAAACACTGAACAAAATGAATGAGTCAACCATGGAGTGTCTCAGAAGCTGGTGTGTGGGCACAGGGGCATCTAGAAGGGATGGGAATGAAAACCGCAAGGTGGGCAGTGGTTTGAAATGAGTGAGCCACCGGGGGCTGCCGAGGATGGTTTGCTCAGTCACGTCCCACCACGGGAGGGCGGGGCAAGGAGGCGGCCCTGGGCCCTGGGATTCAGTGGCAGCTGTGGCTCCTTCTCCAGCTTTTGAGAAGGGGGGAGATTTCTCTAAGACTCTAGGAGATGACACGGAGGCACCCAAATGAAGATCTTTCTCCGGGAATGACGAGAGCTGGAGGTGTGGGTGGTCTCCCAGTGAGCAGGGACCCTTCCTGTGGGCTGATGTCAGGGGAGGCCCTGAGGGGGTCGTGCAGGCACCATGTTGATTTTCTCGGGCCTGGCCTCTGAGCCTGAACAAACTGCCCGCAGCGTGGGTACGGAAGGCAGGGGTGCTGTATGGATTGAATTGTCTCCCCCAAAACTCATACACCGAAGCCCTAATCCACAAGACCTCAGAATGTGACCTTATTTGGAGATAGGGTCTGAACCAAGTTAAAGTGTCATCAGGGCAGGCCTTCCTCCAGTATGACTGGTGAGCTTATGAAAGGGAGAAATTCAGACACCTGTGCACGTGGGGAGAGAGCCACGTGATGACCAGAGTCCCGCCGTCGCGGGCGAAGCCAGGAGAGAGGCCTGGGGTAGAGCCTTCCTGGGCACCAGTCAGGATGGTGGCCCTGTCAGCACCGTGATCTAGGACTCAGGACACAGAACTCTTGCTATTTAAGCCACCCAGTCTGTGGCCCGTGTTAGGGCAGCCCCAGGACATTGACACAGACACCAGAGGGCAGCCCCAGGACACTGACACAGACACCAGAGAGAGCACCGTCTTCTCATTCCTCCCGGACACGGACAGAGAAAGAACAAATGATGGAATGAAGAGGAAGACGGAGAGGTCATTAGAATTGCTTCTGATATGAACGCGGCACTTCCTTCCCTAAAATAGAAGCAGACAGATGGCTTTTCTAGGTCAAATCCGATCCAGAACATGGGGTTTTGAGGGCGACAAAAGCCTCCAAGGGCATCTGGGTGGCCAAGTCGGTTAAGCATCCAGCTCTCGGTTTGGGCCCCGGTCATGATCTCAGGGTCCTGAGATGGAGCCCCGCGACAGGCTGCCCTCAGCGTGGAGTCGGCTTGAGATTCTCTCTCCCTCTAAAATAAATAAATTCTAGAAAGAAAGAAAGAGAGAGAGCGAGAGGGGGAGTGAGAGAGAGAGAGAGAGAGGAAGGATGGAAGGAAGAAAAAGGAGGGAGAGAAAACCTCTGAGCTGATTTCTCTCTGGAACCATTTGGGCTTCTGTGGAAAGCAGAACTTGAAAACGTCTTGATCTGGTGCTGCGCTGAGTACTTGTTACTGTTTGTTGAGTGTATCGCAAAGCCGAAGGCTGCCCTCCGGGGACCGCGCACGCGGCGTCCACCGTGCCCAAGGCTTTCACAAGCCAGTTTCAGCGCCCGCAGGCCCTCAAAAGATTCCAAAGCCGCTACATCAAAGCGTTGGAAAACATACCCTGTGCGGGGAAGCAGAGGAGGTTTGCTGTCGCTTTGATTTTCTTTCTTTCTTTCTTTCTTTTTTTTTTTTTAACTATTTAAGCCCAAGTGGCATCTGCAGATCCAAGTGGGGGAGAAATGCCAATCTGCTCACTTTGGCACACGTGGTCCAGTGGAGCGGAACATCCCACTTCGAGCAAGCCAGTGGGGGGGAGTGGCCGGCTCCTCCCACCTGCATCCAGGTGAACACCCCCCCCCCCAACCAGTTTGGATATTCAGACAGGAGAGTGCTTTATGATTAGAAAATAATTGTTGCTTCTTTGGCATTCTTTTTAATATGAATCCATTGAAACCCCTTGCTAATACGGGGCTTCTCAGGAGCCTGGCTGGGGAGGCCGAGTACCATCAGAGAAACTGAACTATGAACACAAGCCAGCCATTGGCCCATCCGAAATGAGACCTCTCCGGTACCTGATGCCCATTGGCAAGAAGGCGTCAGCTCTCTGCCATTCTTAATGATAAACCTGCTGTTGAAAACAGAAGCCCATTTTAATGAGACATTCATTTATTTTTGTCATCTGCCTATCACAGAGCTCCACGGTTGAGCCCTTTAAGAAACTGAGACGCTTAATGTACATGGCTACCCCGGGGCCTTGGGTACAAAATCCCCAGCAGGACCCACAAGGCTGGCCCAGCTCAGTGCCTCGGTCTACAGACCTAACAGCCCCCTTAGGAAGACGAACAGGAAAATCAGTGGAAGCGGACCGGGTTACAAACTGAGCTAAAAACAATGACAACCGGTGTGGGCATTTCTGACTGAGACCCCAGTACCATTATCTTTGGCGTAAGGAAGCCCACTGCACCCTCACTTCATTCGCGCAAGGAAAACGACTGATCGTCTCAGAACAGAAGGTCAGGCTTTGGGTGGCGGACAGATGGCCACACAGCCCCACGAAGGCCATCCATAGGAGCCCTGGCTGGGACACATTCCACCATGGACACCCCTGGTGGCCCTGGTCCTCCCCATATTTTCAGACAGATGAAATCAGATGACAATAAACAATAAAGGCACTTTGGGGGAAAAAAAAAATCTAAGCATCCATGGAAGGAGGCAAGAACACCTCCAACCAAGAGAACTACCCTGTGCGCTGACTGTCAAATGCAAAATCTGGGAGTAGAAAAGCCTTTCCCTTCAACCGTCTCTCCAAATCGAACTTCAGAGCCAGCCCGAGGGGAAGATGGCTACAGGGTGACTTGACTTTTCACTTTGTACCTTTCTATATTTTTATTTTTTATTGCTTGTGTTGATATTACGTTTATAATTATAAATGATAACTAAAGAAAGTACTCTGCTCTGTTGAGAGGGCTCAACAGAACTTTCTAGAACTCTGTGGCTAAATACATTTGTAGGATCTCTGAGGGGAAAGCAGGCTGCAGGCTGCCTCATAGAAAAATGAGCATCTTATGATCTATAGCCAGGGAATCACTTCAGGAGGACAGCTGGCAGTGGCAGATTTTCTGAAAAGATGAAACGTGACTGACTGAAGGATTTCCTCCAAGTCCCTTTTCAAAGACAAAAATCCCATGTATGTTGTTGTTGTTCTTCTTTTTTTTAATCCAAAGCTGGTGCCCAAGGAGAACAATATTTTAGAGCGGAAGCCAGGCGTCTTCTGTGGAGGCCCGCTGCCCCTCCAGGGAGGCCACACCGACCCTCACATGGCCTCGAGTGGGGGCCTCCTGTGGTTTCACACATCCACACCGAGAAGTCACCGGTGCTTCTCGGGGGAGGGGGGGTGGTTATGTGAATTCTAGGAGGTATAGCCACTCCCCTCAACAGTTTGGGGCCCTGTGGTGTGGACACCCTGCAGTCCCTGGTCGGCATGGAGAGCCCCTGGAATGTGCTAGAAAGGCAGAATCTCAGGTTCCTCCCTACACGTGCATTTTCACAGGATCCCGGGTGGCCCGTGTGCACTTCCAGTTTGAGAAGAGTGGGTCACACTGCTCAGAAGTGACCTAATGATAAGTCAGGAAGTGGTTAAAATCGTTCTCAAAACCTATCCAAGAAGGCTGTCTACTTTGGGAGTCCAGCAAGTATATAGAACATTCTGGAAAAAGCAAACCTGCAGAGACAGGCAAAGGTTAGTGGCTACCAGGAGTTGGAGGCAGGGGGACAGGAAAGATGAATTAGGGAGCATAGGGGGCCGGTAGGGTAGAGAAACCACTCTGTAGGATAGTGTCACGGAGGACTCACGTCATCACATGTATGTCAGACCCAGGAAGGCAGAGCAGGGAGAGTTGAACCCAATGTAATCTATGGATTCTGATGAGTCATGAGGTATAACATTTGCTCCTCAAGCGTGATAACCGTGTCCCACGGAGGCACGATGACAGTTATAGGGGACAACAACGGAGCGGGGGTGAGGGAGCATACGGGGACCCTCCATACTTTCCACTCTTTTCCCATAAGCCTTAGACTACTCTCCAAACTAGTCTGTTAATTCGACAACAACCGCAACAAAGCAGTGGGGTGGGCAGATATTCTCTCCCACTTTGGGGTGCATAAAAGTATCCCCGAGCCATCTTTCTGTCATTTCTTCTTGCCTGATGTGAATGGCCACTGTCATTCTGCCCTGCAGCTGGGCGGGACCCCCCCACTGGCTGGGAAGGAGTCCCTGCGGGCTGTGGGCAGGGCCTGGGGTCCCTAGGAGCTGGGGTGCCCCAGCCAGGCTCTGCGCCCTCTTCCTGTGACCTCCGATGGGGTCAGCCCTGGTTTTACAGAGCGGAGCTGTGATGGAACCTTCACCAGGACGTAGGAATGGGGAGAAAACACAGATGCATCTGTGTCGCGCTCCAGTGAGCTGAGTAGGAGGTCACCGAGTTACTAATCCTGGGGGAAGGCAGAATATAGCACAGATTCTAAGCAGCAAATGTCTGTGCCAAACTTTGCATCTCACACTCTTGGTTTAAATATGAATTTAATTAAACAGAGAATTATAGTCTGGTGTGTGAAGAATGAAGGAAATGGCCTTGCGTGTTTGCAACCACCTCTGGCAACAACAGCACATTCAACACTAGTGGGGCAACTTGACCCAATGGAGGAATTCACGTTTTTCTGTGTATACAGAAAGGAAGGGGGGATGGTGTGGGGATGGGCTGTGGACAGACACTCCTCAGCACCAAGTCTTTGGCAACACAACCACGTGCCAACACACAAGCAGACAAATAACATGACGTCAGTAGACATGCTAACGGTGAGCACAACGATGGAGCGTCTTTCGGGAGGGACAGCTGATTCCGTCTCTCCGCACGTCTGGTCAAAGTCCTGCCCCGAAATCACTTTGGGGAGGCCAGTAGGTGGTGGGCTTGGAAGCAGGGTGGCACCGGGGCAGCCAGAAATGGGACGGTCACACCGCTGTGTGTGACGCAGGTTACACGTTCTCTCTCGAGTGTTCTCAGATTTCCACCCACGAGACTGTGTGTGACCGCTGCCAGGTGACCGGCAGTTCATAGGGGACGAGAGGTTTTCTTTTCGGCTGGGGTCCCTGGTGCCACCTTCCTGACGGGGGTAGAGTTGGGCTGAGTCTTGCTTCTACTGACGCTTGGCTTCTTCTGTTTCTGGCTGTTGTTCTGAAGTGACTTCAGCCCCAGCATTTTACAATACTTGTTACACTGGTGCAGCGCTTTGAACTGATCGATGAAGGTCATAGAACAGTTGCCTTTAAATCCTTTGTACCTGTGAATTTGGGTAGAAGGACACGTTCTTTTTAAAAACAGGACATCCCACCAGCTTTAACAGGGGAGACTAATGCACATGGAAAATATACTGATTCTTGCTCTAGGCGAGCACATGTTTGCCACAACCATCGGCAGGAGAAACCAACCCTGTAGGATGGAGTAAAGGCAGAGGCCTGCTGGTATGCACAGGACAGACCCAAGGCCTGGGATTGCACAAGTGTTCTGGAAGCTTATGGTCCCACTGAAATAACCTGCTATTGCTCCTTTTCTTTTAGTTGTAGTGACGAGGGCCGGACCATCTTGCCAAAATTTAGGTGTCCTGGTGGTCTAAAAGCCACCCTATCCCACCCAGAGGATCTGAATAAAAAATTATACATGGGGCTGGAATTATATATGGGGCTGGAAGAAATTAGTTTAGACCTTTCGATTCATAGTTAAAGGAATTTAGGCCCAGAGTTTCTGGCACCAGCCAAGAAAACAAAGCAAGTTGGTAAAAAAGCCAAGGTAGGGTGCTCCCCTCAGTCTTCCTTCTAGAGCAGAGCTCTGTCCTGTTTTACCCCCTGCCCGGCTCCCCAGCAGGAGAAGAAAATGGGCCTTTGTCACTGGTGGGTTCTAGAAGGGACCATCCTGACCGGCCTCAGCGTAGTCTCAGAGGTTTCTCCTTTGGGTTAGGACATTTAATACTCAAACTATACATGACTGTTTTTTCACACCCCAATCACAGAATGTTAGTATCCTCCTTGAGGGGACAAATCTCCAGGCCCCCAATCTCCCCACCCACCAAGAAAGCCATTTAATGGGCTGTTGAGAGGATGAAATGAGAAAATCCACACAGAACCCCCCCCAGCTCAACACATGACGTGCTGTACTGATTCAGTTAATGTTGGTCGAGTTATTTGATGATCAGTAACATTTCATCCTGTGGAAGGGATGTAGAAGCCAAGATTGAAGGGTATGGGAGGTGAATGGGGGAGCAGGTATATGGTATATGGAATATGGTATATGGAATGATTGACGTAATTTGTAGGCCCCATACAAAGTGAAACCGTGGCACCATGTTCAAAAATTAGGAAGACATTTGAGACAGCAGTGGAGCATGCGTTCACCGAAGCCCAGGGTCCTTCCGGGCGCACAGCCAGACCACACAGAGAGCATGTCCCCAAAACCGGGCCCCCTGGGTGGGAGAGAGCTCTGGCCACACCCAATTAATAGGACAAACAAGAAATCCACACTGTTCCATCAGCTGGTAGGAACCACAGAGGTGAGCGAACCTGGAATGAATGGGGACCAGGATGGCGCGCGTTTCCCTATGAAATCCGAGTGGGTTTGAAGCTGTTAAGGGAGTAAAAGGTTCCTTTCCTTCATCTCTGGGTCCAGAACATCAGGATGCAGCTCTATCTTGACAAGTTTGTTACAAATCCAGCCTTCTCCCTGCCTCTCCCTGCTGTGAGGAACTGCCCTGTCCCCCTCGAGCCCGCAGTCCATTTGCTTGTGAAAAAACGGCTTGGCTCCTAAAAGCCAAGCTCCCTCATTGAAGGAAAAGTCTGGAGACGGGAGTTGAATCCAGCAGGGCAGAAGCAATTCCACTGCCAACCACATCATCCTTATGCCTCTATCTTCTGGAAGACCCCGCGAGAAAGGCTGAAATGTCACTCCCCTGCATCCCTCTGGTGCCTGAGCGCTCCCCGGCAGGACCCAGGCAGGACGCGAGTCTGCCTCCCAGCCTGTGCTTGTCAGATGTGATGGGAAACCCAACCCTGTCCTGCTCGAGGGAGGCTTCCCTCCTCATACAAACTAGGAAGGTCATGGGCTGGGGCAGCCTCCCTGTCTAAGAGCACTTGTCACACAAGTCACGGTCACCTGTCTCAGGTGGCCTTGAGGCTTTTAAACATTCAGACAACATCTAGTCTCTGCAGAGAAAAATCACTAATTCACACTTGTGCCTCCCAGAAAATTTGAGAGTCACTCCTTAAGCACTGTCTGGCCGCTGAGTGTGTGATGCCGGGTAACAAGGGAGCCCTGACGTAATGGTTCCTGTGCTCTGGAATGAGAAAGGCTGAGTGTGGGCAAAGCAGCAGGACTTCCGGGCAGCCCAGCTGCCTTCACAAGCAGCCCCTAGGAGCCCAGAGCTGTTCCTGGAAATCTGGCCCCTTTAGATTCCTCTCGCGAGTCCTCACGGAAAACCAGAGGAGCAGGGACTGAGGCTGGTTCTTACTATAGATGGCCATGAACCTGTGGAGGTCCTAGAGAGAGAAGGCTGTTTTGCTTGGTCTAGGAGCCCCTTTCTCAGCCCCCACCTCAAGTGCATTTCAGCGGAGCCCTCCCTGACCCTATCCTCACTATGGGAAGAAACATCTCTGTCCTCCCCGTATCTTTAGGAGAATTACATCCACTTCTCAGAAGTCAAGGAATGCCTCACATCTCTGCACAGACTGTGATCTCTCCTAGGACGCTACCTGATTCCCAACATACCTGTCCAGGGGAGGCTTTTCAGTAAAGGTCAAGGAAAAAAATGGACACCAGCCCCATCCCCAGAGCTGCCTCACCTCGGCCCAGAGGGTCTCCAGACCACATTTCTGAACTTTTCCTTCTCTCTGGGTCTAATTTTGGACCTTCAACTTGGCATGTCACGCAATAATGAACTTCCATCCCTTCCCTAGCTCAGTTGTAGATCTTTTCTGGTATGTAACATCTGCAGAATTAAAAATCTTTCTCCTTTCTCAGTTTAGTTTTGGTCTCAGTAAGGGTGCTGGACTTCTGCCATGACTTCCTCGTCTCTCAAACTCACAGCCACGGCCGATGCCTTAGGAAAAAACAGGCCAACATCCTTTGCGTTCCAAGATCAATTAGCTCCGAGTGTTTCAAAGGACACAAAGCTCTCCTATAGCACCAAACAATGGGGAATACAGGTTCTCCTGCCTCTGGTCCCCCTTGCAAGCCCCATGTGCCACTCGCCACCAGCAGGAGTAGAGGAGACCCTGAATCTCAAGTTGGCTGACATCTCTCCAGCTTGACCCCCCATGGCATTCACCTCTGTTGTTCTTGTTAGATGCATGTACCAGGTTGAACTTGGTTCCTCCAAGAGGTGTATCCTTCCTGGGACCTCAGAAGCATGGTCTTATTTGGAAAGAGTGTTATTACAGATGTAATCAAAATGAACTCACCCTGGAGGAAAGTCGGCCTTTAAGCCAATGTTACTGGTGTCTGAGCAAGAAGGGGAAAAAAGATACAGGCACAGGAGAGATACCACGTGACGACAGAGGGCAGAGACTCGAGTGGGAAATACACAAGCCCAGGAAGGCTGATAATTGACAGCCAGCTCCGGAAGCCAGGAGAGAAGTGTGGGGCACATTCTCCCTCACAAGCTCCAGAAGGACCCTACTGTGCAGACACCTGCCCCAACTTCAGACTTCTGGCTTCCAGAATGTGAGAGAATATATTTCTGTTGTTTTAAGCCACTAGTCTGTGGTCGTTTGATATGGTGTCCCTGGGAATCAATACAATGGAACAAAGAGGACCTTACAGAACTTTTTCACACGTTTCCATAGAAAGCTTAGCTCTGGGGAATTTTACTAACTGGATCTTTTTATCCTTCACCTCAAATTAGTATGATTTTCTAGCCCATCACTTGATGTCTATCAGTCTGTCCTCCCTCGTGACCTCTGTAAATAGGACCTACATGCATTCCACCGAACGTTACTCAATGGCGACTTTGCTTAATTTATGTTTCCCCTGGGATGGGAGTGGAGCATACAAATTACCCAGGGATCTTGTTAAAATGCTGGTTTGGGTTCAGTAGGTCTGGACTGCGGTCTGGGATCTTGCATTTCTAAGGAGCTCTGGGCCGGGGGGTGGGGGGTTGGGGGGCGCGGGATGCTGATACCGCTGGTCCAGAAACTCCACCTGGAGGAGCCAGGAGACGAAGCGAAGTATGATGACGTCAAGTCACCCCTACTGCTCCTTGGAGACACTTTTCTATTTAGATTGGAACACAGGCATATGGTTTGTTCAGAAAGTTGTGTCCTACGACACCCTAGGAACATCCTGTTTCCACAAGCCTGCCCCAACTCAGCATGGTAGTCGCTACGTATTGGCAGTCATGCTAGACGGATTTCTTGCTGAACAACTATTCCTCTTTTCTCTCATCTTGTTAATCAGACTCATACGAAAATCACCAGTTGAAGGCATGGCTGGCTTCTCTCTCTCTCTCTCGGCTCATCACGACTTCCCTGTGCCATGGATCGCCTCCAAACACACCTGGAGAGGGGGAAGTGGGTGGAGACAAGCGGCAGAGACTCCCAGCTCTGGCTCTGTCGAACGAGTTAAGGTTTTCGTCTGGCTTACAGAGGGGCCTGTTAAAGAAAACTTTGCGGGGCCAGAAGCAGCAATAGAGAATCCCCATACTTTGGGCAATCCTTTTAGAAGCAAGCCAGAGGCCATTTATAATGGAAGTTTTAGATTGATATCCTTTCTGAAGAAAGTTTTAATTTTTAATTTATAGGGAATGACTACAAGGACCCAGAATTCAGGTTGAGGATAGGAGTGAGCAATTGAACTAAACCTCTGGTTTGGGGGGGGGGGGGGCGTGTGTTCAACAAAGCCAGGGCTGGATTTATGAGTAAATAGAACCGATCTACATGTAGGAAAGGAGGGGCCCAGGCCAGCCCCTCACTCTGGGACCATCTGGTAATTCCTACAGTTCTGCCAACACCCTCTATTTCTTCATCGGTTCCTTCATGAGGCACCAGCTAGATGGCCGACTTGAAGGGCGAGGGGCTGATAAGGATTGATAAGGTGCGCCGCCCATTGTAGGGAAGCTGAGCATCTTGTAGGGAAGACAAACACACAAACAATCACATTGTATGTGATAAACAACTACAGGGACCTGGGAGACGGGGCTTTCCCTACTGCAAGGGGGCTCCTGGCAGGAGTCACACAGGAGGGAGAGCTGGGGGTTTATGTGGCAGAGGGAACGACACGGGCAAAGATTCGGAGGACGTTCTGGGCAAGCGCAGGTCTTCTGAGGAGGGATGAGGCCAGAGGATGTTCGTGGAAGGCTTCGGGACCCATGCTATGTAATTGTTCCGCAGGTCGGTATTTCCCGAAATATGTTCCAAGGAGCAATAGTCCCACAAGATGCTTTGAAGTAAAAATTCATCCTGTGGTGTGAGCACCACAGGTAACGCTCTGTAATCTCTCTCCCTGCGCCCTTGGGCCTCGAGATCACCCACGGGCTCTTTAAACACCGTACGAAGTCTCGCACTGAAGAGACCTACATTTATCCAACCCAGGGTTTCCCAAGATTATTTGACAACAGGAATCTTGTTTTCACACAATCCCTTTCAGAAATGCTTCTGTAAGAGTCACCGAGCTCTTTGGCGGGGGGGGGGGGGGGGGGGAAGGGATGCTGGGAGGTCACCGAATCTGTGTTTTCTGCACCAGTTGTGGGATCTTCCTCCCTTTCGAGAGGGGACCTTTGCACCCCACCCCACAGGCACCATGGGAACCCTGGCCCAGCACCTCACCCAGACTCTGACCGGAGCCCCCTGGGGACTGTCCTTGCTGCTGGCCCTGTTGGGCCGTCTCCCACACCACCCCCAGGGTCAGTCAGATCATGGGTGCACACAGCTGCTCAAGGGGTTCTCTGTCCCTGAGAAGCTGTCCAGGCTCTGCTGCTTGACGGACAGCCCGCCCTGCCCTCCCCTGCTCTGCCCTCCCCTGCCCTGCCCTCGCCCTGACGCTTCCTCTTGGCTCCTCCCTCAGGCCCCAGGCTCAGCAGCAGCCTGGGAAGCCTCCATGGAAACCAGCCCTGGTGCTTTCTTCTCTGACATCCGCCCAAGGCTGGGGAAAAAAGCGGAATCATCAAGAGAGGAAAGCAAAAGCGACCCACGAGTCTGGTTCTCTGGTCCTGCTGGCAAGGGCATCCTAGAAGCCTTGCACTCTTGCATGGTTCCTGCTCCCTTGCTGCTGGAGGACCCCCTCCCCCACCAAGCCAGGAGGGGTTCTGTGCTGGGAGCCCCAGGGAGTGAGAGCAGGAGGCAGGCCCTGGGGAGGTGAGGGAGAGCCAGGCATCCACCATGGTCCCTGTTCTTGTGACCACGAGTCCCGTCCCCACAGACACACCAGAAGCAGGAAGAACTCTCCTTCATATCCGAAACCCACACTCGAGTCAGGCCACGGAGGGCCACGGAGGGGATCCTGGAGAGCAGACAGCTCCGATGGAGGCAGTCTGAGGGGCACCCACTGTCTTCCGTCTCAGAGCTTGGATTCCCAAAGCTCCACTCATAACCTCAAATCTTAGCTGCAGAGAGGGCAGCCCCTTTAGGGCATAGGTCCCAGCAGTTGAGATGACAGGACATCAGCATTCCCACTGAAGTGGCCCCGTCAGAGAGCACCCGGGCATGGGCTGCTGGTGGAGGCCACATTGCCAGTGTGCTCAGGGTGGGGTGGCGCTGGCCGCGGCCCCTTCTGTAGGTGACGAGCTCTGGAAGCCTCAGGGAGGAGCTTCAGCTCCTTTGGAACATCACTCCACACTGAGTCCCGCATTCTTTATGGGGCGCGCGTGCACGCGCGCGCACACACACACACACACATTCCTTTTTCTAGCTACCTTCTAGAAATTTTCGAGTCTTCTATGGACACACTTGCATTGGTGGCATCTCTGCAGCACGTTCCCTCTTCCATCCCTGTAACCTGGCACTTTGCTAGGACCTTCCTGAAGGCTCTGAGAACTTCTCTCTCCACAGTCCGGTCTTCATCCAGACTTTTGTGAACCCTGACCCTTGTGGCCCTCCGTTCCTCCTCACCTGCCATTTCCCCCCTCCTGTCTCCCAGACTGTCCCGCAGAGCCCGTCTCAATCCCACCCAGCTCTTCAGATGTTCTGTCTGCTCAGACTTGCCTCTGAAGCTGAATGGCAAATGACAAGGAGCCTGGCTGCAGGTCCCTCCAGTCCTGGGGATGGCCGGGCTGGGGGGTAGTGCCAATGAAGCGGGAGAACACCACAGGTCCAACTTCAGTCACTTCAACAAGCTGTCCTTTGCAAGACTTTTGGGCAAAGACCAGGAGACGCCATGCTATCCCCACTCCGTGGAACGGTACGTCCTTGCTGACTCTGGGATCCGGGAGACCCGGACCGTGCGCCAACAACATTGTTCGTAGGGCCGGCCTTGCCAAAACTGTGAAAAAGGTAAATGTTCTGTTCGTGGGCCTCCAGGCCTCCTTGATGGCCAAGACCGGCCAAACAAACCAGCCACTGGCCAACGCGCTCTACTGGCCAAAGGCTTGATTAAAGCAGGGTGCAGACTGCCCTCCAGAGTAGATGGCAGTGGGGGCCGTGGGGGGAAGCAGATCGTCATGGGGTAAGGTGTCTCTTTCAGGACCTGAGAGACGGTCCTCCAAAGCCTGCATTGGCAGCTCAGCTGGACTGTGTGGGTTCTGTGGGGACACAGCCCTGCTGTGAGAAGCACTTACGGGATGTCAGGAAATTCTGTCCTCGGGTCCCTTTGTTTCCTCCCTCCTGCAGATTCATGCATTAGTGGTCTGCCTGGAGTCACCACACACGTGTACACACACACACACACACACACACACACTCACACACATACCACATGCACAAGCCTATCGTAGGGCTGCATCTCTCGAATACAAATCCTATTTCTTTGCACCCCCGAGCTTGTGTTGTCCTTCCTCTCCAGGTTCTCTCCAGGGTTGCAGACTGGTGGCTGCCGGTGGGCACACAAGACTCCCCGGTGGGCTGCTCTTGGCAGTGAGGGCAGAGCCTTTTTCTGGAGCTCAGCTGGACTAACTGTGGGAGTCTGTCTTAGTCCTTCTCTTCTTCAGGGCTGGTAGGACGTGAGCTGGACATACCGACACCAGCAGAGTCCGCTTTATTGGAACCATTGTCCTTACCAGGCTCCTGCCTTGACACGGGGCTCCCCATCACCTCTTGTCTGTTCTCCCGCGGGGTCCCCTGAATTTGGTTTCTGTGGAAGGGACACTAGACATTGCCATGCGTCTCATGGCTTCTTCTTTCTTTCAAGTGTAGAAATCTGAGATACTAGATGCTGGCCAGCCTGAGCACTGTCCTTTGGGGCCCTTCCTATCAGACTGAAGTGGTCCAGTGCTTACTGACTGGAAAGAAATCTGCCCAGCCCACTCTTCTTTGTTTTTCTTTAATCCCGCGACATAAACTCAGCTCTTTTATTTTGCTGACTATAAAGGGAAAACATATTGGCTCTGGTGCCCTCTGGTGGTGAATCGCCATCATGTCATCGCCCCAGAAATTCCCCGGCTCGGCGGGGGAGGGGCGGGTGTTTACAGGACCTCCTGGGACACCCGCGGGTCTGCTCCCCTGCCCGGGGTTTACGCAGCTTTTGATTTGGTGAAGTTAAATGTCTCCATCTCTAGTTATGGGATTAGGTGTTTTCCCTTTTCCCCTTCCAAGAACTCTCCACCGCCGAGCAGTTTCAAATGGGGAAAATACTCAACTGTCCAGTCAGTATCTTGGGTGTGCAGAGAACATGGGTTATTAGATGTGGTGACAGTGCTGTTGGCCACTCTTTGTGCTCTGAAGTTTTCGCGCTTACCACTGCTGGAAGACATGGGTACTGAGGTACAGGCGATGGGTTTCCAGAAGCTTCCTCTCTCTGGCTCCCAGGAGAGACAGGACATACTTTTGCCTTAAGGATCGTTCTAGGAGGTAAAGCAGCCTCAAACAAATAAGCCATGACTGTTCCCATTCTATTTTATGAGATGGCAAATAACCGCCTTCAAAATCGTCGCATTCCCTCTGCCTTCACTCAACAGGAGGACAAGACAGATTGCACTTTCCGGGAGGTCAGCACCCAAATACAGAGTGCAGATTGAGACAGAAGGGACTATTTTCTTTAAATGACACAATGGCTTCTGTTCGTGCCAAAGATCCTAACTACTGCTGGCCAGGAAAGGGTGGGCCCTAAACTTGGGAGACCTCTTTCTTGCTCTTTTAAAAAAAACCACAAGTGTACCACTTATTATGTAAAAATGTTTTTTCCTAAGTTTATTTTTTTCAGTAATCTCTGGACACAACCTGGGGCCCAAACTCATGACCCCAAGATCAAAAGTCACATGCTCATCGGACTGAGACAGCCAGATGTCCCTGTTTATTATTTTGATTATATTAATTATTAGTAAAGTAAGTTAGACTGCCTCCCCATGCTTCTCCCATCCATGCTTTGCATCTTTCTAACGTGCTTAAGAGACCGCGTGTAATGTTGCCTACAGGAGCACTGCTTCTTGGGATGGTGCCCATTCCCCAGGCGCCTCCTCTTCCAGCAGGGATGAACTCAGCCCCCCAGCGTGTTTACTAAGGATTAAGAGAAAGTGCATAATGGACCCTCAGCCGTCAGTCCTCTCTCCTGCTCTCCGGAGGCCGGCTGGCATCTGCAGTGCCCCCCAGCCTCTTCCTGGGCTTGCGATCCTTCCCCCTGGAGTCTCCTTCGCCTGTCTTGGAGCTGCCTTTGAATGAGAACCTTATG
Source organism: Mustela nivalis (assembly GCF_964662115.1). Lineage (NCBI taxonomy): Eukaryota > Metazoa > Chordata > Mammalia > Carnivora > Mustelidae > Mustela > Mustela nivalis. Next base: position 36,125,933 of record NC_139033.1, on the reverse strand, counting down.
GGTTCTGCCTTTTGCGCTCCATGCTGCAGCTCTGGCTTTCCCTTTCAGTCAAATCTCAGCTCCGATATTGAGGATCTGACCCTTTTCCTTGGGGAGCCTGCCAGCAGCCTGCCTTTCCCTGCACCTCCTGCTCCTCAGTTGGGAAGTAAGAAGGCTGGTCCCAATTGTTGGCTCTCAGTCCAGAGCAGAGGGGTTCCCAGGGGCCTCTGAAGAGATCTCCAATTGAGGGTCCCCCTTTTACCAGTTTTTTATACTGGGCTTCTAAGAAACATTTCTTTGGGTAAAAAAGGTTGGGACTTAGGGAAAGTTTAAGGAAAAGTTTATAAAAAACAATGGACAAGATGATCTCATATCCCTTCCAAAGCTCTCAGATGCTTCAGAACTTCCTTCTCTCCCGTCTCCTCCCTGACCACTCCTGGGGAGGAAAGGCCATAAGTAACATTTTAGAGACAACATTTTGCCCTGGGCTCCATCCATCAGCTCTTCTAATGGATATTGGGCACTTGTCCCAAGCCAGATAAGTCACATTAAAGCTGAGAACAAGACCAAGGGATTGGATTTCTTTTTAAATGAGGACCAAAATGTACGAATTCCCGGAAACTGTTAAGATGCTTTTAAAAGACGTCTTAAGTAATCATGCTCTTAAGCTTGTCTTAGTTTCTGAAACTTCTTGGGTAGGTTTCTGCTTCGTTTTGGTGGAAAGTTGTTCTAAAGAATGGAATGAAATTTGCCTACCCTGGCGTCAGGCTGAGGCAAGAGGGAGAGGGGAGACCGATATTGATCACATGTGTGCTGAGCTTCTGGGCCCGGATGCGGATTAACAGGAGGAGGGGCTCCTCGTGACAACCCTCTGTGTCCACATTCTGTAGATCAGTGGCTTCTAGAACTTAAAGTCACATGACCAGGGATGCCTGGGTGGCTCAGTCCTTTAGGCTCCCAACTCTTGGTTTTTGCTGGGGTCATGATCTCGGGTTATGGGATCAAGCCCCAGGACAGGGTCTACACTCAGTGTGGAGTTGGCTTGTCCATTTCCCTCCTCTGCCACCCCTCCCCCACCCCACTTACATGCTTGCTCTCACCGTCTCTCTCTTTCTCAAGTAAATAAATAAATAAATAAATAAAATTTTGAAAATATTTTTTAAAAAATCACCTGACCACATAGCCAGTAAGATAAGAACCAGCATTCAAACCAGGTGTGCGTGCTGGACTGAATTTGCAGGGTCCCACAGAGAGCGTGGAATCTGCAATGCTTCTGAGGTCCAGAGAAATCCCTTCATAGATAGCAGCACCATATGTTTTCTTCTCGCAGTGGGGGAAATTGTCCAGGACAAAGGTCTAACTCCGTGGCCGCGAGGACGGCGGGCATGAGATAGCACTGTCCCATGCACCTGCAGGATGCCTAGACGCCTATACCACGGGCCAGACAGACTCCCATAACGCAAGAAGAAGCGAGATTGCCACTGGGAGAGTCACAAGTAAATGGCGCGATCACGATTTGAACCTGACTCTCTCTAAAACCCTCCTTCTCCCGACTGTACTGTACGCCTCCCTCCACACTCTCCTCACATGCACAAGGCTACGACCAAGTTTCTAGATTTGTTTGCCGTTCAGGGCTCTCGTAGGCCCTGGGGATGCAGCACGGAGAGAATCCCCACACAAAACTGTCTTCTCCTGAGCCGCTCTTGGGAAGGAAAATACCCAAACTGTATCTTAGTTCTAAACCCATGTCAGAAGCTCTGTGTCGTCAGTGAGAACTTAGTGCGTCCGAGTCAATGATCTAGAGGTTAAAAAAGTCTCTCTTTTAACCCCCCATCCCTCCACTGTTCTCTGCCCTTTACTAAGGTTGAAGATGGGTTTACTCGTTGAAGCTCCACTGATGTCGATGGGCGGAAATAACCAGAAAGTTCTTTGGTTAAGTCCTTAGCAGCCTTAAGAGAGTAAGCTCTATTCGGGCCATTCTGTTTACTCTGCTTCTGATGCTTTGACATCTGGGGTCTTGTTACCGTGGAGAGACTGCCCTTCCCAGGGCTAGCCAGTTCCTAGAGATAGCAGATCACTGGCCTCCGAGAACAACTTTCCTATGCAAACTAGCCCATCTCAAGCCCTGTTCTCACCACCTGTCTCCTGGGGTCTCACAGCTTTCTTCATGACCCCAGGGCCGGACAAGTACAGCCCCCCGCCCCCCGCATCCTAGAGCCCACTGACATTTCTCACCGGCCAATCCCAAGCTTGCTTTCCCTGCCTCACACAATCCTTCCCTTGGAAACCAAATCAAAGTCGTTGCTCATGCTTTCCCCACACTCCCTCTGCCTCCCAACTGAGCCTGGTGCTTCCCTGTGTGAACACCATGGTCCAGCCCTCTTGGGGACCGTGAGCAACAAACCCTTCTTGGTGGCTGTTGTCTCCTTTTCCACCCAGAAAAGGACTGGCCTCCCCATACCTGAACAGTAATAATGCAAAAGCCATCCACCGCTTCTAAACGTCATCTGCCCCTCTATTTCGTCCTTGTGACAGACTGTCTTAGGACATGGGTCCAACTCAGAACTTCATGTTCACTAAGAACCACAAATCGCCTGCTTTCTCAATGGTGGTCCATCAAAGCAGACAGAAGGCACAGGTGTACAAGAGATACGCTGTATCTTGTAACACTGTAAGTTGTTACAGTGCTGTCTGGGCGTAGCCCACAGGGAACCAAGCAGTGCCCTACACTAAACTGGGAAACAAAGCCACGCAAACACCAGAGTAACTCATCACAGCTCTTCCCTTGCCATTTGTGCCTGAAACCACCTCCAGGGAAGTGTGGGAGCCTCGGGAAGGACTTTTTGGGATGGGGGTGGGGAACACATTAAAAATACGCAAATTGAATTCACTGCGCTCAAATGCAAAGAAGAAATTTAAGAAGCTTCTAATAGTGAAGCTATCAAAGGCAGAAAGATGGAACGTTCGTGATTAAAAGAAATTCCAGTCATGTTGGCGCTGACCACCACCTCCCCCCACGCCGACCCCGCCCTCCTGGATGCAATTCATCCTGCCTTGTTTTCCTAGAGTTCTTTTTTTGTTTGTTTGTTTGTTGCAAAGTCAGAAAACAAATGTGGTTCCCGGGGAGAACAAAGCCCATAAATATTTTATGTACGTGAGAGAAGCGAATTGAGTTCATCCCAGGAACATTTGTCATCCGCAGTTAGGACAAGAAATCGACTTGGCCCCGTCAGTTCCACAGTGTGTGCCCGGCAGGGCTTTGGAAGCTCAGAATCGAATGAGATGTGCTGGGGGTTTTTTCTACTCACCCTTTAGCCAGTGTTGCTATGCCAACGTCCGTTAACTTCATTCCTACACCTACAGGAAGAGAGAGCAGAGACGGGACTTGTGTTACCCGGGGCTCCTGGGAAAGGACCAGCCCGGGTTTCCCGGGGGGAGTGACAGCCCCACCTGCCTTCCTTCCCTACAGAAACACACGTTCCTCCTTGTTTCATCGGTAGAGGCCTCTTTCTGTCGACACTGACAGCCTTTTGGACATACATCCAGCGTGGCAGGATAATAATGGGGGGATGGCAGCCCTAGGACAGCGGCTTAGGGGAGTTGTGTCTCTCAGGATCCAACGGTGGGGCCTGCCACCCCCTGCTGCCCCTTGTAGCTTGGGCAGCGATGCCCCCTGTGTGCCTGGCCCATCCCTGCTACAGGAGGAGGGAGGTCAGCAGCCCTGTGAGTGGCTCTGAAGCTCGCTGCTTGCCCCGCAAGCTCTCTCCCTAGAAGAGCTCTGACCGGGGACTGGTCTGCACCACTGGGTCCCTGCAGTGGCAGGGGGCGTGCATGTGTGCGGCGGGTGGGGGGTGAGGTCAGCCGTGAGAGAGTTCAAGATGGCACAGGATCTGTTCCAAGCCATTTCCCATCTCCATAATGATGGTTTCCCAATCAAGGGGGGAAGATTCTCAGGCTTGGCTCTAGGCCCAGGGAAGCACTCCTGAGTTATACATGGAGACTTGTTACAACTGGCCTGGAGATGCTGGCCACTGTGACCCATGGTCTGACCCTTTGACTCATCCTAACCTCTACCCATTAAACCATGTGGGGGCGGTTACCAACACCACAGCCGTCCACACGGCTGCCCAAGCGTCCCACTCTGGCTCAGCAAAAAGCCACAATACCCCTGATGGAAGCATAAGAACACAGAAGGCTTTTCACCTCTGCCTCTCCAGCAGGAGCAGCCGAGAGAGTGGCTGAGGAACCAGGGACATACAGAAAACGGAAAATCCTTCTGTCTTGCAGGGAGGGGAAGGGCAAGAGTCGCTGTCCCCTGGGGCCGCAGAGAAGAGCCAGGCTCTCACCCTGTCCCCGTCTCACCCCGCATCCCTGACCTCTTCCAGATCTGGAGGAAGACACGCCTTTCCGACGCGCAGAGTGTGGATGGCCCCGGGCCTCTCCACACTCTCCTTGCCAGGCCCGGGAGCAGCTCGGCTCCGGTCTCTCTAGGGTGGTGGCCATGGGCGCGGGCTCCAGCTCAGTGGGCCTCCGCCTCAAGGGCGCTCCTACAGTCTCGTGACAGGCCCTCCGTGGCGGAGCATGGAGTCCACGGTGCTCCCCACCAGTCTGTCTGGCTTGCCTCCTCCTCTCTCGCCCCTACGTCTTGTCCCCCCCAGGCCTGTGGTCACTGTATTTCCCATGGCCTGCGGGTGACCCGCTCTCTGAGGGGACTGGCAGCACAGAAACCGGTCTGGGGTGTGGACCAAGCAACCAGCGTCCTCTCTCTCCCAAGTCCCCCCCGAGGTCAGATGTGATGGCAGCTAAGCTCCGTGAGCCTCCACGCTGGGAACGCTGCTTTCAGAGGCCCAGGAGAGGAACACTAATGGGTTAATGCTCTGAGTCAGCAGCCTCTGTCCGGAGCACGGCAAAAACACAGGCCATGCGGCTCTTCAGGCTGGCTGGTCCGACAGAAGCCGCTCTGCCGCGTGCACCTGTGAGCTGATCGGACCCGGCACTTCGGAGGGCCAGTGAGCATTTTAAAGGCCGCTTTTGCAGTGGGCGACTGATTCACCTCATTCTCCCAAAGCTAACAACTAGAACGTATGCAGAAGTGCTTCATGTAGCCTTTATTACAGGGGCTGTGCTTTAAAAAAAAAAAAAAAAGAAAGGAAGAAAGAAAGAAAAAAGGGCACCAAATTATAAAAGCCCTCTTCGGACATCTTGTTTTTGTGGAGCTCTGTATTTAAAAATCTCAGCTCTGAGCTGCATTTTAGTCCAATTTCAAGAAGTCATTTGGCCAAAGGTCCTTGAACTTGTGGATTGCTTTTCCTGCCTCTCACAATTACCAGCTATCACTCACAGTGGAGAAAAAGAGAATATAATTTTGAAAAGGAAACATCTCAGTTCAGTAATTTGCTGGCGGTTCAATCAAAATCTCCAAAAGGATAATAATTTGAATTCTAGTGTGCAGCCATGGGAGGTAGCGGGGGATAGCGGGTCGTGTCTGGTGAAAGGAAGGAAGAAAGCAGCATCAGGAATTTGTTCTCCAGAACTTGGGTTTTTGGGTCTTTTGGGGTGACTGCTTCTTAGGAACCCTCATGGTCTCAGCGACGGGCAGATCTCAGGGTCCAACCACACGCAGGGCTTTCACTCCCAAGCTTGCCGAACCCCCCTCAATCCTGTCAACAAGCTACGGCAACATGGGAAGAGATCACTTTTAAGAGTCTGAGAAGGTCATAGTTGAGTTTGGGTTTGTTTGGGCTTTTTTTTTTCCTTTTTTCATCCTAGTTCTTGCATCTCAGTCCAATTAGAAAATGTATGGGTTCTCTAGAGAGTGGATGTGCTATCTCCTCCACAAAGATGATGACAGTAACAAGATTTTCCCCAGCAGCAGAGAGTAAAAACACCCCGTTAGACACCGTGCCAGCGCAGTGGACCGCACACGCCGTTCCCCGAGAAATGTAACATTCCACGGAGCTTGTTTGCAGGTGCCTAGAAGCAAAACGAACCCTGCACGGAGCTTCGGGGCGCTGCTTTTCAGCAGAAGAACTATACTTATTGCAAAATTAACTCTGAGGGAGAAAAGATGGAGGGGGGAATCCAGACCCACACAGCCGGAGTCTAACTAGAGAGCTGTGTATTAAGATCGTGCGCATGTGTACGTGTGTGTGCGTGTGTGTACGTGTGGCAGCAGAGTCTCCAAGGCAGCTGAGCGGGTGTGCAGCCTCCAATATGCAGATCGACTCCACCCGCAAGGCTCTGACCTTGCAGTTCCCAGCTGGCCCTCAAGAAGGCCCTCACTGGATGCACTAATTTCGGGAGACACTTGGAAATCTCTTACAAATTGGTAAATTTGCGGTTTAGTGGAAAGAGCTTGGGTTTTGGGGTCTGAAGCCACAGGGCAGGGTCTCGGACTCCTCTGCTTATTAGCTGGGTGACAGCAGGCAATTAAAGCATTGTCTCTAGGCCTCTGTTTTCTCATCCGTAAAATGGGATCCTAATGTCTTCCTCTCAGACTTCTGTCTTCTGTTTGTCTTACGTCTTATGTCTTCCTTTTGTCTTACAAAGATCAGACAGAAATCACAGGAAAAATGAGTACATACGCAAAGGAGGATGTCATTGAATCTTTTTGCAATGTCTTATGTCTGTGTTTATTTCAAAATAAAAAGCTTAAAAAATCGGGGTACACTCACTCTGTGGCAGTGCTGTGCTATGTGACTTCCCAGCCTGTTTGAGCCCCTCAACACCCCCCTACCCCCTCACCACTCAGGTAAAGGACTGAAGCGCAGAGAGGGAAGTAACTTGCCCAAGGCTCACAGCTAGGAAGCCGTGGGAAGAGAACCCAGAGGCCGTCTTGCTCTTTACCACCAGCTGTAACAAGAGCTGGAGGTCCTCATCGGCGACAAGGTCTGACGTACAGCGGGCATACGATTATAGCTCAGATTTTTCTTCACAGTATTATTTGGAAAGGAAGAGGAAAAGGAAAACCTTTGTGGTAGAAACTGTTGGTGCCCCACCCACTGTCCTCACCCTAACCACTTCCGTGCACTCTGGCTACCCCCCCGTCCCCGTGCCACCAGCATCTCTTTGCCTGAGCTCACGGGAGCCTGCTTTGCTCAGCTTGGCTTGTCCATGGGCAGGTGGCAAGTTCAGGGGCATTAACACCCCCACCAGGAGTAGCTGCCCACTGGTAGCTAAAGACAACTGGTGTATAAATACCACTGCTCCCTCCCTTCTTGTGTGAGATAATTCTGAGCAGCGTGCTCTGCACAAGCTCCCAGAGTCTCCCCAGCAGGCAGGACCTTTAGTGACCTGCAGCAGGAACTGGCTGTGTTCCAAGGCTCCCTATTGGCTGCCTTTTCACTGCCTGTCATACTCCTCTCTCCTAGCAGGGTCGCCTGGGATCCCCTCCCCAATATTTGTACCTGAACATGAGTGTGCAGGAAAGGACTCACCTTGCCCAAATAAAGGCTCAATCCCCACCCGGCTCCTGAGAGGTAACCTCCGAGCCCTGGAATGACCCACCTGGTAAGACCGTCTTTGTCTACCTGGGGTGGTGGTGTGACCTCTGGAGAGGCTAGAAACCAAAGTCCATCTTGAGGCGAGTTATGCCAATGGGATGGATCTCCAGTAAAAACTCTGACCACCAAGGTTTGGGCGAACTTCCCCGGAAGGCAGTAGCATGCACACGGCCACACACATCACTGCTGGGAGACGTTGGTGCTGTCTATGCGGCTCCACCGTGACAGGGGACCTGGAAGTTCCCCCGGGCCTCCCCCTGTCTCTGCCCCACGAGTCTCTTCCTTTTGCTAATTTGAGTCTGTATCCTTTCACTGTAAGAAACCATAACCAAGAGTGTAAAGGATTTTCTGAGTTCTGTGAATCCTTCCAGCAAATTATTGAAACAGAAGGAGGTCTTGGGGAACCTCAAACTGCAACTTGTCTCAGGGTGGTCTCTCTGGGTATCCTAATTATCATAGCCCACTTCATAGGAAAAATGAACTCCCATCGATTTGCATATAAACCGAAAATGTGCAAACTAGCCAGCAGGGCTTGAAAATCTAAAGCAACTGCCCTATTAAGAACCAACGATTACGTCTTAATTTATCTTTTGGTACAGTCAGATTTTCCTCTACATTTCTGAATTGCCCCTGTAGAGGACAGAACAATCAAGCCAGTCTTCGGTCACCTGTGGTAATAGGTGTTATTGGCGTGAATTATTATAATGCACTCTATTACTCCGTTGGCTGCTCATTTCAGGCTTGTTTCTGATGAGACATTAGCAACACCTCCTGCTGGTAAAGATGCTTAAAGGCATCTGGCAGACCTTTCCCTCTCCTCCCATCCACACCCCAAGGAACATTCCAGGCCCCACGACACCCCTGCAAGCCAGGTCAGGCTGCTTTCCTCACCCTGCATGTCCGTGACCAAGAGGCAGCCGCTCGTCTTCTGGTATACCCAGTGCTGGAAGGTACAGCACTTCTGACCAGCCTCCGAGTCCCTCCTCAAGAAGTTGATCTCCTTCCCATCCCGGATGGAATACTTCACGAACTCGCCGATCAGCTCCTCCTCCACGGTTGCGTACGGGATGTTGTTGTCAGGGCGATAGATGAGGAAGATAGGAATTATCCTGGAAGGCAAGACAGCACGGCCACACATCACGTTCTCACCTGGAAATGGAGACTGAGGGTATTCTGTCTTCACTTGGGGGAAGCAGGTGCAGAACAAATTCCTGGACTCCACTAGAGGTAGGCAGACCCCGACCACAATGACTGCTCAGCAGGTGGGAAGATGTATTCCCGTCTTTCATTTGTGCCTCGAGTTGGTCGGAAAGCCCTCCTTGGGATGGAGTTTGCCTGCCCATGTAGGAATGAATGTTTGTGTCTCAGTGACCCACCGGCCATGTGTCCATTCATCACATCTCCCTCCTTCCTCCTTCCTCCCTTCCATTCATTCAGCAAATACTCATTCAGTGGTTTCTATCTCAGTCTTCCGATGCTGTTCCAGAAAACAGCAAAGAACACAGAGGCTCTGCGCTCAAGGATCTTACATTTAAATGAGGGAGACAGGCAATAAACAAGTCAATGCATAGTGCCAGGGGCTAGGTGAAAAAATAAAGCAGTGGAAAGGTGGTAGGTAGCACCGGGGTCAGGGAGGGGGATGCTGTTTTACTAAGGGAGGGCAGAGGAGGCCTTGCTAAGAAAGAACGTTTGAGCAGAGACCTGTAGGAAGGCGGGGTAGGGAGCCATGAGGGTATCTAGGGGAGAAGCATTCTAAGTAGAAGGAACAACAAAGGGAAAAGGCACCAGTGCAGGAGCATTCTTGGTGGGTTCCAAGAGCAGGGAGGGGCCTGTGTGGCTGGAGTAGGGTCAGCAAAGGGGAGGTGGGAGCAGGTGGGTGCGGACAGGGGGCAAATGGGAAGCCAGAACTTGTGGGGTCTGGGAGGCCATTTGAAAAACCATTCGGATGAGAAGCCACTGGAGGGTCTTAGACAGAGGAGTGCCGCAATCACACACCCTTGTGGCAGGAGGACTCTACCACTCTGCGGAGAAGGGGCCGTGTGGGAGCAAGGGCAGAGCAGGGAGATCAGGCGGCACACTGCACAACTGTGACGGCGGCCCCCGGGGGGAGAAGGGATGCGTCCCGACTGCGGTTTTCAGCACAACCCATTCGCTGTAGCACCTTAGATGGTATTTCACACCCGCTCCTCCCCTCCCCAGCCGCGCTCTCGCTTCCTGTTTTACCGTGAAGACTGAAACACTCATAGAGAGCTTCCCCCTCCCGCCCCCGACGATGGAGGAAGCCTCCTCGCCCCCTCCCCCTGCGCCTCTTCTCCCACTGCTGTCCGGGTCTGGCCAACCCCTCTCATGCTCAGAGATGTTTCGCCAGCAAGTTCTCCCGCCGCCTCCGCCCGCTTTTCCCTCTAAGAAGCATCCTTGCCGGGGCCCAGCGACACGCTGGGACAGCTCTCCGCCCCTCGACGCCTGACTCACGGCTGACACCCAAACTCAGGTCAGTTTAGCCTCACGGTGGGCGACCCCTCCCCTCCCATTCGCCCTGGAACCCCCTCACAGGGGCGTGTCCACCAATGAAGGGCACCAGCAGCACCCGTGTGGCCGAGTCCAACGGTCTCCTCTGCGCCCCGGTCTTACGTGCCCTCAGTGGTACTGGACACAGCTGAGCTCTCAAAGCACCTTCCCGCTGCTCTGCTTCCAGAAACTCACTTCCTCTTGGTCTCCTTGCTCCACTGGCTACGTTCTTCCCGTCTCCTTTGCTGGAGCCTCATTTCTCCCCAGCCTTGAGAGAGAGCTCTGCTCGCTCTGCCCACACCGGCTGGTGACCTCCTTGCTCCAAGGACGGTCCGCAGGGCGACGGTTTCCACATTTCTATCCCCAGTGCAGACCTCTTCCCTGCGCTCCTGACTCAGGTGCCTGGCCTCCTGCTGTCTTCGATCCATCTTTAAAAGGCATCTCAGATTGAACCCAGCCCAAACCGAACTCCTCACGGGCCCCAGACTCCTGTCTCGGCCCCACCTCGGTTCGGTGACTGATGACTCACCCTCCTATTCTTTTCATCCAATAAACATCTCCCCAGTAGCTTATGCCAGAATCTCGAAAACTCACCAGGAGAGCAAACACGGAAGAGGCACAGCCCCTACTTTGCATGGACAGCGCTGGGGAGAGGTCTGTGTGTGAGTGCGTGCGTGTGTGTGTGTGTGTTTCCCAGTGCGCAATCCTCTGATTTTGGTCCAGTGAGCAGGGAATCAGGAGCAGATGCCTTTGCGAGGACCCCCATCCTTCCATATGTTACCATTCATACGCTCACAAATTCTTCCCCCGTAAGGAAGGGACAGGTGTTTACACACCAAAGGTCCCAATCTATCTTTAGGCCGGTGGCATATATGTGGGGCTGCCAATGGCACTCATCAGCCCCGTGTCCCTCGCAAGCATAAGCCCTTCTCAAGTCCCTGCACCGATCTTTATATCCATAATTTTGTGTTGTTTTCTTTAGAAAGCCCCCAAACTGTGGTGTCAAGTCACACAAAACTTGGGTGTGCCCCACCCGAGGGCGCCGCGGTCTTGTGCGTTGCGGACAGCTCACACAATTGACCCTCTTCCTCCTTGAGAACTGCTGGGGGCAGACACTGGGACAGGACCGGAGAAGAGCAAGAACGTGTGAGTGCCCGGGACACGAAGCCGTCACTCACTCCAGACTGCGGTCTCAGGGGATTGAACAGAAAAGCAATTGTGTATTTTCTTTGCATTATGTTAGTTTTCCTTGAAGTTGCTGAGAGATGTCTGTGAACTCAATAAGTATGCTAAGCATTTCCTGGCCAAGAGCAGAAAGCACTGGGCTTTCTATACGATAAGCCCAATATACCACCTCAGGGGGAGTATGTTTGCCCCTTGGTGAGCTGACAGGGTCAATGAAGGCTACGATTCCTTCCTTCCTTCCTCTCCAGGTTTCTACCGATACACAAATGGCTGTTGTACCTGAAATCTCCAATGTGCCCTGGCATACCTCTTTCTCTTTTCACTTAAACCCCCACACACGATCTCAACCAGAGGAGCAGGCTAGCAACCACAAGTTCCAGACCCCCAAACATCTGCTTGGTTCAGTCCATATTTGGCCAATGAGTGGATGAAAATAATCAGTGTGATTCCTCTCTGCAGGGTTCCAGGAAAGGGGTGGTACGTTCCTACACTGCTGATCCCCAGTTCACTCTTCTTAGACACGGCACCGTACTTTATTTTCACCGTAGGGTAATTGTTTTGTGATAGACTCGTGTTCTCTTGGGTGGGCTTATTGTTGAGACACTGTAATATCCATGAAGTAGACTCTCTTTCTTTTCTGCTTAACATGATACATTTATCCCATTCATTTTCGACCCAATTCTTTTCTATTTGATACGATACACTTACTGAATTCACCTCTCCATCCATCTACCCATTCTTCATCCATCTATCCTTATAAACGTACATACGTACATGCATTGATTTAAAGAATATGTACCAAATATCTCTCTGTAAGCCTCTGGCAACCTGGTAAGGAGCAGGACAGCAGCCCACACGTGTGCTTTCATAGCTCCCAGACAGACAGACAGGTGAAATGCTTGTTCTGCTGGTCCTTCTCACCCTCTCCTCCCTCCAGCCCCCCAAGTCCCCGACAGATCCCAAGTGAGAACGCAAGAGCAGGTAAACACACTTACTCCGGCACTTCTCCAAAGCCCTCCAGAGGCTGTGCTTCGGCAGCATAGATCTGGGCATAGTGTCTGGCGGTGTTCTGGACGTAGCATTCCTACATCACCCACACGCATGGGAAGGACAGGTGATTAGAGGAAATTCAGAGCTGCGGTAAAGCCCATCAGGTTTCCTGGTGTGGGTCAAGCCAATGGATTCCCAAACCCAGCCATCCCCTCGTTGGGGGCCCAGAAGTAACAGTGATTGCTACACCGCTGCATCGCTACAACCTAGAGCTGTCCACTGGAAGAGCCTCTCTGAGACCTAAAGGAACTCTCCAGTTAAAGCTCAAGCGGTCTCTGGGGCCAGGCATCCTGAACTAAAAAAGTTCTAGAACGTGCACGGCTGAAATTCACCCTGGGCTAAGAGGACTGGCCCCAGGGCAGGATGTCAGGTAAAGCTTGGGGGAACCTGCTGGGCTGCCTGTGAGCTCTCCCATCGGAAGTCTTCCTCAGGGGTGTGACAAGGGTTGTGGGTAGTGAACACCTTGGCAAGACTGTTTGCCCCGGAAAAGCAAACTGGATTCTGCTTTCCACTCTGTAGGGCCTCCCCAAGAGGGAGTCTGGATGCTGGGGCTTTTCCCTGACCAGACCAGAGGGTACTTGAGGCAGAAAGAGAATGAAGTGAAAGAATAGAAAAAAGAACCGTTGATTGGGAGAAAGGAATACAGCTGGCAAAATTCTATCCTCAGAACAGGGGCTGCCTTCATGAGCCGCAAGTCCCACCTGACATCAGCACGTCTGAGACCAGCCTGGGTGGCTTGACAGTACCCAGGAGATTCATCAAAGTCTAACCTAATTGTTTTCCAGGGGACAGTGTTAGAAGGGCACCTCGCTTGTGACAGAGCTAGTCCCAGCACTCCCAAAAGCTGGCGCCAAAGCGGGAGGGGGAGGCAGGGAGGGAAGCCCAGATCTCTTCTTGTCTCAAGATTCTGTGACTCAGTAACACAGGGAGGCGTGAACTTGGCTGGAGTCTTGGCTCAAACTCAGAAAGGCAAGAAACAGGACAAAGCCTGGGCCTTCTGGTTATACCCCACACCCCTCCATAAACCAAACCAAAAAGCAAAGCAATCTAGAAACTGCTCTCTTGGGGATGCTTGAGGATCCGGGCAGCCCGTGTAGCTTGCATACGTCCTGTGTCCAAGTGGACTCAAACCTTCAAGGACCTCATGGGGCACCCTAGGAACAGAACGGATCCCAGGCGGGGTCAGACACCAGGGAGGGACCCCCAGACTCGGGCTGAGTCCCATCCAGCTGACTCTTCCGGGCAGGTGGACCCACCTGGGCAGCGAGTTTGTAGTTCCTCTGGATGAGCTCGTCGTTGTTTCTGGTCCCATAGGCAACAGCGTTGTGCACTTTGAGCACGCAGGCGTGGCCGGGCTGGAAGACGGGCGTGAGCCCCCGCATCACCTTGCTGCGGAAGGCCTTCCGGTGGACGCCTTCCCCGAAGTGCAGCTCCTCTGTGGCGATCTGACCGCGCAGGTGGTCCCCGAAGTAGCTGTCGCTGAGGAAGTCTTCCCTGAAGATGAGCTGGCTGAATTCGATCTCTTCACATCCTGAAACACAGCTCGCCTTTAGTTAGAAGACCCCCCAGTGCTGCTTCTCGGCTACGCATGTTGCCACACAGGGCTGAGGGCAAGGCTGGCCCGCAGAGCCCGGACGGAAACTGCACTCCCCACCGAGGTCCAGCTCAGAGATGAGATGGTGGGGGAGGGGGGTGAGCCCTCCAGGGGGAGGGGAGAAGACTAATTGGGGCAAGGAAAAGAAGTTAAATTTTAAAATTGGATCGCAAAAATGAAGAAGTGGTGTTTTTTTAATATAACCCAAATCTCAATTCGAGTTACATGATTAATTTCATGTTTCCTGGGCTCCCCAGGAAAAGCAGTTTAGACAGACCTGGAAAATACAGACAGGACCGTGCAAGGTCATTAAAGGCAAGTTGAAAAGACAGGTGAAGGGGGCAGAACGGAGGAGGGACCAGTGATTAGGTGTGATAGAGCGATGCTTCTCAACCTTTCTTCTCATGATTGCCCTTTGAAAGGAGTCTTTTTAGACTTTTTTCCAAATTGCCCCTACCCTGAAATTTTAATTCCACACTTGTACTGTATATCTGTGTACATACTATGTGTATATCTGTGCTGCACACACAATCGGAGTACAGGGTTTGGTTTTGTTTTGTTTTGTTTTGCCTCCTTAAGAAGCAATTTTTGCCTTCTCGGGAGCAATACTGCCTCCCTGTGTTGAGAATGTCTGTGGTAGACAAAAGAAATAGGCAGACAGGGGCGCCTGGGTGGCTCAGTCGGTTAGGCACATGCCTTCAGCTTGGGTCATGGTGCCAGAGTCCTGGGATCAAGGCCCCGTCAGGTTCCCTGCTCAGTGGGGAGCCTGCTTCTCTCTCTCAACCTCCGCTCCTCCCTGCTTGTGCTCTCTCTCTCGGTGTCAAATAAATAAATAAAATCTTTAAAAAAAAAAAAAAGAAAGAAAGAAAGAGGCAGACAAAAACCAAACAGTAAAAGGAACTGCCTCTGAAGAAATACCAAAAAAAAAGTCTAATCATTTTGGATTTATTTGTAAAAAGATAAGTAGAATTATTTTTCTAGCATGAGCTTTCTTCAGATTTGATTCTCCATGTTTCAGGTGACAATGGAGGCAATCAGAAGGCTCCCTTTTAAACTAGAGGCAAGCAGTCAGCATTCTGATGAGCTAACAGAAGAAAAGAAGACGGTTTTCAGTGACGTAAGTTTGTTTAGATTTTTTTAAATGTCCTCCAGTTCTCGAAGTCGATAAAGACTAACATCTTTCTGAATGTTTAAGGAAGAAAGAAATCCTGGGTCGTGTGAAAAATCTCACTTCACATTTCTACTTTGACTGCACAGAGAAACATTTTTTTCTCTGCTTTTAAAAATATTTTCAGATCATGTGTTTTAAGAACAGTCTACGCCTGAAGCTAGCTATTAAAGGCATAAGGAGATAAAATTATTCTTGGGACACTTGGGGGGACTCAGACAGTTGGGTGTCCAGCTCCTGATTTCGACTCAGGTCATGATCTTGGGGTCGTGAGATGAAGCCCCCTTGCTGGTGTGGAGCCTGCTTGGGATTGCGTCTCTCCCTCTCTGGGGATGAATGAAGAGGCCTAGTTATTGACAGAACAAGAAGAGGGGGGAGGGAGTGGTTCACATAGGAAAAGGGCTGAAGGTGCCAGTGGAGAGTGGACAGAAAAGACTATCCAAGATTTCACCAAGCCGAGCAGGAGCCTCTGGCCAAGTAACCTGTCCTGGATCTCTAGAGAGAACTGGGGTGGAAAAGTAGGGCAACAGGAAGCACATGGGACATTTTCCCAGAGAAACATTTCTCATGACCCAGAGATCATGACCCGAGCCGAAACCAGCAGTCGGTCTCCCAACCAACTGTGCTACCCAAACGCCTCCCAGGCAGATTTTTAAGGTGATCCTTGTATCACAGATGTCAACCTTAGGGAAAGAACCAGAAAAAGAAATTAATTTATGGAGAAGAGGATAGTTTTTTCTTAAGTTAAATTTTAAAATGGGATCACAAAATGAAGAAGGGATATATATTTTTTTAATACATATAACCCAAATCTCAATTCTAGTTACATGATTAATTTCATGTTAACAGTTTGGGTCCTAATACCATTTAGTGAACATAGGAAGTGTTTTGTGTAAACACATCAGAGCCCAATAAATATGAGCTGTATTTCCCCATTATGTTTTCTTGCATAATCCCCCCAAATTCCCGAAACTCAATTATTCTTAACAGAAATGCGTGTACCAAGTACTTAGAAATGCATCAAATTTAACACAAAAGTTGTCCAGACTATGTGCTTAGAAATACCAAGGGACATTTTCTGTATAGTATTATATTAGGTATAATTAACAATCCTATCTATAATTTCCAACAGAAATGTCTACTTAAAGATAAAACAATGAAAGGGAAAAAATAAATCTTAGGACTTCTCTTTGAAAGCCCTGTGTGATCATTAAATTGTGCTTGCTTGTGTTTTATTTGGACCATCTTTCATTTGGGACCTTCCCACAAGCTTGATTTTATTAGTTTTTTAATTAGGGACCAACTTGTAAAATATTATTTGTTCCTCCTCTAGAGAACTCAATTAATAAAATGTGAGAGAGACTCCCCCAAACAAGAAAGGTGATCAAGAAGTCATTTGAGGCTTCTTCATCTGAAAGATCAAGGGGTGGGGAGGAAAGTATGGGATCCCCTCACTTTCCAGTGAGTCACTGACACTGGACCCCCCCAGTCACAGGGGGGTCTGACACTGGGAGGAGGTGATGTCATTGGGTCTAGACCCAAACCCTCTGGCTGGAGTCACAGGGCTACATCAGCACTGTTTTCATAAGGTGACCAGCAGCTCATTCCCACTGGGGTCTCTTTTACCAGTTCCTAACTGGTAAACACCTAGAAAGATGAGTTTATGCGAACCTAAATGAACGAGGTTGTGGCAAGATCCGGCATGAGAACACCCAGCAATGCTAAGCTGATGGCACAGAGAAGCTCTTCTTCTGGAAGTTATTTTGTTTTCTCAAGCATAAGGAGGAAGGACATCCTTTTGCATATTTAGACTTTTGGGGAGATGGGGGGGCAGACATGGCAAAAGGATCTGAAATCATACAAGCATACTCCACACTAAAGACAGGTACGTAGCATTTGAATAGGTTTGCGAAGAGCCTGTTTGTTGTTGCCGATAAATATCATGATATAAATATCATGATACGTGTTTCCTAGACTATTTCCTTTTTTATTTTTTTAAAAAGATTTTATTTATTTATTTGACAGAGAGAGAGATCACAGGTAGGCAGAGAGGCAGGGGGAAGCAGGCTCCCCACTGAGCAGAGAGCCTGATGCGGGGCTCCACCCCAAGACCCTGAGATCATGACCTGAGCCGAAGGCAGAGGCTTTAACCCACTGCACCACTCAGGCGCCCTTGCTAGACCATTTCTAAGTCAAGATCCCAGCTCCTCGCCCTTTATGAACTAGGTGTCCCCCCATCATAATCACATTTACTGTCTTGTCTCTACAAAGACCTCCCCGTCTTCAGGTGTTTTTGTTTGTCTAAAAATCAGCCCATGAGGTGAATTTCTTTATGAGGCTGAATCAACTGAGCTATCCGTTTTACTCACATCTTCTAAAAGTCACCAAAGCTCCTATGAGGTGCAAAAAGCTATGGTCAGTGAGGCGGGCATGCACGGGTGGGTGTGCCCAGGTGGGTGTGCCCGGGTGGGTGTGCACGGGTGGGTGTGCCCGGGTGGGTGTGCAGGGTGGGCTGCAGCCAGCTCCCTCCCGCTGCCGGTGGGCATCTCTTCCTGGCTCCGTGTTTTCTCCATCTCACATGCGCAGTAAACATTGGCCATGGTGATAGTATTTACACCACAGAAATGAGAAAACTCAACAAATCAGTGCACCCTACCCCACACACCCTGGGCAGGTCGTTAAACATTTCCCAGCAGCCACTGAGTGGGGATGGGCATGTGTACGGGGGCAGGGAATTTTCCCTAAGAGGAAACACAGGCCAAGCATGGACTCCACCAAGCTACACTAGGTGGCCCAGCAGCAGGTGACTGCTCAGGAGCCCCCTGTTTGGCTGTTGCCATGCCAGCACCAAAGCCAAAGGAAAGCATCCAAACCCATCTCTCATTTTCATTAAGATGCAAACGAAGTTATTCCCCTGACACTGGGCTAGTCAAACTGACAAGCAAACTGAAGATGCAAAACAGGTTACAACAGTGCCAGAGGCTGAAAACAGCCTGCAGAGGGCCTGGACGCCAGCCTGAGGCTTACAGGGAGGACTCTTCCTTCAAAGCCCACCAAGGTGTCCTGGAGCACCGCACCTGCAGTCTGATCTTTCATTAACACTTCCGGACAGTCGTCACCTCCCGCACTTACGGTAGGCCTGCAACTAGCTTGAAATTGTCTTTCGTGTCTCAGTCATTCCTGTGCCCTCTCCTACTTGGTTGGAAGAGTCAGCAGGAATACTGCTTCTGCCCTTGATTCCGGGAGCTATTTCACGCTTTTACAGAGGGCCCACGTCCTTGGACAACCAACGACTGGCTTACCTTTCAGATCCTGGTGACTCGTGAGTTGTTTCAGAACTAGAAGCAAAGGAAGAGAGGGTGTTCAGTACGCATGGGCATTCTGAACTGGGGGGCAGGGGAGTTAGAGCTCGCCTGAAACTGAGCCTCCGAGGCTTACCTTCAGCCGTGAGGTTAAACTCAGTGGTCAGTTTTCCATAACTGTTCTTGATGCAGCAGTCATAGGTGCCCTGGTCCTTCTGACCAGCTTGCATGATGGCCAAGGACACAATGGAGTTGTCACCCGCACTGCAATAGGGGGCATGAATATTTGAACGCTTCATCGTCCTGAGGTTGGAGGTTTCTAATGCACTTATGGAGAAAGAAACATGCTTCCCTGCCCTCATGTTCTGGGCCAGTGGGTTGGCTAAAGAGCAAGACCTCGATGAGCTGTTCAAATCCTTCATTCATCTGAGGGGACGATCAGCGCGATTTTGGCTTAACATCCTCACTCCAACATGCAATATTAAAACAGAAACATTTGAGAGGTTCGGCTGCTGCTAGTAAAGAACCAGAAATGTGGATTCTGGGGGCTGTCATTAACATTTCTGCTCAGAATTCACCCCAATTATGTTACCAATCCAGGTGCCCTGTGCTTAAAGGAGACCTGAAAATTCCAAACCCAAATCTAAACACAGACACAATAAGGGACAAGAGAAAGGAGGTCTCTGCTGTAAATAAGGACACGTGGCTGAGGTTTGTTTTTTTTTAAATAGGATACCCCCAGACTGAATACCAGCCATCCATCCGCCCTCCCACCCATTCAACAAGGCACCGTGCTATGAACAGAAAAACCGGTGGTGACGATGATGATGATAGCTAACGTGTACTTAGCACTTGGTATGCATCCGGCATCGTACTGATGACTTAAACATCTATTTCATGTCACACACATCAATGTAATGAGAGAAGTGGTATTACTATCCCCACTTCACAGATGAGAAAACTGAGGCAGACAGAGGTCAAGAACGTGACCTAAGTTCCCACAGCTGGGTTGAGCTGGGACTTGAACCAAGAAAGCCTGAGTCTGGAGTCCTCACCTTGATCTCAAGACGCTGCCTCTTCAAGTGATTTGGGATCACTCCCCTCAAATCTGGGATCATGGGAATTATGGCTAACGCTGCAATCTTCATTCCAAAGTCTCACCCTAAAAATTTACTTTGTAGCCAAAAAGTTACATTAAATATTGTTGTAGTTTTGTTCGGAATGTTGTTAAACATTCACCAGGTTTGTCTGTTTCAGTTTTGGGTCATTTCACAATTCAAACCCAGATTCCACTTATCCTGTCTCAGTTGCTTAGCCCCCGAAGTAGAGACGCTCGGTTGGTTTTTCAGTGGACATCAAGTCTCTGATTTACACATGTCTCATGCACCAATGGCTTGAAAGAAAAGCCCATGAAATGATAATACATCATCCACCGAGATAGCCTCTGAATGCGTCCTGAATGCATGGTGGGAAGTGGATAGTGCCAGTTACGAGCAGAAGATTTCCTGTTGGGCTGCAAAACGCTGAGTCACAGAAGGCCTGGGGTGGTGTCTCTCTGTGTGGCTTCTGACCCAAATTCCCTGATCCTCTGACACCTGACGGAGAACCTTGGAGGCCTCTTCTTGCGCTTCACATGTCACCCAAGGAGAATTTAATTATGGGAGAATGCTCCTGTGCCTGACTTTGCTGTTTAAATAGAACCCCCAGAGACATTTTTAACTTGCAACTTACAAGTTCTGTCTAGGAGAAAAGATAACCCTCAGTGTTTATTATCTGTCAAATATTAACCAGTTTTGTACCTGTTTGCAAAAGTATTATCGATTTGCCCCACAGACTATATAAATCTCCATTTCTCAAATGTTCCTTTGAATGGCTTTACCATCTTCCTGGTTCTTCATTATTTAATGAGCTGAAAGAGATCTTGGCTGTGTGTTTATATTATACTTGCTTGAGAGATTTCAGCTTCTGGGAAATGATGTTTTTACAAGGCAGTGAGATACTTCTTAGAGGGACTGGAATTAAGGTGAAAGAAATTCGATAACATTTAAAAAGCCACTCGAACTAATGTAAATGATTTCTTGATATACAGAGGACGCAGGCCTCCCAAATAGTCCCCATAAACCACAGGAGCGGCAAAGGGGTGCCCCTAAGCCAGCGTGGCCAAGAAAGAAGGAAGCCAGCGTGGCTAAGATCGTAAAGGCTTGGCCACGCATCGCCAGCACAGGGCAAGCCTACTGTTGCCAAATGCTCCCCAGAGGGAGGCTGGGTTTTCTAAAGACATCTCAGATGGAAAAGGGACCCAAAGGATTCCGGTGCCAATTCTGAGCTCAGAGCAAGATGGCAGAAACCCCCACTGGTTAATTATCCTTGGCTGACAATTACAGCAAGTTTTTTAAATGAATAATGAGTGCTTCCTTTCTATAAAGCTCTAGGGAGCAGCCTTGATTTTAAAATCAAGTCATTTATTCTCCATTAAAATTCTTCTGAAGCCACACACAAGACGGGCGGGATGAGGGCAGCGTTTTAGGCAGCGAACGTGACTCCACCCGCGACAACCCCGTTAGATGTTCTGGAGTGATGTCACGGCAAAGAAACTGTAGCTCAAATCTGCCGTGGTTGCATTTGGGACCTAATTTCCGGACATGGGTTCCCAGTGGACCCATTTGATTTCATTCGACAGAAAGCTCTCCGGTTGTGCTTCCTTTTTCAGGCTACTTGTGGCGAGATGAAGGGGGTAGGAACCTCCGTGACTCAGGGAGCTGAACAGGGACCTCCTTTGGCAGAAAAAGCACCTGAGGACTGTTGGAGTGACAGTCGTTGCCACGGAGCCCAGTGATCTGTTTAAGAACCAGCCACGCCCCCTCCAGTGTGTCAGATGAAGCTCCAGGTCCGCAGTTCACCCCAGCGAGTGTGTATTGCCAGCACCGCGTTCTAGGAAGCCGTTCGCCAGGTTCATTCCACATGGGAATTCTCGGCAATGATTCTCTCCCTCCTCCCCTCCTCTCCATCCCAGAACCAAACAGCTTTTCCCATCTCAGAAAGGGCTGTTTATCACCCTCCAAGCGGCTGCTTTCAACGACCTCATGGTGGAGAGGTAGTTTTCCTTCTCTTCTTTCTTTGGGTTCACCTTTTCAGCATTGGAATTTGTCAGGCTCATGGGAATTATGACACAGAGAACACAGCCAAATTCACAGACATGCAGAAGAGAGCTCTGTACTCTTGGGACCACAGAACCTCCACCTAGAAAATGATCTGACCCGTTTCCCTGATTCTAGAAACATCATGAAAAGTTTCCTGACTTCCTGCGGCCCCAAAACTCAGGGATGGCAGAGCCCGGCTAAGAACCCTCCATGGCTTCCTCTGTCTAGACATCTGTCTTCGGTTATTACTCGTCTTGGATACTTTGGGTGTGGGGTTTCGACTTCAGTTTCCCTTTTCACTTCCTATAATAATTTTCTTCTAGAACTACGTTGTGAAACACGCAACTGCAGTGAAAAGTGACCGGGCAAATAGCGCACCTTCTCTGCACTTGGGCTATTGACTTTGAATCTTTTGTCCACCAGACAGTAGAATCTTCATGAATTTCTGCAAACTGGCAGCTTAATTTAATATTCCCGGAGTGGTCAGGGTACATCTCGGCTTGGATCTTTTTCAGTAATATCGGAGCTGTGAAGGAGAGATTTGCAGGTCAGTGTTCTTACAACAGTTGCAAAGAAAGACTTCATGGTGGGGAAGAGACTTAGCCATTGTATCACATGTCATGCTAACAACAATCCCCCCAATGGGATAATAATTATTACCCTCCATTCATGGATGAGGAAGCCAAATGTCTGAGGGGAGAAGTGGCATACCTAAACAGTCAGAAAAATGAACTAATCCACCTCATTTTTCACTACAAAACACTCCACGAGTGAGCTCTGTAATGCACAAATTACAGAAATAGAATGTGAGAGACTTTTTTTTTTTTTTTTTAAAGAAGAGGGTGGGGGGCTGGGGATACCTAGCCTATAAACCTGGGCCAAATAGAGATGCTTTTAAAGGATCACCAGATGGTCCAGGTCAAAATCAGAGCTGGGGATTAGGAGCAGAATAAAATCCAGATGGGTGGGTTATCTCTGAATAACATTCATCCATCTTTCCCCTTGATCTATTGTCTTGGCTGAAAATATCCTAACGGAGTGCAGTGATGTCTGACATCAATTTCATTAGCAAAAGAGAAGCATCTTCTTGAATGAAATAGGAGCGAGCAAGAAACCATTCGGGGGTTAGCCTGAGCTCTTTGAACATCGCCTTTTTAATTAAACCCGGGATGAGCGCACTGCCGGATGGGGAAATGTGTCATTACTCAGGCCAGCCACTGGGCGGCAGGAGAGACATTAGAACGGGGCACGGACGGCGGACCCAGCCAGGTGGGCAGAGTGATTTGGCCATAAGGTTACTGGAAACCTGGTGTCAATCTTCTGCAAACCGACTTCCCTAACGCCGCAGCGGTGGTAACCCAGAACATGACGTAATCCTCCGCCAAGCCAGAAGTCCTCGATGCGGACGCTTTGTTTGCCCCTTTCCCGCGAATCCCACTGTGAAGGCGCCAATGGATTAAAGGTGCCTCTCTTCCCTCCTTGATGCCAACAGACATGTGGGCAACAGAATGCACATTTAAAAGCTTATTTTCTTCCCAGAACGTGATAATGGGTTGATCAGGGAATAAGTCCCCCAACTAGGAAGTAGCTGAAGATACTGACAATATGATGGGAGAGAGAAAACATACCAAGTGCTTATCGATGGCGACCTCCATTTCAGTGCGAATGGCCGATGGGGCTAGCTGGGCTAGGTCCTGAGGCCATTGGTCTCAAACTCTCGGTCCAGACCCAGCCTGCCTCCTCCTCTGGGACCTAATTCCTCAAGGGCCCTTCCAACACTTATGCAGGGACAGCCTTCATGATGATTTGTGGAAACCTGAATGTTCCTAAAGCAGCCAACCCTGTCCACTGCGCATTCTGAGTTCTGAACACAGAAAGTTGGGGGGACAGAGGGAAGCAGGACGAAATGAGGGTCCCGGAGAGCTAGAAAGCTGGCTTGGACAAGAGGTCTGGGGGCTTCCGAAAGGACCTCTCTTTGGGTGGGAGGAAGGGAGACATGGAGAGGAAGGAGCTACAGGGAAGCCTGAGAGTGTGGCTGGGTTTTCCTTCTGTGCATATTCTGGCCAAGTGTTGGGCGGAAAGACTAGAATAGAAAGCTTTGAATGTCCCCAGGAAAGGTTACTCAGTTTTATTTCTTTGAGTCATGTGAGGCACAGCACCCCCCACATACTAACTCCTTCCCTGCGTGCTCTGTGGTTTGAGAGCGCAGCCTCCCTCCCCGAAGAGCACTGCGCTGGCCCAGGGGGTCTTGGGGACACCCAGCACAAGCTCCACCAGTCCGCGCTTACCTGCAGCGGCCTTGCTCCTACAGAAACTCGAGAAACCACGGACAAGGATTCCAAATAGATATTTCCCTTGGGGCTGAAACCACTTTAGAAATCTTATAAAATACTGCTCCATCCTCTTTAAATATGTGGGTTTTTGGATTTTTTTTTCTTTATTTGAGAGAGGAGAGCCACAAGCTGGGGAGGGGCAGAGGGGGAGGGCAGACTCACCACTGAGCATTCCCAACTTGGGATTCCCAACTTGGAACTGGATCCCAGGACCCCAGGATCATGACGTGAGCTGAAGGCAGACACTTAACCGACGGAGCCACCTGGGTGCCCCAACTTTAAATGTTTTAAAACATGTCTCCTAGAGACCTGGCTGAATGCCCCCAAACGTTCTGAAGGGAGTTTTGTATTGAATCCTGCCTGCAGCAGGCGCAGAGGGCCCGCAGTGTCCACAGGAATAAGGAGCATCAGTGTGGAGGTCTGAAAACTCCGGCAGGAGGAGCAAAGCCCCCTTAGCGTGAAGGGGGCCCCCAGCATCAAGATCCCACATGCGCAGATGGCATCACTGGCTGCGGAGTCTTCTCTTCTGACTCCTCCCACCCATGGGGAGGGAAAGAAGAGCTCTGAAATAACAGAGGCTAAAATTCGGGTTAAGGGGTGGAGTTTGGGGTTGAGGCAGCACTCCCATTGCAAAGCAGCGATGACAGCATTTATAGCGCTTTGAGACTCAGTTGGTTTGAAACCTGGAACGGAGTCCCCAGGGCACTTTAGACTCAGACAAAGAGGAGGGTAAGTTGGAAAGAAATTTTATGTTCACATTTGGAAGAGAATCCAGGATTCAATTAAGCTGTTTTTAATGAAAATCACCAATTAAAGAGGAGACTCCCAAATTGTACCTAAATGTTTATTTCTGTAAATCCTGCTTAGTGTGTGGTCTATTTAATTATACTAATTAGCTACACTGATGAATGCTTCTGTTTATCTTTTAAAATATTTTTTAAAGGATAATTAAACAGAAAGTCATCTTAATCACACTCCCTTGGTTAAACCTACCTCCAGGCAGCCTCTTTTAGCGGTTCTCTCTCGAGATCACCTGGGGACCTGTTAGAAACCACTTTCTCGGGGCACCTGGGTGGCTTGGATGGTTGGCGTCTGCCTTCGGCTCAGGTCATGATCTCCAGGTCCTGGGGTGGAGCCCCGCATTGGGCTCCCAGCTCAGCGGGGAGCTTACTTCTCTCTCTCCCTCTGCCTCTCCCCCTGCTTGTGTGTTCTTTCTCTAATGAATAAATAAAATCTTTAAAAAAAAAAAGAAAGAAAGAAAGAAGCCACTTTCTCCAGCCCGAAACTTGAATCAAAAACTCTGGAGGTAGAGCCCGGCAGTCTGCATACAGGAGCTGGGCCTCCGGCTCGCCAGCCCAAACGCTAACAGCGACAGCCACGGAGCCTCACCTTTCCCGTCTCTTCTGCAAGGCGGCTCCTCCGCGTCTTGTCTCTCGTCTGGGCCTGCTGCCGGTGGTTCGGGTGCAGGAATCCTTCTGAGAAGGCTCGAACTCCGCCTGACGTTCTCCTTCTCCTCCAAACGCAGCCTCAGGGCGGCCACCCTGGACAGAAGTTTCTTCTTCACGCCCTCAGCTATGGGTCCTCTCCCTGAAGCCTCTTGCTTCTTGACCTCCCCGGAGCCACTCCCTGCTGCGGGGGACTTGGGGAAGCCGAGGGTCTGGGCGGCCATGTGCCCGAGCTTCTCGTCCCTGGGTTTTTGCCCAGAGCCCAGGCTGGAGCCCTGTTGGCATGGGGACGGCAGTATCTCGGGAGCTTTCTCCGACACACATCCACCTGCCGTGGAGGCCAAGGTCACAGCAGGCGAGCCCGATGCGCCGGTGGATGTGGCTTCCCCGGTGCGGGGCTCCTCCCCTGTAGGTTCCTGGATTTTGTGTCTTTCTGAAAAGTTTGTGATGTTTCCTTCAGGACAGGCGGTAAAAGGCAACCGAGTAAGAGCACTGGGAGACAGTGGATGTTTCCCACACTCACTCTCAATGGCTCCTCTGTCCTTTGAGTCAGAAAATGTGTAGGGGTGGTTTCTGGGCCCCACTACACCCTTCTCAGAGACGTCATGAATTTGACCCGAGGAGTCGCGAATATCCGCTCCAACACATGTGTGAGTCATCACTGCAGGCCCATCAGAAAGAGGTAAAGTGGGGAAAACAGACTCTGCTTTGTCGTTTTTACTGCGTTCAGCCTCCCCCGAGCTTCTCTCGCTGCGCTCTTGCATTTGGCCGATTCCATGAGCCCGGGGACGTGCTCCCTGACCTTCGTCAGGACTCGGGACTTGCAAGACGGCCGGCTGGACGGCCGGTCTCTGGCCCATGGGCCCAGCATCCTGTTCACTGTCCTCGCTGACAACAGACACGGAGGACGCGGGAGGCCCCGCCGTCTCAGCCCGGGCACACACCGTCCCACCTGCCGCATCCGTGGGGTCCACAGAGGACTCCACGACCTTCAGGCGGGTCAGAAACCGTTTAAAGAAAGCAGCGTGATCCGCCTGGACTCGGTTGCCCTCTCGGTTTTGGCTCACACCGTCAACATTTTCCCTCTTTCCAGTTTTCGAAGGCTCGCATAGCAAATCTGCGACTTCTAATTCCTTTTCGTCCACAGGATCCACTGATGACTCTAGGAGTCTGGGTTGGCTCAAATACTCGGACGAAAGACTCCTCCAGGATGCATGGCTGGCTGATTTTCCACTAACGAGCGTTTCTCTGTCAATGGCAAGTGCTGAGCCAGACTCAGCCGGAGGGCCGTGAGCCTTGAGAACGTCAGGACCCGCTTCCAGCTCCTTGGACTCGGAACCTGGCTGTTGTCTGGGTGGCCAGACTTCTGGAACGGAAGCTTCCAGAGTTATAATCTTGAGCTTGCTTCCTGTTTCCCAAAGTCCTGGCCTGCTCCCTCCGGACTCTTCCAGGGGGACATTAGAGAGAGGAGCAATGTGGCCTGGAGCCTGACCTCCAACTTCCACATCGGCTTCAGCCGCCTTGCACACGCTAGTCCCCAAGCTTGAGCTCTGTCCTCTCTCCTCTCTGGAGTTTGCTGATAAGCAGTCCGAGGACGCTGGGTCTATCTGCCCTCGGGCAGCTGGCATCCTGGGCCAGCTTTCTTGGGGATCATCTTCAGGAGGAGAACTCTTTTGGGGTAAGCTCTCTGGCTGGCTCCTCTGTGTTGTTTCACTTTCTTTGTCTTGGAAATGCTCCTCGAGGCTCCTCCGGCCTGCTCCGTCCACGGCCGGGCTCTTATTTCCAGAATGGTTATCAGTCTGAAGAGGGGAAGTGCAGGAGAAACCCTCTCCTTCTGGGAGCTGAGGAACGTGGATGTGGACTTCTGGCCCCCCGGGAGCCAGGCCAAAGGGCTCTTCTAGAGATGCCGTTGTGGAATAATTAAAAATATGGCCCAACTGTGCATTGGAAGGAAGCTGGCAAGTATTTCCTTCCGGAGCCTGAGGGGAACTCTCCCTGGGACCATTGGGGTGACTGTCCTCCGCGATTGAAACAGGGAGGTATTTGGCTGACTGGACTTTGGTGGCCATGGTAACCGTCGATGTGTCCCCACTTTCCCTGGTCACCTGAAGACCCTCAAGATTAGCAGTTAAAGACACCAGCTTCTCAGGAGGAAACATCACCACTGAACCATTTCCGGCTGGTGTGTCTGCAGTGCCTGAGGCACGGGTCCTGGGGCTCTCGTCACCGCCTTCTGGAAACTGCACAGAAGAGCTGTTGTCAGAACACAGCGGCTGTCTTTCCTCAAACCCTCCGGAGCTGCCGGGGCTTGGCCTCTCCCCGCCAGGCTGGACTGCGGAGACCAGCGCGGAGGTGACATTCTCCGTCTCTGCTAAATTTTCCCCTGTGCCACCTTCGCTGGCCTGCGAAATGTTCCAGGCAAAAGTATTGGTAAAAAGAGGTGGCGCGGCAGAGTCTCCCCCCTTGCTGCTCCTGCACGGGTGCTGTGGGAACTCAGAATGCTGCGTGTGAGAGAGGATGCCTGGCATCTCATTATCAGGAGAACGTGAATCAGATACTTTGCTTTGAATCTCCGCCGGCTCTGAGTCCGTGGAGCAAGTTTCCGGAGGCAAATATCTATCAGCTGAGGCTCCAGCAGGAGAATCCATTGTGTCCCGTGTTCCTTGGTCTCGTGCTTCAAGACGCTCCAACACGCTTGCTGCTTCCCTGCCCCCTGGCTCATCGCATGGAGTTTCCAGGGTGAGGCTGGGCTTTTCGGGTTCCGGGGAAGCAACAGAGAGAGCCTTGGGCTCCCAGGGGTCAGCACTGCCCTCTTGGGGGAGAAGCACTGACAGCTCCCGGGGGGATATAGTTTCATTATGGGCATCTGGGATGCTCAGCTCATATCCTGGTTCTGGCCAGGAACCTCCAAGTACATGGTCTTTTCTGTCCTGCTTTTCTCCGTGTTGTGGACATTGAGTACAGCTTCCTAGCTCCACGTATCGGGCCAAGGATGTGTCTTCCTCATCGATCCCTCCTGTGTTGGGGAAGGAATTTGTTGTGGTCCCAGCAAATGCAGACTCTTCCCCAGCAGGATCTGAGAAAGCTGGCAGCTGGCTGAGAAAGTCTCTCTCCCGGACTGTTTCCCGAATTTGCACCTAGGAAGATGAAAGTGATATTAATAGACTTGTTCCTAGGAGAGCCCACAATTGGGCATTCCTGTGAGCCCAAGAATGTTAATCCTCGATGACTGTAATAATGGACAAGAGGAGAAGCAGGAATGATTGAAATCTAAACGCCGGTCCCCAGACCCTCTCTAGCTATTAGAGACTTCCTGGAGAAATGCACATTTAAGCAACTGGGTTCCAGGGGACCCTTGGTCAAATTCCCCATTTTAAACAAAAATCCTTCCGACAGTCGTCAGATGATGCTTTCTTGTCTCTCAGGAGGAAAGACAGAAATAAATTGAATGTAAACTATTTTGATCAAGTTAAGCCACCAGAGCTTGCATCTCTCCAGAAAGATACATTTCACATGATCATAACAAATGAAATATACAAGGCTTGTAAAGTAGCAATGGATAAACTTTGTCCCCAGTAATGGCTAATCATGTTACTAAAGAACAGAGAAAGGCCTGTCCTTTGAACCTGCCTCTAATGAAGTAACGGGGTTATGTCGGGTCACCAGCGCTTCCAATTGTTTCTGCCCCAGGAGGATTATAGAATTCTACAGTGCCTCTTCCACTTTAAAACGGATGTCTCGTGGCAGGCGGACCATGCCCATGAGAAGTAGAAGATTCAGGGAAGAGAGGTGGAGGAACGAAGGAAGGGAGGGAGGAGAGAGGGGAGGGCGGTAAGGAGAGAGGAAACTCACTTTGTGAGGAGCAAACCCTGACTCTTGTATGATACCGGTTATTGTTGAAGGAAGCAACAAGATCTTAGACTACATTCTTATCTCTTACAACTTGAATTTCATCAATTATTTCAACACACGTCAAAATCACGCCCAGGCAACAAAAAGGGAATTGCTGCTACATTTTGGCAAGTACCTCCGTCTTCGCCTCCAGGACCCCGCTTTAGAGCAACCCCTTTCGATAGGACAGAAACTGATACCTGGGCTTATAAAGGAGAGGAGACAGAGTCTCCCAGGGCATAACAAAGACAACCTGGGATGTTTCTGGGCACAGTGTGGCTCCAAGTCCCAAGGCTCACTTCCAGAAACCGCACGGGAGAATCCTGCCCTGCAGTCAATCCCTTTACGTACTACCAGTGGGAGAGAGACCAGCAGAGCCACACCACCCCGACACTCCCCCAAGGCTGCCTGCTGTCACCAGTTATTCCCCTCTCATCTCTCCTCCTTCATCCCACCCTGACGTTCATTTAATTCTGAACTTATTGGCATAAAAGGGCCTCACGAGCAAGAAGAAACTCAGTATCATTTCCTGTGCTATCCACTCCATGAGGGCTGGGACCATCTTCTATTCAACAAATGTTTCTTGACCGCCTCCAGCCTATCAGGGAGTGTCCCTGGTAGTGCGATAGAGCACAGGCAATCTGCCCCGCAGCCGGGAAGGAGCTCCCATTCTATGTGGTCTTCGAGGCTGTTAGTTACAGCAATTAGCACCCGGCAGGTGCACCATGAGCACTTGTTGAAAGAAGGAGTAAATGAATGAACCACGCACGATCAGGGAGCTCAAGCCAACATCACCCATGAAACCTCTACAAGCTGAAGGGCTTTGGACTTCCCGTCTGCTCCTGACTTTGGGAAAACTCTATTTTTAAAAAGTCCTTTAACCAGAAGCTGGGGCACTACTGAATCACATCCCGGTGTTTCTAAAAAGAAAAGTGTACTTATTCTCTTTCTGTATCCCCCATCACCTTAAAATGGAAAAGAGAAAACAAGGAAGATCACTTCTGGGAAACACAAAGCAAGGGTGTTTTTTTTTTTTTTTTTCTTCTTCTTCTTAGTATCAAGAAGTTTAAGATGTGTATGGTTTCACCTCTATACCTGAACCTCTATGCTCTTTTCATTTGCCTTTTTCGTTCACTTTTTTCATAATGAGATTATTAGTACAAATATACTGAAATATGAAGAAAGAAAATTGGGGTAGCTTCCTGGGCATGACTTGAGAAATGAAGACAGACTGTCCAGTTAAAAACACCACGACCCTTTCCTGAGCCTTCTTCCCTGGCCTGAATTTTTGCTACCAGTGTCAGTCCTTTATTTTAAGATCCTGTCATCATCACATTATCCTCAGTGCCAACAGACATTTATGGAGTAGCTGCCTTGTGTAGAACTCTCTGCCAGGCACTGGACAGTTTTTTCCCAAAGGGCTCCCACTAAAAAGCCCTATGTTACTTACTGGGATTTTAACCACCCATTATTGCTTATTACCCCCCCCCCCCGCCAAAAAAAACCCAGAGTTATAGGCTGACACCTAGAAGACACTGGTGTGTGGAGTGAATGAGTGACAGGACAAATAAGTTTTGATCAGGGAGAGTTTGGTCATTGAGATACATCAGCATAACCACGGTATCTTGCCTTAATTTCCAGAGCAGTCATGTTCCTGTTAATGTATATTCTCTCCTCCCCTCTCTTGCTTTAAAAATAAAGTCCCATTTTAAAATAGCCTAGTGAAGCCCCACATAGGTAAAGAAGTATGGCAAACCCTTGACTGTGTAAATTCATCTACTCGACAAACGTTTACTGAGCATCTACTACGTTCCAAGTTCTATTCTTAGCACCAGGGAAGCATCAGTGAGCATAACAAAGACTGCTGGCCTTTTGGAAATTATGTCCAGGCAACAAGCCACACAAACAGTCCACTGCTGATGTGAAATTCCATAAATGTTATTTGAAACAATGGGATTTTCTCAAAGTGGAACTTTTAACAGCCCAGTGTATGCTCATCAAGGCTGAGACACAGTTCCAAGGGCAGGCTCCTTGGGTCTCATTCAGAGACTGACTCAGAGAAAGAGGGAAACCACAGACTCACACCTTTCAAATGAGTCAGGCCTTTCTTTTAGGAGGAGATCTCTCAGGGAGGTCATTGTGAAAGAACCCCAGCAAGTGATTCTCCTGCTGCTCGGCTGTTCTCATTACAGAGTAAGTGTTGAAACTCAAGAGGTGCTGGTGGCCAGAAAGCTGTTCTCACTCAGATGAAAAGATGGGGTGGGTCTGGGGTTCCAGGAGGACGCCCAGTGCAGTGGGAGAAGTGTGGACTCTGAGGTCTGGGAACCTGAGTTCAGCTCAGTACAGTATTGTATTCATGACCCCAAGTAACCTCTTGGGCCTCTCTGACCCTCAGTCTCCTCCTCCAGGGCTAACCACACATTTGTCGGCACCATCCTGTCGAATCCCTGACTCTGACTGACATTAGCTTCCCTTGTTGTCTGTGAAAAGAAAGTAGTGGCCAGGACCGAGAGAAAGCTGAGCGGCCCTGGTGAGCAGAGTTGTGAGCCCTGGACTTTACATAGGTTTTCTCATTTCAGTGATCAAGTAAATCGGAAAGACTGATGCTATCGTGTCTTCTTCACAGATGAGGTGAACGGCCTGGGTCCAGTCAGGAGACAGCAACCACACAGTACCTCCAGGAAGGGAGGTTGAAATCTACAGTTGTTAGTTGCATAGAAGAGTAACTGTCAGCTAGCGGGAGGGGAGACCCCACCGTGCTCTAAGGGGAGGGGAAGCACCCAGGAAGGGCAGCTTTTTAGTTACTCAGACCTCGCTGGAGAAGGTCTGAAACAGGCCGCCAGATGACAGAGAACTTCGCTGGGTTAGCCAGACCAGAGTCGGTCTGGAACTGCTGGGTGAGCCACAGACCACCCTTTCACATGTGGGCAGGGGGCAGGCAGTCAGCACTCAGCTCAGAGGCAGGCAGCGGTGGTCTAGGCCCTGGCAGGGGCAGGCGCTGGGGCCTTCACAGTGGGTGGGCGACATGTGGCAGGAGTAAAGACAGGGAATGGCAGCCCCGTGTATTTGGGGCCACAGGAGGCCGGATGTGGGTGCAAAGAGGGGGCCATGCAGAGCTCTGGCTCCCGAGGAGAGTGGCCTGCAGGAAGATCCTCCCTAGGCCAGGCCTACAAGGTAGCAGATGGGCCATGTTCTCAGCCCCGTGCTTGGGCCGGCTCTGTGGGGTGAAAACACACACACACACACACACACACACACTCCATACTGAAAATGCCACGCACCGTCTTCCTCCCGCTGTGTCTTTCCAGCACCCCCTGCTGAGAACGCTTCACACCGGGCTTCCCTGAACAGAGAAATGGTTAATGAAATTCCCTTCTCAGTGAGCATGCAGGGAAGGGCGCATGGCAAGCCGAGGGGCAGTCCGTTGAGAAGCGACACAGGGGGTCACTGATATTCACGGGTTAGAAATCTCCCCCAAGATCCCGTCGTCCATGACAGAACCAGGATTGAAAGCCAAGTCTGTCTGGCTGGAAAGCCCTTTCCAACTTGAGTTTTCTAACAAGAGAAGTTCATGCAAACACCACCAAGAGGCTGGGAACTCCTGCTTAATGTGAAAGCTAGCAGTCCTGGGGTCCCGAGACATTTGGGGTAGAAGACTGTAATGGTCCTTGTTACGCAACATGACCCCTTGTTCATCCGCCAGCTTCCTCACAAGCTCTAAGGACAGGGACTCTGTCATTCATTTCTGAATTTCCAGAACCTTAGCCCACAGTAGGGGCTCTGATAACTTGCTGCTTGAATAAACACATGACTGAAGACAAGGAAAGAAAATAGTGGACCAAATTTAGTAACACTTCCAAACCTCGTCCTGAAAGCAGTATTGCCCTTGAAAACCTACCTTCTGCTCCTACCGCATTTTCCAGCCCCCTCTCTAGCAACACCCTCTCATTCTATAAACGCCTTGCTTCCTTCGCTAGCCTTTTCAAAACTGTCGCCTCCCCAGGAGGACCCCTTAGGAAAGCTGTGACATCTCTTCATCTGCCCCGTGAGGTTCAGAGTTACACTCGTCTTCATTAACGAGAGTGTCCTCAATGCCAAGTCCATGAGGCTAACTTAGTCACTCACAATAGAAGGTGGTAAGAGATAAGATCCCTCCTCCCAAAGAGCTTATGATCCCACTGAAGAGACAAGATGTACATGGAAAAGATAAATAACAATTATGACAAGTCAGGCCAACAGCCAAATGGATAGATTTTAGCTACTGGTGCTGCTCCAGGAGAGGAAACAAGGTCACCACCTAACTTTCCTCTTCTCGCTCCACGGATACAGCCCTGCCTTGTGAAGACCAGATGTCGCACTCTTTTTTTTTTTTTTTTTTGAGAGAGAGAGTGTGAGAGGAGGAGAGGGGAAGAGGGAGAGGGAGAGAAAGAATCTCAAGCAGACTCCTTGTTGAGCACGAGCCTGATGTGGGCTCGACCTCATGACCCATGAGATCATGACCCGAGTGGAAATCAAGAGTCAGACACTTCACCTACTGAGCCACCCAGATGCCCCCCCGATGTCGCACGCTTATATTACTTGTATTAACTCTCAGATGATTCTTGGACATTTCTCTGCAGTCTTGGGTATCTTCTTTCCTGAGCGGTGTGTAGGCATTGCAGTTGACTAACTCAACAGCATTCCCAACCCCCTTCTCCCCTGCTACCTCCAACCAAAAAAGCTGGAAAACCACATAAACAGCTAGATGCGTAGCGAGACGGGGCCAAGGGGTCAGTTCTTGCTAACGAGACACAAGGGGCATTCTGCTAAGGGACTACAGAGGAGCTTTTGCTTTCCTTATAGAAGGCACAGACAGAGCAGGTACCTTGCCTCCCCTCATCCTTCTTCCTGTCATGAAGCGGTGATGCCTAGTGTTGAGCTGTCCTCTTGTCGGGAAGAGGACAGCAGCACAAAAA
Organism: Mustela nivalis; assembly: GCF_964662115.1. Classification (NCBI taxonomy): domain Eukaryota; kingdom Metazoa; phylum Chordata; class Mammalia; order Carnivora; family Mustelidae; genus Mustela; species Mustela nivalis. The sequence continues at coordinate 36,091,881 of NC_139033.1, read as the reverse complement.
TGAAAGTCAACAAGCTGTGGCCAGTGGAGCAGAATGAGAGAAAAGATTTGGGAGCTCACGGGCAGTTGCTTGAGCAACTAGGACAACAGTGAGACCTTCTACCCACACTTGTAGTGAAGTGAATGGCTCATGTCTGAGGCCAGAGTTGGCCATTCTGTTTGCTGTGGCTAAAAGTCCTCCTATGGATCCAAGAGGGAAATATATTGCTGGGGGATGAAGGGAAGGGCATGTGAGGTTGGCCTCGGACACCTTCTGGAGGCATGCGGGTGGCTTTGGGCAGACATTAGTATGATGGCTGATGTCACAAAGGGCAAGGGTATGGCTCCTAGAAAGGGGACTCGAGGGGCTGGTCTAAGTGCCAAGGGATCAAAAAGGCACGAGGCAAGGTGATCTTGAAGGTGTGGGGGAGGGGAATGGGGAAATGTGAGAAGATGGACCATCAAAGGTGAGGCCAAGGTTCTAAAGGCCAAGTTCAACCCCCCAGGGCCAGGAAGGTCAAGCCACTCGGATCCTTGCTTCATCTGGGAATACTGCCAGAGGCTGATGTGTGCTGGTTGCAGGGGCGGGGTGGGGTGGGGGGTTGTGTTGGGGGGTGGATAATTTTCTTTCTCTAACTCCTGCTTCTTTTAAAATGTTCCTTAAATGCCCTTTCTTCCTTATCTGGCCTGGACATAAATAGCACCATGTTCTTCCCCAGTTGTACACGCATCATCAATTTCCACCCCCTCGTGGTTCCAGGAACCGTCTAACGGGCCCTTCCTCTCTCCCGGCCACCCCGGGCGGCTGCAGCCTCGCCCTGCGCCTCCCCCTTTCTCAGTGTCTGCTGAGCCCCCGCTGTGGGCACAGCGTCCTTCAGCCTTTCGGTCATTCAGTAGAGCGAATCCACACCACCTGGGGCGGCACCCCTGAAATAGCCCCTGAAATGGGCAAGCTAGAATATTTCAGAACTTGACTTTATTTTTAGGAGTTGCCGGGTGGCCCAGAAAGGAGCGTCACTTAAAGGCTTTGAACGGTTCAATAACACAGAAGAAGGTAGAGGACACTTGTCGGAAATCCTCACCCCAAAACGTGACCCCTGTCACTCGGCCTGCTCCTCTGCGTTCCGTTCCCTCCCAGAGACCAGGCATCTGCAGCTGGCTGGCGCTCCAACCCCATCCTGATTTCTTGGAAAAGCAGTAGAGTTGGTAAAATGCCAGTTGGATCTTTTTATTGGGAGGGACTGGGTTTCCATAACATGTGTCCTTTCCTAGAGCCGAGGGCCTCTTGTACATTTGGTGGAATCTCTGCCTGGAAACAAGGTGTGAGCAAAGGACCATCACGTGTGAGTCAGATCCGCCTGTTCCTTGTGCCTCTCAGGTGCTGGGAAGCTGGTGCTCTCCTTGCTACCAATCACTAAGCCCTGTGTGGCCCTTAAAATGGGGCAGATACTGTGCTAAGTGCTTTACGTATGTTAATACAGGTAACATCTGTAAAATGTCATAGAAAAGTACACCTTTGGGACTTGGGGTTGTGCAAGGTTAAGGACAAGTACACCAGCTATCGCAACAGACGAGAAGACCTCCATCATATTCAGCTGCCAAGTACAATGAGTCAGAAAAGCAGCCTTCATCCTTGCCCTGGTATATATGGAGGTCGGCGAGGAGTTATGAAATCCTAAGGGAAACGGAGTTGGGAAGGGCCGTGATTTTTCTCGAATTCCTTTTCTGAAGAGCCTCTTGGTTTTCTGCAGTCTTGGGGACACGGTGATTGGATGAGAAGGTTAAAGGAAAATGGAATCAGTGCAGAAACCTGGCTCGGGTCCTGAGCCTCGGGTCCTCCAGCGCCATGGAAAGTGGCTTTGGAGAAGTCACCGGCCCCTCGGAGGCCGTTTCTTCCACAGTAAAGTGAGAGGCTGGAGGGTATCTCTTGACTCGGACGTCCCTGGTGTTCTATGTCGCACTGCCTTGTAAACATCACAAACACTGAAATGGGGCTTAAACCTCACCCTTTCCTCGGAGCTGGATTTCCCTTGGGCTCGTCAAGCTTCCAGATCTAATCCTCTCCGTGAGCTCGGAGAGCTGTTAGAGCAGAAGACACAGCCTGCCGTCATGCCTACGAACCTGATCCAGAAGAAGCCCGTGGGCACCCCAGAGAGGACCAGGGAGAAGACGGTGGGCTGGTCACCCTTCGGCCCCGTGTCCTGATTCTTGTGCTGCCTCTAGAGTTGGGGCTTCTCCCTCCTGGGTGCAGTGAAGGGCCTGTGCTTCCAGTGGGCTGCGCTGCTCGGACATAGGGGCCGTCCAGCCCGCCCCACAGAGTTCTGGAGGCTCACAGTCGCAGCCCAAGCTGATGAAAATCTTCACAGCCACAGAGCACAATGGTAGAGCCCCCAACTCTGCTAATGCTTTTTGGGGTTGAGAAAAGTTTTGGCTTCTTCTTCTTCCCCCAAATCTTGTTTTACCTACACGGTTCTGTGTATCATTGCAGGGGTTTCTAGACCCCCTTGAGCCCATCAGTCTCCTCCCCGGGGCCCACGGGAGCCTCGGACTGAATTCCTGCTATTGGCTGTAAGCGGGGGTGAGTTGTGTGGGGAGGGTGGGGAGCAGGCAATGAACCCTTAGTCAGGTTTTAGGGGAGCATTTTCAAATCAGCCTCTCTCTTTACAGTTTTTACAATTTGTGAGCAAAATCAAAACCGACATAGTAGCAATTACTGTTACTGCCCTGAAAATAATACACTGTACAAAGCAAGTTCTTGTAAACTTTAGAAACAGGAAATACGTGTCATGGTTATGACACTCCTACCTTGTCTGTTTAGCCTGGCTTCGTGGGGCACAGCTGAGATGGCATTGGGCACACGGAAAATCTGAATATAAGTGTAAATATAGGCAGGTCACTTGTCTCGGATAGTCATTCCGAAAAATCAGGAGAAAATGTAAGCATGGGCTTGAAGCGTCCCTTCTCTGCCATCTGTCTCTTGTAAGTAGCAGGAGAGATCTGTGCCCAGGTTTGGCTTCTGGTTAGAAAATGTCTCCCCAGAGAGTTCAGTTCTAGAAGGGCACAGATACCCAGCAGGCAGCATGGTACCCGATTAGATTCAGAGACAGCTTTGCTCAGCAGAGGCAAAATTTCCTCATCCTTGTGCGAGGCACACAGCAGATGTGCAGAAAAGAGGTCAAATCCATCCAGTCTGTTCTTGGGTCAGGGTGTCTTTGCCAACCCAGGAAGGTTTTGCGTCTTCGGAGTATGGGTCTCTTCTCGTTCTCTGTTGAGATGTTGATCTGCTACTTGAAAAATTGCCGAGGGTCCTGTGCTTTGGTTAACATGTATTCTACTAAAATTAAATCTTCATCTCTAATAATTGGTTGCTTGGTTGGGCTCGGTCTTCTTTAGATCTAAACTGAAGCCATCAGTTCTTTTTTGAGTAGAAAGAGGGAGAAGCACCTCTTGTTTCTACCATGAGCGACTGAGGTTCCAAGCAAGACTGTCCAGAAGAATCAGAACACTTGTTCCAGTGGGCACAAGGCACTGAAGGTGGCCATGTCCAAGTGACTATGGACACAGTGTTGTACGGCTAGAATGTGCGGTTGAAGGGTTAAGTTGAAAACCCCTGCATGGTAAAGATGACGGAAATCAAAGGCCAGGGGAAGAGCAAAGAGGAATGTGGTGATTAGACCGGAAATTCAGGGAACCACCAACGTCAACTCTCCCACTGTAGATGGGAGGAAACAGAATGATTCAGAAAGAAGTTTCAGGAAGCTGAAGTTGTTAGGGAAATGCTGGGAGACCCAAGGAAGAAAGACAAGGTCTGGATTCGGTGCAATGATTTGAGCCAGAAGAGCAGAAACTATTCTGAGCTGATATTTGTCCTGACAGTGGATTGAAAATTCATATATTTCTTCCCTGAAGCATGCGTACATGGAAGCCCTGGGTTTTTGTTGTTGTTGTTGTTTTTCTAGAACTTATCCTGTCTTCCTCTGGAGCTCTCCATCACACATAGGAAGCTGAGGACTGTGTAGGGAGTAACAGTTTTCTCTCTGCCTAGGCCTGCCTCCGATCCAATAACTTGAACATTGTTTTAGGAAATTCCCGGGTCCTTGGTTCTGCCTGGTTCTGCTCCTGCCCTTGTGGGAGCTGGTGTCAGAGTTTTCCACACTGGTATATGGGTGCTGGGCTACTCTCCACGTCCCAAAATGGAAGCAGGGGAAAGATTTGTGCTCACGGTTTCCCTCAGCTGGTGCAGGCAGAATCCTGATACCAGGAGGTGTGAAGTCTGGGCAGACGTGTCCCTCCGGGCCCTGACTCTGTCAGCCTTTTGTCCCAGCATCTCCGAGGGCACCTTCCAAGGGCTGTGTCCACTTGTCCGAACCCTCACGCCCTCCCACTGTGTGTACAGATATACAGCTCCCTAATCTGAGAAGAAAGGAATTTAGAAAACCCCTCTCTCAACAAAATCCAGCTAAAACTCACTGTCCCGCCTAAACAAAAGTAAGAACAGATGCCTTTTTCTTTCCAGCTGTTTGCTTTCCTCGGCACAACCTTTGACCATTTTCACCTCACCCTTGAGGCGACCCTTGTCTCCTGAGCTACTTTGGAAGTGGGTCCTAGAGGCAGAAATGGAAAAACAGAAATTTTTCTTTCAGACATATCCCTGGACATACCCCTGGTGAACGCATCAGTTTCCTCGAATTACGGAAACAAATGACCATCAAGTGGGTGACTTAGAACAACCTGCATTCCTCTGTCTCAGATCTGTAGGCCGGAAGCTTGAAATCAAGGTGTCCCCAGGGCCATGCTCTCTCTGAAAGCTCTAGGGAAGAATCCTTCCAGTCTTTTGACCTCCTCTTTAAATACATCTGCAAAAGCCCCATTTCTAAAAAAGTCACATTCTGGTGTTCCAGGTGGACGGACATACATTGGAGAGGACAATTTTCAACCCGCTACAGCAACCCACTCCTTGTCCTGTTGGCCTGCCTTCCCCCACTGTCTCCAGCTGGCTCAGCAGTGATGCTTTGCCCCGTGATGGGTGGTGTGGACTTGAGGTTTAGAATGATGTTCTAGCCACAGGATTGCTCTAGGGAGGCTGGCTCTCTTCTGGAGGGCCCACTTGCTTCCGTGGTAAGGGGTCTGTCAGGAGGGTGGAATTCAGAACAACCAAGAGTCTATCCCTGGTTGCTGCCTGGCTTCTGGACCCCTGTAATCAGTGCCAGCCACTTCAGAATGTCCCTCCAGGGAGCAGGCCAGGCCTGAGCTGGACCTTCTCCGAGCTGCTGATGGACAGGCAGTGACTAGGGAGTTCAGAGCTGGGCCCGGAGCTAGGGAGGGAGGGTTCTCATGATGGTTATTTTCCCACCCAACACCATCAGTTTGATGGTAAATGTGAAAGCACTTGTTTTTAAGCCATCACTTTAAAAAAAAAAAAAAAAAAAAAAGCCCGAAATCTCAAGGCAATATCAAAATACCTGTGCTGACTCAGAAAGATAAATTTTTCAAGCATCAGCAGAAAGGGGGACTTACAGAATTTGTAATTTTACCACCCGCCCGCCCCCTTCCCCCTCCTCAGCTCTGCAAATGCGGTGGGGGCAGCAGATTGGAGGGGGTGGGGGGAAATGATTGTTCATGTTTGTCTTGCCTCTCAAATGAGATCTAACTCAGTGCTGTGTTTGTCCTGGGCACTCACAGATGAATCAGACCCAGAGTCTGCCTCCACACGGCTCTGCACAGTAGCGGCCCCGTTGAACGAACACACAGCTGTACTGTAAGGTAAATGCAAGCAGAGAGGTAGGAATAAAACCTTATGGGGGAAATGAATTCTCCTTCAGGGAGAGGGGAAAGGACCAGCATATCAGGGAAAGACCCAGAATCCATTTATGGGCTGCCCGTGCCTTTATGTTTCTTAATTCTTTCATTCCTTTATTCCACACACACTTACAGAAAGCTCTGTGTGTGCCAGGCCTCATCACAGCTGCTGGAAAAGGGACATCAGCAGCCAAAGACTGGCTTCTTGGAATCTACTTTCCATGTAAGGAGGCAGAGAAGGTGGAGGGGATCAGCCAGGGTGCCCTCGGGAGAGCAGGTCAAGGAAACAGCATGAACCAGACAGTGGGGCAGGGAAGTCCCCCTCCCTGCGTCATCTGGAATGACTAGGATATGGGGTTCGTGGGAAGGGCGAGGTAGCCGGGAGACTTTGGCAAGAGCCTACTGCCCGGATATGGAGATCCATACGTGTCATCCAAAGCATTCGGATTTAGTCCTGTAAAGAGAGGGTCCACCAAGGTTTGGCTGGAGCCAGGAAGGTGTTGTCGATTTAAACAAGGGAATGATATTCCCAGGTTCAGGTTTGAGGAAGACTGCTGCAGTAGCATGTGGGGAGGGTCTTAGAAGAGGACGGGAAAGCTATGGCTAGAGCCTGAAGAACCTTCGTCAATTCACCAATGATGCCGAATGCCCAGTCTGGAGAAAGATATCTGATGCCCTTGCCCTGGGAACCGGTCTGATACTGACCCCCGAGTGGTATATGGCTCTGACAATGGAGGCCACAGGCTTAGTTTTTTTCAAAGTGTTCATCGCTCGATCACAGTAGGTCTCACACACACAGTTACAACATTCACAAGGTACATGGAGAACGGGCATGCATGACTGAAAAGTGCCCTTCCTACCCCCCACTACCCACTCAGTTGCCTTCCCCAGAGGCATTCGCAGTTATCAGAGTTTATTTTCATTCTAAAGACAGTTAAGGAGCTCGGACCTAACACGGAATCAGGAGGCTATGTAATGTGGTTAGGGCTGAGGGCCTGGAGTCAGCCAGACTCCGTTTAAAGCCAGGATGCACCCTACCACCCCCCCTCCCTGCCCCGACCCAGAGCCCGGACAGCCGCAGGATGTATCTTGCTGGGTTGCGAGGTAATTCAGTAAGCTAACCCACCGAAGTCCTAGCACAGTGCCTGGCACATATTTGAACTCCATCAGCACGAGCTAATATTAGCTATTGGGCAGTTGCGTGTGATGGCGGAGAGTGGAAGGGAAAGGCAGGACACATCGAGCACTTTCTGGGGAAAGCCTTGGTTGCTCCAAGTGCGCTCACTGGAAATCCCTTAGAACTTACTGGAAATGCAGGATCCCAGCCCCCGCCCTAGACCTGGTGAATCAGAAGCTGCTTTCTAACAACTTCTCAGGTGACCTGCGTGCAGGTGAGAACGTGAGAAGCACCATCCTATATGAGCCCCAAATCCTTGAGGGAGTGGGCCACAGATTCCCTGACTCTGGGCAGATGTTCCTGCTGAAACTTGACCTTCAGACATAAGTCCTTAGACATCTTACGATGAAAACTCACTTTCAAGGGGAAAGCAGTCACTCCCCAGAGCCTAGCTCCAGCCTTCAATTGCACATCTGATTTCCCAAGCCCAGGAACCTGTGACCTCAAAGACAACTAAGAAGTGTCCCCTTTTGTCCTGAGTAACCTGATAGACAGCTCGGGGGCGGGGTGGCTTGTTGTTTTTAAAGTGATACAAGAGCCTGCCCGACAAGCAGCGAGGCTGCCAGGATGCCATCTGGGACACGAAGGCCCTAGCCGAGGGGGGCTGCGTTGGAACTTGGTATTGAACATAGAGGCTCCACGGGGTTAGGGCTACGAGGCTGAAGGGGCTCACAGGGTGACAATCGCAGCTCTTTGCCGCTTGGTCCAAACTGGTAGACCATAGCTAGATATATGGGATACAGGAAACAGCCCTTTCCTTTAAAAATCGAAGCACAGGGGCACCTGGGTGGCTCAGTCGACTCTTGATTTCAACTCAGGTCGTGATCTCAGGGTCATGGGATTGAGACCCAAGTCAGGGGCTTTGTACTGGGTGTGGAGCTTGCTTAAGGTTCTCTCCCTCTCCCTCTGCCTCTTCCTGCTCGCTCTCTCTCCTCCCCCCTCCCTTTCTTAAAAAACAAAATAGAACCACATACCATAATGGTGGGTGCAGGTCACTATACATTTGTCCAAAGTCACAGAACGCACACCACCAAGAGTGAACGCTATTATAAACCGTGGACTCTGGGTGATAATGGTGTGTCAGTGGGGGTTCATCAGTCATAACCAATGTCCCACGCTGGTGGGGGATGTTGGTAATGGGGGAGGCTGTGCATATGCAGGGCAGGAAGCGTATGGGAACTGTCTATGGCTCCTGCTCGATTTTGCCAAAAACTGTTCTGAAAAAAAAAAAAAGTCTATTTTTCAAAATAAAAAGAAAATGATAATTCGTTACTGAATCAGCTGTAGGAGAGGAAAAAAAGAAACCAAGGTTGAGACTGGGGCAGTATGCTCTAAAAAAAAAAATCACAATTATAAAGGAAATAACTTAGAACTGAGATGTCCCATCCAGAAGATAGCCATTTGCCGCTAAGGAACACTTGAAATGTTCCCAGTGCAACTAAGGAACTGAACTTTTCATTTGATATAATTTTAATTAAGTGACATGTAAGTCCAAAAGCTGACATGTACGAGATCCATAGTAAGGCAGTTTGGAACAATTTGGGTATATGAATCTATTCTTTCAATTGTTAATTTTGTGAAAGCTAAATACGGATCAAGTGTTTTCCAGTGAATAGTTAGCATCCAAACTGAGAGACAACACAAGTGTAAAATTTTGAAATCTTAATACCAGGGAAAAAAAGTAAAATATCTCATTCATTTTTATATGGATTATATACTGAAATAATATTTCAGTTATATTTCATTAATAAAAATTAAATTACTCAGTTAATAAAAAATTAAAGCTTACTCCACCTGTCTTATAACTTTAAAACGTAGCTTCCAAAAAAATTAAATTTACGTGTGTGGCTCACTCCTCTGTACTACGGGTAGAGATGCAAATGGTCCAGCTGCTTGGAAAACCAGAATGGTGGTTCCTCAAAAAGTTAGATGGAAAGTCACCTCGCAACTCTCCTCTCCTGGGCATTCGCCCAGGGGAACTGAAAACATATGCCCACACATAAACCTGGCACATGAATTTTCACAGCAGCATTATGCCTAATAGCTACAAAGTGGAAACAGCCCAGATGTCCATCAGCTGAGGAATGGATGAAGAATGGATATACCACGTTTATCCATACCGTGTGATCTTATTCAGCCGTGAAAAGGAACGAAGTGTGGGTAGATGATCCAACATGGATGACCCTAGATAATCCTATTCTAAGCGAAAGAAGGCAGACACAGAAAAGTCAAATTCTGTATGATTCTGGTTCTATGAAATATCCGGAATAGGCAAATCTATAGAGACAGAAATTAATTCGGGTTTACCAAGTGCTTGGGGGGAGAAGAGAAGAGGAAATGACTGTTAATGGGTAGGGTTTCTTTTGAGGATGATGAGAACATTCTGGAATTCAAGAGTGGTGATGGTTGCTCAACTTGGGAACAGGCAAAAAATTATGTATGTGGCTTGGGTGACGTTTCTGTTGCACAGCCTGGATTTAGAGGGCCTCTGCTGTTCTCTCCTGTCGCTGGTGAGGGTACAGCCTTTAGCCAGAGCTAATGAACTTCGGGTCATTTTTGCCCCTTCCCCAGGGGATATTTGCCAAAGTCTAGAGGTATTCGTCGTTGGCAGCTGGGGTGGGGGTGAGAAGTAGCCAGAGGGGTGAGGTGGGGTAAGACGGTCAGAGACACTCGTACACACCCTACGATGGGCAGGACTGTTGCCCGTGACAAAGAACTATCAGGGCTCCACATGCACTGGCATCTGGTTGGAGGAGCTGAGCCCTGGAGGCTGCTCAGGGGTTCCTGGCCTCCTACACAGCCCTGAGGTCAGAAGGTGCACAGGGGCGTGGCCTTCTCTGGAGCCCAGCCCCCTCACCGGTGTGCTCAGCTCCTCTGCACACCTGAGTCAGTGCACCTGGAGATGTCCCAGGCAGAGTCCAGACAGCACCCAGGAATTCCCGAGTAAATTAGCTGTGGAGTCCGTGGCTCTGTCCTTCCTCTCGGAGGCTTCCTGAGTTCCCAGATGTTATACTTACTTTATTTACTTATTTTTGAAGATTTTACTTATGTACTTGAGAGAGAGTGAGAGAGAGTTAGCACAGAGGGAGAGGGAGAAGCAGGCTCCCCGCTGAGCAAGGAGCCCGACACAGGACTCGATCCCAGGACCCTCGGATCATGACCTGAGCCAAGGGCAGATGCTTAACCCACGGAGCCACCTAGGCACCCTGGTTTTTTGTTGTTGTTGTTTTTTGGGTTTTTTTGTTTGTTTTGTTTTGTTTTTTGCCTCCTATCATTGAGGCCGCTCTGTTATAGTTATTGTAAATTAAGCCAAATTCCGGGGCAAAGATGGCCATTTTTCTTCTTTTCTCTTGCACATCAGATTTTCTAAGCCAAAGACAACTGGAATTAGCAAAGTCTATGTCATGAATGGGTTCCTTCTCTGATGTCTGAAGCAAAAAACCTGAAGAAAGATATCCCCAGACTTGCTTTCAGGTACTCTGTTTTTAAATTACCCTTTCTGGGGCACCTGGGTGGCTCAGTGGGCTAAAGCCTCTGCCTTCAGCTCAGGTCATGATCTCAGGGTCCTGGGATCGAGCCCCACATCGGGCTCTCTGCTCAGGGGGGAGCCTGCTTCCTCCTCTCTCTCTCTGCCTGCCTCTCTACCTACTTGTGATCTTTGTCTGTCAAATAAACAAATAAAAATCTTTTTTTAAAAAATTACCCTTTCTGTCCGTAGTAGTTTCTCAGCAAATTTATGACCTTACAGTTCTGCAGTCAGAAGTCCAACATGGATCTCACTGGGCTAACATCACGGTATCAGCAAAGCTGCATTCCTTCTAGAGGCTCCAGAAGAGAGCTCCTTGCCTTTTCAGGCTTTTGGAGGCTGCCTGCCATCCCAGACTCCTGGCCTCTTCCTCCAGGTTCAAAGCCAGCAGCGTGGGGACTTCAAATCTTTCTCAGACTTTGACCCTCTTCTCTCCCTCCCACTCAGAAGGGCCCTTGTGGTTACATCTGGGTCACTGGACCATCCAGGGTAATCGAAACCTTTAACTTCCGGCTGCGAGGTGCCTTTCACCACGTAAGGTAATATAGTCACAAGTTCTAGGAACTGGGGACAGGGGCATAGATCTCCATCTTTAGATGCATTGTTCAGCCTCCTACAGTATCTCATAGGCCTGGACCACCTGCTGGGGTGCCCCCCCAGCCAGCATCTGTCACCCTCATTCCATAAGATGGAACCAGCCATGTTTGCTTTTCCAGAACGGTGGAGTTTCCTGGTTTAGATAGTTAAGTATGACTCTCCGTATCTTCATTCCTATTGACACATGCCCTCAAAATGGTCTAGGAGAGATTTACAGACTACTCATTAGGGGCTAAAAAGTGCCCCCTGCCCCAGTTCATATGTTGAAGTCCTAACCCCTGCACCTCAGAATGACGTGATGTGTGTAGATAGAGCCTTGAAAGAGGTAATTAAGGTAAAATGAGGTCATTCGGGGGGGCCTGAAATGACTGATGTCCTTACAAGAAAGGAGGTTAGGACATAGACAGACACCAGACACATGCAGTGAGAAGGTGGCCATCCTTAACCCACAGAAAGAGGCCCAAGAAGACACCTACTGGGCCAACTACCTCCTTGGCTTTGGACATCCAGCCTCTAGAACTGGGAGAAAGCAAATTTTCCATTATTTCATCCAGCCAGTCTATGGTATTTTATTACGGTAACCCTAGTAAACTAAAACACTACTTTTCCAGTCATACCATTGTGTGGTTTGAAATGAATTATAACAATTCAAATCTTTTCCTATGACTCTGGTTTACAAAGTCCGGGAAGGTCTTGTCCCGTGTGCTGAGCTGAAATCCCCTCTCACAGACGGGCCTGTCCGATCACGCGTCAGAGTTCGACTCAGCATGTATTGGGCATCTCTGACTCTCAGGCCCTGTGTGTGTTCCAGAAGGCTCGCCCCTGGCCCGTGAGGAATCTTGGATCAGTTTTACTGTCTATCTAATCCGGTGTCATTTGCAGTAAAGGCCATAAAGTCAGAGAAACGAAGAGCCATAGGGCTTGGGCGAAGGGAGAGCATTAGGGCAGGATGGTGAGGCGGGGCATTAGGATTCTGGAAGTGTTATGAAATGAGTGACGTTGAACACTGGGCCTTAAGGAATCAACCAGATGCCTTCACAGTCAAGCCTTTAAAGGGAGTTCCCTCGGTGTTCTAGGGATGCAAGACACAACCTTTAATGGGAGGCTTTAGGGAGTGGTCTTCATTGGAATCCCCTCCAAAAAGCTGACCTTGATTCAACAGCAGGGATGTAGGGAGCCTATCAGGAGGTGACCTCAGGGAGCACAGGAGAGGAGGAGTGTGAGTCAGGGACGGGAGGCACCTGCATGGGACCGAACAGGTGGCGGGTGTGTACACAGGAACCAGACCCTACGGGGCACCGGTCCAAAACTGTGTGGCCCCTGCCTTAGAATCATCCTACGGGGAAGTGAGGTCTCCTCCTTCCAGCTACCTTGTCCTGTGTGGCCAGAAAACCTTCTGGGCCGTGAAGAAAGACCTTGGGCAGGGGGAGCTAGAAACGGTCTTCACCCGCACCTGCAGGGCAATGTAAGTGATGGAGGAGCCTTGGGGCACAGTGCCGCGGGGACAATTCGATAACTTCATACACCCCCCGGATGCTGGGGTCCCTCAGTTGGGGTTCTCTGACCTGAACGATTCTGACTCTGCCATCTGTCAGAATGCGCTGGCCCCATAACCCTCGGCCTCCCTTTGTGCCGCGCTGATCGGATTTCCTTAGTGAGTGTGAATTCCAGTTTTGTCCCTTAAAATAGATGTACCGCGGGCATGTTAATTAACCTCTTTGAGCTGTGTAGGCCAGCTCACATCTTTATTACAGGGATTACTACCCAACGCAGGGCATTAGCATAGTCCTGGGAACATGTGAACGCTCTATGAATGGTTACTATTTTTACGGAAGACAACACTTGTTCCTCCCTCCAGCCGGTGCAGACTGTGACAGGGACGGAACTTGAGATGACGATCGGAAAGTGCCCGCCCACCACAGCTTCTTCGTCACGCTTTCTAATGACACACCTGCCTGCAATGACTGCCTCATTGCTTGGGTTTTGGTAAATAAAAGTTCCGTTTCAGAAAAATGCCTTACTAAAGCGTCCTGTAAATGTCACGCAATGAACAGAACACCACCCAAACCATCATTTATAAGAACGTC